>NC_090934.1:327182321-327791836 GCF_040938575.1 Ambystoma mexicanum | reverse complement strand
TTTAAGGGGGCATTTAAGCAGTCCTCCCACAAATCGGCCCCATAAAGAGTTGCCGCACAGCCTTGGGATGTATACAATTGTATGGCAGGTGAGACTGCATCCCTGCCATTATTTTAATAACAGTGACACACTCCTACACTATATTTCTCTAAGGTAGCCCTAGCTTTTGTATGAAGATCCAGCCAGGTCAGATCCTCAGAGAACCTGATCCCAAAGTAATCACATAAGCTCACCTGTTCCAGAACACAGCCATCATTTACAATTTTCAATTTAGTTTTCTTACTGGACTTCTGGACATCTACCATCACTTTGGTATTTTCTGAGTTGAACACCATAGAAAGTTCCTTGCTTTTCCCCACAAAGGATTGCAGGTTGTTCCATAGGGGGCCTATCCTTCCCCAGTTTTGGTGGGTCGAGGCTGCAGACTAACAGGTCCTCAATGATTACATTAATGTATGTGCAAAATAGGAGGGGGTCTGGCACACACCCTGGAGGACCCCCTCTCTACACGAAAAGGTTCTGTTGGCTCCCCTCAACTCCCCACCTTACTGATGCCCTATTAACAGAGTATAGGGACTGTATATTAGCCAGAGGATACCCTGGGACACCCTTATATCCTAGAACTGACCACAGTTTACTGCGTAAAACACAATCAAATGCAGTTCGTAAATCCACAAATATTGCATATATTTTCAATGCTGTAGGGATACATTCATAACCAGGATTGCTCTTAACTCAAAGCACTGATCCACAGTGCTGATCCCAGTCTGAAACCCAGCTTGTAGATGGTTAATATGTCCTATTTCAAATGCGGAGTATTGAAGGCGAACAGAATATACAATGGTCATAGCCGAAGGTTGTGGCTACTGCCCAGTATTGTGCTGAAATCCATGGCTAGTGGCTGGTTACTGTATATAACTGTAGGCCACTGCCCAGTATTGTGCTGACAACCATGGCTAGTGGCTGGCTACTGTTTATAACTGTGCTGAAGGCTTAAGCCACTGATGAAGGCCAAAAGCTGGTTGGTGCTTATTACTGTTTTAAAATATACAGTGGGCAGGACTGAAGGACATAGTCAGTGTTCATGAGTTCATGACCAGTAGCCCATTAATGTGTTCAAATATATTTGGCCATTTCCACTGACCATGGGCCTCCTTACGACTTTGGAGGTATCCATGTCTGCCTCCAAAATTGTGTTCGGGTCCGGTCTGGTGGAGAGGGGACTTACCGGGACATTCCGCCCTAGGGGCTCAAATGGGAATGGGGAGTATTTTTTTCCAGGGCTCGGGAATGGCCAATTACCCAGTCTACCGGGGCTGTAATGACCCAGTAATTCCCCATTCCCGGGCACCGGAAAAAAAAGACTCCGGCGGCAGCCGTGCCAGTTTTACCGCCACCGCTACCGCCGGAGTCATAATGAGGCCCAATGTATTGCTTACCTTAATGGCCCTACAACTTTTTTCCTTGACAAAAAAATATATATAGTTATAGAACATACTTTCCCTTTCGGGATGTGTGATTATGCCTCATGAGAATTGAAAGGATGTGTTTGTAACATCTATACATTATATATTATAGTGTGGCAGTCGCAGCACTATAGTTCAAGTGAGTATGAAGTTCCATAGGAAACCCAAAATTGAAGTGCTAATAACTTTTGACTTGCATGACCGATTTGGCTGAAAATTTGCAAAATAAATTGTACTCAGCCCCCCGACTGTATAATTTGGGAATGATCTGTTAGAAAATAAAAACGTTATTAAGAAAGTAAAAAAATGCTGTTTCAGTTACTCGGCATTCAATTTCCAGTAGAGAAATGTCAACATTTTGCTCCAGCACCCAACCAAAAACGCTGTGCGTAATTGGACCAGGTAGGAAATAACACAACGCGTTGACTCGATTTTTGGTGTGGGCGGTTTGAGGTTGTTCCATCCAGTAGTTGTTACAATATGTAATGGAGAAGGGGGAGCCCCCTTCTCCCAAAACTTTAGTGATATCTCTCATGGTGATTTGCAGCAGAGAGGCTGACAAGATTTTCAGAAATGAAAAAGTGGAAAGGTTTTCCCAAAATCCTATTGCTAATAACTTTTGCTTTGTGGATTTGGATGAAATTCTCAAAACAAGCAGTTTGTCAAGTACTGCCCCCCCGCACCACCCAGTATCAAACTGGAAATGTTGGGAACAGTATGTTATAAAATGAAAAAAGTTATTAAGAAAACAAAACATGGTTTCACAGTTTTCAGCCAATTTATTTTCCCATAGAGAAAAAATACAGTTTATGAACAGCCGTAGCGTGAAATGCGCTGGGCAGATTTGAACATATAAGAAACAATGTGGACACAAAACATTGGCTTAACTTTCTTGACTGGTTTGGTGTAACTCCATCCAATAGTTTTTTAAATATTTGACAGAGAAGGGGCTGCTTCCTGCTCCTTAAAGCATTTATATCGTCCTTGTTGCCTTTTACAGGAGCAACGCTGAGCAAGGCAAACAACGTTTGACTTGCTTGACGGATTTGGATGACATTTTCCAAACTGTTTATCAAGAGCTCCACTAAACTGGACATCGTGGGAACAATTAGTTAGAAAATGAAAAAGTTATTTAGAAAACATAAACCGCTGTTTTCAGCCTTGTCGCATTCGTTTACCCATATAGAAAAAGTGCAGTTTTTGAACAGCCATAGTATGAAAGCTGCTTGGCAGATTTGGACCAAATAAGAAGCAATTTGGATACAAACTATCCAGTAATTTGTAAAATATTCAACAGAGAACAGGGTACCCCCTGCTCCTTAATTCCTTTATATCGGTCTTGGTGCTTTGCAGCAGAGAGACTGAGAGAGGCTTAAAACAAATCTGGGAGAGTCTGGGGTAATTCCGTGCATAAAATAGTAGAAGGTGTCCCCAGCTCCTAAAATGATAGCAATATATCTATCACACAATGCATTATCAAGGCTTCTCAGAAATTAAAAAGCTGCCTGTTACGCTCGCCTGGTCTCTGCGGAGGAATTGGGGCAGGGTTGCAGCCCTCCCTGAACTTGAATCACCCTCTTTAGGCCTCTTCCTCAGTAGAAAAACTGTGAGAGGTGGTACGTGGTGATACTGCTCCTGTGAATTATGGAAGATAAGCTCTCTGTCCTGCTACTTCTGGCAGCGGTGCGTCAAATGGGATCTAGTTCCTTCACTGATCCCTGATAAGGATTAGTCCAGTCCAGCTGTGACTATGCTTCTCCTTATGATTGGTAAGTCTTTCTTGAGCTCTTGTGATGCTGTTCGTTCTGTTTAAGGTCTTTATATGTTGCTCCTATATATTTCTGCAATAATGACTCTCTTCTGTTTTCTTCCCTTAGATGAAAATGCGGCCTCAATGCAGCTGTGAGATGCGAGACACGGCCGGATGGAGATGGATGCTACCGCAGTGTTCGTCAGCAGGGAAGTGATAGTTTAAGAGAAAAACGCTGAGTATGTCATAGCGCAACTTTAAACTGACTGTTTTTTTTATATATAACCTTGTCTTCTGTTTTTCCTTGCAGGTGCTGTTGTCGACGATGGAGCGTGTCGTGCTGCCAAGATGAAGATTTTGGCGTTCCAGAAAGTGTAAAGATAAATACTTGCTTTGCCGAAGAGATGTACAGGTAAGAACAGTTTCCCCCAGTTGGTAAGTATGCTGGCCGGAAGCAGGATGTCCAGGAAGCAGGATCTTCAAAGGTAAGTCTGACCTCAGGCGATGGTGGGCGTTACGCTGCTTGCAAGTACAGAATAACGCGAAGCGTCTGTCTTGAGGATCGGGGCAGCTTATAAAGCTCAGATCGTGGGCCCGCCCATTAGGGCCGGCTTACCAGCCACACCCCACCACTCCTAGAGAGTGAGCATGTGCAAAGGCAATTCATTAGCAGCCACACCCAAGAATACACTTGGGGCTGCCTAATGGATGGAATGTTCAAGGTTAATGCATCCTGCTTAATGGATGGAAAGTTAAAGGTTAATACATCTGAAGTGCTATGTCCATAATAAAAGCTTTTTGTGTTAAATGGATGTAATTGTTTACTTATGTTCATGAGCCTGGCGCCAAAGACACCAGGAAAGTGTCCACCCAGGTCTCCTGTGCATGCAATCCCTGCATACCTGTGCCCCTGACTTCATGACCATGACAGCACTCCCCCTCAAGGCTCCTCTCAAGGGTGGTTCTCCTCCAGGTCCTGGTTTGGTGGGATTATTGTGATGGAACTGTCTGATTTAACGCGGAGCATGGACGCGTTCACTGGGTGACCAAGTTCGGTTTTGAGGTCCGTAACCTTTCCAGTCAATTAGGTAATACAATTTTGATCGAACCACCTTGGAGTCCAGAATGGACTTGACTTCATATTCTGGTTCAACATCGATTACCTCATGCTCTGGAAGAGAACTAAGCCATGTATTGGATTTCATTGGTTTGAGGAAAGAGACATGAAATACGGTGTGCATTTTCATGTGAGATGGTAACTCCAATTTCATGGCGGCAGGATTGATTATGGACTTTATAGTATAGGAGCCCAGGTTTCTGGGGCGGAAAGCTCTTGGCCCCTTCAGGGGAATATATTTGGATGCTAACCACACCTTTTCTCCAATCTGGTAGGTGGGAGTTTCCTTCCGATGTCGATCAGCAAACAGTTTTTGTCTTTCCTTAGCCTTGATCAGATGCTCTGTCGCCTCCTTAAGAACCTGAGTGATGGTTTTAGTACATTTTTTTATGGCTGGCATTTCCAGGGTATTGGTTGGCTCAAATACTGACGTTCTCTGATGATTTCCATGCACAGTGCAGAATGGAATCTGCCCTGTGCTTGTGTGAACTGAGTTGTTGTATGCATACTCAGCTATCCAGAGTATATTTTTCAAAGAATCCTTGGACTATTGCAACATACACCTGAGATATTCCTCTAAAGTTTGGTTGGTTCGTTCAGTTTGCACATCAGTTTGAGGGTGATGGCTTGTGGACAACCGGAGATCAATTTGGGCAACCGTATAACACTTTCTCCAAAAGGCAGAAACAAATTGAGATCTGCGATCAGATACTAATATTGATGGAAATCCATGCAATCGAACAATTTGCTCTAGGAACACAGAAGCGAGAGTTGACGCAGTTGGGAGTCCCTTTTGGAGAATAAATCCACAACAACTAATATGGTGTTGTATCCATTCTAGGGTGGAAGATCTGTGATGAAGTCCATCGACAGGGTATTCCAAGGTGCTGGCGGAACTCTTAGGGGATGTAGTAAGCCAGCCGCTCAAGAAGGATCCGTCAACGACCCAACAACAAACTCTGCTATTCCAGGTACATTGGGGTTGTAGAACTATTTCAGAAGGAAATAAGACTCTTTTGAACAATTTATGGACTGGGCGTGTACACTATATCTTTATTAACAGGTTGCCCAGGTGGGGGATCTCCACACAGAATTGTGCCTATTTGGTAGGGGTCTATATTCTGCCAATTGTACTAACCAACTGCTTTCCACCTTTATCTATTGTTGGTTGCTTTTATTCCTTGATCTGTCTGACATTTGACCAGAGTATAGTTGATGCACTTTAATGAGATCTGATAATAATTGCAGTGCCACTTTAAAACTGTATATATTTGCCATTGTAGATTTTCTTAGCACAAAGTGAGTTATTGTGATAGTGTACATAACCTTGAATATTAATTATATAAAGACTGTGCTTTAACTAATACAGTGTGTGGACATTCCTTTGTGGGGGTTTGGGGACTACACTGTACTTAATAACCAGCCTGCATCGCCTCCTGAGAAGCTAGGCCTTGATTGCTCATCCATTGCTACCTTATAGAGAATCTTGGCTGGGGTCCTCTGTGCCTCTCCTCTACCATATAGAGAGCAGAAGTACAGACCCCCCCTCCAGTCTTTAAACTGGTGGCAGTGGTGGGATGCTTATGGTTTTAATAATCAGTGTATAACCGTGCCACTTACAAAATATCTGCACTTTGTTAAATTGAGGTTTAGTTGTGTACAAGATAACAGCATTACAAGCAATGGAGTCTATTGCAAATGGGAAATTGACTAGGATGAGCTTATATGGAGGAGGGTTCTGATATCCTCCAGTGGATTGAAGCATTTGAGATGGCGTGTGCAATTCATGATGTTGATAAGCGAGATTGGACTAAGGGTTTGTTAAGCAGAGTGCCTCAGACACCTACCCAATACCTTAAAATGTTCAGGGATTTTAAGAAATGAGAGAATGTCTTGGATTGAGTGGGTAGTGCTGCACACATGAACATGATGGGGTGGATTGATGGTTACAAAGTGAAAACGTTTCTTGAATTGTCCCACCTTTTGTTTTTTGAGCATTTTTCTAAAGTCAATTCACCAGAGGTGCGTCAGTATGTTGCTGACCAGAACATTTTGGATCCTTTTAAGCTGGCTAGGTTGGCTGACAAGTGGGTCTCCCACCGGGTATCCCCTAAGGGCTCCAGTGGGAAGGACAAGGCCAAAGAAAAGTGGACCTCTCAGAAAGCTGAGGAGTCCCAGAAGCAATCACAGTCGAATAAACCAAAACCTTCCTCTCAAATGACCCAAAATTCTAGTGGGGATATGTCATCTTTGGGTGGGAATAAGAGTAGTGGTCCACAAAGCAGGCTCCCAGTGGTTCCAGTACTTTACCCCGCATTCCTGGCACTTGTTGGGAATGTGGGGCTCTGGATCACAAGAAGGGTGTCATTTTATTATTCGCACTGTGTTGGGCAGAGTTGGTTGGAAAAAATTCCCCTGGCTAGTTTATGTTTCCTCTAAACTGGGGGAGGTTAATCTAAGTGCCCTTTTTCCAGCGGCCTCGATAATAACAAAGAGTGAGGGGGCAGCATATAAAGCAACACTGGGAGAGATTGTGGTAAGGAAAATAATTTTCTTAGAGTATGGCCAAAAATCCGGCCAATTCCACACTAGTATTAGCAGGTTTACCAGAATTCAACCATATTTGACATGGAGCCCGTATAAAAAAAGATAGATGGTTGATTACGAGGGCACATTTTGATTGCCTCCGGTTTCAAGGAAACACTTTTAATTGGAAAGGCTTTCCCGACTCTACGAGTTGTCCGGTCTGTGGCCATATGCGTGAGGATCTTCCGCATCTGCTGTTTTTTTGTACAGGGTATGTTGGTATACGTAGAATGACTTTGATTCCTGTCCTTAAGAAGAAAGCGATCAGCACGCATCGGGCCGCACTTGAGTTTCTCTTGAGTTCCGATACAGTTTTCACATCCTGGGCTCTTCTGACGTTTTTGAAAAGAGCAATGTATTTCAGAAATAGTTTAGTAAAATTGCAAGGTGTTGAAAACTAGTGTTGTGAATCACAGAACATTTTCTGCTAATGGGTTAATTGTATGACCTTTGCTCCCTGCTTGATTTTTATCTAATTTTAATGGGGCCACCATAAATTAATTAATGTGACATTCAATTTTTTGCATGCTGTTTAATTAATTGTCCACTGACCTTTTATCTTTTTATACAAATAGTGATTTTCTTATGTGTATAATTGTATTTTTGTCGTTTAATGGATTTTTTAATATTTCCGAATAAACATGTTTGATTGATTGATTATATAACGGTAAGGCACTTGGAGTACAGGCTGTCAGCCTGAGCTACCCTTACCCCATGTCTGAGGTGAAGGCCACCGTCCTCCCCTCCTCTACAGGAATCACCTTTGGTGCTCCTGCAGAGATTTACTCAGTGTCCCTGGGGCCTGGGACCAGTACGCGGAAGTACTGGTGACCATCCCACAGAAAACCTGTAGGTTTTTGAGAAGTGTCCTCTTGAATGGCCAGCCTTCTACTGGCTTGAGAGACACTGGGGCAAGCATGACAGTGGTGGACAGGACCCTGCTAGAGGACTATGTAGGTGCTCCTCCGAGAACCACCAGGTTAGCTGGTGGTCTCCTAAATTATCGCCTGTAGCCTTAGTCACACCCATGATTGGAGACAAGACAGCAAAGCTGTCCATGCTAAAATTTTGTTAGGTAATGATTTAGTAGAGTTGGGGTTGATCTCTGATGGTCTCCCCATGATTGCTGCTACAGTCACTAGGTCACAGGTGACACAGGGTCTGACTGTGAGTCAGGTACCCGAGCTAAAGGCGAGGCCTAAGGCAAAAAGACAGAAGACCAAGAAGGCCACCTCTGTGAAGGGGGCTCCTTCTCTTCCTGCTGTTCCTACAGCACCCATTAGGATCCATGCTCCATACGGGCTGGGTCCAGTGGAAAACCCAAACTCAACTCCTGAGGGAGAATAGACAGAAGACTCTCCCGTGGGAGAGGTTCTCAACCCGGAGGACCACCCCGATCTTCAATGTCTGCTGGCTGAAGGGGCACCCTCCCAGGAAGACTTCTGTAAGGGACAGAGAGAGTGCCACTCTCTCGAGGGTCTGAGGAAAAAGGCCCTGTCCCAGGCACAAGGAGAAGTGCCTGGGACATTCCGGATCTATTGGAAGGGTGACCTCCTTGTTAGTGAGCCCACTAAGCCTGAACCTGGTGCCCTCGAGAGGTTTGTGGTACCCCAGGTTTACAGGCCCTTCCTGCTGCAGTTGGTGCATGAGGTGCCCTTAGCCGGTCATCTTGGTACCAAGAAGACTAAGCAGAGGCTCACTGCCCATTTCTACTGGCCTCAGATGGGAGTCGAAGTGGAGTCCCACTGCAAGACCTGCCCAACTTGTCAGTTGTTGGGCAAGACTGGAGGCAGTGTCATTGCCCCACTGCAGCCATTGACAATGGTTGGCACCCCATTTGAGAGGGTGGGCATCAATATTGTCGGTCCCCTTGACCCTCCCACTTCAGGTGGACATTGGTTCATCCTGCACTTGGTTGATCATGCCACCAGGTACCCTGAGGTTATACCCCTTCAGACTGTTACTGCCAAGGTGGTTGCCAGGGCTCTCCTGGATATTTTTTACCCAGGCTGGATTCCCTAAGGAGGTTGTCTCTGACAGAGGATCCAACTTCATGTCTAGTTACATGAAAACCATGTGGAAAGAGTGCAGGGTAACCAACAATTTCTTCACCTCTTACCATCCCCAGACCAATGGTCTGGCTGAGAGATTTAACAAAACTCTCAAGGGCCTGCTAGGTGCTTTGGAAGAGCCCCTACGGAGGAAATGGGATTGCCTCCTGCCATGCCTGCTGTTCGCTTACAGAGAGGTACCTCAAGAGGGTTTTGGTTTCAGCTACTTTGAGGGGGCCCGTGAGGGGGCCCCTTGCCTCAATCAGAGAAGGTTTGGAGGCCACCCCTCCAGGTCCCGCCAAGCAAGTTCAGGACTATGTGTTAGGCCTCAGATGGAGGTTGACACAGATGATCAGCAAATCTGAAGGCCAGCCAGGAATTGGATAAGTACTGGCATGACCTTAATGCCTCGCAAGTGGATTGGACTCTGGGACAGGCAATCCTCGTGATGGAGCCTACCAAACCTAGAGCTTTGGCAGACAAGTGCACTGGACCCTTCAGGATCATCTCCAAGATGGGCCAAGTCAATTATATGGTTGACATGGGAGCCCCGGGGGTAGCCCCTCAGGTATTCCATGTTAACAGGCTCAAGCCTTTCCAGAGGCGAGCAGAAGTCTCATGTCTCTTGCTAGCTTCAGAGCAAGAAGAGGATGAGAGTGAGCCCCTTCCTTATTTGCTGAATAGCAACCCTCAGGATGGCTCCATGGAGGGAGTACATCCCTCTCCCGATCTGACGACAGAGCAGCAGAGGGCCTGCAAGGCTTTTCTCCGGCAATATGCCTCTCTGTTTTCACTGACTCCAGGCCTTGCACCGTGGTGTAGGCACGAAATTGACACTGGTGACAGTGTGCCTGTCAAAAGCAGGTGCTACTATATGTCAGATACAGTTAAGAACCACATCAAGGCTGAGGTCGCCAAGATGTTGGATCTGGGTGTTATTGAACCCTCAACCAGTCCCTGGTCCATTCCAGTGGTCCTTGTCCTCAAGGAAAGTTCGCAGGCAGGTACCAAGGATTGGAGGTTCTGTGTGAACTACAGAGGAGTCAATGCCATCACCAAAACAGACGCGCACCCATTTCCCCGGGGTAATGAGCTTGTTGACACCATAGGTGCTGCCAAATTTGTGAGCACATTTGACCTTACCTGAGGCTATTGGCAAATAGCTCTGATGGACCATGCCAAGGAAAAGACAGCATTCTCAACACCTGAGGGACTCTACCAGTTTAGGGTCATGCCTTTTGGGTTGAAGAATGCACAAGCCACCTTCCAGAGATTGGTCAATCATGTGCTCAGTGGGCTGGAGGCCTTTTGTGTGGCTTACTTAGACGACATTGCCGACTACAGTTCCACCTGGGAAGAGCATTTGACACATCTGGATAAGGTGTTGCAGGCCTTCAAAAGGGATAACCTCCCTATCAGGGCCACCAAGTGCCAGATAACTCAGGGTAAAGTCACATATCTTGGTCATGAGGTAGGAGGGGGTCAAATCCAACCTCTCCCCAGTAAAGTACAGGGTATACAGGACTGGGAGACTTCCACTACTCAAACCTAGGTGAGAGCCTTTTTGGGACTCACTGGGTATTATCACAATTTCATAGCAGACTATGGAACCATAGTTGCACCCCTGACAGCTCTGACTTCACCCAAATAGCCTAGGAAGGTTAATTGGACTGAAATCTGTCAGAGGGCCTTTGCTAGCTTGAAAGAAGGTCTGTGTAGGGAACCTGTGTGAGTGCGCCTGATTACAGCAAGCCCTTTATCGTTCAAACTGACGCAGGCGACACTGGAATTGGAGCTGTCTTGTCCCAGTTAGATGACAAAGGGAGGGAACATCACATCTTATTCATCAGTAGACAACTCAAGGGTAGAGAACTGAGGTGGGCTACTGTTGAAAAGGAATATTTCAGCATAGTTTGGAGCCTTAGGCATGTTAGGTCCTACCTTAGAGGGTCTACCTTCAAAGTCCAAACTGAAGGGTGAGAATCTGAAACTGCTCAGGTGGTCCATTAGCCTGCAAGGGCTAGACTTCACCATAGAGCATAGACCATGGAAGAATCACGATAATGCAGATGGCCTTTCCAGAAGGTATGTTGACCGTCTGGATGAGGGTGTCTATCTCGTGGGAGATTAGGCACCCTAATCTCAGTCTGGGGGGGTGACTGTGATGCTGGAAATGCATTGGAGGGACAGGGCCTCCGTATCCTTGTAATTTACTGTTTTTATCGTGTGTTCTGTTGTGCTTTCCATGCAGGAGTTCATGTGGGACTCCAGGCAGTGCAGCTCTCTCTTTTGGTTTGGTGTACAGACCCATGGGATACCCTTATGGCACCCATGAGTGGGGGTACAACCCTGTGGCCCTAGTGTATGTTTTTGGGCAACTGTGTGTGGCCCACATAGCAGGGTACGGGCTGGTGGCAGCTCTGTGCTGAATTTTACAGGTGCTCTGAGTATCCTCCATTCTGGGATGGCCAGGCCCTGCCATTGGAATCAGTAGATTCCTGATGGAAACAAGATGGCCCCCATGTCCTCTTGCCTTCCATTGCCTGTTACCTTGTTTTCCCAAAGTCCTGGGAAGCCCTGACTCTGTCCCTTCCCACTGACTGGATGTTGGGTGGAGGTTCCATATATGGTGTTGTTGTGAAGTCTTCCCAGGGACTGTCTGTTGTGGGTTCGCCTGTGGGTGGGACCTAGGTGAATGGAGTGTGTGACCAATTGTTGTGGATGTCTGTTTTCTGGTGTTTGACACAATGACTGAGACAGCCCTGCCCGAAACTGGTATGAATGCAGTGTAGAGTGTTGAATGGCAGGGTACTTGTCCCAATACACATAACTTGTTGTGAGTGTCTGGAGAGAAGTGAATGGCCTGAATGCACTATGCACCTGATTGGCTGCCTGCCTGCTGAATGCCCTTCTGACTGATTGGTTGCCTGAGTGTGACCCAGCAGAATGAATGGAAGATCAGCTAGTATATCTGGGGCCTCTCGCTGCTAGAAATCGTGTTCAGAAGCTGAAGAGAAACTGGAGTTGAAACTGAAGCTTAACCTTGAAGCCCTGCTGGAAGAGAAGTCTTGCTGTTGCTCTACTTCATCAATCTGAAAGCTGCTGTGTCTCCAAGGACTGACCCAGAGAGGACCTGGTAAGGCGCCCTCTTCCCGAGCTACGAGGGACCATCATGCACCAGCTTATCTTTGCCAAAGCTCCCTGGTAGACAGACCTATGACAGGATGTCAACTGGAGACGGGGACTGCCGCGGAATCACAAAGAGAAGCGCCCGGACACTGTTGTCCATCATTGTCGATGACCGGAGCCGCTGTGCTCCCTTTGCCTAAGTAACATTTGATCCAAGGAAGCTCTCGCCTGCACCATCGATCGCTTTGTCCCACTGGAGAACGTTGAGACTGCCGACACGCCCAGGAGCATCCGCCGGTTGGGTTCCCACCACATGACGACCGTAGAGACGCCGGACGACTCGACGCCCTTGCTGGACCACAGTTCTTCACAATCTCTTTGTGGTCTTGAACTATCGTCATTGAGGTGCCCCGCACGCCTCTTCCTGGCAGGACGCCAACGCTCAAGCACAAAGTGAGTTATTGTGATAGTGTACATAACCTTGAATATTAATTATTTAAAGACTGTGTTTTAACTAATACAGTATTTGGACATTCCTTTGTGGGGGATTGTGGAATACACTGTACTCAAGAACCAGCCTGCATCACCTCCTGAGAAGCTAGACCTTGATTGCTCGTCCATTGCTACCTTATAGAGAATCTTGGCTGGGGTCCTCTGTGCCTCTCCTCTACCATATAGAGCCCTGAAGTACAGACCCCCCCTCCAGTCTTTACACCGGTCGGCCACCAATAGTTTTGTTTTACCTTATGCCTGAGTTTTGGCTAATCCTAGGTGTCCTTCCACTAATGAATCGTGGTAATTTGTGTTGATTTGCTTTTGCAGTTCTTGGTCTTGGACATATAATCGTCCTTGGAAATACGGTAGATTGTCTTCGATGGTGTGTTGGTCACCTTTTAACAGCCTGTGATTGATCCATCAGGGATTTCAAATTGGTTCTTTGGTCATCCACACACGTGGTGGCAGCTATTCTGGTTTGAATCCTTTCCTCAGGAATTATGGCCAGGGTGTTGGATGCTAGAAAAGCCTCTTTTTCTTCACTCATGCATGATACAGCATCTGCTTTCCCATTGCGTACTCCAGGTCTATAAGTGATAATAAAATCATATTCCGTGAAAATGAGCCCAACAAAGTTGATGTGAGGATTGTGCTTTGGCGGTTTTCAAGTATTGCAAGTGATGGTGATCCGTGATGACAGTGACCATATGTCTCGCCCCAAGAAGGTAATGTCTCCAGGCCTTGAATGCTGCTTTAATCACCAGCAATTCCTTATCTGTGATGCATAGTTCAACTCGGGGGCTGAAAACTTGCGGGACAAGAATGCGACAGGGTGTAGTTGTCCTGTTTCAGGGTCTAGTTGTGACAATACTGCTCCCATGGCTATTTTTGAAGCATCTGTCTCAACTATGTAAGGTAGGTCTGGTCGTGAGTGTCGAAGGACTGGTGCTATAGTGAATGCTAGTTTCAACTTCTGGAAGGCATCTTAAGCTTCTGACGATTAATGGAACTTTTGATTTTCCTTTAACAAGAGGTAATTGGATGTACAATTTGTGAAAACCCAGGTATAAACCGACGATAAAAGTTGGCGAATCTGAGCCCGCTTTGCACTCCTTTCGGGGATGTTGGTGAGGGCCATTGGAGGATTGCATCCACCTTTTTTGTATCCATTTGTACGCCTTTTGGTGTGAGAATGAAACTGAGAAACTCGACCTCGGTTACGTGGAAGAAACATTTTTCCAAATTGGCATACAATTGGTGTTGTGGAAGCTTCTCTAAGACTGCCCGGACATAACCTACATGTTCTTCCATGGAATTTGAGTAGATAAGAATATCGTCAAAGTAAACAAGAACGCAAACGTCCAGTAGTTCACAGAATACATCATTCATAAAGAATTGGAACGCCATGGGGGCATTGCATAGCCCAAAGGGCATGACCTGGTATTCAAAGAGGCCGTACTTTGTGCAGAAGGCCTTTTTCCACTCGCCGCCCTCTTTTACTCTTACAAGATGGTATGCTCCTCTTAAATCCAATTTTGTGTAGATTTGAGCATGTTTCACTTGGTCCAGGAGCTCTGGTATAAGTGGTAAAGGATATCGATTTTTTACTGTGATCTGAATGATGGCTCTATAGTCAATGCAAGTTCTTAAGTCCCTCTCCTTTTTAGGCATGAAGAATACGGGCGAGGAGGCAGGTGACTTGGACGGCAAATGAAACCGTTCACCAGGTACTGATCCAGATAAATTTTAAGATGCTGATTTTCCTGCTCTGTCAGAGTGTAAATTTGGCTGCAAGGGACCTGGGTAAAAGATCTATTTGACAATCATAGGGTCCGTGCGGGGGCAGAACGTTGGCTTGCTCTTTTTTGAAGACATCCTGGTAATCTTGGTATTCAAGCGGTAAGGTGTTGATGAGGCCCAACACGATTCCTTTCTTCAGTTACAGATTGGTGTCATCTTTTTTATAACATGTGTCATGAGGAAATGTCAGAACTCGTTTTCACTAGTTTATCCTAGTATTGTGGGTCTCCAGCCAGGGCATTCCCAATATCATCTGGAACTGAGGAGCACCGATGAGATCGAAAGTAATGTCCTCTTGATGCCTGTCCTGACACAGAAGCTTGACTTTCTCTGTGTATTGTTTCACCGGGCCAGATGATAGCTGAGAACCATCCACAGCAGTGACGTTTTCCGATTTCTGCTTCTGTCGGAGAGGAAGGCCTATTCGGAGAGCCAAATCGTGGTCAATGTAGTTACCCACAGCTCCAGAATCAATATATGCCTCCAAGGCATGTATTTTTGATGGTTGCTTGTGATTCACCAAAAGCACAGGAAGGACTAATGTGAGGTCTGTATGGTTTCCTTTTTCATGCTCGACAAGCGGACTCCTACACTTGCTGGGCATTGGCGTTCCCGAGTTCTGTTGATCTTGTTCATCAGTTTTGTCTGTTGCCCCAACCGTTTTCTAGGGTCGTTTTACCAGGCAGTCACGGAGGAAGTGACCTGCTTGTCCACAATATAAGCAAAGCTGTTGTTGTCTTCTTTTTTCCCTTTCTGCTTTGGTAAGTGGACTTCATAATCCACCAATTTGTATTGGCTCAGACTGTTCATGTGGTTTAGGCTGAGTCTCATGAGGTCGTATGTAAAGTGACCATCCCTTGATCTCGCTCGATGCATTTTCCAATTCTGCAACCTATGATAGAGTTGCACCGTCAGGTCTATGTAGTCCTCACACCTCTCAGGGGGATTCACCACTTGCGTCAACACATCCTTAAGTTATCCACATAACCCTTGCCTAAAAGAGTGAAGTCCTCTTCTCTTCTGGCCAGTTGGTCTGGGATATGAGATGATTGAAGGTTGCAATATAGGTTAATAGATCTTGACTCCCTTGTCTGAGTGACAACAACTCGTTGTCCAGAGCATGTCCTTGAGTATGACGGGCAAACAATTTCTCCATCTCATGTTGGAAATTCCCAAAGTTCCAGAGTAAAGGGTCATCTTAATTTACCAAAGGTATAGACCAGTCCACCGCACTACCTCCTAAATACGAGAGTACAAACGCCACTTTGGCTTGGTCATTAGGAAAGGCTCCTGGTCTGCAGAAGAAATGAAGGCAACATTGGTTCATAAATACAGCAAACTTGATTGGGTCGCTGATGAAGCGTTCGGGAGGGGCTAGAGGCACTGCTCCTGGAAAAATCACCTGAACCGGTGCTGATTGTTGTGGTGTGGAAGAATGAGAGAACGGGTCTCTCCAGGCAGTAGAACCTGTCCTGCTTGTGCTTGTAGCATTTGTCTTGCCAATTCGTCAGTTCTTTCTCGAGTTACACTAAGATCCCTCTGTAATGCACTGGTTTCCTGTCCTGAAGCATGTACTCCAGCGCATAATTCCCTAGTAAGAGGGCTACCTGAATTGTTTCTGAAGTTTCTATAACGCCCAGCCAGAGAGTATTAGAGGCTTTGTATTCTGTTACGCTCACCTGGTCTCTGCGGAGGCTTTGGGGCACGGTTGCAGCCCTCCCTGAACTTGAATCACCCCTTTCAGGCCTCTCTCTCAGTAGAAAAGCTGTGAGCTGTGGTACGTGGTAATACTGCTCCTGTGAATTATGGAAGATAAGTTCTCCGTCCTGCTACTCTGGCAGGGGCGCGTCAAATGGGATTTAGTTCCTTTACTGATCTCTGATAAGGATTAGTCCAGTACATCTGTGACCATGCTTTTCCTTATGATTGGTGAGTCTTTCTTGAGCTCTTGTGATGCTGTTAGTTCTGTTTAATGTCTTTATATGTTGCTCCTATTTATGCCTGCAATAATGTCTCTCTTCTGTTTTCTTCCCTTAGATGTAAATGCGGCCTCAATGCAGCTGTGAGATGCGAGATGTGGCCGGATGGAAGATAGATGCTACTGCAATGTTCGACAGCAGGTAAGTGATAGTTTAAGGAAAAGCAGGTAGCGCAACCTTAAACTGACTGTTTTTTCGATGTCTAACCTTGTCTTCTGTTTTTCCTTGCAGGCGCTGCTGTCAACGATGGAGCGTGTCCTGCTGCGGTGCCAAGATGAAGATTTTTGTGTTCCAGAAAGTGTATAGATGAATTCTTGGTTCGCCGAAGAGATGTACAGGTAAGAACAGCTTCCCCCAGTTGGTAAGTATGCTGGCAGGAAGCAGAATGTCCAGGAAGCAGAATCTTCAAAGGTAAGTCTCACCTCATACAACGGTGGGTGTTAAGCTGCTTGCAAGTGCAGAATAACGCAAAGCGTCTGTCTTGAGGATCGGGGAAGTTTATATAGCGAAGATTGTCGGCACACCCATTAGGGCCGGCTTACCAGCCACACCCTGCCACTCCTAGAGAGTGAGCATGTGCGAAGGCAATCCATTAGCAGCCACACCAAAGAATACACTTTGGGCTGCTTAATGAATGGAATGTTCAAGATTAATGCATCCTGCTTAATGGATGGAATGTTCAAGGTTAATGCATCTGAAGTGCTGTGTCCATTATGAAAGCTTTTTGGTGTTAAATGGATGTTCTTGTTTACTTTTGTTCATGAGCCTGGGGCCAAAAGCGCCAGGACAGTGTCCACCCAGGTCTCCTGTGCATGCGACCCCTGCATGCCTGTGCCCCTGACTTCATGACCATGTCATTGCCATGTTTTATTTTGCTCAATGCGAGAGATAACCATGGTTAGAACGGGTATATCCAGGGTTAGGCAAAAGTGGAAAAAATGCCATTTTGAGGTGGAAAAATGATGAAATTGAATCAAGCTAGAGATGGGGAGGGGGTCATAGGGAGGGAAAAAGAACTGGGGGAAGCATGGCAAGAGGAAGGGGACACTTGTTTCGTGCCTAGGAGAGTAGGGAAGAGTTTGGGATTTTGCGTGCTTTTGATGAATAACCCTGGTTATTTGTTTGTGTTTACGGATATCCACGGTTATCTAAAGTACACTGATAACAGCGGTTATGGAGAAAAGGTTTTTTTAAGAAAAAAGAGAGTACAAAATGTGGTTAAGACACAAAAAGTGGGAATTTTAAAGCCACACTGAGGTGGTTCTTAATGGGTTTGGTTGAAGGCTATGGCTACTGGGTTACTTTAAGGAACTGAATGGGGCAATATGGGGCAATATTGAAAGTGGCCAAAGCCCATGTCTAGTGAGCCCCAAAGGCTATGGCCACCTAGTGGGTCCAAAAGAAAGATTCTGGGGGAACATTCATAGTGGACATGGTACCTACTGGGCATAGTGGGCAACATGTCACACGTCGACCATGGCTAATGTGCCTAAAAGAAGTCTAGTTGTGTGGCCCTGACCAAAGGCCATGGCTAGAGGGCCCATTTAGGAAACCTATTGGAGCAATACACTGACAAAGCTAGAAAGAACTATGAATTCAAGTGCATGAACTTTTTCAATACACTGGCAAGGGGCTTAAACAGACATCTAGTTTCATAAGTCGCTATTCGAAATAGCAGACTTTTACTTTGTCCACCCATAGAGATACAAGGATCACATCATTCAGACCTGACATTTTCAATCATTCTTTCAAAAACTGTTCACAGACTCTCAACGTATACTGCACCAGCCCCACCTTCCTCTGTTAAACAACAAATGATTGCCGGACTCCCTAAAACCCATCCCCATCAGCCCTCAAAATGTGCTGGCTGAAAAGCTTTCCAGAGACTTGTCAGGACCCCTGTCCCTAGTCAAACCCTACAATTTTCTCTTTATTGTGGTGTATCACAATCCCAATATGGTATTTGACACAAAGTTACCACACTGGACTCCATGAGTCAAAGGCCTAACACATAACTCTCTGTGTATCCCCTCTTTCAGACTTCTAGAGGCACAAGCCTGATTTGCTGATGATTGTGCTACCACTGTTTGTGTGCAGAGACTGGCCTGATAAACTGAGTTTCAACTGGACTGCACGTGGAATGACTGACACTAAACCATCCGCTCTTGCCTTCCTGAAAGCACACTAATAGCGTGGGTTGATTTTTTGTCTCCCTGCTCTTCAGTACACATTGTACCATTTAGACCATGAAGGTCGCAATGTGTGGGTGAGTTGGGTATCCAACACATGCCTCTCTGAGGAAAACTACAACAGGTACAGACAGGAACAGATAACAGGGTATTTCCAGTAGGGGCTATGTAAGCTGTAATACTGTGATGTTTTTCAAAGGCTTTATTTTAATGGTATCCTGGTGTATGTGCTAAAAAGTCTTAATTCAAATACACAAACATGTATTCGATTGAATGAACACGGGAAGAGTGTTTGTCCCAATTCCGATACTTAAAGGGGTGAAGCAGGGATTCACGATTGCGCCACTGCTCTATAATATACATTTGTCTGATCCCCCTGTCCGATTTTTCCCAGGTATTGGCTGTTGCACTAATAGAGGCGGGAGATCCATCCCTTGTATGCTCTACGCTAATCACTTAGTTATGCTAAATTACACCTATAGCGGAGCCAAAGCCATGTTTGATACATTGATTAAATAGGTGGCTGAAAATGACATGAGTATTAATATGGGGAAGACTAAGGTTATGGTGGGCTCCGCCAAAAGGGAGAAGTGCCCCAGTTTCATTACCAGACTGCGTTGCATCATATCCATACTTAGTGTTAGAAATGAGTGCCAGTAGAACATACTCTTGCATAAAAGCTGTTAAGAAGGTCAAGGCTCAATGCATGACCCAACTGATTGGTAATGTCACAAGAAATACTGCTTGGGTTTTCTTTGGGAGGGATAATTACCCTATAGAGCCAATGCTTTTGCCCCACGGTTTCATATGGTTTAGAGGCACTGGCCCTCTGGGACTTGCATTGACTGGATTTGATTGAGGGTTCTTTCTGGAAGCGCATCCTGAGGCTAAGCCCCTCTACCACAGTTGAATATCTCCGACTGGAGTTGGGGCTGGTTTCACTTAAAGGCCAGATGTTGATCAGACATGGACTCTTGCACTTGAAAATCCATCCCAAGCCGAAATGTTGGTTACTTTTGCTGCTTGTGCTTGGCCAGAATTCTTGTCATAGTCTCAGGGAAGAGAAGTTCGACATATGGATTGCTAGGTTACATAAGAGTATTGGATGGTGTCCCAACTTCAATGGAGGAACTAGGTATGTCGTTTTAAAACGTATCTTTATACGTACATTGAATCAGTGGCATTGGATTAACAACTATGCCCATTTGGCTACCTTACGTTCCAATACCTATGTTTCAGGGGTGGTGCATAGATTTCTCCAACCTCAAAGATACCTGAGACAGTGCCTTAACCCAGCGGTGCAGAGTTTTCAACTGAGGCTATGAATAAACCAGTCACCATTGTTTATTTTTCGTGGTGCCCAGCTCGGGCTACAGTTCCAGGACAGGGGCTGTCATATATGCAAATTGCCTGGTTTATTGGAGATGGCAAAGCACCTTTTCACTGAATGTGCAACTCTGGGTGATGCATATATGGCCATCTTGGTCAGCATGGTACACAAGTCGATAAGGGAGGATGCATTTTGGAACTACTACCTCAATACCGAGACCGAAAGTGTATACATTGCTATGTACCGTTTATGTTGTATCATATAAAAAATGCCTTTATAATTCTAATCGATTTGATTTTATGGGGTTGGCCCTTTTGAGCCAACTCTGGTCTATTTTACAGCAATTTTACGTTAATTCTATGTCTACTATGTATTGTTTCATGTTTTGTATACACAATCTATGTACATTATGCATTTATGGTATGAAATGTATATATGAAGATTCATTTTAGTTGATTTTAGTTGGCCCACAGTGATATCTGGAAGATTGTTTATGTTAGACTATGAATTGATTAGGAGTAGCTAAACAAGAGACAATGTATTACCTTAACCTGTGTACAACATGAGTATGACTTGATGGAATGTTTTTTAGACAATTTGGGATTCTGTGATTTCCTCATTTTTGAGTTGTAATTTGTAATGTGTAAAGGTTCTTCTGGAACTGAATACAAATAAAACAAATGCATTAAAAAAATGTATTCCTTCCCTGCCTGAGGAAGTGGAGACATTCCACAAACGTGTACAAATAATTAAAATAAATGATTTTGTTAGCCTAATTAAGGTATCAACTGGTATTCTTTTGCATCGACATTCTATTCAACCCTTGGCTGATATGCAGTATATATGAACGAACATGTACCGTATATGCACGAACGGTACATTCTTACACGTTTTAATTTCAAAGTGAATGCTACTTTGCATTCACTTTGAACATACAAGAGGTCTCCGATACATACATGAAAGTGACAATCTCACTTTTGACATGGCATGTACCTGTAAATTGTTGTGCGTCTCATATGCATGCAACAATGTGACGAACAACTTGGATCTCACTTGTCATATGTGTAAGAGTGAGCAGGGTAATGGTGGAGGAGATAGGATATCAGGGAGAGACTCTAGATGGGAGCCAATCATGGGGCGCCCCCATGAGTCATTGAATGGAGAAGAGGCAGACTATTAAGCCTCGGGAAGAGAGTAGTTCACATGACCGAATTCTTTGCACAAAGAAGAACACAGCTTTGTCAGCAGCATTAACCCCATGTGGGGAAAATAAAATAAAAACTAAAAGCAAAGAATCAACTATCAACTACACCTCCTTAGAGGCATTCTACCCTTTCTCACTTTCCCTCAGTGGTTCACTGTCTCCGGAGCCCTAGTTCTCTCCAGGCTGGACTCCTGCAACAGCCTCTTCCTCAACCTCACTGCTTCCGGCCCTGCGCCCTCTGCAACTCATTCAGAACAGAACTGCAAGACTTATCCTTGGCCTCAAGCCCAGGGACCGCATCTCTCTGGGGCTGAAATCCCTTCAATGCCTCCCAGTGGCTGCACGGATCAAATTTAAGACCCTCTGCATTGTCCACAGGGATTTCTGGGCCTGAGACCTACTTACTGTCATGATTCCTGCCCCTCATGTTCCGAGCCCTCCAAGATGTCAGGCTGGAGCCAGGCCACAATCACCTACATGCCCCTCAGGGGCCTCACCATCCCTCTAAAGACCCACTTGGAGTCAGACTTGGTGCTTGTGGCACCAGACTCACTCACTCCCATAGGATAACATTGGGGATTGGACTTGTAGTGTGTTGATGGGGACAAGAAGGATGCCCCCACATATTTCGGTTCTCAGAACTGCATGTGCGGTCTAGTCCTTTGGGTGTGGTTCTGCAAAGAGGCAGCTGGGATACCCAGAGACTATTTAAGCCACACCCAGGCTTAGAAACATGCTTTGTATTTTCTGCACATGCAGCGTGACACTCACCGTGTTCGGATTGGTCTCCTGCATCTTTCTTCTGCGCTCAGCTCCTGCAAGAACAAGAACACCATTAGGAACAGCCTTACCTTGCGGCGCTTCTGCCCATCAGTCATCGCTCCTTCTGTTCTGCGGGCATCTTCGGCGGTGTCATTCCCATCCCAGCATGCTGCTTCCTAAGGAAAAGGGAAAAGAACAGAAAAAAGGCATTAGTAAGCATTCTGCAAATCTTTGCTTATTTTTAAATACTGTACGAGCTTCAAACGCTTACATGAATCCCAGCCGCTCTGGGGGAACTCTGTCTCCGGAACTTCTCATCCATCTGCAAGAGGGAAAAGACACCCTAGGTTAGCGTGGAAACATCTAGAGGCGCCGCATACCACGCTTACCCACCGCATTTGTTATTCATAACCGGCATCCACGCTGAAAACGTTGCGGCACCTAGAAGACACAGAAAAAGACCTAAATTCAATGCAAATACCAAAGGGGTGCATCGCACATCGCGCTCTCACTCACCTTCAGCGCTACTCATCTCAGCAGCACGCCGCCATCCCCAGACGCCGGCCATCATCTAAGGAAGGAAAGGAATGAAGTTAGAGAACTGTTCAAAAGACTCATTATACAAGTAACTAGGTAGCAACGAGCCTGCATAAATCAACGCGCCCCTGCGCTGAATGCAGCATTGAGAGCACACTATCCAAGAAAAAGAAGGTGAGCTGTGGATCAAAGGGAAGGGTTGGACCCTGGGGAAGAAGGGGTTCAAGCACACAGAGACAATAGGGAGTTAAACTCTACCAATCCTGTGTTTCAGGCCCAGTCTCCAGTCGAATAGCCTCCAGGGAGGGGTTTGAGGTCGTAAGAGGTCAGAACAGGCTGAGTGACGTCCCCGTGGATACCAGGTGAGCGTTACAGAACACAAAGCCTCACATCAAAATCCACCTGTGCGTCATGGAAACGCAGAAACCGACCAGTTAGCCCACATGTTGGGGCAGCTACGTTCCGTAGTACATGCAGCCAGGCAGGAGACCAACACCCTGAGGAGAGAGCTGATAGTAGCCAAAGAACGCACTGATGATTTAAGCTGGCAACTTCTCCAGTCACAAGCAGGGCATGCACCATTGCCGGGAAGCGTGCCCACGATGCCAGCGCCACCAGCCAATCCCATTCAGATAACCCTTCCTGGGGCAGTTTATTTATTTATTTTATTTATTTATTTATTTGTTACACGCCCAAACCCTCAGGTGTCACGGCGAGGATATAAGATGCCTTAGGAATTAGTCATATTCATACATTATATTAGTTGCTTTACATGATATAGGTTACAAACATATTCACAAAAATATACAGTGGCCTAAGTGTTCACAGCAGTATCCGGTGGGAGGGGACCTATCTTTGGGTGCTAATATTGGTTGAATAGCCAGGTTTTTAGCTGTTTCTTAAAGATCGTGAAGGAGGATGCTTTTTTGATGGTGGTGGGTAGGGTGTTCCAGTGTTTGGGGGCTAGAGTGGTGAAGCTGCTGCCCCCTGCTCTTGCGGTTTTGAATCGGGGGGGGTCCAGGAGGAGTTTGTCATTGGATCTCAGTAGTCTTATATTGGTTTTAGGATGCAGAGTGTTGTTGAGGTAGATGGGTCCTTTTTTAGTGATGCATTTGTGGGTGATGCATAATGTTTTGAAAATGATGCGGGCTTTGATGGGGAGCCAGTGGGCATCTTTCCTGGTCTTGGATATATGGTCTGATTTTTTTATACCTAGCGCTGCCCTCAGGACTTTGTTTTGCAGAAGTTGCATTTTGGCTAGGTTGGTGTTGGAAGTGCCCAGTAGTAATACATTACAGTAGTCCAATTTCGATAAGACCAGTGCTCTGGCCAGGGTGAGGCAGTTAACTGGAGTCAGAAATTGGCGGCTGAGTGCAATTAATTTGGAAATGTAGGCCGTGGAGGAGGAAAGTACATTGATCTGTTTAGTCATGGTCAGGCTAGCATCGAAGTACACGCCCAGTGTTTTTACTTGTTTTGATACTGGAATATTGGTGCCGTCGATGTTGATGGTTGAATATTCTGGCTGAAGGGTTGCTAATTTGGCTGGAGCTCCTACGATGAGGACTTCCGTCTTCTCATCGTTAAGACATAGGCTGTTTAATGCCATCCAGTTTTGTATGATGGCGTAAATTTTATTGATGGTTGAAGTGTCCTGGTCATAGTTGCCTGTAAGGGGTATAAGGATCTGAGTGTCATCCGCAAAATTTGTGTATATGACACCCATATCGTCGAGTGCTGAGAACAGGAGCTTGGTATATGTGTTATACAGCGTGGGGGAAAGGCAAGAGCCTTGGGGCACTCCTATGGGGACTGGGATGGGGTTGGCTGCTTCTTTGCCTATGGATACTCTGGAGGTGCGGTCAGTTAAGAATGATTTCACCCAAGCAGTGGCTGCCCCAGAGAAATTAAATTCACGGGCAAGTGAATTACAGAGTTTGTCATGGTCCACCAAGTCGAACGCAGCTGAGAGGTCCAACAGCAGGAGAATGCAGAGTTTCCCTGAATCTCTAATGGCATCCATCTGGATTTTGAGGTCCAAGAGAGCTGTTTCAGTACTATGGTTGGGCCTGAAGCCTGATTGTCTGGTACCGAGGAGCTGGTTAGATTCTAAATGGGCTTGAATTTGGTGGTAGGCTAGTTTGTCGATGATTTTGAGTAAGAATGGGACCGTGGTTATGGGGCGATAGTTGGTTGGAATGGTGGGGTCTAGATTTGGTTTTTTTAGAAGTGGTGTGACCCAGGCTTCTTTAATGCAAGTCGGAACTGTATTGGAGTTGAATGAGGCATTGACAAATTTAGTGATGAGGGGGGTCAGGGTGGGTGCACAGGCTTTGACTAGTTTGGCTGGGACAGTATCTCCTTTGCAGTTGGATGCTTTTAGTTTGGAGATAGTCTCGAGTACGAGATTGTGGGTGACTGGTGTGAATTGGAAGGGGGGGTTGGAGTTGTCACTGGAAAGGGTACAGGGATTAGAGGAGGGGGGGGGTTTTGTAGCTAGGAGTAATTTTTTGGAGTTGATTTTGTTTTGTAACATAGTGATTTTGGAGGCAAGAGCATCTTGTATAGTGGTACACCATTCTTTGCTTGTGTTAATGGGAGTGTCGGTCGGAAGTGGGTTTTCAAGTTCTCTAAGGATAGAGAAGAGCTCTTTGGAATCAGATGCTGCATTGCTAATGCGAGCATTGTAGGCGTTAGCTTTATGTGAGATGATAGCTGATTTGTAGAGGGTATTTGCGTCTTTGAATGCTTTAGCTGAGTCTGGGGAGGGATGTTTATTATGGGCATGCTCAAGAGAGCGTTTTTTCCTTCTAAGGGCGATTAGTTCCTCGTTGAACCAGAAGTTGGATTTTTTATTGAGGCGCCTTAGTTTGGAGGTTACCGGTGCTATGGTGTTAATCGCTGTGGAAAGGCATGTGTGGTAGTACTCAGCGATAGTAGTTGGGTCATTACTGAGGATAGATTGGGTATCTAGCAATTTATTCAAAGTGGGATCGAAGTTCTCAGCTGTGAGCTTTTTAGAATTTCTACTTTCGATGATGTCCATAGGTATATTCTTGGGTATGCAAGGTTCGTCACTAGTGATTGTAAATTCTATGCAGAAGTGGTCTGTCCAATTCAGTGCGGTAATCGGGCCTAAGGTGATGTTGGTGTTGAGGGTGAGGATCCAATCGAGGGTTCTGCCCTTGGTATGGGTGGGGGCATTGACGTGTTGGCAGAAGTTCATGTCATTTAGTGCCAGGAAGAGGGCGGTTGCTTTGGAGTCTTGGTTATCATTAAAACCTAGATTCAAGTCACCAATGATGATACATTTCGTTTTAGGTTTGAGGAAGGGCGCCAGTATTAGTGGGATGTCTGTTTCTGGGTGGCTGTTTGTGCTAGGGGCTCTATAGATGACAACTATGTTAATTGTGGTGTTTTCATTCAATGAGAGTTTGGCGAGTAGTAGTTCGTACCCTGAGATCATTTCAATGGAACTTGATCTAAGTTTGATAGTGTTTTTTGCAATGATGGCCACACCGCCTCCTGGAGTGGTGGTTCTGTCAGATCTGAGAATGGTGTAATCTGGTGGAATAGCCAGTGCTAGCAGAGGGCCTGAAGCTTGGTGTAGCCAGGTTTCTGTAATTACTAACATGTCAAGGTCAAGTTCGATGATGAGGTCATGAATATCAATTGGCCCCGCCCAAACGATTTACGAGGGATCCCAAGAGGTTTGGAACATTCATGAACCAGTGCCGCCTGCACTTCCTTTGTAGCCAGGGGCCTTTCCGAATGACCAATCACGGGTCACTTTTGTGCTATCCTACCTGAGTGGTAGCACCGCGGACTGGTCTGTACCCTTTGTGGCCCAAGACGATCCTTTGCTGCATGACTTCAGGGGCTTTTGGTAGGAGAAGGAAAAGCTGTTCGCCCATCATACTCATGGGCAGGCATTAGACAACGAACTTCTGTCCCTACGCCAAGGGAATCAAGACCTATTAACATACATATCCAAGTTCAATAGACTCATATTTGAAGCAGAATGGCCAGTGGAGAAGAGAACCACGTTATTTCATCGGGGGTTGCGGGGTGAGCTCAGGGATGTTCTCGCACAAGTAGTGAACCCCCCAAAAGATTTCTCAGAATTCATTGACCTTATTGTTCAACTGGATCATAGGTAGCAGGACCGAAGAGCAGATCGAACCAGACCGGACCCTCGCCCTATGTATGTGCGTTCCAAGGACAATACTGCCCTAACAACGTAAGGTTCAGGAGGACCAATGCAAATCGTGGGGGTCAGATCCCCTTGACTAAAGCGGAAAGGGATAAAAGGAGACAGCAGCAGTTATGTCTGTACTGTGGAAGGTCAAGTCATTTCCTTAAAGAGTGCCCTGTGAAGCCACCGAAGAGCACGGTAGGGGCCACGGACAAGGAAGATACCAACAAGGAATCGGAAAACTCCTCAGCCTGTCAAGTGTAGGGGTCCACTTTTTGAGCAAAGAAAGTGAACTACAGACCTCCCATTTTGCATCTGTGGTCTTGATCAATCACCAACAACCATCTTGGATCCACGCAGTAAGAGCGTACATAGACAGTGGAGCCGTTGGGAATTACATCGACCAGGATCTTGCGGCAAAGATGGGGCTTCCGTTATGCCCTAAATCAACCACCGACACTGTTACCACAGTCGACGGCATGGAAATAGCTTCTGGTCCAATATCCCAATGCACTGCAGCTGTAACCCTTCTGTGCCAGGATGGACACCAAGAATCTATCGTTTTCAACCTCATTAAGGCACCACAGTTCCAGTTGATTTTGGGAATGCCATGGTTGGTATCTCACAATCCTCAAATCGATTGGCGAGCAAAAGAATTGGCCTTTCCCAAGACTTGCGCCCACACATGTTATCGCCAAGAGAAACAACCAATAGACACCAGAACCTCCACTATTGCGACTGTGGCAATCGGCACCCTACCAAGTGAATAGCAGGACTTTTGAGATGTCTTTCAGAAAGAACAGGCTAATACCCTGCTACCGCATAGACCATACAATTGCCAAATCGACCTGATACCTGGTGCACAAATCCCTTGTGGGCGAATTTACCCACTCACGGAACCAGAAAACCAGCACCTGAAGGCCTATCTTGACCAATACCTGACCAACGGCTTCATCCGTCCCTCGAAGTCTCCAGCAGCCAGTCCTCTATTCTTCGTACCGAAGAAGGAGGGGGACTTGAGAACGTGCATCGACTATCGCGCACTGAACCAGATTACCGTAAAAACTCGCTACCCCCTGACACTGATCCCTGAAATGCTTGATCAAGTCAAAGATGCCCATATCTACACAAAACTAGACCTGAGGGGGGCATATCACCTTGTTCGCGTAAAACAGGTGGACGAATGGAAAACCGATTTTCACACCAAATATGGCTTGTACGAATATCAAGTAATGCCCTTTGGCCTTTGCAACGTGCCTGCTGCATTTCAATACTTCATGAACAATGTCCTACGGAAATTGATTGATATCTGTGATCTAGTGTACATCGACGATATCCTAGTATATTCCGCATCAAAGCAGGACCACGTTAAACACGTCCGATCCGTATTGGAGAAACTCTGTCAACACCAGCTCTACGCCAAGCTTGAAAAGTGCTCATTCCACGACTCCAAGGTGAAATTCCTGGGCTTTATTCTCAGCCCGAATGGAATCCGAATGGATGTACACAAGGTAGATGCTATCCTGAACTGGCCATCCCCAAATTCATTCAAGGGGGTTCAAAGTATGCTGGGTTTTGCAAACTTCTACCGCCGGTTCATCCCAGGATTTTCGCAAATCGTGCATCTCATCACGTCATTACTAAGGAAAAGCAACAAAAAGTTCCAGTGGACAACAGAAGCTGAGGAGGTTTTCCAGGAACTCAAAGCAAGATTCACATCTGCCCCAATCTTACGCCACCCTCGCCCTGATCTCCCATAAATGGTGGAAACGGACACCTCAAGCATGGCTATGGGAGCTGTCCTCTCACAAAGGATCCCAAAACGGGCCAGTTACACCCTGTTGCCTTCTGGTCGCGTAAATTCGCACCCCCTGAACTCAATTACGCTATCACAGACAAAGAACTCCTGGCCATTAAGTCAGCCTTTAAGGCATGGCAGCACTACCTCTTGGGCACCAGGCACACAATCACCGTAATAACTGACCACCGGAACCTCCAGTACCTAAAAACGGCAAAGGCCCAATCCTCACGACAACTATGTTGGGCTCTTTTTTTTGCTGAATATGACTACGTGATTACATTTCGACCAGGGATGAAAAATGGGAAGGCCGATGCCATTTCCCGTATGGGGGTGGAAGAGCAAGGTATCAGACTCCTGACCCAATAGCAATCATCCCGACTGACAAGCTCCTAGGAATCACAGCAACCATAACTCAGAAAGAATTACATGAAGAAATCCAAAACCTGATGAGTCCGGAGCAATTACAAGCGTGGAGTGCACAAGGAGAACATTACATGATAAAAGATCAGTTGCCCTACTTCAGGAATCATTTATTCTTACCAAACCAAGAACTAGGAGAACAAGTCATGTCCAGTTATCATGATTCCTTGATTGAGGACCACCCTGGAATCGCTAAAACCGTAGCCAAGGTAAAACAAAATTATTGGTGGCCCACTTGGCGTAAATATATTATCCAATTCATCCTATCTTGTGGAGTGTGTGCTCAAAACAAGTCATCCAAGCAGAAACCGGCTTGGCTATTACAACCATTGGAAATCCCACCAGCACCCTGGCACACGTCCATCGATTTTATCACTGACTTACCACCCAGTCAAGGGTTTAACACTATTCTTGTGGTCGTGGACCTATTTTCAAAAATGGCACATTTCATTCCTCTTAAGGGGCTCCCAAATGCTTCCACTCTGGCAAAGGTATTTCTTGAAGGCATTTTACGACACCATGGGTTTCCTTCAGGTTTGGTCTCAGACCGAGGTACTCAATTCGTATCTAACTTCTGGAGTAAATGCTGCTCTATGGCCCAGATCAAAATCCGGCTATCCACCAGTCACCATCCCCAAACGAATGGTCAAACTGAGAGGACAAATCAGACGCTCGAGCAGTATCTGCGTTGCATGTTACACCAAGCTGAAGGAAGCTGGTTCGACCTATTGTGGATAGCTGAATATGCTTATAATAATTCCCTACACACCAGCACTGGGCAGACACCCTTTTATACCATGTATTGCAGGCACCCACGTACTTCTGAGTTGGACGTTCCTACAACCCTGGAAATGCCAGCAGTCAAAACCTTGCACACGACCGTTTCTCAAACCTTTAAAAGGGCAGCTGAACACCTACTTCAAGCTAAGAATCGCCAAAAGAAGTTTGCTGATCAACACCGAGCAAAGGCCCCCAACTACCAAGTGGGAGAAAAAGTCTGGCTGGCGTCTAAAGACGTGTCCATTAAAGGAGCACAAACTTTCCGTCCAAGATACCTGGGTCCATTCACCGTCACCTCCGTGATAAATCCTGTGGCGGTCAGACTAGCTTTGCCGTCAAACATGCAAATTCATCCTGTGTTCCACGTGTCTCTCCTTAAACCTGTTCAACCTGGGACCCGGGTAGCAATTCCACCGCAGTCAGTATTAGTCGCCGGGGAGCCAGAATTCAAAGTCAAGGACATCCTAGATTCAAAGTATGTCAGATCCAAATTATACTACTTACTAGACTTGAAGGGGTATGGTCCACAAGGCAGGACATGGGAGCCTTGTGAGTACATCCATGCACCTCGCTTGCTTACCTTGAGAGGGGCCTTGGGGGGGAGTGCTGTCATGATTCCTGCCCCTCATGTGCCCAGCCTTCCAAGATGTCAGGCTGGAGCCAGGCCACAATCACCTACATGGCCCTCAAGGGCCTCTCAATCCCTCCAAAGACCCACTTTGAGTCAGACTTGGCGCTTGTGGCACCAGACTCACTCACTCCCATAGGATAACATTGGGGATTGGACTTGTAGTGCATTGATGGGGACAAGATGGATGCCCCCACATATTTCAGTTCCCAGAACTGCATGTGCGGTCTAGTCTTTTGGGTGTGGTTCAACCCAGAGGCACCTGGGATACCCAGAGACTATTTAAGCCACACCCAGGCTGAGAAACATGCTTTGCGTTTTCTGCACCTGCAGCGTGACACTCACCGTGTTCGGATCGGTCTCCAGTAGGCCTGCATATTTCTTTTGCCTCAGCTCCTGCAAGAACAAGAACACCGTTAGGAACAGCCTTACCTTGCGGCGCTTCTGCCTATCAGTCATTGCATCTTCTGTTCTGCGGGCATCTTCGGCAGTGTCATTCCCATCCCAGCACGCCGCTTCTTAAGGAAAAGGGAAAAGAACAGAAAAAAGGCATTAGTAAGCATTCTGCAAATCTTCGCTTATTTTTAAATACTGTACGAGCTTCAAATGCTTACCTGAATCCCAGCCGCTCTGGGAGAACTCTGTCTCCGGAACTTCTCATCCATCTGCAAGAGGGAAAAGGCACTTCATGTTAGCGTGGAAACATCTAGAGGCGCTGCATACCACGCTTACCCACCGCATTTGTTCTTCATAACCGGCATCCATGCTGAAAATGTCGTGGCACCTAAAAGACACAGAAAATAACTCAGTTCAATGCAAATACAAAAGGCGTGCATCGCGCATTGCTCTCTCACTCACCTTCAGCGCTACTCATCTCAACAGCACGCCGACATCCCCGGACGTGGCCATCATCTAAGGAAGGAAAGGAACGAAGTTAGAGAACTGTTCAAAAGACTCATTATATTTACCTGTCGGACTCTTGCCAGTGAAGTAACTAGGCAGCAACGAGCCTGCATCAATCAACATGCCCCTGCGCTGAAGGCAGGATGGAGAGCACACTATCCAAGAAAACAAGGTGAGCTGTGGATCAAAGGGAAGGGTTGGACCCCGGGGAAGAAGGGGTTCAAGCACACAGAGACAATAGGGAGTTAAACTCAACCAATCCTGTGTTTCAGGCTCAGTCTCCAGTCGAATAGCCTCCAGGGAAGGGTGTGAGGTCGTAAGAGGTCAGAACAGGCTGAGTGACGTCCCCGTGGATACCAGGTGAGTGTTACACTTACCTTCAACGCTGCCTTCCTAAATACTGTCCCTCGCGAGCCCTCCGCTCATCTACCTCCAACCTTCTACGAGTGACCCGGTTCTCCAAGAAGAGATTTCGAGGGAGAACCCTTTCATCAGCTGGTCCCTCCCTATGGAACAGCCTCTCTGCCACCCTCGGTCTTGAGCCTAAAATTCTCAAGTTTCGGAAACTCCTCAAGACCTTCCTCTTCTCCTTTTCATTCTCTTTCACCCTACCCTGCTAACCTAGGTCTCTGCTCCTCCTTCTCTCCCTCCTTCCAGACAGCTTATTGACTGGCCGCCTGGTGTACCTCAGAGTCTCACAGGTCATAGGCACCTCTTCCAGTCCCTCTGCACTTGCCGCAACGCCCTGCCCCACACTACACTTGTAATAAAAAAAACTGAGAGCTTCACTCCACGCACTTCTCTAATCTCTACTGATGCAGTTGGTGCCCTGCCCTCCCGCACTTGCACAATCTGTATACAGCCCTGCCTGAAGATCGTCTGTCTGTTCTTCCTTGTCTTCACCCCTTAATGAGCACTTGGAAAAACCGCAGAATCGCCGGAAGGCCTGTTTGCTGTATCTAAACTGTTAAATGTTTCATATTCTCTTATGCCTGTGCAGACCGTTATCGTCTCAGAAATTCAAGGGCTCTGAGAGACTGTTGTTTTTTCCCTGTGTTCCCCCCCTTCCTTGAGCGATTTGAAACACTTGCCTGTTTATAGGCGCTATATAAATAAACATTACCATACCATGCCAAGAAAATAACCCAGGGAGAAAGGGGCACAAATAATAGTGGTGCAAATAAAACTAGAAACAAAGAAAAGAACCCAGGGAGAAAGAGGCACAAACAATAGTGGTGCAAATGGAACAACTAGAAAAAAAGAAAAGAACCCGGGTAGAAAGGGGCACAAACAATTGCCTGGAAATAACATGAGAGCCGGGAACAGACGCGAGTTCCTGCTGACGAGCCACACAGCTCGCAGCAATGAAAGCTCTGACAACCTTTGTGAGAATTGAAAAGTTCAAAATCACTGCTCAAGTAATGTATCCCGTCCAAAGAAACAAACTGCCATTTAGGCTGCTGTGCACCTGCAGAATAGTGCCGTGTTCCGCAGCATCGTCCTGTCTCCTGTCTCCCGGAGAGATGGAAAGGTCAGCCTTCAGTGGGACGCAGAGCGCGGCACCACTGCCGCTGTCGCCAGTGCAGGTGATGGAAATCCGAAGGGCCTTAATGAGATGACCTTAACCTTGTGAGCCTCGTGCACGTCCATTGCCCCTGCGAGAGCCGACAGGTCAAATTAAGCCCCTGTCTGGCGAGTCCGGACATACTCTGAATTAATATTCGGATCTAGATACGCGCACATAGGATTTTGACATCAGACAGCACCTCTGGTCCATATCAGAGCCGTTCCTTATTGGCGAGCAAGCGAAAACTGCATTGAATTCTGTCTGCAGTGGGCGGAGACATGTGCCTGGTGAAATCGGGAACGTGTTTGCATGCATGGAAGAGGGTAATTGAGTCAGAACACTGATGCACCATGAACATTTATTTTGAGTGAACGCGCTAACTGACAGCAAAGCCTGCTGGCCAAAGCTCCGATGCATGTGATGAATACGCACCCCAGAGGCGTGCCACAGACGACCAGAGTGCTTTGAACACGTTTCTCTTTTTTAAACATCTTTTCTCTGTGCGGCAGGTGACTTGTCTGCTTTCTCTCTCCACCATGATGGAAATAGAGAGGGTGCAAGCCCCATCCTTTTTTTCTCCATGAAGACACTTTATTTTCTCATTTTTACTAAGGACGGCAACCGTCCCTCATTTTTCCGGATTCTCCAGATTACATGAGCTTTGTCCCACAATATGCACAGAGCATATTCATCTGAAGCAATATTAGCTGTCAGTTGCCTTCCCATCTTAGCAAGAACGCAAAGTGGCTGCTCCTGCAATGCTTTGTGTCAACATGCGCAGGTTAATGGGCCCTTTAAACCCAAACCTAAACAAATCCTTATCAAAACTATAGTGGTGACGATATGTCGTTGAGTACTTAAATCACAAACTGGCCTCTATTCCTGGTTTCCCCACTTAAGCAATATATGTGATCCTCGGCAAATCATTTAATACCACCACATTGCCAGATCTGCCGAAACTGGAAGTATCAGAAGTGATTTTCATGCAATATGTAATATCAAAACCTCCTCTCTTGTGGTTACTAAACTTTAGAGCTGTTGCATATCATGAATAGTGAGCATTTGCATATTGTACTCCACACAGTTATTTCTGTCTTGACTTATACATGGCAATGGGCCTCATTACGACCCAGGCGGTAAGTTACCGCCTGGGCCGTGACTTTACCACCATGGCGTAAACAACGTTTACGCCATGGTGGTTGGCGGACTTACCGCCCCATTCCGACCTTGGCGGGGCGGTAAGTCCCCAATCCCCATTTACCCTTCCCCATTCCCATTTTTGCCCCATAGGGCATAATGGGAGTGGGGAAGGCGTTAATTACGCCACCGTAAATTACGGTGGCGTAATTAACTCCATGGTCCCTTAGCGCCATGGATTTTAACACCTGCTAAAAGCAGGTGTTAAATCCGCCATGGCGCTAAGGGACCTCGTACTCAGGCGGTAAGGGTCGGCGCTGTTTACGCTGCCGTAAACCCCTTACCGCCTGGGTCGTAATGAGGCCCAATGTCTATTAATGTCATTAACAATGATGCTCTAGAGCAGTGGTCTTCAAACTGTATCACCCAAACTCCCCGCCCCCCACCTCCTCGCGAGCACATTTCAGCAGGCCTGGCCCCACCAAAGCAGCGATTGGTGCACAAGCCCGAAGCGCCTGAGCTCCGTCGAATTAGGACTGAAATGGCAGTGAAGGGGCATACACTGTAGGACATTGTCCTGCACTGCCTATTCTCAAATCAAATGGCAGAATACTAAACCTCAAGCAGAACATTTTTGGAAGTGTCTCATAAAAAAAGACACACATTATGTGATGCTTCATTACCCATAAAGTGCAAGAAATATAAAGTATTAAAACAGGCCATACAAATTATGTTTTTTTCCATTTCTGAAAATATAGTGTTTACAAACCCTGGGCAAGCAAATGACTAGATTGCAGAGCTGTCACTTTTTGAGGACTTATGTGAAGGATGTGCCTGTCTTTCAGCAAACAGCCTGTAGAAGTCTGGTTAAATGTTTGAGACAGCCACTCTCAAGTTGTCCTCCACTTCTAGTCTTGAGCGATATTTAATTTTGAGAATTGCCGGGGCAAAGAAACACATCTCACATGGGTACAAGGAGCTGAATGGTGAAAGAGTCTTCACTGCACTCTGTGAAAAGGCTTGATATGCTGAAGCAACAGATAACCGAAATCCCACAAACATCAGTTTCCTGATCTAGCATTGCAATATACGGTCACACTGAAGCTCCATTAGTTGTTGCTGGGTGTTGCACCACCCAGTCCTTGGCATTACAATTGTTCTCTGGGAAATATTTCTCTACACTGGCTCTCGAAGAAGTCACATGATCAATCACTTGCTCTGAAACACTTGGGAAGTCATATTCAGTCTCCACAAGAGCATCCCCAAATAATGGGAATCTATAAGTAATGACTTCAAGTCTCCTTTTCCAAAGGTCTAGCTTATTTGCAAGCAGAGATCTTAGCATGCATAGCAAAAGAAGTGCTATCTGTTCCTGTTAGACAGAGGTTCAGCAGATTTAGTTTGTCAAACATGTTAGCTAGGTAATCCAAAGGTGGCCAACGGGGGGAATGCAAAACGTTCCCCCCCGGGGGTGATTTTTGGCGTTGCCCAGGCCAGTGAGATGGCCTGCACATAGAGCGCCCCCCGGGGGGGTATTTATAGGGTCAGAGAAGGTTATGGAGCAGGCGACGGTTGGGACGTGAGATTGACTGCAGTCCTGGTCCCCTGCCCCCGAGCCTTCCCTGTATATCTGGGCCGACAGGGTTCAGGTTAGCGTAGGTGAGGGGGCTGGTGTGTTGGTACGGGGGGAGGTTAGGCATAGCACTAGTACATTACTTTTACAGTTTTAATTAAAATGTATCTGATAGTCGGGGGTACTGTAAATAATATACCCACACTTACCCGCACTTACCAGAGTCGCCAGCAGCCTCATTTAGTGTCTGTGCGGTGGGGGAGCGGGGTTTTTACTTTTCCTGGCTTGTCTCGTTTCCTGTGTTGAAAGGGAAAAGGTGCCCGATCAAGTGACTAATGTTGTAGCCGTTCGTATTGGTGCCACGCGGTGTCCGTTGGGGGAGGGCAGTGTCTACCACATGTGGTAGACCATATTGCTTCTCTGCTTTGGGGGAGGGCAGGCAATAGCTTGCGCTGTAGCCTGTGTTGTTTTTTCAGCTGCTACGAGGCGCGGTAGCAGACTAGGAACGTAGGGGGCAGTGTGGATCCCTTAAAGGGACCACACCGCTTTAATGTGCCTTTCTGTGCGGTTCTGCCCGCGGGCCGCCAGGAGGCAGTGTTTTGCGGCCGTTTTCTGTGCCCATTTCATTAAACAAAGCCTTTTTGGGGGTTATTTGACATTTCGTTCAATTTTGTGGCCATTAATAGGTGCAGGGAATTTAAAAAAAAATCATATAAGTTGTAATCTTTTAATTAGTGATATAAAAAGAGTTCATTTCCTCTCTACATTACAGGGCTATATTGTTGGGGCGCGCCCCCCATTTTCTAGGGCATTCCATTGTTAGATACGATGTCCACGGGTAGTTTTGGCTCTGGGGTTTAGTACAGCTAGTCTCATTTTGGGGGCATATTTCAGTGCACAGCCTTATTATTTGGTGCACCATGGTGGGCCAGGGAGCCAGTAAGAAGGGATTGGTGGATGCCAGGGCTCTGAGGGAGGCCCTAGAAATTATTAGCAGGGCATCTAAGGCCCAGCTGGAAGGGGCGGTGGTGGAGGTTACGGGAGAAGGGGAGGTAGGTGGGGACAGGCCACAGCCTAAAGCAGGGGCAGATGGGGCTCTCGCTGCAGTGGTGGCTTGCACCCATGTGGCTGGTAGAGTAGAGGTCTAGGAATCCAGGGGCAGGAAGATGAGGAGTGAGATTGACAGGAGAGCATCCAGGGCATTTGGGTGGGGCGGTAGATAGGGATGTGATGCATAATGACGAGGGGGAGGTTGGGGATGTAAGAAGTGTCCAAAAAGGGGCCGGGCAAGGGGGCCACGACGGTGGGGGTGATGGAAGTGCAGGTGAGAGAAGGAGAGAGAGATCCCCATCAATTAGTGAGGTTAGGGAGGGGCGTGGAATGCCCCCCCCCAGCTAGGAGGATTTCGGGCGGAGGGCGCAGAGCAGCACCCGCTGTTCCAGAGGATGAATATGGAGAGGGTTTAGGAATGGCCCCTCCTCGGTCGCAGCGAGGACAGTCTAGAAGGCGCAGCACAGCCCCTAGCGATAAAGAGCACAGGGTGGAGGAGAGCACACCTCGCCCGAGAGAAGAGGACCAGGAAGGGGTTTCTGCAGCCTCGCTAAGCAGATGCCAAAGGAGTGCAGGGCGGACACCCCTGGCTCACAAGAAGAGGATCTACTCAACCCGAGCATGAGCTCGCATCAGCAATGGTATTGCAGGGGTGATGAAGATGGGATGGAGGAATATGTGGGGCAGTGGGAGGATGAAGGTTATAGGGCGTTAAGGAGGAGGGGGAAGGAGAGAAGGGGTTTTAGGTGGGATTGTGAAAGACAGGAGCAACGGGGTTGGGGGCAAGAGGTCGGGGGAATAATTGGCTGGGTGAGACTGCTGACATGTTTTGTCCCCGCAGCAGGAGCGCAGTAAGAAAACAGATGAGGAGCATCGGAGTGGAGGCCAGGCTGCAGACGGGCGATGGCAGGGCAGAAAGAGGTGAGTGGGAAAGGGACTGGTCAACTGCATGGCAGAGGTGAGACATGAGAACGGGGACAGGAAATGAAGGGTCTGGTTTGCAGGGGGTAAGAAGAGAGATTGGTGTACAGGCTATTGGAGCCTTGGTGGGTGAACAGGGAAATTGCTTGGTGGAAGTACAAACGGACAAGGTGATTGAGCCATTGGCGCTCGAGGTACAGGTTTCAAAAGAGAATGAGGTTGAAGTGAAGGGCAAGGAGAAAAAGCTGCCTTACATGGCCATCACTAAACCTTTGGGTGCGCACTTGATGACAGCGACTAAGGATACGTTTCAGGCAGGGGAATTTTTGGATGTTTTTAAGCTTCTTCATAGGGAAGTGACAGCAAAGGAGGGATCTAAGGAAGATGAGAGACAGCTGGACTCGCGCCCATGGGTCCCAGTGACAATTGAAAATTGGACGTCAGCATTTATTATTTACGCCAGTGTCTATTGCAAGAAATATCCATAGCGATGCGTGGCCCTGCTAAAATTCATGGATGTGATTAGGAAGGCATTTACATGTTTTGGGGGTTTTGCGTGGGTGCGTTACGACGAAGAATTTAGAGCAAGGATGGCAGAGGACAGCCAGGCGGTCTGGGGGAAATAGACATGGATCTTTGGCTGCAGTGGATGGCACCGACGAGGCTTGCCCCGACATTGCACACAGCGAGTGGTTTGCCTGTGCCTTTCCGGCCCTTTCTTGGTCACCCCGCCCATGAGGAGGAGGGGGGAAGAGGTAGAGGGCAGCCCTCAGCGGCATGTTGGGCATTTAACAAGGACGATTGCACAAGGAACTTATGTAGGTTCAGACATGAATGTAGCAAATGTTCAGGGAAGCACCCAATTATGCAGTGTTTCCAACAAGGTGACAGGGGGAGGGGGAGAGGATCCGGCAGAGGGGTTGTGGGGAAAGGCTTTTATGCAAATTAAAGTAGATGTGTTGGAGAAGTGGTTGGAATTCTATCTTGACATGGAAGGGGCTCAGATTTTGGAAGAAGGTTTTTGTCATGGTTTGAGGTTGGGTTGTCAGGGGCCACGGGTGCGTCGGTGGACGGAAAATTTGAAGACGGCCAAAGAAAATGTGGAGGTGGTAAGGCAGAAATTGGGCAAGAAATAGCGGCAGGGAAGATAGTAGGGCCATTTGATGATCTGCCGGGTGATTTAGTTGTATCCCCACTGGGTGTTGTGCCTAAGAAAGCTCCGGGGGAATTCAGATTGATACACCATTTGTCATGACGTTAATGATTTCGTTGCCCCTGAGGAGTGTGGGGCTGTATATGCAAGTGTGGACCAGGCGGTGGATTTGCTGAGGAAAGCAGGGTTTGGGGCCTTCATGGCAAAGTCTGACATTAAGGTGGCTTTCAGGTTGTTGTCGGTGCACCCAGAGGATTTTTGGATGTTGGGATTGCAATTTGAGGACCGCATCTAAATCGACAAAGCTTTGCCAATGGGGTGCACAATTTCCTGCACCTTGTTTGAGCGTTTCAGTTCCTTCTTACAGTGGGTTTTTTCATACAGTTCCGGTTGGTAAGGTGTACTGCATTACCTAGATGATTTTTTGTTAATTAGCGGGGCCGACAGAGAGAGGGGGTGTGAGGAGATGCTAAAGTTGTTTCAGGATTTGATGCGGGAGTTGGGTGTGCCTCTAGCAGAAGACAAAACAGAAGGGCCGGAAGTGGTGTTGACATTTCTAGGGACTGAACTGGATTCAGTGGCCATGACCTCACACTTGCCGCACGACAAGGTGAGCAAACTGGTAGGATTGCTGGAGAAAGCGGTGGGGGCCAGGAAGATGATGCTAGTGGAAATGCAGAGATTGGTGGGGCATTTGAATTTTGCATGCAATGTGGTGGCTCCAGGGCGGACTTTTTGCAGAAACATGGCATGGTCTATGGCAGGAGCAAAGTGCCCACATCATCGGGTAAGGGTATCAGGTGCAGTTCGGGAAGATTGTAGGATTTGGCTGCTTATTTTGGAGAGCTTTAACTGAGTGTCCATGTGGTTGCAGGGAGATCCGGTGTCATGGGAGGTGCAGATATTCTCAGATGCAGCAGATGCGGGAGATTTTGGAGTGTTCTGGGAAGGAAAGTGGTGTGAGGAGAAGTGGCCATCGTTTTGGTTGAAGGAAGGAAGGTGCATAGCATTCGTAAAAAAAATTCCTTTGCTGGTTGCATTAGAGTTGTGGGAGAAGGATTTGCAAAACAAGAAAGTGAATTTCAACATTGACAACAAATGCCTGGTTCATGTAGTGAACAGGCAGTCGGAAAGGGATCAGAGGGTGGTGAGACTGATGAGAGAGTTTGTTCTGCGTTGCATGGAATGGAATGTGCTGTTTAAGGCAACACATGTGCCGGGGAAGGATAATGGCATCGCTGATGCATTATCTCATTTTCAATGGCAGAAATTCCATGGATTGGCTCCCGAAGCGGATCAGGAGGGACAGCGGATTCTGGAGGAGCTGTGGAAGATAGGAAGCTGAGAGCGCTTGCATGGGCGGAGTGTTTGCTTCCTCTGGCATCTAGAGGGACGTACAGGAGCGCTTGGGAGGATTTCATAGGAGGGGGAGCTCGGAGTTGGAAGGGTAGGCGGGATGCGGAAGAACGGAGAAGGGATAATGTCACTAACTTCCTCTTGAGGTGCATGGATAGGGGCTGGTCTAGGGCACTATAACGGGGAAATTGGCAGGGATTGCTTTCTATGGGAAGTGGTTTTGGGGTTTTCAGCCGAGCGGTGGTGAAATGGCAAACAGGATGTTGGAAGGATGGGCAAGGGAAAGTAAGAGGGAAAAGGATAAGAGGAGACCCGTATCGGCAGAATTGCTAACAAGGCTGTGGGCGCGGGGAGTTTGCTGGTCGGCCTGGGAAGGAGAGTTGTTTGCACTTGTTTTACATGGCTATTTATTGGGGCCTTTAGGGTTTCTGAGCTGGTGGGGGGAAAAAGTGAGGTAAGTGGTCTGCGTTGGGATGAAGTTCATTTTACAGAGTTGGGTTTAGGCATCAAGATTAAGAGGTCTTTGACAGATCAAAAAGGAAAGGGCTCTTGGGTTTTGCTGGCTCGGGGGAGCAAGGATTTATGTCCGGTTCAGACCGGTTTGGTGTGGAAGGAGCGCTGACGGGGGGGTGTGCAGGTTTGATTTTTCAGCATGAGGATGGGGCGCCAGTATCAGCGGCGCACGTTTTGGGGGTATTAAGAAAGGTTCTGGTAGTGGTAGGGGAAAAGGCAGAGGTGTTTGGAACTCATTCTTTTAGGATGGGTGCATCATCTGAGGGTAGTAGGCTGGGTTTATCAGAGGATAAGGTGAAAGGTTTGGGGCGTTGGAAGTCCACGAGATGCAAAAGGTATGTCAGGGACTTGGGAAAAGGGGACTTTTGAAAGAAGTTTTTAGAGGATCTAGGAGAGTTGCATGTGATAGGATGGTTGTGATGTTTAAGTGATTTTGTAATCTCTTTTTCAGATGCTGCTCGGATGCCGGGGGAGATGGCTCAGATTTCGATCGTGGGCCATTCCATTGTTAAGTGGGCGGGGAAGGAAGAAGAAAAAAGGGATTTTGGCAGGCAATTGGGTTGCAGCTATAAAGAGGTATTGGTAAAATGGTCCGGTTTAGGGGGGCTTCGCTGGGATCAGCTACTGCCTATGTTGGCAGGGATGGGGGAACGCTATGGGTCTCCAGAGGGGGTGATCATTCATGCAGGGAAAAATGACCTGGTAAGAGATACAGGTGTGGCTCTTCTTAGGTAAATGAAAAGGGATTTGTTATGGGTCAGAGAAATGTGGCCTCAAGCATTTGTAATTTGGACTAAGTTGTTGCCGCAGAGAGTTTGAAGGGGAGCGAGAAGCGAGGGAGTGATAGAGCGGGCAAGGAAGGGGATAAACAGAGAGATGGAAAAATGTTGTGCCTCGGCGGCGGTAATGGTCTTGGACCACAACGAGATATTTATGAAGGCTTCATGATATTCAGAGAGGATGGTGTCCACTTGTCAGTTTTCGGAAATAGTTATTATCTGATGGATTTGACCTGGTTCGTGAGAGATATAGTAGAGAGTTGGAAGTAGAAAGGAATGGTGGGGGGTTGGGCAGAAAGAACACCTCTGTGGAGGGTTTTTCTGTTGCCGGGGGCATGGCCCCTTTAGATGTGGGGAGAGGGAAGAACAATGGGGGAATGGTGCAGGAAAGTATGGGGGTGGGGCTGTTTGCACAGGTATTGAACCTGGAGGGGCATGGCCTCAGGGAGAAAGCGGGACGCCTTGAGAATGGTAAGGAGATGGTAGGGACCAAGGGATAGTTAGGGAGGAAGTGGTACTATTTAATTATTTATTTGTTGGGGAAAATGAACGTTGTTGAATTATTAATTGGTTGTTGAAAATATTTTGTTAGTCTGTAAGGCCATGGAGCCAGGTAAGCGGTTATTTGTAAGCTTTGGCCTGTCACATTAAAGCAACCTTTTCCACTATAAGCGAGTCTGAGTTTTTGTGCAGTAAGCCAAAAGGGAGGCACCGGGGGGCACGCAAAGCATTTCCCACTGGGGTGATTTTTGGCGCTGCACAGGCCAGTGAGATGGCCTGCGCGTAGAGCGCCCCCCGGGGGAATTTATAGGGTCAGGGAAGGTTCAGGAGCAGGCGACGGTTGGGTCGTGAGATTGAGACGCCCTCCCACCCTCTTTTTTGGGTTAACATATCAGGTATCTGGGTTGTAGTCTAGGGGGGGGTCCCTGTAATTTGGTTTCTGTCAGGTTAATCCCTCTTTTGAATTTTGTCACAGGTTTTTAGTCTCTGTTTAAGGTGTTTATTGTTTTTGGGTCGTTTTTGTGTGACAGGTTGGGGCATTAGTCGGGGAAGATGTGATGCAAAACTTTCTGTTGCTGATGCGGCAGGTCAGACTAGCTGCAGGTCATAGGACGGTGGAGATTGGTGTAGAGGGGAGTTTTTATGGGATTTGGAGTTGTTTGGTTGCCGGGGGCATGGCCCCTTTAGATGTGGGGGAAGGGAAGCACAATGGGGGAATGGCGCGGGAAAGGATGGGGGTGGTGCTGTTTGCACAAACGGGCTACCCCGGGGGAACGGGTATTGAACCTGGAGGGGCATGGCCCCGGGGTGAATGTGGGATGCCTTGAGAAGTGGTAAGGAGACGGTAGGGACCAAGGGATAGTTAGGGAGGAAGTGGTACTATTTAATTATTTATTTGTTGGGGAAAATTAAAGTTGTTGAATTATTAATTCGTTGTTGAAAATATTTTGTTAGTCTGTAAGGCCATGGAGCCAGGTAAGTGGTTATTTGTAAGCTTTGGCCTGTCACATTAAAGCAACCTTCTCCACTATAAGGGAGTCTGGGTTTTTGTGCAGTAAACCAAAAAGCACAAGCCAGCGTTGATCACATAATTGCTCTGTCAATATCCAGCAGGAAATGGCACACTTCATTTCTCAGTTCATACACACGGTTTAGAACCTTCTAAAACATCATATTCTGCTCCCATGTCTAAACACCACTTTGAAACTAGGTGGGCTCTTGTGGAATGCAATTTAATGAAATTAACAATCTGCATAACGCGTCAGCACCTTTGAAAGTTCACTTTCATTTTTCTTAATAGCAAGGGCCTCCTGATTTATCATATGATCAGTCCACACGATATGGGGAGCCACTGCTAATACTTTGGCGTACAAGCATGCCACGGCACCAGCAGTAGGAGCACCATCAGTACAGATGCCAAACACAGGATTCCCACATCAAGCCATTTGAGTGTAGAACGTCGGACACAATGTGAAACAGGTCAGACGTGTTGCTCTGCCCTGGATTACCTAGCAACACAAAACAATCTCCCAATAGTTTGCCTTCATGAGAATAGGAGTAGGGATAGTTCAGGGGCAGCGCTTTTGTCTTGGAAACAAGATGATGCTGTGCAACACAGGTTTGAATCCCAATACAGCACTTAGAAACCATTCGCTGGTATTGAGTGTGCTATAAAAGAACAATTATAATTATTTCTGACATAAGCAAATAAGTGCCCTTCCTTTGCTATTTCAGTGGCCTCATCAAATTGCATTGCAAATTAACTTGATTTCAAGCGTGAAACCAATTGTGAAGTTATATCCCATGCCATGTTAGTAATGCGACGGCAGATTGTGGTGTCAGAGCACGGCATGCTTCTGCACTTCTCGGCTGCACTGTCACCAAGCATCAGCCCGTTTACCTAAATTATTGCAAAATATTCTCTGCTCTTTTTTGCAAGATGTTAAGTTTCCAAATGACACCTGAGTGTATTCGCTTCAGACCATCATCCGCTAACGTCACTCTGCAAACCACACACTCGGGTCTAACTTCTCCACTCGCAGTGATGGACGTGAAGTAGAAGTCCAGATTGGAGGCATGCCACCGAGTTTCGGTGCTTGTTATCTGCATGTGTGCATATATTTCTGAGTCTGCCGTTCGTTTCAGAAACCTACCATATTTGGGCACTAGGAAAAAGTTCATCTGAAAATGTGCTTCTGTACTGTCAAAAACATTGTAATCCAACCAATGAATGGTTTACATAGAATTGCTAATAATATACACAAACAGTTAAAGAAACACTGTTAAACAAAAAGTTTAGGAAACACCACACGTTTCAAAAGAGGTTTAAAAGGTGTCACACGTTTTAAACGAGGTTTAAAACGCATCACACATTTTAAAGGAGGTTTAAAAACTGCCAGAAGTCTTAAAAAATGTGCAACATGGCTTTGTTCCGATGGCTTTCAGTGCCGAAGACTACACTGATTGTGTGGGGCTCTAAAAGCACACACACGATCCCCAGACTATATCGCACATATAGATTAGCAGAAGATGACAGGTAATACACATGCCCCGCATGCATCCCACTACTGCCCAGGCTGGACATTTGGTTGGATGTTTGCCATGCTGGCCCAACACCAGAACCATTTCATCTTTTCCACCACATCTAGTCGACCCTTACAATAAAGTGAACCGCATACCTCGATCTCCACTAGCATGCCAATTCCAACCCTAACATCACACTTGCACTACCTACCACTCATCTCTCCGCCCCGTGTGCCCAGTGTATTGTATTGTATTTGTATTTTATTGTATTTTACATAGCGCCTTTATCCAAAGCACTGAACATAGTTAAAACAGGGTATGGTACAAAAAAATAATGGATCGCAAACATCAAACATCAGATCATCAGTTCTTCAATTCCTGTAGTACGCAATCAGGGACAATGAAGGAGGTGAACTTTCAGAGAGAGACGAAAGAGAGAATAGACAGTGATAGAACAGAAAAGGAAGGCATTCCAGTGTAAGGGTGCAAGAAGCTGGAAAGATCGGAAACGAGACTGAGTGCATGGAAGACGGTGGAAGTTCAGTTCAAAGAGACAAGAATATCGAAGAGAACGGGAAGGAGTATAGAAGGATAAGACCACAGCGAGATAATCAGGAGGGAGCCTGCAGAGGGATTTAAAGACTAGACAAAGAAAATGTAATTTAAGTTGGGAATGAAAAAGTAGCCACTGAAGGGAGGCAAGTGAAGAGGAGATAGAGTCTTGGTAGGAGAGAGAGAACAAAGTAGACAAACAGAAGAGGTAAAGATAGATTTTAGGGGAGCAAGGTGAGAGCTTTGAAGACCAAAGATGGTGTTAGAGCAATATAATAGCTGAGAGAAGATTAAGGAAGAAATAAGAAGCTTAGTAGCTTGTAAAGTAAGAAAAAGCCAAACCTTTTTCGAATATTATAGAGATGAAAACTGCAGGAACGAGCCCTGAGAGAAATATGGTGAGAAAAGGAGAGTTTAGAATCAAAGTAAAGACCGAGATTGCGTGCTGTTGGAGGAATAGAAAGGTTAGCAGGCAGAAAGGATATGAAAGGAGGTGAAGGATGGGGAGGAAGTGTGTTAGCAGGGAAAAATAGAACCTCAGTTTTCCCTGCATTTAGAGTGAGAAAGTGTGAGGCCATCCAGGATTTAATAGCATATAGGCATGCATTAAGAGTGTGGTGGATTTCTGGAGTGCCTAGAAGTGATGGTCAAAGACCAAAAGAAGAGATTATGGCAGCAAGTTGGGAAGTGTACAGAGAAAAAAGAAAAGGACCCAGGATTGATCCTTGGGGAATTCCATGCTCCATGCTCTGGAACAGAGGTAGAGGTCTTGCCAGCCCAGGAGACGGACAACGTTTGGTTAGAGAGATAGGAGGAAAACCAGGAAAGAACAGAGTCCCTAAAACCAAAAGAGGAGAGAGATTTCAGAAGCAAAGAATGATCTACAGTGGTCCATCTTCTGGAGCAACCAACCATGCCCTGGCATGTCTACCTCAACCTGCACTCTTCCTCCTCACCCGTTCATGCACCCACTACAGTGTGCATTATGAGCTCAGAAGGGAGTTGCAGGTTTGAATTACTATTACAATTTGCCATATATACAATGTTCATGTGTATTGAAAAATGCTTTGCTGTAATGCAAAACTGTGCCAGTTCCCTGCAAAGTCCCTGGTAGCTGGGAGTTATATAAAAGCTACCAGGAGCAAACTGTGACTCTCCAGGCCAACTGGTCCATTACCCATCTACATATATGACATTTGAGTATTTGAGAATGTTAATGAGAAGAACTAGGACACATCTAGTATACATAGGAACAGAAGGGACCATACACAATGTGCAAAAAGTCAAAAGTTGGCCTCTCCTGCAGGAGGTAGATTTGTGTTGTGCTGTTTACTCGCTCCTGGTTTCCCTGTGGTTGCTCCAATCTTCTGTATGATACCAGACACCCAAGAGCTGGTTTTGCTTCTGCTCATTGAATCAATTTCAAACAGTTATTGTTCCCTGCATAGTCCCAGGTCTGCATGTAACCATTCCCCGCAGAGTGCCAGGTTTTCCTGTGTCCCACTCCATGCACAGTCCCAGGTCTCACTGTGCCCCGCACCTCACACAGAAAGTGTTATGAAGTGTATTTTTATTGTTGCACATTGCCCTTTTTAAAGAAGGCTTATTTAAAATGTACTGTTAAATAAATAAATAATACTTTTACTAGACAACCTTGAGTGTAAGTGATATTTGGATATTTCTATGTGTGGATTCCGAATCTACAGCTGTACAGATTACTCTTACCCCTATTGAGATAAGTCTGGCTGCTCAGTCACTCTACCAACTTGTGAAGTACAGACCTATATCAATAGGTGGGTTACCTAATACCAAGAGGACAAGATTGGAGTAGTCTCCCACAGGGTTATTGCAAACACTCTTTCCTAACACTGCTGGCAGGCAGTGAGGATTTGTGTAAAGTTGTTACATTGACCATTTGTGTACCTGTGTCCAACTAAACCAATCACAAGGCTAACCTCTATCAAAAAGAGAAGCAATTGTAACATGCCAAATATGGATACATTCAATGAGGCAGCCCTGGTTATTCCGACAGTAGATCAACTGAAAGATATTTGCAACGCCAGGGGTCTGCTGTTAAAAGATATGTGCAAAGCCAGGGGTCTGCCTTTAAATGGAAAGACATGTGAAATGATTGCAAGGTTGTTGAATCACCAAAGTTTGGGTAGTAGGCCTGTAACACCTACTATCCCAAGAAATGTGGAAAATAATGATGAGGATGACATTTTAGAGTCTAACTCCAATCTGCAAAATTAGTCAGAGGAGGTAGAGGAGTCTCAAGGAGAGAGGCCCTCTTTGCCACAGCCTGCCCTTTTTCCTCAGCCTATTTCCATTGGGACCCCTCAAGGTCCAACATTAAGCCTAGAATATGCTGTATTGAGACAATGACATTAGAGTTGGATTTCAAAAAGTGGAATGCTCAAGCTGAAGGCTAAGATCAATACATCAACCTCAGGGAGTTGGGAATGCAACATGAAATAGATACGAAAAGACTGTCTCTTGAATCTACTTCTCTCCCAGATTCCTGTGGGTCTGTAAGTCCCAAGAGGCCTCGCCTGCCCAAAGAAGCTGTGAGTATGCATGAATCAAAACTTGATATATTGGATTGACTGGGTACATTTGAATACACCCATGGTCTTCAAGGAATCAATGTGAATGATTAAATCCCTTGGCTCATGTCTAGGCTCCCCTGAATGGCTGTGATGCTGTAATGGAGTTGAGTGCCATTGGGAGAAAGGATTATGAATCTGTGCATCTGGCATTAATAGCCAGATTGGGAAAACTCCTTCCCAGTACCTTAAGAGGTTTAGGACCCTCAAAAAGATGGATGGTACCCCTTGTGTTACCTGGGTATGTGAGAGTATAAATAACTTAGATGGTTGGGTTAAGGGTTACAGAGTGAACACCTTTAAAGGAATGAGAAATCTGTTTTTTGTTAGAATCTATCTTTGATGCCTGCTCTCCTGAGCTGAGACAGCACTTGGCTGACTCAAAAAAGGTTTGATCCCAAAATGTTAGCACAGGCTGCTGGTAAGACTAGTGAAACCTCTGGTGCTAAACCAGAGGGAGGTCAGCAGAAACCCCCATTCCAGAGAGCATTTGGGAAAAGCTTTGTATGTGTGTCTACTGATCATGCCAAAGGGGATCCCAGATGTAAGGGTAAACATTCAGGTGTCACAATGCCTTCTTAGCCTTCATTCCTGAGGGAGAAGTTCATATGGCAAGTGGTAACTTTCAATTACTGGCTGAATACCTAACTGGAGTTCAAGCCAGTATTTCTTTAGTGTCCCTGGGTCTGAAGGAACAGCAGAATGCAGATGCATACAACTCCATACCAGATTACACAAAATAATATTGTAAGGACAGTCTACTTGTAATTGGTCAGGAGACCCCTGCCATTGGAGACACTGGGGCAAGCAGTACAGTGGTTGATGAAAGTTTCTTCAAACATGAGGATGTGGGTAAGGCACCCAAAGGTCCCACTAAACTTGCAGGAGGCCCAATCCAAATGGTTCCAATTCTGCCAGCTGTCATCCAGTGCAATGATATGACTGTTAGAATACCTGTCAGAGTGCAGAATGAAGTGCCTGGAGAGTCCTGCTGGGGAATGGTTTGAACACTCTTGTAGTTATATCTAGTACCCCCAAGCCTCCCAGTAAACGGTAGCAGGAGAAAACAAGATTGGCCAGAGAGGCAGCCTTAGGAGACACTCAGTGGGAGGTTGAGGACATTCCTCTTACGCCCCATCCCACAGGAAGGCCAACATTTTATTTCCAAGCCAAAGAAAGAGACAACAGGGAAACCCACAATCTCTGGGAGAAAGAAAGGTAGTACACCTAAACCTGTTCACAGGACAAGGACGTCCTGAGAGTACACTCCCAGGTAACCCCAGTGACCCCTTCCCGAGCTGAGGATAAGTGGAAGGATCATACAAACTCAGAAGAGTCAGCTACTGGTGAAAAAGAGCTGGAAGAAAACCTTCACTATGTTGGAGATCTGGATCCTAAAGACCATCCTGAGCTGCAAACGTTACTTGCAGAAGGTGGACCCTCTAGGGCAGACTTCAGCAGAGGTCAAAGAGAGTGTCCCTCTCTAGAAGGTCTTTGCCAACATACAGCATCCCAGCTGGAAGGGCAAGAGCCAGGGAAGCATAGGCTTTACTAGGAGGATGGCCTCCTCTACAGTGAACCTACTGAGTCTACCCGAAGAGACTACAGAAGACTTGTAGTGGCCGAAGAGGTGAGACAACAGTTCTTATAGTTAGCCCATGAGATCCCTCCGGCTGGCCACTCGAGTTTCAAGAGGACCAAAGAGAGGCTGTATCTCTATTTCTACTGGCACAGGATGGGGTCTGATGTAGAAAAATGTTGTAAGAGCTGCCACACTTGTCAGACTTCTGGCAAGAGTGGAGCCAAGAATGTGGCACCTTTAGTGCCCCTGCTTGTAGTGGGAGTCCCTTTTGAGAGGGTGGGGATTAACATTGTTGGTCCCCTAGATCCTTCAACTTCTTCGGGCAACTGATTTATATTGGTTGTGCTAGACCATCTTACCAGGTATCCTGAAGCCATATCTGTGAGAACTGTTACTGCTCAAGCAGTAGCTAAGACCCTCCCTGGTATCTTTAGCTGGGATGGTTTTCCTAAGGAGGTCATCTCTGACAGGGAGTCACATTGTATGTCCCAATACATGCAGTCCATGTGGTAAACTGTGGAGTAACCTACAAGTTCTCCATAGCCTACCATCCCCAAACCATTGGGTTGGTGGAGAGGTTTAATATAATTATGAAGAGCATGATAGGTGCTTTAGAGGAACCCATTAGAAGAAAGTGGGACCATCTACTGCCATGCCATCTCTTTCCTTATAGAGAAGTCCCTCAAGCAGGGGTTGGGTTCAGCCACTTTGAACTGCTCTATGGTCATCTGGTTACATGCCCTTTGGTCCTGATCAAGGAAAGGTTGGAAAGTGCTCCTTCCATCAAGCCACTGAGAATCACTGGCTATGTGCTAGGTCTCAGGAGACAGTCATGATGACAGAAGCTTCTGATAACTTAAAAGCGGGTGAGGCCCTGGTCAATCACTGGTATGACCTGAAGGCCAACATGGTGGAGTTTACTCCAGACCAGCTTGTTATAGTTATGGTACCTACAAGGCAGAGGGCCTTACGGGACAAATGGATTGGACCCTTCAAGGTTGTGGGCAAACTTGGAGAGGTCAATTATTTAGTGTACATGGGCAATCCCAAGGAGGGGTTAGGGTCTATCACACTACCCATCTGAAGGCTTATTTTTCCAGACCAGAACTAGGAGCTTTGCTTCGAGTCTCTGATCAAGAGGAGGAGTAGAGTGATCTTATTCCAGATCTCCTCAGGGGACAGCCCTCAGATGAGAAAATTGAAGGAGTAAACCTCTCTTCAGATCTGTCTCTGCAAAAACAGGAGGAGTGCAAGGCTCTGTTAACTCAGTTTGCCTCCCTGTTTTCACTAACACCAGGCTTGACCCCTTGGGCCAGCATGATATTCTCACTGGAGACAGTCTCTGTGTCAAAAGCAGAGGGTAAAGAATGTCAGACCATGTAAGAACCCACATAAAGGAAGAGGTTAAGATGATTCTTTATCTTGGGGTAATAAAGCCATCTACAAGTCCATGGGCAAGTCCAGTTGTAATATTGCCAAAAGCAGGAACCAAGGGATTGAGGGTCTGTGTGGACTATAGAGCTCTTAATGCAGTCACCATGAGTGATGCCCATCCTTTAGCCAGGACAGATGAGTTGGTGGACAAACCTGGTCAGCCAAGTTCCTCAGTACATTTGAGCAGACCTCAGACTATTGGAAAATAGCTTTAACACACCATGCCAAGGAGAACACTGCATCTTCTACCCCAGGAGGCCTCTTCCAGTGTAGAGTTATGGCTTCTGGACTCGGAAATGCACCTGCTACATTCCAGAGGATGGTGAATCAAGTTCTGAACGGGAGTGAGGACTTCTGCTTGGCATACTTGGATGGCATTGCAGTGTTCAGCCCCACTTGGGAAGAGCATCTTCACCACCTAGGATATGTTTTGCAGGCTCGTGAACAGCCCCATCTGACCATAAAGGCTAGTATAATTGTCAATGTCAAAATTGGTCAGAGCAAAGTGGTCTACCTTGGACATGATGTAGGAGGAGGTGAAATAAGGCCATTGCCTAGAAAAAGTACACGCTGTACAAGACTGGGGCACCCATACTACTCAGACCCAAGTGAGAGCCTGTCTAGGTCTCACTGGGTACTACAGGAACTTCATAGAAAACTATGGGACCATAGCTTCTCCCTTGAATGTGATCTCCTCACCCAAATTCCTCAAGAAAATCAGGTGGAATGAGGAGTGCACTAAGGCTTTTGAAAGACTGAAGAACGCCCTTTGTTAAGCTCCTGTCTTGAGAGCTCCAGACTACAACCAATCGTTCATTGTACAGACAGATGCCCTCTAATACAGGGATATGGCGAGTTTTGACTCAGCTCGATGAGAAAGGCAGGGAACAACCTTTCTGCTTCATCAGTTGGAAACTGAAGGACCGTGAGACAAGGTGAGCAACAATTGAACGTGAATGTTTTGCCATTGTGTGGTCTCTGAAGAAGATTAGTCCATACTTGTATGGTTCTACTTTTGTTATTCAGACATACCACCAACCCTTGAGATGGTTAATGCAGATGGTGGGGGAGAATCCTAAATTGTTAAGCTGGTCAATCAGCCTCCAAGGGTTTGATTTCTCCATAGAACACAGGTCAGGGTGTAATCACCAAAATGCTGATGGTCTCTTCAGAAAGTATGACTGACAGGATTAGGAGATTCATCCAGGAGTAGATTAAATCATAATATCTGTTAGTGTGTGGAGACGAGCGTTAGGGAGAATTCTTATTTATGTGCTAATTCCTTCAACCTTAGAGACCCCCCAGCTCTTTTGCTGGACATTATGATGTCTTCATCCTTATCCTCGAGTGAGTGTGACCTTTTCTCACTCTCTCATGTATTTTGTTCTGATTTGGACTCTGTATTTTCTTTGTTTTTGGAGTCTGACATACCCCATAGGCATTTACTTTTTGTATGGTGACCCACACACCTTCAGTGCAGTGTCACAGAGAAATCGTTTAGATTTCTCTTTGGTAAACTACTGTACCTTTTTCTCTCTGTAGATCCAGCACAACTCATCATATATGGAGTGCTGGGGCGTTACTTAGTAGGCCCTTTTTCTACTTACTCATGTAACATTTTTTGTTTGTCGCCCTACTTTTAATGGCTGGTGGCAGTGGATGAATGTTCCTACCATTGTACTTCTCTACCTCAGGCAGAATCCTCAGCTGCAGCATAGCAACCATGGGTGACCATTGTGTCAAAATGACCACTGTCTTCTTTTTTCTCCATTTCTTGTTAGTGAAGTCTTTCTTGGGGTTTACTCTGCGTGCCAAACCAGGTTTAACCCTTTTGTTTATTTTGCCTTTGGCTGGCTTGAGTACTGAAACCCGCCTCTGGTTCCAGTGGTTCTGGCAGGGGAGGAAGCGGGGGAGGTGCCCAAAACACCCTGTTCTTAGTCTCCTTGGTTACCTGAATGAACCCAGTGCTGATTGGCTGGCTGCTGTGTGAGTGAAAGCTAGGCTGTGCATGAATGGGAGAAACCTGCAGAAAAGATGAGGCTTCTTAAACTGAAGGCAGAGTTGAATACTGTATGAAATATCTGAGAAAGGAATTGCAAAGAGAAGCTTCTCCTGGACAGTTGAACTGCCCGGTGAAACCCTGCTACTGTGCTGTAGCTCCAATTCTGAATCGACTAGCGAAGTCATGGAACGGATGACTTGTTCCCTTGGGTTGGTGGGAACAACTAACCCCAAGACAAGCTTTGCTTGAAGACCTTCCCCAACTGGCTGTACATTTTTGCTGCTGCTGGAACAGAGTGCCAGGGGTTGAGAAATGCATAGTCAAGTGCATCGTCTTTAAGTCGGACCAAAGCTCTAGGAAGATCCTGAAGACCCTCCCAAAGCAGGATGACTCAAGCATGAGTCTCCTCACCAAAGTGCTGGACTAGAGAAGCCCATTAAGTGTCCAAGATCTGTGCTGGTACTTTTTGCTTGTAGCTGAAACCGTGAAGTGCCGCTGAACTGAAAATAGCCCATAGCCACTGACAACCTTCGAACTGCAGTGCAGGAGTCCTCCAGATGTCATCCTTCTTGTCCCCACGACTGAGGCCCAGGAACCCAGGATCTGCATCACTGCAACCAGAACAGAAGCCAGCTGTCTCCTCTTCTTCAAACCTAAGGTACTGTTTAGACTAAAGGGTACTCACCTCTTTTGCCTGTAGCTTGCAGTATTTCACTTGAGATTTCAGTAGCTGCTTTTTGCTGAGCTGATCTCAGCTCTACCCTTCACAGACCTAACAGCTTGTGGCCCAACAGTGATTTTCTACAAACTCTCTAACGTTGTCCTAGACCTTTGTGCTATCTAAAGAAGTGCCTCGGCTCCATAGATATTGCTCAAATTGACTTTGGCTGTCCTGGCTCCCTGCAGACTCTTCTGACCCATTGACTTGATTCTCACTGCCCCTCATAGGTGGTGCATACGTTTAACTTGTATTGCTGGGAAACATCCAATCTAGACTTCATTGGGAGATTGAAAAGTGCTCACATGCTCTGAGAACCTGTTAAACATTGTCCTTACCTAACGTTTTCCTTTTCTACAACCTCAGCATGTTATCAAGTACAAAAAGTGATATACATGCCAATATTGTCCTAGTAATTTAAATCACCTCAGGGTGTAGGAAGTGTGAATGAAGCATCTCTAACAAGTATCTACTTGCTTATATTGATTCTGAGAAAGTGTTATTAAGTGTATTTTAATTGTTGCACATTGCCCTTGTTAAAGAAGGCTTATTTAAAACTGACTGTTACATACATAAATAATCATTTTACTAGAAAACCTTGAGTGTAAGTGTTATTTGGATACTTTTATGTGTGGATTTCGATGCTACAGCTCTAAAGCTCACATTCACTCTTGGCTGCTCAGTCACTCTACCAACTTGTGTAATACAGACCTCTACCAATAGGTGGTATACCTAATACTAAGAGGACAAGACTGGTGTGGTCTCCCACAGAGTTACTGCATAAAATCTTGCCTAACAGGACAACAGTTGACAATTCTCGGTTTCCGACACCCACTTGATCAGTCTATACTGTTTGGCAGAGAAACATGTCCCCCAAGAGTAGGAGTCATGTCAGTCGAGAGATTGGAAGGCTCTCCAGAAATGGGTGGGAAAGCTCTTCACCTTTTTCCACAAGAATAATGTTTTCCTGTCAATTCAACTGCATTTGCAGGGAGACGCGTGCCATAGAGTCAGTTTACTCACCCACCAAGCCCTTTGCCCATCCATAGACACCCACAAAAACAAACTCCTCTTCTTTCACCTGCCATTACAACTTAAATTGTTGACAGGTTTGCTTGTGGCCTACTCAGAGAGAAGTGGTTGCTACAAAGGAAGGTTTAGATGCCATTGTCTAACAGCTGGAAGATGGATGGTTAGTGGTCTACTGATGTTTGGAAACAGGGTCTCATACATTCCAACATTTCCATTTGGGAGAATCTAGTCTAGTCCTGGCTTTAACTTTGCATTCCAGGACATCTAGCTGTGGGTTTGTAAAAGGGAAAATCCCAATGCAAAATTAAATCTAGGAGTGGCTTGCGTCTGACAAATTGCATTTATAACATTGGCATACATGCAATCATCCTCATGAAACACCTTTATCACTACCACAAAAATGATGATTTTCCTTGATTTTGATGATATCGGACTCAAAGATATATCTGGCATCACCCTCATTGCATTCCCAACAGGTTGAAAGGTATGCATGTCAAAAGGGTAATTTGAAGCATTTTTGGGGTCTGGGGCAAAGTACTTATGTAATATAGAATATCAGTGTGTGCCCCCATGTCAATATTTTAACCCATAGCTTGGTATGCTGCCCACATAGACTAAAATAATCATATGTACGCCCTTTCGAGGTCCTGTACCTACTAAATTCTTGCTGGAATCAGAATAAAAAAGAAGGGACATTTCAAGGGCAACATGAATAGCTAAAAACTAGGGTACTTGTGTTATAGCATAGGGACAGGACACATTTTAGCAATATTGGCTACAGGCGAGGTACAAGGGCAAACTAAGTAGCAATACAAAAAAAGGTGCACATTTCCCAGAATGATGCAGAGAACTCAGATTATCAGCCTCACAGAATGTAAAAGTGCTCAAGCATGGATACAGGAGAGACACATTGGAAGCAACAAGAAAGGTACATGCACAATAGCACAGATAGTGGATCTAGAGTAGAACCTACCACTAAGGTGCTCCTTTCCACACATTGGGCCTCATTAAGAGAATGGCGCTAAAAATCCCTCATTACCGGCATGCCGGTAATACCATGTCCGTGTAGGCTTGATCCCGCAAACAGCGGCTGATCATGTGTGTGCAAGCACACACACACTTGAATGCTGGTAACGGCCGTACCGACATGCCGGTGATGACCCTTAAACCCCCAGATAGTGGCATCATCAAATGCGCACATAACACCTCTGCCATCGGCAACCCCCAAATAGCGGTACCGGTATGAAAATAGTGGTATGAACGGTCCCGTTTTTAGCGGATCCGGAAGTAACATCATCGCGCTGGAACGGGAAATGCATTGAATGCCATCTTTAAAAAGACAATCCATTGCCATGCTCCACAGACTGGACCTTCACAGGCAAAACCCCTAACACACCACGGACAAAATGTCAAAGGCTACCCAGAAAGGCACTGCGGGCCTGCGGAAACCAAGATTTAAGGACGAGGAGCTCAACATGCTAGCAGATACGCTTGTAGAGAATGCTGATGTGGTCTTCTGTGCTGACTTTAGGTGTCCAGAACAGCTCAGAAAGAAGGAGATCTGGGAGGAAGTGGTAAGGAAAGTAAGTGCAGCTGGCACCACCGAACGCACAGTGCACAATTGAAAAAAGCGCTGGGATGACCTGAGGCTGAGAGTGAGGAATATCTTGTCAGCCAATCGGAGCCAGGGGCTGGAAAAAGGTGGCGGACCCTACTCACCTATCAAATTGGCAAGATGGGAGGAAACTTGCAGCATATTGATAGATGTGGAGTCCATTGAAGGGGTCGGTGGAGCAGAGTTTGGAGTGCCATCATCAGCAGATGAAGGTGAGTGTCCCTACAAACACCTGACAACCAATCATCACAGTTGACCACCAAATGTGAGAGCTATGCAAGCCAAGACATGGCCCATCATACACACATACCATATCCCTGTCCACATGCTGGGCCCACCACTATCACATCCAAATGCATGCTGCATGCCGCTCCCATACACAGATACACACCGACACACAGATGACCTGCACATGTCACACAGAACACAAGACACAACACACCCGTAGGCCCCAGAGCAGACACCATGGTGAACATTTGAACACCTGAGGGATTGCAATACTCACCCCCCCCAACCTTACACATACCCAGCCCGACGCAAAAACAGGCATGATGGAAGTGTACAAGCCACAACACCAGACAAAAGGCCCAGGGGCCAAGATGATGGCACCAGGCCATCTATGTCGAGGGGACCAAGGATGCTCCAATCGGCACGCAAGACAGCAACCAGTGGCCAACCAGCTATGCAGCTACCTACACAGGAGCAGCAGACACATGCCCCTGCACCCCTGGAGACACAACCCACACAGGGTGAGGCCACATATGCTGATATTGAACATGAGGGCTCGCAGTCTGCTACCACAAGCTCAATAGGGGAGACAGCTACATCAGCATAGCATAGTGGTGATGAGGAAGGGGTCCATGACAACAACACCTATGCAGGAGTCCTCCGCTCAGAGGATGTAGGTCGAACCCCAAGCCCGCAGGTCACCGCACAGGGCACCACTGACCAGGATTCAGTAGGACAGGGCAGCCATGGAGAGTGGTCTCCAACATTGCACAGCCCCGTATTGGCTGCAGACAGACCATCAAACCCACCATCCACCACCACCACAGCAATACGGGACCTTGAAGGACGTCTGTCCAGGATGGAGAGCCGGCAGGAGGAGATGCATGGCTATGTGAAACAGTACCTTGCAGTAGGCAAAGCAACACGCCATTTAATTTGTGACACCACTGCGGCCGTTATCAAGGCCATCAACCGTAACACTAAGTGTGTCCACGTTGGATTCGCTGCTGTGGGCCAGATCCTTACCAGGATTGCAAACAGTATGGAGCAGCAGCAAACAGCGGCTTCGGGGACACAACCATCAATCTCATCTGCAGCTACCACGCCAGCAAGTTCCACACAGACCAGCCCTGTGCGCAGGTCCCTGCGCAGCGCGCTCCGCTCAGAGATGCAACCCCCACCTCCAAAGGGGGATCGACAGTAGCAGGCCCATCCGGCACATTTTGATTTGCACTGCATCCGGACACATGTTGTGCCATTGATGTCTTGGGGTGTTAAGGGGAGGGTGGAGGGGGGGTGTAGTACTGCGGATGTGGGGGGTGTTAGGGGGAGGGTTGAGGGTGGAGGGGGGTATAGTAGTGGAGGGGTGTGGGGTGTGGGGTTGTGGGTGTGTTAGGGGGAGGGGGGAGAGTGGAGGGGGGTGTAGTACTGGGGGTATGTGGGGGGGTGGGTGTGTGGGGGGTTTTGGGGGAAGGGGTGTTTGGGGGCGTAGAGGGTTAATTCATATTGTACAAACCATCACTTGAATACACCCATTGTGTAAAAAACCTCACATGAGTGGACATTGCTTCTTTGGTGTGTTTCACTGTATTGCTTTATAGTGCACTGTGTCCATGTACCCCTACGCCCAGTGCCCAGAGTCCCACATACATGGCACCCTCTGCATCCCAGTACATCGGAATGATTGGTCTATGACCGATTGGTGCACTGCACGTCCCTCAAGTTTATCGCGTCCTGGCCGATGTCCAACATCTACTTCTTCCACTCCTTCAACTTCACCTGGTGGTGGCAGCTGCATGTCAGGTGGCAGGGGTACGTTCTGCCGGATGCACATGTTACGCAGCATGGCATATACCATGATGATCTTGCCCAACTTCTCAGGCCCGTAAATGAAGGCGCCACCCGACCTGCTGAAGGAGCGAAAGCTGCCTTCAACAGGCCAAAGGTCTGCTCAATGACCACACGCGTGCGCGTATGAGCACGATTGAAGTCCTCTTCATGTTCTGTGGATTCCTGACAGTGGTGAGGAGACACGCCTTCAAGGGATAGACAGCATCACCTGCATGGGTGCAGAAAGAGGTATGTGTAAGGATACTGCTCAGTTACCATATGTGCTCGGCCTGTACATCACTCATGTTCACAAGCACTATCCCGTTGATGGCAGCCATTGACTTCACATCTACACAACTATCTGTCCTGTACAATACTTCCCAATCCATGGTGCTAGCCTTGGGTGACGTACATGACTTAGGGGCCTTGACATTGGAACCACCAGCCACCCAGATGGATTGACAAGGTCCATGATGTACACACATGTGAGGGCTGTGTGGCAGGGGATGACTCCAGATGCATGTTGGCCCCCCATGGCCCAGAGGGCAGACTCACCTAACAGTCAGCCACGTCGTGCGACCCCTCCTTCCATGTAGTGGGGTAGTGAGGAGTTCCACAGCACTATGGCATCATGCGTGGATCCTGGGTGTCTGGCACAGCAATGTGTTATCATTTTGCTGGCATCACACACCATGTGTGTCATGATCTCTGCTTCCAAAAGGCCAGGACTTACCCAACTCCCTTGGAAGCAGACCCATAACCCAGGTTCCGAGTGCCAGCCAGTCCCAATTGGGACCTTTTGGACCCTGTCCTGGCGCCAGTGGCGCCAGGCTCATAAATATGCCCAGTCCCAGCGCTGCAAGCGCTGAGCTCATAATGCTTGGGTGGACTTACCTGCAGCAGACCATGCTGCTTACTTACCTGCCAGTTGAACCCCTGATCCTCTTCTGTTTGGGATTACTTTTTCCCGTTTGGTGGGGCAGGAGCCACTCCCTAGGTTCAGAACACTGGAACTCCTCTGGAAAGCAGGAACTCTTTTCTTACCTAGGCGTGGCTGTGGAAGGAGACACCTAACCACTACAGGAGGCTATTTAAACCACACCCGATGGATGAATCTTGCTTTGCGTTATTCTGCATCCTCTGCAGCAGAACGCTCATCGTGTCTTCTGCATCTGATCCTGGGCCTAAAGGAAAAAGGCTTACCATCCTGAATCCAGTCTTCAGCAACATCTATAAAGACAAGAAAGAACAGGTTAGCACTACGGTCTTCAGTGACAGCGCATCTCTTACCTGGTCCATCGGCTCTCATCAACGCCTCGCGCAGCATTCCTGCATCTGAAAGACAAAGGCTTACCTACTCTTCACGCGCTCCGGAGGTCATCGCACTGCATTCCGGCATCTGAAAGACAAAAGCTTACCAACTCTTCGCACGCTCCGGAGGCCTTCGGCGCTGCATCCCGCATCTGTAAGACAAAAGAAGGTGCGTTTAAAGACATTGGGTAACGTTAAATACTCACGTGCCATTACTCCATCCACGCTGAACTCAGTGGGCATTCCGGCATCCTTCAGCAGCTCCGAACTGGTACCTGCAAAATAAAAGGACAGTTAGTGTGCATCGTGAAGCAAGCAACAAGCGCTTACTTACTTACGTGCTTCCAGGCGCTTCTATTCCGCATACGGGTCCATCCTCAACTCACTTCAGCCAGTCAACCGCCATCGCCGGAACCCTGCAAAATAAGAGACAGCATTACAAAAGACTTTTAAAGACATTTGAAATATTCGGAACTCACCGTTCGTGAAGTAAACGACGGACAGCAGTCCTCTGAAGTCAAGAGGCCTGCGCTACCTATCCAGTGAAGAAACTGGTTACAGCACCCTGCCCCGAGGCTGATGGAGAGCTCGGCGTTCACTTACCTAAGGTGAGAGCGTTAACCTTTGGGGTTCTACAGGAGAGGAGAAAAGGAAAGAGATAGGGACACCCCAATAACCCCAGTTCATTAATCCCATATTTTCTATCTGCAGACATCTTACTCTTCGAGTCAGGCATACAGTGCACAGAGGTCCAGCCCAAAGAGCCAACCGGGTGGTGCACATCACTTTTGAAGATACGGTAGTCGCCCAGTCAAGACCGGAGCCTCTGCGAGAATCAGGTGAGCGTTACAGAACGCAAAGCCTACCGCAAAACTCTCGCCCAGGCGCTATGGAAACCTCGGATACCGACCACCTAGCCCGGTTACTTGGGGAACTAAGGGCAGAAGTGCATGCAGCTCGTCAGGAAACAAATGCTCTAAGAAGGGAACTAATTATTTCCAAGGAGCGAACAGACGATCTTGCTAGACAATTGCTACAGTCACAAGCCGGACAGACCCCGGTACCCGCATAAGGGGCAAATCTTCCTTCAATATCCCCTATGAATCCAGTGCAGATTAACCTACCTGAGAATGTACCTCTGGCTCCGCCCGAACGATTTTCTGGTGACCCAAAGAGGTTTGCAGTATTTATCAATCAGTGCCGGTTGCATTTTTTATGCCGGCCAGCAGCCTTTCCAACTGATCAAGCTAAAGTAGCTTTTGTGCTTTCGTACCTTAGTGGCAATGCGGCAGACTGGTCGATCCCTCTAGTTAATCAAGATGATCCGGTTATCCATGATTTTCAAGCCTTTCAGCTTAGTATGGAAAAACTGTTCGCAAGACATTCACAGGGGCAGGCCTTGGACAATGAGCTTCTTTCGTTGCGACAGGGTAATCAAGACCTTTTGGCTTATATTGCATCTTTCAACAGACTAATAGTGGAAACTCAATGGCCTGAGGACAAAAGGATTACGCTGTTTTATAGAGGTCTACGTGGAGAGCTCAAAGACGTTTTAGCCCAAGTAGTGAATCCCCCACAAGACTGTTCGGATTATATAGACTTAGTCGTTCAAATTGCTCACAGACTGCAGAACAGGAAGGCCGATCGTTCCAAGTTTGATGCTCGAGTATTTTCCAAACCACCAACTCCTTCCAAAGGAGTAGACTCCGGGGAACCCATGCAAATAGGGGGCCTGAAAGGACCACTAACACAAAAGGAGCGGGAAAGGAGAAAACAGTTGCAATTATGCCTCTATTGCGGAAACTCAGGGCACTTTCTTCGAGACTGTCTGGTGAAACAAGCCAAGAAGGCGGTAGGAGCTGCAGTTACCAAGGTCACAAACTCTGAGCAGGGAAACGACCTCGCCCGACAAGAATAGAGGTCCTCTTGCCGAGCGTTAAAACCAGTTCCGTGACCTCGCATTTCGTGATACCTATGGTCCTCATTAGCCCTGATCATCCAGATCGATTACATGCGATTGAAGCTTACGTCGACAGCGGTGCCATCGGCAATTATGTGGATCAGGAAATGGTTTTGAGGATGAATCTAACTCTTTGTCCCAAGGCTGTAAAGGACGTCATTACTACAGTGGATGGTACGGAGATAGCCTCCGGACCAGTAACGCATACCACTCAAGAAGTGACGCTAGTAAGTCAAGATGGACACCATGAGAAGATCGTGTTCGATGTGATCAAGGCCCCTCAGTTCCAGATTATTCTAGGGATACCTTGGTTAGAGAAACACAATCCTCGGATCGATTGGCGAGCAAGAACGGTTCAGTTCCCAGAATGTGTCTCTACTTGTCACCCTCCACCTGGTGTTGCTCTAGCAGCAATTTCTTCGGAGACTCCCCAGTTACCTCCCGAATACCTAGAATTCCAAGATGTTTTCCGGAAGGATCAGGCTAACTCTCTACCTCCTCATAGGTCCTATGACTGCCAGATAGACCTGATACCTGGATCTACTCCTCCGTGTAGCAGAATTTCTGCCCTCACCGAGCCTGAGAACCTTCACCTCCGACAATACCTGGATCAATACCTAGCGAATGGGTTTATTCGTCCTTCTAAGTCCCCTGCTTCTTCAGCTTTGTTCTTCGTTCCAAAAAAAGAAGGGGGCCTTAGAACTTGTATAGATTACCGCGCCCTGAACCAGATCACCGTTAAGAATAGATATCCGTTACCTTTAATCCCTGAACTCCTGGACCAAGTCAGAAGAGCATGCATATATACAAAGCTGGATCTTAGAGGAGCCTACCACTTGGTACGAGTAAAAGAGGGCGATGAATGGAAGACGGCCTTCCGCACCAAGTATGGGCTATTTGAATATCAGGTCATGCCCTTCGGGCTTTGCAATGCCCCGGCCGCCTTTCAATATTTTATGAACGATGTCCTCAGAGAACTCATAGATGTATGTGTTGTCGTTTACATTGACGACATCCACGTTTATTCTTCATCGGAATCTGAACATCGGAAACACGTGAAAATGGTCCTCGAGAGGTTGCGTCAACACAGACTTTTCGCTAAGTTGGAAAAATGTGTTTTCAACGTGACTGAAGTTGAATTCTTGGGATTCATATTATCACCTAGTGGAGTGCGTATGGATTCAAGGTAGGTCGATGCAATTCTCAAATGGCCATCACCATCCTCCGTAAAAGGGGTTCAAAGCATGTTAGGCTTCGCCAACTTTTACCGCAGGTTTATCCCCGAATTCTCTCGAATAGTCCAGCCCATCACCGCCTTGTTAAAGAAAAACAAACGTTTTGAATGGTCTACTGAGGCGGAACAAGCTTTCCAGAATTTGAAGACAAAATTTATCTCTGCACCAATTCTAAAACATCCTCGCCCCGAACTCCCCTACATCGTTGAAACTGATGCTTCGATCCTTGCCATGGGGGCAGTTCTATCACAGAAGGACCCAGTAACCAATCAGTTACATCCCGTGGCATTCTGGTCTCGCAAATTCTCGCCTCCTGAGATCAATTACACTATTACTGATAAGGAACTTCTGGCTATCAAGTCTGCCTTTAAGGCTTGGCGGCATTATCTTCTGGGGGCCCGACACACTGTTACTGTGATTACGGATCACCGAAACCTGCAATATTTGAAAACCGCAAAAGCCCAATCCTCTAGACAACTCCGTTGGGCACTATTCTTTGCCGAGTTTGACTTCATAATTACCTATCGACCTGGTACAAAAAACGGTAAAGCTGATGCCCTTTCTCGGATGGGAGTGGAGGAACACTTGACCAACCCTAAACCTGTACATATCATTCCCGAACAAAGAATTCTGGGTGTAATAACCACACAATCCATAGAGGAAATTAAGGATAAAACCAGGCAACTTATAACTCCAGCAGAAATACAGAATTGACATCTGTAGGGAAAGGACTTTGCAGTAAAGGACAACTTATTGTATTTCCAAGGACGATTATACCTGCCCAGCACAGATTTACAGAAAAAGGTGATCTCTTGTTATCACGAGTCTCTAATGGAAGGACATCCCCTTATGGCCAAAACCTCAGAAAAGATCAAGCGCTACTTCTGGTGGCCGTCTTGGAAAAAAGATATCAGAGACTTTATAATGTCCTGTGGAGTATGCGCCCAAAACAAGAGTCAAAAGGAAAGACCAGCCGGCCTCTTACGCCCTATTGACATCCCACCTCGCCCTTGGCATACGCTTTCTATGGACTTCATCACCGACCTACCTCCATGCTCCGGATACAATACGATCCTGGTAATCGTGGACTTATTCTCCAAGATGGCGCATTTCATTCCACTCAAAGGCTTGCCAACAGCAACAACTCTGGCCTGAGAATTTCTCGAAAACATTGTCCGACTGCACGGTTTTCCTTCAGTGCTAATTTCGGATCCAGGTAGTCAATTTATTTATCATTTTTGGCGAAGTTGTTGTCGGTCGGCTCAAATTGATGTGAGATTATCGACCAGTCACCACCCTCAAACCGACGGACAAACCGAGAGGACCAATCAAACTCTGGAACAGTATTTACGCTGCATGCTGCAACAAACTGAAAAAACTTGGAAAGATATCCTTTGGATAGCCGAATATGCCTACAACAACTCTGTCCACTCAGGAACTGGGAAAACCCTGTTTTTTCTTTTATACGGCTGTCACCCTCGAACCTCAGAGTTGGATCCACCCCAAGATCTTGGAACACCAGCAGTAGACTACCTGCACTCTACAATCACCCAAGCTTTTAAGGAAGCCGTTTCTCACCTTCAAAGGGCTAAGGAACAATACAAGAAAGGAGCAGATCAACACCGGAAGGAAGCCTCCCAATATCAAGTAGGAGATCAAGTCTGGTTATCCACCAAATATCTACCTCTAAAAGGACCACGCACATTCAACCCAAGATACCTTGGTCCCTATTCCATCACTACCATAGTAAACCCAGTAGCGGTCAAGTTGGACTTGCCCCTCACATGAAGATACATCCGGTCTGTCACGTCTCTCTTTTAAAACCCGTGCAACCTCAAACCCGACTAACTAAATCCCCAAAACCTATCCTAGTTGATGGAGAACTCGAGTTTGAAGTCAAAAGCATCCTGGACTCCAAGATCTCCAAATCTAAGCTATTTTACCTAATTGACTGGAAAGGCTACGGCCCTCAAGAAAGATCCTGGGAACCTGCAGAATATGTCCACGCTCCTCGTCTAATCAAAAAATGTCATCAAACATTTCCTGACAAGCCAAAACCCCCGGGGAAGCCCGGTTTGGGAGGGGCCTTGAGGGGGGGTACTGTCATGATCTCTGCTTCCAAAAGGCCAGGACATACCCAACTCCCTTGAAAGCAGACCCATAACCCAGGTTCCGAGTGCCAGCCAGTCCCAATTGGGACCTTTTGGACCCTGTCCTGGCGCCAGTGGCGCCAGGCTCATAAATATGCCCAGTCCCAGCGCTGCAAGTGCCGGGCTCATAATGCTTGGGTGGACTTACCTGCAGCAGACCATGCTGCTTACTTACCTTCCAGTTGAACCCCTGAACCTCTTCTGTTTGGGACTACTTTTCCTGTTGGGTGGGGCAGGAGCCACTCCCTAGGTTCAGAACACTGGAACTCTTCTGGAAAGCAGGAACTCTTTTCTTACCTAGGCGTGGCTGTGGAAGAAGACACCTTACCACTACAGGAGGCTATTTAAACCACACCCAATGGATGAATCTTGCTTTGCTTACCAACTCTTTGCACGCTCCGGAGGCCTTCAGCGCTGCATCCCGCATCTGTAAGACAAAAGAAGGTGCGTTTAAAGACATTGGGTAACGTTAAATACTCACGTGCCATTACTCCATCCACGCCGAACTCAGTGGGCATTCCGGCATCCTTCAGCAGCTCCGAACTGGTACCTGCAAAATAAAAGGACAGTTAGTGCGCATCGTGAAGCAAGCGCTTACTTACGCGCTTCCAGGCGCTTCTATTCCGCATACGGGTCCATCCTCATCTCACTTCAGCCAGTCAAGCGCCATCGCCGGAACCCTGCAAAATAAGAGACAGCATTACAAAAGACTTTTAAAGACATTTGAAATATTCGGAACTCACCGTTCGTGAAGTAAACGACGGACAGCAGTCCTCTGAAGTCAAGAGGCCTGCGCTACCTATCCAGTGAAGAAACTGGTTACAGCACCCTGCCCCGAGGCAGATGGAGAGCTCGGCGTTCACTTACCTAAGGTGAGAACGTTAACCTTTGGGGTTCTACAGGAGAGGAGAAAAGGAAAGAGATAGGGACACCCCAATAACCCCAGTTCGTTAATCCCATATTTTCTATCTGCAGACATCTTACTCTTCGAGTCAGGCATACAGTGCACAGAGGTCCAGCCCAAAGAGCCAACCGGGTGGTGCACATCACTTTTGAAGATACGGTAGTTGCCCAGTCAAGACCGGCGCCTCTGCGAGAATCAGGTGAGCGTTACAGAGTGCACATCGATGGAGTGGTATAGCTTCCAATTGCGGTACACCACCTCCACGGCATGTGGGACGGCCAACTCTACGTGGGTGCAGTCGAGGGCACCAATTACACTGAGCATGCCTGCCAGTGCATGAAATGCTATTTTGGTGTCATTGGCCTCCTGTGGTGTCCGTGGTAGGGATATGTAGGCCCTTGCGTGCTTTAGGAGTGCATCCAGCACTTGGTTTAACATAACAGAGAAGCATGGTGGCGACATGCTATGCATTTGGCCCACTGTGTGCTGGTAGATGCCTGTGACCAGGAAGTGGAGCACAGATGCCACCTTCAGCAGAGGGGGGATGGCAGTGTGGATGTTGATCAGGCTGACCAAGTCTTCCTGTATTAATTCCACTATTGTGGTGATGGTGTCCCTGTCCAGGCGGTACAGGGTGTGGATCTGTGCTGGGGTTAAGTTGAATTGATTGGCCCTTATACATGGAATTGATGGATGTCTGCTGGGAACAACTGCCTGCACTGGTGTGATTTGCTGGGCCAGTCTCACCCTCCTTCTCCTCCTGCATCTCCTCTGTGTTGCCTGTTGTACTGTCTGCTTAAGGAGTAGCAGTGCAGGTATGTCCTCCAGCTCCAATATGGCAAGTGCAAGTGGTATCATTTTGGTCTTGGAAGGAGTGTGGTGTGTGGGTATGCTCCTTTTGTGCAGGGCCTGGCTCCATTGCCCCCACCTGTGCTGATTGTGTGAACCTGTGGCAGTTGGGTGCACAACAGTTTCCTATTAATGGGTGATCTGCGATGCCGGTATTGATGGCATCATGGTGGCCCTTCTTACCGGCATCTGGATGCCAGTATATGCATGTCTGTGCGACTCGTGATGTCCTCTTCCTTGCGGCATGCCGGTATTACGGGCATGCATCCATGCGCACGCGTGTATGCTGGTACGGTGGTGCACGGCCACAGTAGGTCCATGTCGATGCCGGTAGGACCGGCGTCTAGGATCGTAATACTACAGCCCGGTAATGGATGCCGGTATTGCCTTACTGGCTCCGTCATTACCGGACCACCAACCTCGTAATGAGTCCCATTGACTGAGATAAGAAGACGGCCATGGTTTCCAAATGGTTTTACCATTAGAGAGGAAAGAAACACATAGCTGCTGTGTACAATATATCAATGCTACCTTTTATCATATAAGAAGCAACATTATAGCCTGTGAATCCATGAGTGAGGCTGATCATTTTTAAATGATTAGGGAAGGGTAATTTTGGCAGGTGGCCAATAAGAGACTACATGAGATGCCAAGGATCATGCAGAGTGTTTAAGAGGTGACACCGGAATTTAAGCCCAATCTAAAATGTCTGTACTTTACCAATATGTTTTCTAGTTCTAATCATAAGCAAGGTGCATTTATTTTTGAATGTTTGACTTTCATGAACTAAAATAATAATAAAAGGAATCACTAATGATGGAACATGAATAAGCACTATGGAGCACATTCCTCCCCAGTCCTTGGGCAGCTTCATCTAGGCTCTGGACCCACAAGCCCAGCAGTGGTCCATCAGGACTACTGTTCCATCCTTCATGCCTGGTACATAAACAATTCGGCCACACTGGTGATTTTCTTCGACTTTCCTTGTACCATTATTTCTGAAACACAAAAATGCACTTGCTAGAGATACTGTCTGCAATGGTCCTCCTTTATCTTCGAGCCATGTCAACAATTTCACAATCTTCGGCTAGTGATTCTTGAATTCGTTCTCTGCAGTAGCTATAACTGGTTCATAATACCCAGTTAATGCTGCTGCTTTACACACAATCAGCCTTCTGCCCTTCCTTCTGGAGTCAGCACTATTCCTTTGATTTGCAATTGACCTCTTTGCCAGCATCTCTGTATTACTTCTTTATTCTTGCCTTGACAATGTAGCATCTTGTGTTCTTCCATTCGGATTTGTGATGCACTCATACCTTCATTTCTGGCTTCCCTCTTGTCTTTAAATCTTGCACATAGTTATCTTCCCTTTGAGGTATCTTTCCAGTTACCCCTATCAGTAATGCTGTTCTGCTTTGTAACTGTCCTCTTGTCTGGCAGAGTGTGAGATGCATTAGGCAATGAGCTTTTTGCACTGGTACTTCTGTAGCTATGAATATCTTAGAGGTTCCCATGGTATAAGGTATGAGTGCACAGACATAACAGCTCTCTTTAGACATTCTATCTCCCAACTTTTTTAATGTGCTGATACCACATGTTATTACCCATGTGTGATGTACTATCTAGATAAGTGTTTATCCCATAATCATCTTCCTCTGCATTTCTCCTGTGTCTCTTTAACAGAATGTTCGCAGCCCAAGAAAACAACTCTAAAGCAGCTCTATGCTGGGGAGAAAACACACAAGACCTCTGCTCATTAGTAAAGGGCAATTCAATAGGAGTTCCTGGAGTGTGGATCAAAGAGACTTCTGCCTTTTTTGGATCAAAATTATAAAAAGGTGGATCATGAAAAACAAAAAGACACAAAGCATAACTGTGCATATGTATACCAGGAACCAACATAATAAGCCCCACCATGTATGCCATTCTGGAATTTCTTGAGTTGGCTCATTCTCTGAAATCGTGCTACCTTAAAAATGTCTCATCTTGCTACAATTTTAAGGAAGCAAAAACACTTTACTCAGGTAACTGTAATAGATTTGGTATTTGCAGTAGTTCCTCTACTATTGCTAAGAGCAACCTTCTGATTACAGGGCCATTGTTAGGATCCTGTAAAAAAGTGTGTATGTCCACAACTCTGCTAACAAGGGCTGGATAAGCTTGAAGAATAAATACAAAAATAGCAAGCATGATACGATGCACATTACTTTCAGGGAGAACCATAAATCAGCCAAACAAATATTCAGTAAGAATCGAATCAGGGTACTGTTCATGTTTCCAATTGTTAATCAAATGTTGTTGTTTAAGCATATTCATAAAATATCAGAATTTCTCTAAGGTTCAATCTCAAGATTCCCGTGACATAAGCAAAAGAATTGCACGCCTGCTACAATATCTATGAGGAGTGTCCAAGCCACAGTTCATATGCAAATCTGCATTTATTATTCCGTTTTTAGCCTTATTGTCCTTCTTCTTTATCATTGATCAAGTCTGCACACGCTGAACTTCTTCTTCTTGTCTTGCTTCTGGATCGATGGTTGGGGGATGCTGCAGCCTCACCAGTGTAGAGATGTCATTCAGGTGGATCCAAGCTTGTCTACTTTGAACCTTTATTGGTGAAGGAGTAATGTTCTCGACTATAAATAGACCAACAATAATCCTATCTGTTCAAATACTTCATTGACCAATGTAGCCCAGTATCGGATCTCAGCAATTCACACACTCCCCATCTTGGAAAGACTTCAAGTACTAAATATGTTGCAGTTCAAGTGGCATCAGGGTGTGTACATGGACCTGCTGCGATCCACCTAGAGAAGGGACACACCATCACTATCAGATACTTGTATCCACTACATACTTGCAGCATATCAACATAGTCGATATTTAAATGCTAAAAAGGACCATTCGGTCAAGGAATTACTCCTCTAATCATTCGCAGTGTATTCCCGGCAGTAAACATTTGACATACAATGCTGTTTACTACATAAAATGCAACGTGTTATAACAGGTTTGGAAGGTCTTCTGTAATTGTTGCAGCAAGACTTTCCATAGTTATATGCGCAGGGTAGTGCAGCTGTTCAAGCGCTACCCTTAACAAGGCTACTGGCATCACCGGCTTTCCAGTGCTATCCTGTCACCAAAATGCCTCAGTGGGAGATAAAGAACACCCCCTTCGTTTCCAAAAATAGGGTGGTGCACTTCCTTGAATCTCCATTAATTGTGTTCTCAGTAAATGATTAAATCCTTCATTTACTATCATAATCGTGACTACCTGTTCCTTACCATCTGAAGTGTCAAAACCTGAAATAACTGGTGAATAAGCAACCCTTTTGGCTTCAGAATCTGCAGCTTCGTTCCCACAAGAAATAATATCAGTGTTCTTAGTATCCGCTGGGCATTTAACTATCGCTGTGGCTACTCAGAGTTGTAGTGCCTTAATAAGCCTGTCCAATAAAGATGAATGCTGCACTGGAGTGCCGTCTGGATGGAAGCAGACCCTCCTTTTCTAATGTGCTAACTCTGCATGTACGGTTGACGTCACATAGTTGGAGTCACTGTACACCGTCACTTCCTGCCCTTCATGATTTTTTAGCGTGAAAATAAGCGCTACCAATTCTGCCACCTGCGCTGAAATGTGAGACCGTAGTCTTGCACTTGCTACAACTTCAAACTCACCATTTGCTCTGTGCCTCACTACAACTGCGCCAGAATGCCTTTCTCCACTTGTTTAATCAATTTTTGAAGAATCATCAATAAAGAGAATTTCCCCTCCTGACAACACATTTTCCTTTACACGTGGTATGTCATCATAAAACTTTACATAATTTGTGCAGTCATGCAGATGCACACCCTTTGCCACTGGCTCAGCTACAAATGTGGCAGGGTTAACTATTTTACATCTGACAATTTTAATCACTGGGTTTGATATTATTATTTCATACACAACGGACATCAACAGATGTTTATTGATTGATTTATTTATTAACATTTATAGAGCGCACATCAGCGCCCAGAGGCATCGTGGCACTGTTACCGACAAGAGAAAGTCATTGCTGGTTACAGGAGAAAGCTTAGTTACAGAAAGTGAGGCAGAGTAGTCACAACATGGATACACAGAGGGACAGTAGTATTCAGTGAGTAGAGGAGGTGGGCGAAGGGGGGGGTGTTAGTTAAAGAGACTTTTTTTGAGGCCTTTGCGGAAAGCAGTGCGGAATGTCTCAGCCCTTAGAGCTTTGATTATTGAGTTCCAGAGTTTGGGAGCTAAGTAGGGAAAACCAATCCCACCTGCTTTAACTCTTTTGATGGGTGGGATGCAGAGTTTGTTGGCGTAATGGCTTCTTATGGGGCACGTGCAGGACTCTCTAATGATAGTTTCTGTCAGGTAAGGCGGGCAGAAAGGCTTAAGCATTTATTCGTTAGGGTGAGGGCCTTGAAAGTGACTCTCTCTTTTACAGGCAGCCAGTGAGCAGACCGTCTGGCCTGCGTGATGTGGTCTCTTTTAGGGATACTAACAACTGCTCTGAGCGCATTGTTTTGGTCTATTTGAAGCCTATTTGGATTTGTTACTGAGGTGCCTGCTAGGAGAACATTGCAGTCGTCTAATTTAGCTCTGATAGTGGCTCGAGCGATGGAGAGGGAGTTTTGATTTGATAGGAAGGGTTTGATGTCAGTTATTAATTTGGTGGTGTGGGCACAGGCGGTGGCAATAGCAATGATATGATATGATATGATATGATATGGCATTTATAACAATAGCGCTGACCTGTCGTGCCATAGACAGGGAAGAGTCTAAGTGGACTCCAATGGTCTTCACCGATGGGGAGACGGGGATGTGGTGTTGCCAATGGTGAAGTTGCGTTATTTTTGGTTGAGTTTGGACAGGGTTTCTGTGGGGCCTAGGAGGATGACCTCAGTCTTTTACCCATTGAGTCAAACTCCATTGACAGCCATCCAGGCTTGAATGGAGGTGTACATTTGGAGGAGGGCTGCTGAGTCTTGGTCATAAGATCCGGTGAGGGGGAAGAGGACTTGTGTATCGTCGGCATAGTTAGTGGAAGCTATGCCGAGGGAGTCTAGTTTGTCGAAGAGTGGTTTAGTGAACAAGTTGTAGTGCGTAGGTTCTGTGCAGGAGCCCTGGGGGACTCCGCAAAGAATGGTGGTGGGCGTGGCATTAGCCTGGTCCGAGAAGACCTTCATGGCTCTGCCTTATTGTTTGTTTGTTTGTTTGTTTTATTTGGTATAGCGCTCCAGACCCAGGGGTAAATGGGCGCTTAAGGATAGGTTACATAATTACAGTAAATAATCAGTTATACAGTTGTGGCGTTAAGATGCCAAATATAGAATGTACAGGCAGGTAGTAAGCACATTTCAAAGTATGTACAATATATACAGTTGGTACTGATCTTAGTCAATCTATTCAAAGTATGTACAGTAAATGCAGTTGGGACTAAACTTAGTTTATCTGAGGATTTCCTTCTTCAGAAGCCAACTAATGACTGATCTCCTGAACAGTTGGAAGGATTTGGTCAATTTAATACTCAGTGGCAAGGTGTTCCAGAGTTGAGGGGCAAGGACACTAAAGCTTGAGCCCCCCGCTCTTTTGGCGGAGAATCTGGGCACGGTGAGGCAGAGAGTATTGGATGATCTGGTGAGTCTTGAGTTAGGCTTGAAGGAGAGTTTATTGGTGAGGTACGGGGGGGCAAGGTGATTTAAGGCTTTATAGGTGAGGCAGAGGGTTTTCAGGTCGATTTTTTGTTGGATAGATAACCATTTACAAGATATTCTTATGTGGGAGATGTGCTCTCTCCTGGGGATATTTAGTGCTGCTCTCAGCGCATTATTCTGGAGGATCTGAAGTTTCTTGATTATAGCTTGGTTGGCACCAAGGTAGAGGCTGTTGCAATAATCAAGCTTAGATTGTATGAGGGCCCTCGCCAGAATGAGGCAGCTGTTTGTGGATAGAAAGGGTCTACAAGCCCTAATTAATTTTCCTGTGTAGGCGGTAGCTGAGGCGGTCATATTAACTTGTTTGGAGAGGTTGGTATTGGCGTCTAGGTAGAAGCCTAAGGTTTTCACATGATTTACAACTGGAATGATGTTGCCATCTATGATGAATTTGGAGTAGTCAGGGCTGAGTTTCTGGAGGTTATTGCGGGAACCGACCAGGAGGAGCTCGGTCTTCTCATCATTCAGGCAGAGGCCGTGTATGGCCATCCATGCCTGAATGATGGCGAAGATTTCGTTGATCCTGGTGGCGTCAGTGTTGTAGTTGCCAGTGATTTATAAAAATGAAGTTATCCAGGAGGAGGCGTGTTAAGAGAAGTGAGCTGCGATGGTGAGATGGGAGGTAAGAATTTTATGGTCAACGAGATTGAACGCTGCCGAGAGGTCCAGTAGCAGCAGAAGGGCTGGTCTGCCCATGTCTGCTATCTTAGATATTTGATTTTTAAGGTCTAGGAGGGCGGTTTCAGTGCCATGGCATTTGAAAAAACCTGTTTGCCTTTTGCCTAGGATGGCGTTAGACTCTATGAAGTGGTGGATGTGGTTGTGGGCTGCTTTATCTAGGATCTTGAAAGGGAAGAAGACGGTAGTGGTAGGGCGGTAATTATTAGGGGAGCTAGGGGTCCAGGAATGTTTTTTTTAGAAGGGGCGGACCCAGGCTTTCTTGAGGTTAGATCGGACCGTATCTGTGGTAAAATAATCATTGATGAATGCCGTGATGATAGGAACCAGAGACTCAGCGCAATCTTTTATAATTTTGGTTTGGGGCAGGGTTCCCCTTTACACACATATGATTTGAGGTGTTGGAGTATATTTATGACTTCTGGTTCTGAGACATCTCTGAAGGAGAAGAGAGGGGTGGACAGTCTGAGGGGGGCAGTGTTGGTCAGGGTTTGGGGAGATCATTACATTGGGATTGAATTTTGTCTTGGAGAAGTTAAATTTTGTTTAGTATGGCTGCCTGAATGCTGGAGCACCAGGCTTCATCTTTAATGATCTCATCAGGGCTGGTGGAAGGAGTGATGAGGTCTTTGAAGATAGAGATTGTTTCATACGGTGGTTGAAGGAGTTGGACTTGGCTTTGAATATGGATTTTTTGTATTGCGTTGAGAGCCTTTTGAATTCTTCCAGCGTGAAATCACTAGGCCTAGCCTGCCATTTGGTAAGAGCTAGGAGTTTGCTAGTGCAAAGGGATTATAAGTCTTCTGTGAAACATGAATTAGTTTGCATACATTTATTTTTCCTTTTTAGCTTCAAATGGGGCTATGGCATCAATGGCTTTAGTGAGGGTGTGGGAGTAGATGTCAGCAAGTGAGCAGGGGTTGCTAGTGAAGGGAGGTTTAAGTTCTGGGCCATCCAGATAGGGGAAAAGGTTGTTCTTGGTTAATTTTCTGGAGCTTCTAACCATGGCTGGAGGAGTGACAGCAAGTATGTCAAGGTCATGGGTGGTGATGAGGTCATTGATCTCGAGGGCATGGGCGGGGAGGGAGCGGGCGTTAATGAGGGCAAATTTAAGAGGCTGGGCGGGTGTGTGTTTTTTGAGGGTGGTGGTAAGGTGTGTGGAGATATTGTGGCAGGGAGGGTGGTGGCTGCGGAGGTGCTTGCAATGGGAGGAGCAGTGGTGAGAGGCGAAAGAGTGCATGTGGGTTGGATGAGGGGACCCACAGGGAAGGCAAGTGTACATGAGATTGCTGGTTGTGCGGGAGCTTGGCAGTCGGGTGGTATGATGGGGAGTAAGTAGTGGGTGAGCCGAGTTTGAGATTTCTGATGGCTGTGGAGATGGGATGCAGAACGGGCTTGGTGCATACCCTAAGCCTAGTGAGTCTATGGTGTAGGATGGTTTGGGAGTTGGCTATAGGGTAGCTTAGGAGGGTAGTGTTAACTGAAGTGTGCTAACTGGGACTGTAGGCTGAGAGGTGAATGATGGGGTTAGACATTATGGCTGGATCAAAGTGCCTGAAGGTGGATAGTGTAAGGGTAAGAGAAATGAGGAGGTGCCAAGTGCGAGTGATGCTGTGGGTATGCTGGTAGTTGGGCACGTGATGTGTTGGGAGTAGTGTGGCAGGATACATTGGCAAGCAGGTGAAGGGTAAAGATGCTGTGTGGTGGGTGGAGTGTAGTTGAGGGGCAGATCGATATCAAGAAGGGAGGTTGCATAAAGTTTCAGCAGAAGTATGCAGCAGTCAAATTGTAAAGTGCACGGCAATCAATTTAAACAGAATATGCAACAATCAATGTGGGCAAAACGAGCGGCAGTGAATTTGAAAAGTGTATGCAGCAATCAATCAATTTGGCAGAGTGGGCAGCAGCTAGTTTTAGCAGGGTAGACAATTAATTTTAACAGAATATGCAACAATCAATGTGGTCAAAACGAGAGGCAGTGAATTTGAACAGAGTATGCAGCAATCAATTGGTAGAGAGGGTGGAAAATGGATTTCACAAAATGGGCAGCACTTAGTATTTATGCATGGTAGGCGTCAATCATTTTTACCAGATATGCAACGGTCAGTTTGGGGAAGATAGTGTCAATTAGATTACACAAATTCTGTAGAAATCAGTTTTTTTCACAAAAAGGTGGGTGGCAAATAGTTTCACCAGATATGCGATAGTCAATTTGGACAAAAATATGCTGTAATTGTTTGCATGGTAGTCGACAAGTCCCTGGGATGGGTGGCAGAGTGGCCATAGGTTTAGACAGGGCACATCTTTGCACTAGTCCAAACAGATTTTTGTGGGTAGCAAGAGAGGCGCTCGCTAGGAGACAAAGTTGAGGCTTACCTAGCAGATGTAAGAAGGGGTATAGCCGGCACCACGCACCAGTGCACTAACAGGTGCAAGCAGGGCCTTTTGCTAGTTGGCCTTTGCGGACATGGGCCGGCTTCTGCCAGCCGGTGGAAATGCTACTAGCAAATAGCTGGACATTGCTTGCAACTATGTACACAGCCTCGTTTACAAATGAGTGCTCTGTTGGGCCACCATTGAGAATACAGGAAATTTGTAGTGAGAGACACGCAGTGGATTGCCGGTGGATATCCGGCTTCAGGGGGTCGCAGTAGCTGCAGTGTGTGCTCATCTCTGATTTCACGGTGTGCACTTGTAGGGGAGGCCTGAGTAGGCAGGCTCAACTGGTCCAGCAGCACTGTGTAGGACCCGAGGGCTCTGGTCCCTGTCTGGAGAGGAGGGGAAAGAGCTCATGCCCTCTCTGCTGTGTTGGAAGGACTAGATCGTTTGATCGTGCTCTCAATCATTTTGCATAAAAAACACATTTATACAACATAAATCTGTCATACATAACATCATACTACGTGACAAACTAAGAAAAAACTATGGAAGATTGTGATAGGACAAAGGGAACACCTAAGTATACTTTCTTTAAGGGATCAGGATGTGATTGGGTCTCTACAGTCAGGTGGACAACTTTTACCCACCCCTAGTGCAAGTCATCTTCATCAGTTAATAGATACATGGTACACCATTGGCTATCAAACTATAAAGCCCTTCGTTATATGGCTTTCTACAATTGGTTGGCACACATGTACCCTTCTGGAACATTCGATTCACTAGCAGTATGTAAGGTGGTACCCCAGGTGCCAACGGGTGGACTTGACCGTGTCTCCCCACCCAATTAGCCCAACATCTCTCACTGCTCATGCCTTCTGCCATTCAGATCCTCTTTCAAATTGTCCTTGCAAAGTATCACTGCTCCTGAGAATAAAAGGGAGTATAGGCACACTCTTATCGCAGTTCAGGTCTGTACGCCCCCAAATCCTATTTCCATCCTTGATCCACATGACAGGAGAACGTATTTTGACCTGTTTTGCAACATTTAATCAACTTGATTTAATAAACTCAACACTCGTGATGTTCTTTTTGCACCTTAACAAGGGCTGATCAAGCTTTTCACATTCACTGTTCTTCAAGGATAGATAACCGGTTCTTGGCCACTCCATTGTTTGACACCAGGCCAGACAGCTATTTCAGGCCTTTCTTCAATTTTTAGCTGTTTCCTTGGGTCTCTACAGTCAGGTGGACAATTTATGCCCACCCCAGTGCAAGTCATCTTCATCACTTAATAGATACATAGTACACCATTGGTTATCAAACTATAAAGCCCTTTGTTATATGGCCTTCTACAATTGGTTGGCACACCTGTACCCTTCTGGAACATTTGATTCACTAGCAGTACGTAAACTGGTACCCCTGGTGCCTATGGGTGGACTTGTCCATGTCTCACCACCCAATTAGCCCAACATCTCTCATTGCTCATGCCTTCTGCCATTCAGATTGTCTTTCAACTTGTCCTTGTAAAGTATCACTGCTCCTGAGAATAAAAGGGAGTATAGGCACACTCTTATCGCAGTTCAGGTCTGTACGCCCCCAACTCCTATTTTCATCCTTGACTCATGTGACAGGAGAACGTATTTTGGCCTGTTTTGCAACATTTAATCTACTTGATTTAATAAACTTGACACTCATGATGTTCTTTATTGCACCTTAACAAGGGCTGATCCAGCTTCTCATGTTCACTGTTCTTCAAAGATAAATAACCAGTTCCTGGCCACTCCATCGTTTGACACCAGGCCAGACAGCTATTCCAGGCCTTTTTTAGATCTTCAGTTGTTTTCTTACTGCAACACATCTTGCCGATCCTTCTTGACACTGATGAACAGAATTCTAAATAATGGCGGCACTGCCTGCAGTCTATTCACTACGTATAGCCAGCATTTAAGAATATTTAATCTACTTGTGTTGCTGCATCTGTACAGGTATAAAAGGGCTTGTATTTTCTGAAGTGCTCATCACACGTACAATCTTCATTCCGCATATGAAAGTTTACTCCATTCTTTACTTCGTCATGAGATTCTATAAGGTCTATGCATCTTCTTCCTTGACCATTCTTCTCAGTGCGTCACACTCATTTCTTGTGACGTCACCAGCCTCTTTTCATCTCATCTTCATATTTCTTCCGGAACCTCCTCCAAGAGATTGTCATCTCTACGAGGGTACATCATATAGGGTCTTCTCTATGGTTACCTTTTATGTATCGTGCATGTTGGAATTTCCGGCTTCCAACATGTAGGAAAAATGGGGGTGAGATTTTATGCAGAGGCATTCAGCTGCTCTTCTACAATTTAATATGTGCAAGGGGGGATGTACTTGAAGAAGCAGAGGTCTTCTTCATTGATGGGTCATCGACGATTGATCAGGAGATCCGACGTAGACATACGGTGCGGCAGTGGTACGCCTGTTAGAAGTATGATGATGCATTTAAAAAGAGGTTACCAACACACAGTTCAGCACAAGCAGCAGCACCTATTGCATTAATTGAAGCATTAGAAGCATCCCAAGAATGTTTAGTGACTATATACTCTGATTCCACGTATGGGACCACCACTGTACAGTCAGCATTGTCTAGATGGAAAAGGAGGGCATTTAGGAGGTCAGTTGGAACAGCTGTGCAACATGTGGCCTTGTTATAGAGTTTGATTTATGACTTTTACTGCCCAACATTAGTGGCAGTGGTCAAATGCACTGCCAAAACCCAAAACAGAGACCCTGTTTCACTCGGAAATGAATCAGCGGAGAAGGCCACCAAATAAGCAGCATATTTGTGGGAACCAGAAGTAACTGTATATCCTGAGCTGTCAGTTCAACAGCTGCAGTTAGCAATACCATGTACAGCAGTACCACTTACACAAATAATTGAACTACAATGCCAGGCACTCCAAGATTAGAAGGACCTATGGATTAAAGGGGGTGCTCACTTTCACTGACTAACTTGGTATGGAGACAAAACATTACAAGTAAAGTAGCAATGCCACAGGAACTGGTTATGGTTGCTCTTGAGCAACTGCATTACCCAGCTTATACTCGGGAGGAATGGTTTGCCCCCAACTTGAATGAGTATGTCAATGCATTTGTGATTAATTGTACTAGTTGTCACCTTATAGTATAGGACACACCTTCAGGATGCTGAACGGCACATTGCCCCATCCAACTGGACCCTTCCAGGAACTCCACATTGATTATGTGGACATGTTAGACAGGTGCAGTCATTTCCACAATCCTATTGTTTTGGTTTGCCCATTTTCTTATTTGATTGATGGTGGCCCTTGTGCACAACCAGATGTTAAATCGGTGGCTAAATATCTAGTATGCAAAGTCTTTCCTCGCCGGGAGACATGTGAGGTCCTAATGTGTAATAATTGGGACTCATGTAAGGTTAATGATTTGTTTAAATAAATAGCATCCCTATTAGGGATACAACACAAACTCTTCACCATTGACCACCCTCAGGGTAATATTGAACCGAATGTTTGTGACGGATCAACTTCCGGGGCACCAGTGGTCCAGGGATGAATATAGGTTTCTTCCCATCAATCAGCCCCATACCTCTAGTATACCAGAAGGGATTCAAACAGATTGGAAACACAAGCAAATTATAAACTTCCTTGTCCAATGTTGGTAACGTGGATGAGACGGCAGGATTATCTCCTATTCATGGATCATTTGTTAGTTGCAAAACAGCAAAAATATAATTATTACCCAATGATAAAAGGGACTATCCAGTCAAGTTGTATAAAAATATGTGCTTTATTATTATCACAACAGACAATTCTAGCACACTATGAAAAGGTATGTAGAAGACAGTTTCAAAGAAGGAAAAGGGATGCACTCTGGATACTGACAAGATGGTAGTCAGTATAGAAATTAATTGCAATAGTTCAAGGATACTTGGTTTCAACACAAAGGGAGCAATTGGTTGTTAAATGTCAATAGGGGCCTGCCGAGAAGGACGAGGGGGAGAGAACCACAATGTACCCTGTTCTGTAGGAGTTATTGGTGCTGGACACGGTCGAGTCGGTTTCAGAGTGCTTTGCCACTTCTGCAACAGAGTTTAAGATGCTGGAGGGTCCTTTGGATTCAGTATGTCCCTTTGCTACACAGAATATTTTTAGGGGAGGGCTATTGCTTCCCTCATGGAGGTCCTGGCCTTCCTTTACTGGCGGAAGATGTACGGCAGACTGTTTCTTCAGCCAGGGTCCAATGATGAGTTCTTCCTTCTGCTTCTGGTGAAACCTTCAGATGATCTGCCAAAAGAGGGACCAAGCCCTCTTTTAAAGTCCAAAGAACCACAAGGATTAGTGTAAGCTAAGCCTACCTCAATTAACCAATCCTGGGTCCCCACCAACAATCTCCTTTGTGCATGAGGTAATAACCATAGTGCTTTGCAGCACAAAAGTAAAAGGGTAAAAACATGTAATTCTAAGTCCGACCAATCTTTCTGTCTGTTGTGGATCACAGGGTCCCTCTGGTTAATGGAGCTATCTGTGCTTCCTGAATAAACTGACTGTCTCCCTTGAAGCTGCGGCGAGACCAGATTTTTGGTTACCCAATCCACTTGTACCTTCTGAATGGGGTCGCTCTGCGTGGGTGACTACTCTAAACACACAATCCCAGACATGACAGTTCACTGTCAATCAATACTGATGATGGGATCTTGCATCAGGTTGTCGCAGTGCATATGAAATATTATTGGGCTTTCCTCTCTCCTCTGTTAGCCTCTGCAGCCAGGCCCCATATGGGACTGTTTGAATTAGACTCTGATTAGTATGTGAATGCTGCCATTAGCTACGGAACCCAACAAAATGACATGGCAGATCAATGGAGACTTTGTTAGTTAATTGGGCTTGCCAGGGCAAGGGGGAGGTTTTTCCCTCCCCCTTCTGAGATGACATGGTGTATTCCTTGCTTTCATATCCCAACTAAATAAGACAGGGGGGGCTGCGCCTGTATGCTGTGTCCACCCAGAGTACACAGGTCTTTGCATATCTTGTGCAGTGAGAATACAAAAATGAGTGTGGATTAGCCCCACTCATTTTCCAGAAGTTGATCTACCATAATTCAGTTTCATTTAAAATTTCTAAAAAGTCCAGGCAAGCACAAACCCACTGTGCAGATGGTCGAATTCCTCACACTGTTAAAAGTAAAACTCTCTGAAATGTATATTAGGTTAGGAAGGAATTTTCTGCATTGTCTCCCTCGGACTTTGTTTAGGTTGAGAACTAAGCCAAGCAAGGATCACCACTTGTCCATGCATGAAAGAGTGATCGGGAGAAGGATGCACACACCGCTCAGGGGTATTTGAGGGAGATAAACAAAGGCATTAAGTTCTTATCTGAACAGATTTCTCCTAGAAGTGAAGAGACTTCAGCAACAGCATTTACAGATCCAGTGAATTTTTCAGTGTTGCACCTGTACCCCGTAGATACATTTTATGTTCAGAATTTTGTGAGGATGTGGAACGACAGGGGTTTATAGTTATAATCTCGAATACAAATATGTCGAAAGTCATAATGTCGACAAAATAAAGTCGAAAACAAAAATGTCGAATTTCTTTTTTTTTGTTGATTTTTATTCGAAATGGGGGGTTCCCCTCCAACCCCCCCTTTTTTTTATTTTTTTAATGTTTTACCCCTTTTCTTTACCACCAGAACCCCAAAAAAACATGTAAATGAAAAAAAAAAAAAATGACATTTTTGTTTTCGACATTATTGCTTCGACATTATTGTAATTCAACATTTTGTTTTCGAGATTATGACTGGACACCAATGACAGGCAATTCAAGGGCCCCTACACACTTGTGTATTTGATGCTGTTCGCAGAGCATGTGAAGGTGCTGCGGTACTGGGTTCAATTGTCTGATGTAAGAAAAGCACCTTGTACCACTCCACCTTCTCAGGAAAATGCTGATATTAGAGCATGAAGTAACAGTAAACTTAGCATCATCTTTGATTGCAATCCTGCAAGTGATAAATCTGCATAATTTGATTAAATGTGTTGATTTGTCTGCCTATTTTTCTGTTCTTTATATCTCTTTGCACGGTCAAGACTTGAAACGGTGTGTAATATATATGCTGTTTTGTATATCTAATATCACTTTTGTTTTTTCACTACTGTCCTTTGTTTATTTTCTGTGGTTGTGGAATATAAAGGATGGGTATGGAAATGGTACAGATGTAAAAATAAATAGTTTGGGGATAACACGTACTAGAAGGGAAACTGAAACAGATAGAGTATAATCAGTTTAAGGGTGTTATTTTAGAAACTGTGACAGACCCGCCCCCGCGAGTCAGACAACATGTGGTATAATCACATGGAAGAGGTTGGCAGTGTAATGAATCGATTGGCATCATCACTTCTTTCCCGGCAGTGACCTCTCCCAATGTTGCCTGGGGATGGCACGCATTACCTGATCCTTACCCTGGGGGTAGCTATATGAGGGAAGATCGCATGGGGAGGCAGCCTCCAGGGGAGTAGCAGGGCACCATTGGACGAGACATGGTATACCCCTTCTTCTTTTGAGGATACACCGTCCATACAGAGTGCCTTAATGGCATATTTTTATACCTTCCCTCATCCACCTAGGAAGGATACGGAAGACCTTTCGAAAGATCTTAATGTAAACAGTCAAAATCTGACTCATAAAAACACCCTCTCAGACTCTACATACAAGTCATCCAGATCTGACTTGCCCTTAAAGATCACTGAGAGCATTTACGCAGACTTTAAATGCAAATCATCAAGAATGGACTTCCATTCCCATAACTACAAAAATATTGTGACGAGGAAGATGAGCCAAGTAATACAGATACAAGAAGGCCAAGAGCACCAGCTGTGCTCTAGTTGTTGTGAGCACATACCTGTGGCTGGGAAAGTTAAACAAGATAAGCAGCTGAATGAAGCAGGCAACTAGTGAGAGAAAGCTGCTTCTCTCTGTGTGGACCATGATGTGGGAACATCAGTAGCCGACGGAGGGCACCTGGGTGTTTGCCGGTGTTGAGAGGCAGCCGTTTGCCTTACCGAAGCCCGAAATTAAGTAGCAGAGCCTAGCAGGAACTGCGAGAGACAGAATCAGAGAAACAGAGACAGTGAGAAAGAGATAAATGCCTAATGACTGCCACTGGATTGCTGTGGGAGAAACAGATTGTGCCAGCAAGAGCCGGTAAGTCAACCCAAGGAAAGCAGATGTACCGGGGCATATTGGCAGCCATGCCAAACCCGAATAATTGTTAATGAAGGCAATTAAGCACATGAAAGGGAAAGAACAAGTGTGCATTTCTTTGAACGGGAGAACAGAACAAAAGTAGGACTTTCAAGTTTGTGAGTGTATGCAATACACATATAAGAAAAGTGCTGGCAGGATAGTATACCATGCAGATACAATATCAGATGAAGCAAACATATGTGAATATCAAGTTTGGAAGGGTTTGCAGAGCTCACATGAGAAAAGCCCTATCAGGAGAGTATTCCAGGAAAATTAAAGCTGCAAGGGAAATAAATACACAAGAAAGCCCTGTTAGAAGAGTATACCAGGCAGTTGCATCTGTTTTCACATACAAAAGCACTGTCAGGGAAATATACCAGGCAGTTGCAATTTGTTCATATTAAAAAAAAAGCCATGGCAGGAGAGTGTACCAGGCACTTGCAAGTGTGGTCATAGAAGAAACATCTGCTAGGGATGCCACAACAGGCAAGGACAAGCTGAACAGTGTATATGGAATTTATCACCTAAAGAGGTCATAAGAACAATATATGAGGACTAGCAAAAAGACTGTGTGAAACCAAAGGGAAGAGGAGTAAGAATCTGGCAAAGGAGTGCACCAGGCATCCTACCAATATACAAACTCTTAGTCAAGTTGTTTTGTGTACCAATTGTATTGTTGATCAAGAGAAGAGTAGTGAAAACTTGGCAAGGAAGTACCCCAGGTATATACCGAGATAAAGACTTACAGCTATGTTGTTTTCTTATTGGTTGTGTTGTTGACCATGAGTAGAGGAGTGAACACCTGGCAGAAGAGTACACCAGGTATTCTAACATGATAAAGATAACGAGCCAAGTTGTTTTGCATACCAGCTGTGTTGTTTATCAAGAAAAACTCTAAGAACTGATATTCTTGAATATAAAACAGAGTGAAGAGAAATCCAGGAGAAGAGAATCACCCTATGGAACAAGGAACTCTGGCATTCTGGAACTTTTCTGTTGGAGGTACGCATTTCTTCCTTTTTGAACATTTATACACTATCGTGGCCAAAGACATTACCCTTTTCACCATAGAGTTACATTTGCTAGAATGTGAGAGCCAAAATAGTACTTTCCACAAAGGATATTTTACTTTGGACATTCTGACAAGCAATCAACCCTTTGTTTTGTTTGAGGTAGGGAAACACTTCTTAGTGTAGGGACAAAGATGCATTTCCTAAACCCCTTTTCTCTTGGCACTATAGTTTTCTGGCTAAAAACATTAGTCTCAATGTCCGTGTTTCATTCCTGGTTCCTCACATTAGGGCAAGGATGAGCCAGAGCTGCTATTTATGCTCTTTGATACCTCATACAACAGTTAACCGAAGCTGTTCATAACTGAAGAAATGCCACCTCTTTTAGCTCAATGTTTGGTACATCTGGCCCTGAGAAGAATATGAAGTCTTTTCCAAGGACACATGGTCAAAGCAGTCATAATGGACACAGATAATGAAGAGTGTGCACAAAAAAAAGAACAAGCCCACTGTAAAATAAGACCAGTGTTGAAAATGGAAGGTGTGTTGTTCTCTAACAATAGATGGGTGACAGGAGTAGTGAGCTGTGCAGCGGGGGGCTAATCAGGGTTCTCTGAGGATGTAATGGCATGAATAAATCGGAACTGTGGCAGGATATGGTGAAATGATGTGCCAATGCTGACATGGATCATGTTAAGTAAAAGTACAGATACCAATGGATTATTCATTTTGCTTCTGAGGAAATGGCACCTTACCTGTAGGAATGACCATTTGCTGTTATAAAACATGAATTCCTGATCCAACCGAAGGCACTGTGGCATTGATGGATGTGTACTGGATGTGTTGACAGTATGCACCACATTGCATTCAGTGGCCCTGATAGTTTCTGTTTCACACCAGACAGTTATAAATGTGCTGCCCACAGAAGCACCTATGCCCAGATCCTGCAAGCGTGCCCGCCAATTGCCAGATAAGGTCCAATTACTGGTCACAAAACTCATCTGATAAACTGAAGGTGATCCCAGGCCAGTTTTTTCTGTTCACCAAGACAGAAGCATTCTTCACCTCCCCCCTGGTGCTAGGTATCCAGACTGCAGCAAATGGAAAGTGGCTGCAGATCACCAGGTGGGAAATGCTTCAGTTAGCGAACCAAATGGAGCACAGTCTTAAGTCAATAAAGATTGAATTGCTGGCAATATGACCAATGCTCATATAGAGAAGATATGTTCTGGATTTGCACACAGCTTTGGAGGGGGTCGTGTGCAAGAAAATTGGTGTGTCTTGTTGCATGTATAACCTCCCCAAATGACATAGATATTGGGTCCTGACCATGTGATAGTAGCACTCCTCAACTTGAGGTTTGTCATGGAGAAGGGAACAGTAGTAAATTCTGAAGACTGGTTCGATTTGATGTTCTCATGTGCATCATTGTGGTTAGAAATAGCATAAAGTTACAAGCTCCCATCGTGATTTTTCTGCTCATGGCAGATAATTTTCAGATGCAGTGCAAAGACCCTATTTATGATTATGAGTATGATGTGATTATGATGGTGTCAATAACAATGGGTAGATATCCTCCTCTCACAAAACTGATAAATGGGATGGTGCTGTGAAGCCAAGCATGGTGAGAGTAGAGCAGGATTTAGGGCTCCCGGGTAGCCTGACCTCCCCTCCACCTGACCCTGTGAATTATGTAGAACATTGGGTTGATTTAGCAGGAGATGGCGGCAGTGTTGTTTGATGATGTGCACTCCGAATGAATATGCTCAGGGTGGGGGAAGTTTACACCATGTGTGCATGGCATGGGTACCCAAAGACAATGACTACAGAAGAAGGGAAGCAGCTGGGTTAATTAATGAAGTAGTAACTACTTCATTAGAGAAGGGAGGGAATGTTGGGATGCAGGTATTGCATCCCAGACAGCCAAAAAGGTTCAAACTGAGAAGGACCTTTTGGTAGGTGTCCCAGTGTTATCATTGTGAGTTTTGTGTGGCAGAAGGCAAATTTATCACTTGTAGTTAGTTTTGACACACATTAGATGTAGAACACTGCATACAGAAAGAACAACACATGTATAAATGTTGTGCTTGCAGAGGTTATAGATAGGGCAGTGTATTAAAGCCCCAATGTTTAGAAATGTTACATGATGTTATATTTTATGTATTGTGTGAGAAGGGAGTTGAAGTAGATGGAGAGAGAGAAGATGGAGTCAAAAGGTGATGCAGTAACTGCAAGGTCAAAGGGTCGACATGGAAAATGTGCCGCCATATTGGATTTCTAGATATAGAACACGATGAGGGGAAGGAAAGCCATGATGCAGAGCTACTGCTCTGTTTAGCCTTGTTTACCTAAGTCTCAAGAGTAATCCCCTTTTCATTCACCAAGTGAGAAGCTGAGGTCAGAGGCACCTGTGCTGTATAGATAAACGCTAATTGAATCCAGATGCAGAGCTCAAAGGTGCTGGGAATTGAATGTTAGATGCGGGTAGGGAAGGTAGGGATGCACCATTTGAAAGACATACACATGAGAACAGGGCATGAGGGGTTGCAATGCCAACAGGCCAGGGAAAATGTAGAGCACTACTGCCCTCACCCAATGAACCATCATTCCCATATGAATTGCAAGTAGAAGTACCACCAAAGCAAATAAATCACTGAAAATCAGACTTAAGAGTGGTGTCCTGGTGACATCATTGCTGGGCACCTAGGGTTTAAAGGAGATAAGGGGGGAGCCATATCTGGAAAGTGCTGTGATTTGTGATAGGAGGAGCAGCAGTGATGCCAGTAAATTTAGTACAAGGTTGAGAGTGCAGCTTGTGTCTGCTGCAGCGTTTGGTATAATGCAAAGCTCCATTGTCTTATCAAAGTGGAGGTGGCCCCACCACCCTTTCTTTGAACACACCTGGGTCAGTGGCTGCTCATCACATGATGGTCTATGTACAGAAAAATCTTGCTTTTCAGATGAAGCTTTCACTACACAGTAACCAAAGAGTTATAATCTTCCATGGGTTCCAAGTCAACTTAGGATGATCCAATTATGTACATGGAAGGGTTGCACATTCAGTCTCTGTAATCGACTGTGGGATTCAGTTCCACGGTTGACTAGAGTAATTTATGTGAAGGTAGTGGTGTAGTAATAGGCAATTGCTTTTGGGTGTTAGAGTGCAATGTAGCCCTTTCAGGCATAACAAAGCCTCAACTCTGACAGTGAAAGCAGTCCTAGCGAGTTGGGAAAAAATTCAGATGCATGCAGAGTATGGTTATCACACTGGTGGCCCATGAATGTTTTTTGGATACAAAGTACTCCTGCTAAGTGGCGAAACTATACAGGTGATAAAATATTTCACAAAAGGTTGAGTTGCGTCAGTGCCCTTGCTGGACCTTACTCTGAGTCGGTCTTAATTTTAGGACACCGTCTCTTGTCAGTTGGAGGGTGTTTTGGTGTTTGTGCTCTTGACTCTCCATTGTCTTGGGCCATACCAATCAAGGGTTGTGGACGGCATATGTTTTCAAGTTTTTTTTCCGGCAATGCTGATCATATCAGAATCAAATGAATGAGCACCCGCCTCAGACTTATCCTGACAGATAGAAAGGTATGTTTTCATAAGGACCAGTGTGTCAGTGTCTCCTCTCGTGTGAACATAAGGATGTGCAGAGGAATTCTGGGAGCTAGAGGCGAAGCCAACAGCTGTACAATGCAAAACCTGGACACTGCCTAGGGGTAGAGGGACCTCCAGAGCATCCTATGCTCCTCTGAGTTGCTACACCATGCATCCTGCAGTCACCCCTTCAGGGCGAACACCCTTCTTTATCCCAGAAGGATTATGAGAATGATTGTGTGTCTGTATTGTAACTTGTGCGCACCAACTTTGCCTTATGAGAGAGCTCTCCTGTCCGGCGCAACACTTGTTGCATACTGTTGCATACTTGTTGCGGTCTGTGTCTGGCTGCCAGTGACCAGCTATCCTTTCGCACCATCGATCACTATCCATTGCTTCGGCCGCGTCACGTGTCCAGAGACCATGAATTTGAGCCCTACAGCTCTGAATTATGAGGATTTATTCATATTCTCTGTAGCTGGTCCTTTTGTCATCTGGGGATTGGAATGTCATCCGTATCTGTTGACCTTGGCTGCTGGTCCTGTCTCACATGTCTTGTTCTCTGTCCAGCCTGAATCAGCTCAGCTCATCTCTTGCTCCGAGGCCTGAGGCCTGCTGTAATTTTCCTAAACCATATAATGTGGTTTCTACAGTGTCTACACTATATTACATTTCCATAGGTTAGTCACACTAGGCTCTGTCAGGTCCCATAGGTGCTCCAGTAGTTGCATAGGTTTATTCACGTTTAAGCACCGGCAAGCTTTGCTGAGGATCTCTCGCGCCTTTGGGTTTCTGCATTGCTGCATTTGGCTAATGGCAAAGATAATACAAGCAATGACAGTATGTATAGGTATCTGTGCTCTAACTATAGAACTGTGCGCTTATGTTCTTCATGTATTCAAGTGTGTGTTTGTGTCCTGAAGTGTGCATGGTGCATGTCTAATGCTGCTATGTTGTGGTGCCTCTAATGACATCAGCAACATGGCATCTTGATGCTCTGGTCCAGACTGTCCATATAGGTCTCTCTGATCTTGGCCTGTGGCTCTTCATCCACACAGGGATAGATGTGTAATGCACCTGGTCTGTATGGCTGGCTGAGGGGATACCTCCCAATGTATTTGTTAATCATTGGTCCATTGGTGATTTGTCTGAAATAGAATGGATGATTTCAGTGTTTCAGGACCTTCTTTCTTGTCATGAATTTAGTAGGAGGGTGAGGGTGGTGGCAGGATCCCAAACCCCTCTTGAGTCCCCCCTCTGGTCGACCAATCAACCACATCCATATACAACAGTCCTTTTGCTCTTGGATGCCATATCTTCTTTATTGCTCTGAGGTGCCCATAGTAGTTTGTGTGGTCATCAAACAACCAGTTCATGTAACAGCACTCTCCTTCAGATTTACACCAAACCCACTTTCCTTCATAGTACTTTGCAACAAGTGGGTTGTCCAACTTCATTGCTCCAAGTGGGAACAGTTTGGATTGAGCAATTCTTTCCCTTATCTTGTTGCTTTCTGATGACATCTTGTCTTTTGCTCCTCCTATATTCACATCCATTAGGACCTGCATTCCTATTAGTTCCTCTGCCATTTTCTTGCACTTTGCCGTGAAGATTTTGATCCCACACATTTAATTCACTGCTAGTATTGATTCACCCATTATCACCTTCATTCTGTCTGACAGCCATGACAGCATCCATGACCACATGTATGCTATCCAGCTCTCATTCTTTCCAGCTCCCCTTGCTTCTTCCTTAATTCTGGCATGCATCCACGATAGCTGGAGTACTGCTTCTGAAAGTGTATCATTGTCCTCTGCGTTGGCAGGTATGAACATGCAACAGGAACTCACAATTTTTGTGCAAACTCCTGCTTGCGTAGCTGTGAATAGATCCAGAACTTATCTATTCTGGAGTGCCACCAACCTTACTGCTCGAGCTCTTCTTTTATTGCATTGAACGCACTCACTGTGGAATTGATTGTCACCATCAGCTCCCAACGGGTAATTTGTAACCATTTCTTGTTTGTGTACATCTGTATGGATGGTATCAGTGATGAAAAGAACTTATGTGTCCTGCTGAACAGTCTTTTTTCTGCTAGCACTTCATCTAGTGATGTTTCTGATGCTTCTGAGAAATAATGTCCTCCTCTCTTTGCTCTGCTTAATCTTGCTGGCTTCTATGCCTTCACTGCTTTGGCTGTTGGTACTTCTTCAATTGACCGCTTCTTTCTTTTGTTATTGTCCATCTATGGGAACTAATCGAGCTTCACATCCTTCTTTGGCACGACCAACGAAGACATGTTGATGTGTAGCAAAGAGCATACTCTTCCCCAGTCGGGTGGCGGTTTCTTGTATGCCTTCGAGCCACAAGTCCTGTAATGATCCACCAGTACTTCTGTTCCTGTATTGATAGCTGTGTGTTTCTCAATGCTCCTGCATCCGACATTCTCGCCAACATCAACTTCACCATTATTCTGATAACACAGTGCTGGTGTCATCAGGGGTATTATAGGCTTTCCACCCATGTCAGTAGCTTTGCACTTGCATCCCATTCCTTCTGGCACTCGTTGTATTCTTCCTGTACCTTGTTCACCAGTGATTGTGCTAGTGTCAGTGCTTTGCTTCCCGCCACTCCATCCGTCCATTCATTTTCTGTATATACTTGGTCATACACAAGTATCTGCAGTCTTTACTTGCAACCGGGCTCTCCTCCTGTCTCCTTCACTCTTGTCCATCAACATGGTAGTTCCTTCAGGTTGATAGTCTTTGTTTCCCCTTTGTCATGCCTGTCAGTTATGTACTGTACAACTTCATCTAGTTGCTGATAATTGTTCATTATGTCTAAAGTCTTTATGTGATTGCTTTCATACGGGAATGTTGCTCTGGACATCCATCTCAGTGTTGCTGTCTTCCCCTGGAACTTTCCTTGAGTTGTCACCAGCGAGAGGTACATTAAGCATTGTGCTCTTGCTGTGGGTATTTGAGTTGCCATAAACATTCTGGAGGCACTCGTGGCATAGGGGATTAAGGAGCAAACATGACAGCTCTCCCTGATAGTTTCCTTACCTACTTCGGTAATGTGCTTGTACTACATGTTATAAGACACTCGAGCAGTGTCGGTGAGATACATGTCAACCCCTCTCATTTCTGTGTCACCACTGTGCTTGCCTCTCTTTACGTTATTAGCAGTGTTCCCCTGTCTACCTGACATGGCCATTCCTCCTGCTTGGGTTGGGGAATTTTAGTAGAGGGTACAGCAGTAGCACTATCAATGCAGGTAATTTTCCAAAATACAGACACAATAACACTGCTAGGAATAAGTAAGACCTTCAGAACCAGCACATTTTTGAATATGTCATTCATTATCCCTTACGCTGCATGATTGTTGCAGCTTGAATATATAGTTGCCCGCATGAAATGCACAAATAAATGCTTTATTTGGTTAGTATTGTAGGTGCTCTTAAGCCCTGCAGACTAAGTAATCACTTGTGGCAAATGTAAACACTTCTTCACACACTTTTCTAGATGGGTCTCTTAGTTTGGCCGAGGATAGGGGGATTTCCATGCTCAAGCTGTGGGTATTTTTTGGCCAAATACTCTATAAAGGCAATATAGATTAATCTGGAGGATCGAGCTTGGAATATGCTTGGTCTCCTCACAGTATGGACAAATTGGTTTTAGAAAGTATCTGGGTGATGGACAGAGGGCAACATGGTCATTCATCAACAATTACATCAACTTTCTCATTGATTATGTGTGGAAGAGAAAAATAACAAATAGACAGTGTGCCCTCACTCTAAGTCAATGAGCAGTTCAGTCCCTGACTCTGTTGCCCGCAAGCACATGACCATTGGATGTCCTTCTCCTGGTCGTGTAAGTTCAGAACGTGATTGTAGCTCTCCTAGGTGCTGAACGTTGGCCTTGTCTATCAAGGTGATCTTATAATAATAATAATAATAATAATAATTAGGCTTTTATATAGCGCTACAAACCCTCAGGTATCTGAGCGCTGCTTATTATTACCCACAGTGTGTGGTGCTCATTTATCGACCTCGGAAGGATGAAAGGCTGAGTTTGGCCCCGCCGGGATTCGAACCTGCGTTAACAGGCTCTGCACGGGTGTCAAAGCGGGCGCTCTACTCGCTGTGCCACTTGACCGGCTGAGGTGCTGCTTTATAGGGTTTGACGAATACCAGCTGGTTCTAGACGGTAGAGCTGCCGGCCTTGTTATCCCTCTACCACCTCATTACGAGGTCTGCTGGCGGGTGCCGCTAAGGACGTCTGGTAAAACTAGGCGTCCTTAGTGGTACCCGCTAGCAGACCAGGATGCTAACGACGAGCCCGTCATTAACGGGCCCGTTGTTAGCATCGTTCCCATTCCCATTGAGCCCTACGGTGGCTCAAATGGGAATGGGGATGTACGGGGCCCTCCAAGGTCAGAATGGTCTGATATTTCCCCATTCCAGGAACCCAGACACGGTACCTGGTATGGGGTAGCCATGCCTCTAAAGGTGGCATGGCTACCTCCATACTTGTAATGAGGCCCAGTCACTTTCTCAACAACATGGGGGCCCGTGAACCATGGCGCATTCCAGCGCCGTGCAAAATTTCTCAGGAGGACAGTGTCCCCCACAATCACAGGGTTTTTAAGTCCAGGGAACTGTGGTGCTCTGTCACAGTTGCTCTCTTTGCTGTCGGCTGGGCCTCCCAGGTGTCGTTGGATCTGGAGAGAGTTAAAAGAAGCACTAGCAACCAAAGAGGTGATGTTTTCAAGCACCTCCCATCCTAACACATTTGCACTATTCTCACAATCCTTCAGTGCTCTTGTGAGAGGAGCCAATGGGAGATGCATGCGCCATCCCTTCACGACCTCATGGGCTGTTAAATGGTGGTCAAACCGAGGCTTATTGCATTATGCAAACAAGGCAAGAGGTAAGCAGTGAAGCCAATTCTTTTTTGTGTGCTGCTGTGTTTTGGCTATGCTCTCCTTCATGAGGCCGTTCAGGCATTCACACATCCCATTTGCTTGCTGGTGGTATGCAGAGGCAAACTTGTGTTGAATGCCCAGAAACACTGTGATGTGCTGGAACATTTCTGTGGTATTGTAAGAGCCATTGTCAGACCACAGGATCTCACACACGCCCCACCTTGGGAACACTTCCTTGATCAGGAATTTAGCCTCTCTAAGGGTGTCAGCATGCAAACAGGGTCTGCCTCAATCCACCTGGAGAATGGGCATACAACCACTATCATGTAGTGGAATCCTTGGCAAACCTGGATCATGTCTACATAGTCCACATGTAAATGCTGGAAGGGGCCTACTGGTCTGGGTATAGCTCCTCTCACAAGTCTCAGGGCATGTCCTGCTGTAAGCTGCTGGCAGGTCAAACAATTGCTCACAAATTCATCCACGTGCCCCACCAAATTAGGACAGAACCATGTTTCTCAAATGTGCGTAGCAATGACCTCCTTCCCTTTGTGTGTTGAAAGTGCAATTGTGTCAATGCAGTGTTCAAAATGCTAGTGGCATCACCACTTTCCCTGTGTTATCCTGCCGCCACATAGCATCTGCCAGAGACTTTGTGCATCCCCTCCTTGTCCACAATTCCTTCTCTTCCCTGGGTGCAGCTCCCTGCAATTCCATAATCTGTGCTTCTGGCAATACATTGTACCATTCCTTAAGTACCATATTCCTGGTGGACTCCTGCACATATGGAGCACCTTCTAGTTTCCATGGCTCCCCCAAAATATGCTGCACACTTTACCTCAAATCCTGCTGCTTCATTCCCCTTTGCAATGGTATCTTCCCCTTTAGTGTGTGCTTGGCACTTCACTATTGCTATCCTTTTTTCCCAAGCAATTACTTCGATCAATATGCCCAATAGATGTGCATGCTGTACTGGAGTCCCGTCTGCCCTGTTGAATCCTCTCCTGAGCCATCCTGACAGTCCAGAGTGTACCATAGACGTCACAAAGGCAGAGTCAGAATACGCTGTCACCTTGTTCTCTGCGCTATGTTCCAGTGCTAAGGGCATCATCCTCTACCTTGAAGGTGTCACTTAACATCTCTATGTTTGCTGTACAGTCGTGTATGTAGTCTCCTACCTGTAGGACATCTGCTAGACATATTGCCGGGTTGACAATTTTGCATCTCAGTATCTTCATTCCTACATTTGATAGTATCACCTCGTACCCTGATGCTGTTTGTATAGTCAGTGTGCTCTTTGGCTTCTCCAGTATCTCAAAGAGGGCATGCTCCACATAAAGGGTGGTGGTACACCCCATGGTTATTGCTGCTGACTTCTCCACTGCAAATGTGGCAGCTGTCAAAGCTCGGTCACGCTGATAGTGTCCTCTCATTACAGAATCAATTTTCCCACTGTAGTAAGCTATTGGCTTGTGTCCAATGCTTGTTTTTTGTGTCAGTACTGCCTTCATCACTACACTGTCAAGGTGAGAGAACAGGAACAATTTTGTTTTGTAGTCTGGGATCCCTAGCATTGGTGCTGTGCTTATTTCTTCTTTCAGCATGTCAAATATGGTCTCTGTGTTCCATGTCAGTGTTTTGTTTCCTTTTTGTGCTTCCTTCCGGGCGCCCAATAGGGGTCTCATGTATGTGCAGTAGTCAAAGACACATGGTCTGCAGTAGTTGCATAATCCAAAGAACTGTTGCATTTCTCTCACTGTCATGGGTTTAGGTGTTTTGCATATTGTCTCTGCTCTCTCTGGGGTGATCTGTCGGCCATTTTGGGGTATTGTCTGTCCAATCTATAGCACCTCCTTCTGACAGTGCTGTAACTTGTCCTTGTCCACCTTGTACAGCCAGCATGTGTCAATAACCGTGAAGAAGGCAGCTTCTACTGGAATGCTGCACAAACATGTCACTGAGTTTGCAGCTAAAGGATATTCTGCTTCTACAATGTGGTTAAGAGTCCTTAAATCCTGTATGAAACGCCATGCCTTCCTCACTGGGTACACTGTGGTATTGCATGGGGACTCTGATGGTACAAGAATGCCTCTATCAATCAGGGCTCTGATTACCTCATAAATGCTCTCATGTGCTTCTTTAGTTTGGGGGTACTGTTTTACTCTTGATAAAATTGCTCCTGGCTTCATCTTGATCTTCACTCCCAAATGTTCTTTATGTGACCCACATCATAGGGACTTGTGCTCCATAGTGTGCTGGTTGCATTGGCCATGTTGTCCTCCCAGAATGGGGGTGTCACCTCCAGCGCCATTGCCATTCTCTGTGGTTGTTCCCTGTAGTGTAGCTGTAACCAATAAGTCACACTCATTTCAAACACCATCTCTATTTCTAGCCTTTCTTCCCTGAAAACCTCTTTGTCTGTCACTGTGGTCAACCTGTACTCTTCTGCTACTGCGATCACTGCTCTCCATGCTGGCCCTGTACCATCCATCTCATGCACTGCAGTCCAATCATCTCTTGCAACCACTGCCCCTGCTTCTATTGGCACTATGGTTCCCTCCTCATCGTCCGTTGGTAGCTTAGGTCAGATAGGTACTCGTTTAGAACTCGCCACACCTTCCCTGCAATCCCTTGAAGCCATGAAAAGACAATGTCAGTTCCATACTGGCACATTGTTGCATCCACTGGCACCCCTCTCTGTACTGTGAGTCCACAATATGCGTGGACAATCTGTTTTACATTGCGCATGTGTATTCCTGGTGTAGAGCACACTATTCCCTCATCTGTGAATGAAATGGTCATGTTCATTCTGCCGAAAATGTCTCATCCCAGTATGTTTACAGTGTCTATCGAGAGTAAAGTAAAGACAGAGATAGATTGTGATCTCCTATGGTTAGTGAAATGTTGTCTGTAAAAGAAACCACTTCCCGAGCCCCAGAGAATCCTTGATTGTTCATGGCATCGCCACACAATGTAAATGCTCCTTCCCTAATGCCGGACCTAGTCACCCCTGGGTCAACAAGAAAGGAAAAGGTTTTGTCACCTATCGCCACTCCTATCCGAGGTCCCTCTGTCTGCAGGGTTGGGTGTGATCGACAGGATGAGACACATGAAGTTCATCTGTGGGCTGTCCTATTGAGGGTATAAGGAAATCCCATTCACTGAAAGGGGTTGTTCCCTACCCTGGTAACCCCTCCCAGTTGTCTGACGGGAACTGTCACCATTGAGTCCATGTGTGCTGCTGCATCATTGATCTGTGCTAACTGCTCTGTGTTCCCTCAAATCTGTGGTGCTTGTAAATATTGCAATTTTGGTGCTGGAATCTGTATTTGTAGAGCTTTTAATTGAGCTTGTGGCATCTGTTCATGTGTGCTCTGAAACTGTCATTGTGGTTGTTGGTCCTGTGAATAGTAATCATCCTAGTCCCCTTGATTGGGCTGCTGGCCCTGCGCTCCCCAATTCTGCTGCATCGCCCTGTACATACACACTCAAAAAATGAGTCCTAACTGGCCACATCCAACACTGTGGAGGCTTCCGCCCTTGTCCTTAGAAACCCTCCGAGAAATCCCCTAGGTTCTGCTGCACCTGTTGCCCATATCCTCAAAACCCTCCTGGAAAGCCCTCTTGGTTGTGATGCATCTGTAGTCTGAATCCTCACCCTCTGTGCTGCCCCACGTCCTTGGAATTCTTGCTGTGGACCACCCCTCCCAATGAACCCTTCCCCCCAGGGGCAGTACAAACTGCTGAGGTTGTTGCTGCTGCTGCGGCTGCTATCGCTGTGCTGTGGGGCCGGTTAACTCTGTCCCTTCCACCATGTACTTCAATAGTTTTTTTCTGTACTAGTTTCGCTTCATCTATCTTCCTGTCTTCTGCCTTTTTCTTAATCTTCTCCTGCCATAGCCATAGCCTGCAATGCTGAACTATCGTAAGTTGTATTTCCGGCCACCCCTTTGCTTCCATCCCTACCAATTTCCATAAACTTTTATGGAGAGGCTGTGGAAGCCCCTGTACTAGTATGTGATAACATATTGCTACTGTTTGGTTGCACGGCTCTCGAGTTTAGAGGCACCAAAGCATATTCCCTCATTTTCCAAGACATGATAGCCCCAATGTCTGCTGTATCTGGGTATTGTGTTCTTAGTGCTTGCCATACTGCTGCCCTGCAGTTCGCAAATAGCAAACAATTGTGTGCTGTGTTTTGTGTTGTCACTCCCGGGAACCCCACTCTTTTCCATACATCATCAGCTACAACCCATAAGATCAACACTAGAAGTCCCTTTACATCCCCCACAGCTAACTTATTTCCCCGCTGTCATCTTCTCCATTTCATAAATCCACTTCCCAGCCCCTGCACTCAACGAGGGCAGTCTATGCTTCAAAATCTCCTTATCTGCGTGCTTAAATGGAATATACTGGGTCGCACTCCTCCCCTCTCTCACAAGGGCATGTGTGTAAACCCCTCCTTCTCCTCATGCATTCGTGCAGTCAGTCTGACCTACCTGTCTCCTCTTTCGCTCTCAATGCCTGTGCATACATCCACTGGTCCTAATATGCATACTCTGATACTGTTGTCATACATCCTTGTTAACCTTCCCCTTAAAGAAGCCATTGCTGTCTCCCCTTTCCTTATTCCTGGGAGGTCTCTAAGTCTATTGACATATGTAGTGGTGTCACGTAGGGTGTGTAAGCCATTTCTCAGTCATTCCTACTCATTAGAGCTGATCCTCATTCTCCCCCTGTGTGTGTCCTAAACTCCCATGACACCTGCTTGTCTGTTCCCGTCCCCGTTGACTGGGGTCAGAACTGCTCCCCCGTCTCATCCCCACTGGTCCTGTCTTCATTGTCAGATTCTGTGGCCATGTTGCTATAAAAATCGTCTGCGAAACTCAGCCGCCTCGTTGTCAAGTCTGTATAAGGTTTTGTGCTGGGATCAATGTCCCTCATGTCGTACCTGCTTCCACCCCCAGCCCTCTAGGCTTGCACTGTCTCTCTTATTTATTTGTTTATTTGTATTGCGCCAAACTGCTTGCAAGCATCTGGGCGCATACATGAAGACACGGACAGACAATGAAAGACAAAACAATAGACGGGACAATTCATTGCACATAGAGATTAAGCCAGCAAAAGACGTAGAATCTTATCTAGGATAACTTAAAAAGCATGGTTTTAAGTTTTTTACGGAAAGAGTATAGATTAGATTCCAGTCTGAGGCATGTTGGTAGTTTGTTCCAGAAAGCTGCCGCACGGGTGGGGAATGCTCTTCCTGGACCTAGTTCTTTTTTGAATTTTGGAGTTGTTATCAATCCCTTGGCTTCAGATCTTAATGTTCTGGTAGGGTTGTAGGCTGTAAGTTTGGTCTTAAGGTAGGCAGGTGCTTTTCCATAAAGGCATTTATGGGTTAGACACAAGGACTTGAATTGTACGCGGTCTTCCATTTTCAACCAATATACGTCGCGTCTGGCTTCGCTGATATGATCTTTCCTTGATTTTTGTTTGATAACTCTTATCGCCTGATTTTGAATCAGTTGGTACTTGTATAAGCTTTGCTTGCTGGTACCAGCAAGGAGTGCGTTGCCATAGTCCAAACGCGATAAAATGGTTGCTCTGGCAATAGTGGTGTAATTTTTTTCATTGAGAATTTTCATTTTTCATTTTCTCTGTTGAGCTCTTGCCTTGTGAGCTTGTACTATCTGGTTTAGTCTGTCTGTTTTCATCCTGTCTGTCACCTCCCCTGTCTTTAGCTCCTTGTGTCTTTAACGCCCTTATTGCTTGCTCCTCCTCCTCCCTGCGTGCTCTTTCCCTTGCCAGTCTATCCAACTGTAACTTCCTCTATTCTTGCTCAGCCAACATGCATTTTCCCCCTCTGCTAATTTTCTTCGCCTCTCAATCTCTTTCACTTCCCATGTCTTTCCATCCTGCTGCACCCGCTCTGCTCTCTTCCTTTCCTTGAGGTCTCTTTCAATCCTCTCCTCTCGTTCCCTTTCCATGTGTTCCTTCTCCTCCTCCTTCCTTTGTTTGGTATCCTCCCTCATGAACTTCTCTTCTCTCCTCCTCTCCCTGTCCTCCTCATGAATTATCTCCAACCAGTCTGATGCTTTGCTGCTTCTCTTCAGACCCTCCATTGTCTTAGTCGCCCCTTCTGCCTCTCCATCTGTTTTAACTTCCAGCTTCAAAAGTATCTGTTCTCCTATCCACTTATTTGTGGATATGCTCCTGAGCCCCTCCCTCGCACCCCTCTGCGCCTTGCTGCTTGCCTCTTGATCAAAAGCTGGCTGCCCTGCGCCTTTTGGCCTTTCCTCTTTACTATATGGTGGGGGTTCATGCGTCAGATTTGAGTACACCTTTGCTGCCCTTAATTCTTGTATTGGGTACATCCCTTGCTCTTCATCTGTGTCATCGGATACTACACTTAGAGGGACATGGGGAGGTGCGTAGAGATGAGCCCTGGCTCCTTCTCCTCCTGCTGGCTCATCATCCACTGACGTCTCGCGGCATCGCTTCTCGCCCTCTTGAAACCGGCGCCACAACTCAAATATGGCCATGCATTTGGTTAACCTTTTCCCCTTATAGGTATCCTGTTTGTGTGACAGTAGTGATTGCAGCACGTCTTTGGAGAAACTTCCACAAGGTGCCCATGGTTTAGTTAACTTTCCCTCAGCACCCTTAGAGCATTATATGCTGCATTTACAAATCCATTCCCTGTAAGGCTGGTGTGTTTTACGCAAGTGCTGAAGGGGTGTGTGCCCCTGCATTTCTGCTGGTACACCTTTTGTGCCTTTACCAGACTTAAAGTCGAGGGTTTCGATAATCCGCTGTTCAGGGAAAAAGGTGGAATATAATGGCAATACTTTTCAATGTCTATGAGCCTCTCTTGCTCCACAACATGTCAGCCTGCTCCGCGCACTGCCCCTCTTTCACAATCACTGCCTCCTCAGGAACACCCACAATCTTGTGCATGCACCTTCCGCGCACCACCACTTGTTCATCTCGTCTGCCAATCCCAATTTTCCAATACTAGCTCCTCACCGTCTCGTGCTCTCTGTGTCCTATGTGCAATCCTATGGGGGATGGGTAATCAAATGCTGCATCCACACTGTAATAGCCCATTACTCCCAAACCAAACACAAACCTCACAGCTGTTTTACCGCCTCCAGGCAGAGTTTACCAATATTCTCTTGTGATCGAACTGTACCCCCTGCATCGCCTAGCATGTAAAATGTCTCACTCCTGGAGACTTAATCAGTCGACTCACCTTCCACATCTAGGCCATCTCTCTTGCTAACCCTCAAGGGGATACCATCATCTGTGACTCTAACTAAAATGCCCAATCCACAGAAAAAACACGTATTTACATATCTTTTATCATCTGTGTCCTCAAGTCAATAGTCTAGGTTATTTACCAGAACCGTTTACCTCTAAAACTGAAAATGCCCTAAACATAGAAGAAGGACATCTACCTCTGCTCCTGTCCCTACCAACTTTGACAATACTCGATGATAGTAAACAATAGTCACACCCACAGTTGCCGTTAGACTGGTCAATACTTACACTACGTGGTCTGCTGGCACTGTTCAGCTGCCAACTCCCGCAGAAGGTGCTCACTTCCCCGTCCTGGTCTGCTTGGACTCCTCGCTAACTTTGTGCAGGATGATTTCCAAATGGCTTCTGACAGCCATTTCATGGGCATGCGTTTTCCCATCTTCTCGAAATATGAGAGGGTCCTGCAGCCTCTCAAGTTCGGCGGCATAGGAGACAACCTGGTGCCGGGCTCGCACAGCCAGCCACCCACTCTGCTACCAACTTGTTGGGAGGTACTCCAAGGTATGCAGAGGGACACTGGAAGTTCGCGGACTTGGAGGGGCAAACACCCTCCCCAGGATACACAGAGGACTCAGTCAACAGCAATTCCAAACTGTGGTTTATTACACACAAAACTAAAAGGGATCAGCACAGGAACAGAGAATATTCATGCATATCTCGTTCTTCCTTGGCTCAAAGGACGGTTTGACACTCGAATGGCGTCAGGACTTGTCACAACCAGGACCACTCTCCAGAAAACCTATTGGGCAAAGTGATTGGGTGTTGAGTATTCTATGACCTACACAGTTCATTATAAATGTTATTCTACTGGCCCTCGCATGTCAGGTGGCTGGACTGATCCATCCCCAATTCACTAACTATAACATTGTCGCATTGTTGTGGACTTACAATCGGTTCTTGCCCGTTGCTACCCTCCCTACAGTGGTTAGCTGTGATTGGCTAGAGCTTACATCCCTTTGACTGGGACCCGAAAAGGTTCTCAGCTCACTGTGTACATTTTTAAGGAGATGAGAATGATTATGTGTCTTTATTGTAACTTGCGTGACCACCTTTGCCTAATAAGAGTGCTCTCCTGTCCGGCGCAACACTCGTTGCATACTTGTTGTGGTCTGTGTCTGGCTGCCTGGGACTGGCTCTCCTTTCCCACCATCAATTAATGTTCATTTCCTGCTTGGGCCGCGTTGCGTGTCCAGAGACCACAAATTTGAGCCCTGCAGCTCTGCATTATGAGGATGTATTCATATTTCCTACAGCTGGTCCTTTTGTCATCTGGGGATTGGAATGTTATCCGTTTCTCTTGACCTTGGCTGCGGGTCCTTTCTCACACATCTTGTTCTTTGTCCAGCCTGAATCAGCTCCGCTCGTCTTTTGCTCAGAGGCCTGAGGCCTGCTGTAATTTTCCTAAACCTTATAATGCAGTTTCTACAGTGTCCATACTATACTACACTTCCATAGGTTATTCACACTTGGTTCTTTCAGTTCCCATAGCTGCTCCTGTAGTTCCATAGGCGTATTTGCATTTAAGCATCTGCAAGCTTTGCTCAGTATCTTTTGCGCCTTGCGGTTTCTCCGTTGCCACATTTGGCTAATGGCAAAAATAATAAAAGCAATGACAGTATGTATATGTATCTGTCCTCTCACTATAGAACTGTACGCTCATTTTATTCATGTATTTGAGTGTGTGTTTGTGTCCCTAAGTGTGGATGGCAAGTGTGCTTCATGTCTAACGCTGCTCTATCGTGGTGTCTTTAGCGATGTCAGCAACATGGCTTCTTGGTGCTTGTTGCAAAGACATCGACAGGCACAGGTAAGTCTTCAGGTATAAGTTTATTCAGGTTAACTAGGGAAAAGACCCCCAACATCAACATGGGCTCCCTACAGAAACACTCAGCAAGATTAACTGACAAACTTAGAACACTGAGAGTAGCGCAGTCTATTGCACAGTCTATGACCTCATCAGAAACAGAGGCATATAACATTCCATTCCACCCAGCATTATTATGTTAGGTAGCTTAGGCTGCTATGTGAGCAGCAACATCATAACACAGCTCCCTTTCTTTTTTTTTTTATAAAGCTCCTCCACAAACAATACGGTTCACACATCACCTCTTTTCACTGTGGCCACTCTATTTTTATTCCAAACCTGGCCACCAGCCACTGCACCCTTCAATACAGCCACAACTCTAACTGGGTCAGAATACAACATGTCTCCCTTCTTTTTTACCACTCCTTTCTTTATCCTCACCCAGTCACCACACTCCACACGCAATTCCTTTCTTCCTCTCTTCTTGTTTTCCCGCATGACCCATTCACTCTTCTTCTTTTTGAGAGACCTTCTCACTTCGTCAACCACCACATCAGACTCCCTGCTTATGCCCAACCAAGGTGGACATGCCATGGAATAAGGTTTCCGACCTCTCATAAGCTCAAATGGACACAAACCGGTGGTGGCATGGGGTGCCATACGCAATGCCCACATTCTATTCTGAATGGTTGCCAACTTGTCAAAACCACACTCTTCCCCCATGCACATACTCTCCATCACACATCTATTGAGTCTCTCAACAACTCAATTCGTTTCAGGGTGGTACAAGGCTGCCCTCTTATGACTCACACCACATTTTTCTAGATACTTAGGAAAACATCCACCGGTATATTGTGTGCCATTGTCTGTGAGGACACTTCCTGGAAGACCCTCACTTGCAAAGATTTCTTGCAGTACTTTGACCATACTTTCTCCCATTATCTCCCTTACAATTCTAAAATCCACCCACCTGGAAAATAGATCAGCAACCACAACAACAAATTTTCCCCAACCATATCCCAAATCGACAGGTCCTAGTATGTCCATGGCTATATCTCTCCAAATTCCTGAAGGAACTCCAACCTCAACCAGGGGTTGCTTCTTAGCTTCAACTCCCTTACCACTTCTAAGACAAAATTGACACTCCCCCAAACGAACCTCAACTTCCTTGTCAAAGCCTGGCCACCAGTAATCAGTTCTCAACACTCCCTTTGTTTTTGCAATACCTATATGACCACTGTGCGCCAGATCAATAATCCTTCCTCGAATCCTGGCGGGAGCCACTGCTCTTTCCCATCTAAACAATATCTCATCAGCAACTGATAGCTCATCTTTTACCTCCCAATATGGTTTTTCTTCCTCTAGTAACGCTGATTTACTTGGCCAAACTGCAGAGACAACATACAAGATCACCTTTCTCAATACCCTATCCTTCCTTATCTCATCCAACCACTCTTGCTTGGAGACAATACCTTCTGTACTCACAAACATCATCTCCATGTTATCATCCTCTATCCTGTCTTGGGAATTAACCTTTACTCTCGTCAAATTATCCGCTAGTGTGTTCTCTTTCCCAGGAATCACTTCCATTACAAATTTGTGGGTTTGCGTCCTGGTAATCCATCCAGCCACTCTGCGTGATATTTTGTCCAGAGCTTTCATTTCAAAAATAACTTTCAAAGGTTTGTGATCTGTATGGATCACAAATTCCACACCCCAGACAAAATTCTTAAACTTCTCTATCGCCCAATAACATGCGAGAGCTTCTCTTGCAAGAACTGAATAACGCACTTCCGCACCTTTCAACCCACGTGATGCATGAGCTATTATCACTTCCGATCCATCATCTTGTTTCTGAGCTAAAACAGCACCTAGGCCGCCCTCACTAGCATCCACCGTAATAATAGTTAACTTCCTGGTATCAAAACATCCCAAAGGTTTTGCCATATCTATTTCTTCCTTGATCCTGGCAAACTCAACATCACACTCACGATTCCACGCAAAATCTGCACCTTTCCTCAATATCTTTCTCATCTCCATGACCTTAGCAGCATAATTCTCTACAAACTTTTGATAAAACTCCATCATGCCTAAAAATGAACGAAGTTCACTTTTGGTCGTTGGCCTCTCAATTTCTTTTATGGAGTTAATAATGCTTTCCTTGGGCTTCACCCCTTCAGATGATACCTCGTGACCCAAATATTCCACCTTGGATACCGCAAATTTGCACTTCTCTTCCCTCAAAGTGATGCCTCTCTCTTCAAAAATCTTCAACACAGCATTAAGACTTCTGTCATGCTCCTCCAATGTCTCACCACATATTAACACATCGTCTTGGAAACAAAACACTCCTTTTATACATCCAAGTAACAGATCCATAATCTTTTGGAACACCGACAAAGCTGACGCCAAACCGAACGGCATTCTTCTGAATTGGAACATGCCCTCATGAGTTATGAAAGCTGTGACCTTCCTACATTCTTCCGTCAACTCGACCTGATGATATGCACATGCTATATCCAGCTTTGAGAATATTCTCCCCTTTCCTACCATGGTTAACATCTCACCCATATTAGGCAAAGGGTGCCTGTCAACCATGACACACTTGTTGAGCTCACGCATGTCAATGCACAACCTCAAATCACCTGAACTTTTCTTCACCACAACAATCGGTGACACCCATTCAACACCTCCCGCTCTCTCAATTACCCCCATTTGCGACAACATCTTTAGCTCATTCCTTACTCCTTCCCTTAAGCAGAGAGGTACTGGCCTAAGTTTAGCAACAACCGGCACACTACCCTTTTTTAGTACAATCTGGTGCTGAAACTCCTTCACCTTCCCCAAACGTTCCTCAAACACTCCCTTATGCTTTGCCACATACTTGCTTGACTCCTCGCATGGCAACAACACTTGGAGCACTTGTTCGGGATGATTGGGGTCCAAACGAATACCCAGGCTTTTCTGTTATCTCCATCCGAGCAAAGATTGCCCCTTCCTAGTGACATATACTTTGCGTTTACACCTCCTGCCCTTGAACTCGAATTCACTCCACTCGTAACCCAGCAACTCAATTCTGTCCTGATTGTACCCCCCGGGATTGATATCCGGATGAGTCAAACGATCTACCGCTCCACACATCTCCTTTTCAAACACATTTCTGGACACTAAGGTAATCTTTGACCCTGAATCCGCCATTATAGAAACTTCACGACCATTCACAGTCGCATATGGTCGCTCACAATCATCTTCATCGCCCTCCATCACAACATTGACTGTATTGACAATGACATTCTGCACAGGAAGTATGACTTCTTCATCCGACGATCTGCCGTCCTCTTCATCATTGACATAAAGAACTTTTCTTTGATTGAACTGTCCAAAATGGTAGTTCTTACAACAGTTTGCAAAATGACCTCTCCTTTTGCACTTTGCACATGTCGCTTTACGGCCTGGACATACGATGGATGAAGCAAAATGTGTGCTACTAGCACATCGAAAACATAGTCTGTCCTCTCTTTTCTCAGTTCTCAGCACTGTCTCTTGGTTCTTCTTCTCCTCCCCAATTTTATTCGACTGCTTGCTCTTTCCTCTTCTTCTGCTTTTGTTATCTCCCACACTCAATACTTCACTCTTGCTTTCCTTGAACTCATTTGTCTCACCCTTTGACAATTTCGCGACACATGCTAAAGAATGTTCTACGCGTTTCGCCAGATCTAAGACTTCATCCAAATTGGGGTCATCTTTCAACCACAACTCCTCGCGTATCTTATTGGATCTACAGTGCGTCATAAACTGATCACAAATATGTTTGTCGAATGTTCCTTGGAACTTGCAAGTCAAAGCTAAATGTCGCAGGGCTGTTACATATTCCTCAACTGACTCACCCTGGGCTTGCATCCTCATACGAAAGTTATATCGCTCCAATATCGTGCTGGTCTTGGGATTGAAATGCTTGTCTAGCTTCATGAAAGCAACATCAAATTCATTCGTAGCATCACCTTCACCACCATCTCCTGTTGGTTGGGGAAGCGTCTCATAAATTCTTTGGCCTTCATACCCCAAAAAGTGCAACAACAGTGTCAACTTCCTCTCACTAGAATATGACGTTCCGCCGGCAGCCTTTATATAGTGTGCAAATCCTTTACGCCACTGAGCCCATGGTATTTTTGCAGCTCCTGGTATCGGCATAAATATCGGTGGTCCAGCTATCCCCGGCAGACCTGCCATGTCTGGTTTTCAAACAGGGTGCACTGCTCTAGGAGACACTCCAGACCCGCCTTCAGCTACTCTCGCTCTTCAGGAGACACTTCAGACCAGCCTTCAGCTACTCTCGCTCTCTAGGAGACACTCCAGACCAGCCTTCAGCTACTTCGCTCTTCAGGAGACACTTCAGACCAGCCTTCAGCTACTCTCGCTCTTCAGGAGACACTCCAGACCAGACTTCAGCTCCTCTCGCCCTTCACGCTGCAAAATTTTCCTTTTCGTGCACTCTTTCTTACTTGTTCCTTTCCCCCTTTTTTTTTTTTTATTTTTAAAATACAGATATTGTGCCTTACATATGAAAGCAGGATGTGCTAACGCTCTTCAGGTCAGGGTGAGCCCATGTATTAGTGTGATGGCTCTGGTGCGCACTAATTAGCAGCTGTGTAGTGCCTTCCACTAGAACTCAAAATGCGCTTCTGCTCAGTACTGTATGGCATCAAATCACTTTCTTCACCGTGCGCATTAACCAGCAGCTGTGTGGTAGATTGTTCCTTTAGGAATCTACATGCGCCTGTATTACATGCTATACGGCGTCCTTTGCTCAGAACAGCCGCGCCTCTCCCGCTTCTCCCCTTCCTTCAATTCCTTCGCGTACGGTCGCGAACACCCTGGCAGATGCCGTGTATTGCTGCAACACCGTCCCAGGTGCCAGCGATAGCTTTCCCCACACAACGATGCCGGGGAAAAACGACAGGCAGGACGCGAGGGCCTACAGCCTTGTGAACGTTCCAAAAGGTAGCTTAGGCTGCTATGTGAGCAGCAACATCATAACAGTGCTCTAGTCTAGACTGTTCATATAGGTCTCTCTGACCATGGCCTGCGACTCTTCATCCACACAGGGATAGATCTGTACATCAATTGGTCTGTATGACTGGCTTAGCGGATACCTCTCGACATATTTGTCAATAATTGGTCCGTTAGATATTCGTCTGAAATAGAATGGATGATTGCACGGTTTCCTGGACTTCTTTCTTGACATGAATTTAGTATGGTGGCGGTGGGGGCAGAACCCCACTCCCCTCTTCATTATGATGGGGAGTTTAGGTTTCGAGTCTTGTCAGTTATCTTGGCGTGCCAGAGAGTGCATTGTGAAATCAAGTGCTACTTAGGCTTGGATGTGGGGAGCTCATCAGTTATGCTGCTATCTGTATCTGTACTGATAGCTGGTTCTAGAGCCCCACTCAAACAAATCCTTCAAAAACGGTAGTGGTGGCTTGCAAATATTATTGGGAGCATATAGTATTACTTTTATTAGCTGCTTATTTATACATTTGGTGCATTGATCGCAGAATCTTTAACAACCAGAGTCACAAATTCCTGTTGGTCATTTAGAAGGACATATTATGAGCAACAATAGTTGCTAACTGGATGCCATATTCTTTGAAAACTTCCTCTAATATTAATGGTAGTGGGGTCTTTTCAGCACAGGCTCCTTGGCTTTGAAACTCAATTTTTACAGAGTGAAGACTAATTGATGACCATTCGGGAAGCATCTATAATCATGTCACCCATGTCAGAGGTAAACATTCCCATCTAATTTCAAGAGTCTTAGTATCAAAATCTTCTGGACCAAGAGGTCACACGTTTGCTGGCACTGCGCCATATAAATAATATAACAAGACAAAAGGACAATCTTTATGCTTATGCAGTTTTTGAGAACTCAAACCACTTTCGTTTCAGAAAAAGGTTGTGGTGTGCCAGGGCGGGAAATGGAAAAGGATACTCTGCGACCCCCCCCCATCATTTTGGGGGCAGGAGGATTGGGTTAGAATAATCTGGGCTTGTCTAAGGGGGCACACACAGATTATTGAGAGCCCACAGTAACACTGAGCTCATAAGAAGAAAACAGGGCCCAATCCTTTTTGCACATTCTCCTCTATGCAAAGATTCCCAAAGACTTCCACTGCAGCTATTGTTATTCGTGGGCATCTTCATGTAATTTGCACCCCACTAATGCAGATCATGGATACTCTACATGGAAGCTTAGACTATTGAGATTAATCCACTCTGTGAAAGAGGTGTTCCTGCACGCTGAAACATATTGGTCTCATCTCCAGTTTGGTGGTAAAACCATAGATGTAAACCAACATTTTTTATTGTTACCACCACTTCGACCTGTGGGATTACCATGGATTTAAAATAGGTGGGACTGTGTTGTGAGTGCCAATTTTTGGAGTCCGTAGTATTCCATGAGGATTTTTGGCGGACCAACAGCTAGTGATAATACTTCACTGTAGATCTGCAGAATTCTGAAGGTTAAGTGGAGGCCTCACCTCCAGCTGGAGTTGAATCCTTACCTTTACCTTCAAACTCGGGTCGTTAAAGTAGCGGTAATTCCGTTACTGGCAATAAAAGTGTCAGTAAAGGAATTACCACCGCATTTCTACTGCACAGGCAAACTCAGAACGTGACCCACTTTCTCTCCACCACCCCCATGACTATACGGACCTTGAAGAAAGGCCAAAAGCAAATTCTGCAGCCGCTACACCGCCACAATAAAACCATTTGTGCATCCTAATAGTGCGCATGAGCTCTCGGGTGGTGCATGGAATGCATAGACATAGCATGCAGCCTGAGGATTCCATCAATTGGAGCGCCTGGAGACCATGAAAATAGCAGCCCTGTGCGGTATAAATCTCAATAACATATAATAATGTACTAGACTGTCCATATAGGTTTCTCTGACAATAGCCTGCGGCTCTTCATCCACAAAGGGATAGATCTGTACTGCACCTGGTCTGTATGGCTGGCTGAGGGGATATCTCTCAATGAATTTCTAGAATTGTTAAGTACATTAGGTGTGCTGATCCAGCAGTGGTGTGCTCGCCTGCCCCATCTCATTCTGCAGGCCTATGGAACCACCTCTGACAGACACTGCCAGAGTGGAGGATAAGCAGATGCTGGGTGAAAAAAGGCAGAAATCCATATACTTTTCCACTGCACCCACCCCGGAAGCTTGTGTTCGGATATTTGTGCACCTAGATAGCATCATTTGCACAATCATCACATGTATATTTACCCCATTAGGAAATGATTAGGATTGCCCAGCGAAGATCGTCCTTTTCTTTTTGGCATGTGTGCTCTGAGGAACAAAAGCCAATACGATCAGGATAGGCTCCAGGCACCTTTGCCTCTGCGCTTGCACTTCCTGAAAGCGCAGGGCCTATTTCTGAATCAAGGTGCTTGCACATACAGAAATGCATAGTGCTTGAGGGTGGTTTCTCCTTGCATAATCTAGTTATTCATTTTATGGATTTGAAACCTGCACCCATAGGATGGGCAGCGATGTGTGCAGCTTGATGGGCCTGTCTAATCCTACCTTCCATCTGCAAAATTCTCTTACTCCATGAAAAGGGAATGGCAGTATTCCGATTAGATCTAATTGGGAGATGAAAGGAGGCTTTCAATCCTGACAACCGCCTAGTTCCTGTTGCCAAGGAGATGTTCTTCTAAAAACTCACATGCTGTTTATGTTTTTTTTTTCTCCAGTTGTATGGCATATTCATTTAATGAAGAGCTTGCCCTATGGTAGCATTATTCGGTTAACGTCAGCTTGTGCTACCCCTTTCAGAGGTCTCCTTATCCGATTGACCCTGGTAGAGTAATTTGTTTATGCAAAGATGTGGATCTACCCGGCAAGGGAGATACTAACGTGGACCCTCGTTCAGGATCTGGTCACACTTGAATCTCTTCAATCACACTCAAATTGTGAGTGGTTCATTCAAAACGTTTTGTCTAGATGTTAGATTTAAACCCAGCGGCATACAAAGGTTACTCCTCCCCCCGCCAGTCCTCTGTCATACTTTCCTCAGGGCCCTACTCCTAAACACCTTCACTGTCCTTCTAATAACCCAAGAGAGTGGCTCTCTCTGCTCTTACACAATCTCCGCCAATGGGTGCACTTGGACCTCCCCCCCTCCCTGTCACCCTCCATGCACTTGCACGACCCAAATGCAACGTGCCTGATGATTGTCTCTCTGTTCCCCGTTTGTCTTCTTCCCTTAATTGCACTGGAAAAACTGCAGAATCGCCTTCAGGCTTATTTGCTTTGCCTCAACTGTTGAATGTATCTTATGCACTTACTCTGCCTGTGCAGACTATTATCATCTCAGAATTTCAAGGGCTCTGAGCGACTGTTGTTTTTCTCTCTGTTACCATCCTCCTTGAGCGCTTTGTAACACTCTCATGAGTATAGGCGCTATATAAATAAACAATACAATACATTGCAATTATGGCCTAAGGGGCAAGGTCCATCCTCTGAGCCCAGGGGCAAAACTGCCATTCTGGCTACAGCTAGACTACATTTAAACCTGTTGTTGACAGTTGATGAGGGTACATGTTTAGTTGCTTAATGCAAACCAAGTGTTAAACTTTAATATGCAAGTTATGCATAGCAACAAGCTACATGTCTATACCATACAATGGTTACAAGTGTGCAACTTTATTCCACAGGTTGTTCTGGGAGGTGTCTATGGGGGTCATTATGAGTTGGGCGGTCACCAGTAAGGAGACCGGTGCAGGTAATCCCTTACCGTCCAATTCCGAGGTCCCTTAGCGGGAACCGTAAAGGACGTGTGTTCCCGCTAAGAGACCAGGGCACTAATTACGGGCCTGTTACCAGAAGGCCTGTAATTACAGCTTTCCCCATTCCCGTTGAGCCCTATGGGGGCTCAAATGGGAATGAGGAATGCTGGTTGAATGGGGTTTTACCGGGTCCTCCAGGGTCGGAATGATCCAGTAAGTCCCATCCAACCAGACCGTACCCGGACCCGGTATTGGAGGCAGCCATGGCGCTAACAGCGCCATGGCTGCCTCCAATCTCGGACTGAGGCCCAATGTCTTGAATGCAGTACAACCAAAAGGGCAGGGTCTTAAATTGTTCCTTTTTAGCAGCAAATTATGGCTTTGAGACTGACCCGATATTGTGTCCTGGTATTTACAGTCATATAATATTTTATCTGTGCAGGCATGCACAATGACCTATCCTAACATCCACAGGAATCACAGAACATCATTCGACAGCTGTGGTTCATCATCATTTTAAGAAAGAAGAGTGACTACAGTTTTTGTGTGATAAAAGACCCAGTGATTTGTTTGCATTACTAACTTCTGCATTCTCATAGGAGTTATTTTGCAAACATTTTCGGTTGCTGTTGTTCGGCAAAAGATAAAACAATATCTCTGCCAATTCAGAGTTCATCCCACGATGACAGGTACGCACATATGTAAATCTCCAGATATCAGAATTCTGTAGGGCCCTGCTGTTTGTAGACCCTGTGAACAGTGAGCCTCATTACAAGTTAGGCGGAAAATCAGAGGTACATTCTCCAGAAAATAGCCCTGAGGAATTATCGTTACCACCACTTGGTCAGGTGGAATTTCCACCTGATTGCAAGCGGAGGTGGCGGTGCAATTCCCCATTTATTTTGGGTTAATTGAACCCAATGGGGCTTTTTTTGCAGAATTACTGTGGGGGAATTACCACCGTTGTGATTCCATCAATTCTGCTGATTTTCAGCATGGAGTGGAAAGATTCACCTTCAGGGTTTTGCTGGAGGTAAATCCTCCACTCAAAACACAAATTCATAATTTGGGATAGTGTTAAAATTGGAGGTAACTCTTAATGAGGCTGACTGGCCTAAATTACTGTCACGGCATCCTGGTTGGCATTGCCGGCTGAAAAGGGGCACTCTGGTAAGAAGTGTCAGGCAAATTAGTACTTGGATAACTTAAACCAACTGAGCTTTCCATGATTCAAGATCACTGCTCTTTCTAACTTTTCCGGGTATTTCATTTGGAAACGTTTGAGGTTTATCAATGAAGGAGCAAAAAGAGTCCCACAAGGGTTAGCAGGCTGTTGCCATTCCCAACAGTGCCCTATATGATATCCAGTTGGTCTACTGGAGTCTGTTAAGCCCGCTCATGGCAGTGGGGCAGTTTAATAAATGTTCTATTCACTGATGTTTTGTTTGTTATGGAAACAAGTTGTTTCTGTTAACTGGGGTACTAAGGGAGGGCATGGGTTGCTGTAAGAGATGGAGAGCGGGGTGCTTTGGCAGGGGTGGATTTGCTGAATGTGTCTCTATAAATCTAATCCATGAATATTTGAGGGTTCCTGATCTTTGGAATGGTGACAAACTAGTATATGCACACGTCGCTTTTCAAGTGGTTTGCCGAGGATTACTGGAATGTTTGTAACACCTGCTGCCTCACCTATTAATACACTTAAGTCTGCCAGATGACCTTTGTCAAAAAAGATTTTAAGAACAATTCTGCCGTCACTCCCATTGTGTTTGTGCAGCACCCGTGTACCTAACAGAATATATTAATCACCTCATCCGCAGGGACTCAAAATGCTCTGAGACCCAGAGATATCTATCATCATTAATCAAACTAATCAGGGACCACTGTGCTAGACTCATAACCCTATCAGGAATAAAACCCATGAAATTGATTGAGGCCATGCAAGTATGCACTACGGATCCAGTCCAAGAAGGAACATGCCTGCTAACCCTATGCCCCTGGCAATCTAAGAACAGAACTGGACACCGGAGGACTTTGTGCAGCTACTCTACTCTGCTAATCATAACCTCCCAGTCAATATGGCCAGGGGCCACGCGCTCGCCTTAGAAGCAAGACGACAGACACGGAGCAACACAGGTTCGATCCCCAGGTCCACGCTTAGAAAGCTCTGAGTATTAAGTGTTGTATAAATACTCAAATACAATAACAATTACAATGTACAAAGCTGAATGGCCAACAGGTAGCCTTTCTAACAGACCTAGCATCCAAACTCTAATAGCATTTATGAACCTGATCATTGCACGCAAATATGCACTATGCTATCAGTCCAGGAAATGGGCTTGCCTCCTAATCCTTCACATGCAGAAACCACTGTGGAGTTCCATTAAGCAAGGGACACACTCAGAGCCCACGGGAAAAATGATGTAGTATGAGTTCACTATTCAAACCTCAACCAGGACAGGAATACCCTATCTTGAGGATAACCATCTCCGGTTCTGGAAGCACCTCAAAACATTTTTCTTTGCTTCTGCTTTCTCTCCTCCTCTCCTGCTGATTTCCTGGCTGAAACTGAACCTGCACTGGCTAACTGGCCACCCTCTGATCTCGAGCCCAGGTCCCCTGCCGTGCTATTTGCACACCTGCACTGCCTTCCATGCAACTTGCACTTGGGGACTGTTTTTTTCTGTATCCCTACAGTCCCTTACTAGCACTTGACACTTGATGCCTGCACTTACCCTTTACCCTTGCTCTTGCCAGCTGCTGGTCATATTTTACTTATTGTTATTTATTCTATTATTCTTTTACTGCACTGTCCCCTTCCTCTTCCCCTCGCATTCTCCCCTTCCCCCTTCCTATGCACGTGCGTGATATGAATGACACCTGGCCTAGTAGGATCATTGTCTGTCTTCCCTCTGTTCCCCCTCCCTTGCCTCATCGCGCCTTGACACACTTGTGTATAGGCACGTTATAAATGCCATATCATATCATATCATATCACATCATATCCGTGCTGTAGACAATACCCGGGACCTGAAAAATTGGCCCTTTGACATCTATGCACCAGCATTAGAAGTACAGGCACGCTCAGAAAATACCACTGAGCAGACACCTGACCAAGAGTCTCTAGGAGCACCAAGCACTTTTCCGCTTTAACAGGGAACATAGTCGATTCGGCAATTACAGGAAGATAATCAAAGAAAGGGACCTCTTCAGACGGCACGGATACTCGCACATACCTGCCATTAGGCAGACTCTCTCTCCATGCACCAAAAGCAGTAGAATGCGGCTATACCTCATGATCAAAACGGCCAAGCAGCACACATATTTACACAACACGCGCACAACTCAACAAGCTTTAAAACACTGCTATTAACTACGAAAAAATCAGCATAGCTGCACACATAATCCCATATGCAAGCACCACCTCTGCTATATTGCAGCAACCAACCACACCTTGGTCTAGCAGCGCGCGTACCAAGTGCACTCACACACTGTCTAACTTCCTACACGCTACTGACCTGGACTATGATTCTTGAGGGTGTTCAACCCACAGTGCTTCGTGATCATACCAATGGTAAAAGGTGCTATACAAATGCCCAATAACATAACATAACATATAAGTAATGATGTACTGCTTACCAGATTAAATTACAGCTCTCCTAAACCGGAGCATTATCCTGGTCGGGATAAAGCGTTACCATGTGGCAAACTCCCATTTTTATCATTTTATTTTATTTTATTAGTTTTTTTTATTAGATATACAGCATAGATGATTACAAATCTCTGTACTTATAATATGCTAAGAGCAATTCCATAGCAACTAACTGGCTACATGTTGGCCATATCTAGATGCTGATAACAATCATAAACTAATCTGAGGCCATCTAGAGAAAAGAATTTACAACAATTAAAGAGTTTATATCTAATTTTGAATGAAGGGTGAGACCAACTTAATTTTCAATATAACGAATTATACAAATGATCTAATATCATCACATATACATGTATTGACTGATTGAGTATATATATTTGGGAATTTGAGAATCCATTCATACGACAGTAGATGAGGAACATATCAATGGTTATTTCTAATTAAGGAATACTATAAAATACTAACGCACCAGGGCTTAGCTTTCACCAATGAGGTGTGGGACATATTGGTCAACATTAAACAATAAATGAATGAGAACGTGAATCACAACGCATGCAATTTGGTAAGATGTCTGAAGGGGAGATTTTCATATGAAATCAAAACAGACATGGGTGTGGCTGAGCCACTTATTTTCAATTGATTAATTTAGAAGATTTCAGAATTTAATTAAGAAAAACTGAATGGCAAATAGATATTGACCACTGAAGGTATTGGAATACAGAGATTTAAAATGATTAGCAAAATGTACTTGATCAAAATATGATTCTATATTTGACAACAAAGCAACGTTATTAGCTGACTAAAAATGTTGAATATATATTTTCTTTTTATTATTTTATTTTATTTTATTAGTTTACCTTGTTTCCGTTCTTCAATCTCATCTGAACCAATGCAATTTATCCAAACTGTAATGGTAATGACAATGTTTGATTAATTGCATTTATAGATGTGAAACGACTGTATCTTGGAATATTACCAATTACCAATATTAACTGAATTATGATATCAAATTGCGTGCATCGACGCCATGAGTTAAATGCTATGACTTGGACTAAGCTTGAAAGGTAACTGGATGAAACCATATTCTTAAGCATAAATCAGGACATTGACTAAGCCTGTAATGTAACTGGATGCAACCATATTTTTAAGCACAAGCACCCAGATGTCCATGGGTTAGGTGTGCTATATAAATGTAACATTGAATAAATAAATAAATAAATATAGAGCAATGCCTTGAAAACAACCAAAGGTTGAAACACGTGGCGACAATAATCAAATAATAAATCCTTAATGCAGATTTATTGTCTTTGTTAATAATTACTGAATTAAGTATTTGGTGGATTACTTTTAAGGACAAGCACAAAACCTGGAAAGCGTATTCAATGTATCTATAAATTAAGAGATTCAGGCGTTAAATCTCTACTTTTCATAGGTTTGCAGCTGTCACTTTCAGCTTTATAGTATTCCTTACTCAAATTAGAATCAGAAACCTATATATCATACATTTAGAAATTCCGAAATTCAGAAAAGTGAGTATAAAATAGTTATATCTTGCCAGTTCCCGTTACTTTTCCTGAAGTTTCAATCACTGTCCTCTTCACATAGCCATAGCATGCTCTTCCAGATACTGTTGCCAGCCCCTGATCTACCCTGTTCTAAAGTCACTCTTTCCGCGATGACCAGTTTACAGAATTGTTAGTTCTGTTATGTTATTCCTTTGCAAGAATCCACAATTTCCATTGATAGAATTTCTATCAAATCGGTTCCCAGCAGAAACCATATGCAGATGATAAAACTACAATGTTTACTGGGGTTCTTTTGCAGGATGTGGTACTTTTCATTGGCAATTGTAACCATGCTGACATGGGGTGCACTTCATGCCCCAAAAAGAAGCACTTTGTCCCAGAGAACGACTGGTGGTGAATGTATGATTTTGTTCATGCTGTCAATAGAACTAAAGGGGAACTAACAGCAGTTCTTTAATTGTTCCACAGTGTGATACAAGACTGGAACAGTGCATTCCATGCAAAACCTTTTGACTGGGGCAGGCACTTGATGGCATGTGATGATGTTTTAATGATTATTTGCACTTCCACATGGGTATTGTTTACACCATTGGTTCTGGGGGCCTGGAGCAGTTGGATGCTCACTAAAAAGCAGCAGTCCTTGGGCTTGGTTTGAGTAGCAGCTCTGCTAACTTAGTAACCTAAACATGTGTTTGTATTGTTCTTGTATTGCTTTGGCTTTCACATTGACACATGATAAAACAATTCCCACGTAGGCAATATGCGAGTCAACTCTCGGCAATATGGGCAATATTACTGTTGTTGGGAACTTTTGAGCAAAGCATAAGGGGCCAAAATAAAAAAGATGACAGAAGGCTTTTCCAAAAGAGCAATAGAGAAGCATTGTTAAAAAGAGTGTGTATTTGGATTGCATATTTTGCTTACTGGGATGTTTAAGAGGTTGCCTTTGAAAAAGTTGAAATAAATGTGCACACATCTGGGAACATTTTGTTTGATGAAGCAACAAAACAAATCTGCTTTGGTCATTCTGAAGTCCCTTTTCAATACAGTTGATTGTTAATACTAAAAACGAGGGAAATAGCAGGCCACAGAATGTGTATTGCAAGCATATGAGTGTTATGTTATGTTTTAAGGCCAAAGCCCATGTGATATTTTATTCATATAAGAAAACAGACGGGTCCCCAAAACACCCATTCACACAACTCTGAAGATTAAAGGGAACTGAATGTCTTAACATGTCTTTATAATCTGGATATCATGTGCCAAGAAAATGTGTTCCTAGTTTAAATGTGATTCATTGGCTATATTTACTGTGTGTTTTGTTGTGTGCAAAATGATGCATGTTGTAAAGCCTACTGCAGTCATATGTAACATCTGGAGCCCCAAATACTAAAGACAGAAAACATAATTTACACTTGTGTTGCATAGACATACTGTATGATTTCAGTGAATTTACTTGCATATGTTTAATTATATCCAAAATAAGGTGAGTGGTAGAGTCATACAGGAACTAGCATAAAAGTTACATTTCATTCTACCATACAAATATTCCACTCAGAATCCTTGTATTTGAGATTCGAAATGACATGCATAAATCTTCTGGTTGAAGGAGGGAGATAGAAAGAGGCCAAAGTGGGAACTTAAATCCTTTTTCAGATTCAACTTTCCATGCTTACCCAGCTCGGGAATTCATAATAACAAAATAAGAATAGGCCGCAAACAAAGGCCTTGGTGATCTGTTATGAAGATAATACAAAAGAATAACCCTTGTCAGATGTCACTAATAGATTTGGGATCTCAGTTTCAAAGAGCTTGTCATAATTTATCAAATTACAGACTGCGTACAAAAACTCCACCAGGCCAGGTCAAGGGAAAGTTATTGAATTCTATACACAGTAAATAAAATCCTTCTCCCTTAACACACATTGATAGCTTGAAAAGGAGTATGGAGGGGATGCAACACCAGGGCCACCTACAGGAAAATGTCAGTAACTCCACACTAACAAAATAGACAGTAAACTGAAGTACATCTTAAAGCAAATTTTGAATCGTTTAAATAATTACTGTGTTGCGATTCAAGATCGGATCAAAACAGAATTGTTCCATTTTGTAGCTATAAGAAAGAGTTATATTAAACCAGCAAATTTTAATAATAGAATTACAATCCAAAAGCTAAATTTCCATTTCTTCAATACAAGTGGTTCGACCCCAACCTTTGGGACTGGAAAAACCACACCTTTATCACAAGGCAGGGGAGGAGTCAGAAAGATATATTATAGAATTCTCACAGGACATAATGGATTATGATGATTATGGAATACAGAAAATGGACATGGAGGATTTTGGGAATTAACTGAACATTGGAGAGCAAAGCTGGCATAATTCGAAGGACTGACCTCATACATATTGGTGACCAGCCCATTGAGGGCCACATTATGAGTGTGGAGATATCTGGGTGGTAAATCTGCCCAGATAGCACCAAACTGTATTACCCTTATGCCACTTTGCCCGCTAGTGTTACCGTGAGATTACAAGTGGTGGTGGCAGTGTAAATCCCCATCTTCTTTGCCCATGGGACTGAAATGGGCATTTTCAGTTAACATACTGTGGCAGTAATTCTGCCAAAATTTGGCAGAAAGCTGGCAGATTTACCTCCCGCTCATGGCCTGAGGTGAATTCTTCAACATTCTGCCAAACCTATAGTTTGGCGATGTGGCACTGCAGTGGCATACAGTAATGGCCGACACCGCCCAGCTTGTAATGAGACCCAAAGCAGGTTTGCTTAAGGAAGCTTAACGACTGACTGAGTCCCCAGCTGAGTCTCCAAAATAAGAAGACACATTCAAAAGATAAATTAAACCCCAATAAATCCAAACTGTTCATAAAGATTGACCAGCATAAATCTATGAGGGTAAAGGGCAGGGAATTTCAGGGAATGCAAACTGAGAACAGGGACACAGTTGCAGATACTGTACATGCCATGGATCCTCCCAGTTACATCGGAGACACAGTGAGTTACTTCTTTAAATATCATTGCACTATGTATTGAGAAAGGACATTTAAATCTGGATGCATTTTGGTTCCGTTTTAATTCAGGACTGCCTTTGTACAATTAAGTACCATGTAAAATATTATTAGTGACTTAAGCCAGTGTAAAACCATGTTTGACCGTATTATCCTTGCAAAACACTATTGCTTATGGTGATATCATTCATTAAGGCACCCAGCAGAGGGCGTAGTCATATACAAGGTGTTTGTGCAACAAAGATCATGATATGGAATTAATTATATTTAATAATGATTGTATAAAGTACAAACCCCTTCAGTGCTTATCTTTAAATGCACAAACAAGTTAATGTGTTATGTGAATGGGGAGGGGGTTTTGACATTGTACATGGTACTGTAGAAGATTACAACAGCAGTGCAAAAACACCTGAATTTTGAAAGCAACATGCACACATACTAAAAGATGTGCATGCATTCTTGAGATTGACAGTTGCACATGCAAACAGTACACACACACACACACACACACACAAACACAGTTGAAACTGTGTGTATATCTGTATTTAAATCCCACTCACACAATATAAACTGCAAATATACTCAGTTTTAGTGAATGTTGCACATGCTTGTTTAGAAAAAAAACTGCACCCTTGTATTTTGAGAACACGGTATGCATATGGCCTCAAAATAGAGTATGCAGATTCCTGAGAGAATTACTTTGAGTTCAAACCTACAGGAGATAACTGCAAGCTGACCACTGTATATATTGAAACGAACTGCACATCGCCAATACATTCTCAATGCCACATTTATACCTGTGAGTCATATTTGTTATAAATCTAATCCAGATGTAAATTATTCAAGTAACTTTTCTCTGATACCATACTTGTCTCAATACTGGAGAAAATGTAATGTTTGTAAACACTTGTCATGTGTCAAAACATTATCATTGAAGTATTTTGTGTTGTGTAAGATAGATGGAAAAGCCACCAAAATGTTTAGACTGTCTAGTTTCTTTTAGAATCCATTATATATTTTTAATTAGAGGATGAATTTGAATACAACCACATGCAGAATATTTTTTTTTTTTAAGTAAAATCCAGAAAAATGTTCTTGCTGTGAACTGCCTACCTGAACAATATCCCGGCTGCTATTAGGATAACCCCTACCTTCATGAAGCTCCAGACCCTGCTCTTCAGTGAAAACCTAGGGAACGCATAGGATCCACAGCTTTTCATGCCAGGAGAAAAGCACCACTGTGGGCCTGGACCTCCCACATATACAGGAGGAACTTGTTCTCTCTGGGGCTGGCTTACATTCTTCTTGTAATGTTCAATCTATGTGTACAGTAGTTCTCTTGCTAGGTTCATGCTATATTAACCGAAACGAAAATACACATACAAAGACATAAGCTGAATCATATCACATGCTATTTCATGATGTGTGACACTGGGAGAATTAACAAATATATATTTACTCACTTTTCATTGCTCTGCTGACACAATTGATCTTCATAAATATGTGCATTCCCTTTGTCCCCTTTTCAGTTTGGACTATAGGGTGTTGCTTAGACAACTATAAGCCACAACTATTGCATTCGAGTACAGATAGGGAGGACTGGAATATGCTGAGGGACACAGCCTGTAAATGTTGTTTGGGGTTATTTTCCCTCCTATAGAGAGCGCATGGCCATGGAAATCCCTATGGCCATTCCAACCCAGTTCCTGCCCCTCCCCATCCAAAACACCTCCTCATTGGTACTATTTCACTGCGAAATGAAACTCTGTAGCCCAATTAAGATACCAAATACTAGAAGTGGTACAGAGAGCGCCGAGGGGAGGAAATCACACAAAAAGGCTAGACCAACGTGAACTTTACTGGATAGATAAACTGGACATGACCCCTTATGGGATGAATGAAGATTTCCTTTTGGGGGCGTTCCTCTATACACACATCAAAATGAGGAATGCACCCCTATACCTATTGTAGTCCGGGGATGTGAACATCTAACTTACATAGTACTTACACATTGAACATGAAGATGACATCATACTGAGTAAGATGAGTAATATATAGAGCAACCACTTGTAGCAGAGTAGAGTGAGGACACAGAGAGAGAGTACCTATGACTGATATATGTATAACCGAGGTATAAGAGATGGATAACTTCTGATGAGAAATGCATTATGTATTTTAAAAAAGCCACCATATGAGGAATGTCCCCACACATTACAAATTCTGAAACAGTCACCTTATGTTGAACGTGATTTCTATGAACTCTGAAATGGTCAACCTATGATAAATGCGATTCATACAGATAATCGGAACCATGTAAAATAAGGAGGTTATGTAATGCAATTTAAGATTTGACATGTCACACTAGATGCTGTCATATATGTGATGATGGAACTTGTTTGCTAAAACAATAGCAGTGTAATTAAATTATGTTTGCATCATTCACCACATTGTAATGAGTGATCCCTATACAGAATGTGAGAAGAGGTGACCATGGTGTCTCAAAGAATGACACGTTCAATCAACTAATGTCATAGAAAAAATAGGATTGTTATTTTTATTGTTGCATTATTAGTTTACATAAAACCTTATACAACATTTTACACACAATACACATATACAGTTCATTTTATAAAAGTACATATAAAATTAAGTAGAAATTTTATCACAATCACAAATATTATCATAAAATGTTCCTAAAATATCTCTCCCAGCCCTTAATTAATAATGTAATAATATTCCATTTCTTTTCCATTATCTTCCCTTCCTGTTATTCCTCCATCGAGACATTACATATAAAGTTCTTTTTTTTCCAATTGCTCCATTATATTTTGAAGCAATAAATTCAATGCAAGAATTAAAGAAATAATTACACCCCACATACAGTGGCTCCAAAACAGATGGATAGACATTTCAAGATCCCTGTTAAATCTGTCTTTAAGATAGAGTGCTCGTTTAGACTCAAAATGGGTACAAGTTAAGACCAGGTGCTTGAGTGTTTCTAACATGTCCGTTCCTCCACAGAAGCAACATGTGAAGCTAATTTGAACTGGATTAGGCACCTCTTTTTTATGTCCCCAATGCCGAATCCTTTCCAAAGTCGGCATCTGATTGTGTCTAAAACGCATGAATGTTAATCTCGCCCTATAACAAGGGAATCTTTTTATATGAAGGGGAATACATTCTCTTGCATGTCCAAAGTTAGCATACTCTTTATAGGAGTAGTAGGACTCTATACCATTTACTGTGTCCACCCAATCTGCCTTAAATAGAAGTCTCTTGACTAATCCTGGTCGTTGTACCAGGTCTTCTAAACGAAGACCTAGGGTATCTAATAGAAGATTCATTTTATCACAGAATCCTCTAATAGATTTTACTGACCTGGATTTGACGACCTTATCTAGCAACTCATATATGGTGTTTGCTGTTGGATCATTCATCTTTCTAAACAAAGATAATTGTCTCCATAGGTATCTTGCTTTCAGAGAAATTAGACATAACTCATGGCGGATAATGGCATTGGTGATTGCCATGCATTGTTGCCATGCATGTAGGATTGCCATGCATGTAGGATTGTTATCCTACATGACGTTAGTGCGCATGCACCTCCATACATCACGTTTATCTCTAAGTCTATTTTAAATAGCCCAGAGGATATGGTGGGACAGTGTACATCCGATCAGTAATGTGTATAGAAAGACAGTGGGACACAAAAACATACTAATTGCATTGAGGTGACACACTACACCAGAACCACAAGTTCCAAGTGATGGCGTCCCTTTATTTATATGTGACGTCATCACGCCGACACGATTGAATATCATAGCAAGCTGTAAACGTACTCTTTACACCGCAGCACAATATCCTCAATTCTTTGGAAATCACAGAGACCACGACGGCACGCACAAACCATAGGTAAGAAATGAATACAGCCCTTATGCACCGTTTGAAACGCATTTTTGACACTAAAGCATTTTATATGCTACAAACTTATACTTACCTCTAAGCCTCGTGAAAGCGCCTCGGCACACACACGTTTGTTATTCATTGTTGACTCTAATGAGTTTAACTGACATGAATCTATACTTACCTTTAGGTTTCGCCAGAGCGCCTCGGCGCACACAGATTTGAACAGCATACTATTCACATGCCAGTCTTCAACCCACTGACCAGTGCACTTTCAAGGACCCACTGAGTAGGACCACCACGTGTATAAGGGACACAATCACCAGCACAACAAACTAACGTCCAAAGCGGGACGCACGAACATCTCTACACAGGTAACAATAATAAGGAACAGCTATGCCTCATGTGTTGAATATGATGGGCATGGGTAACTAAAACAATAGGATCCCGGGGTATGATTATGTGTCCCACAGAGATGGAGAGTCTATATCTGCTGGGAGTCTGAAGCATTAACCCGAGCCAGATTACTGACGCCCCTGAGGGATTAGCCACTTTATGATTCCTTAAACCTCCCGTGGCCACACCGGGAGGTAGGTCCACAAGACCGCCAGAAAGTTGAATCAAATTTTACTATTTATTTAATCCATGCTACACTCTAGCAATTTGACATACCCCTCAAACGTATCCAATTATTCTTTAGGAGACGGCGGGACAAGATTTGACCGTCTGTCGATTCAGCGCTTAATTAGCAGCACCTAGAAACAGTAGCAATTCAAGACCGCCATGGGGCACCGATTAGAGGTAGGGCCTCTCTAAGCAATGGAATCAAATGTGTAATGTACGGTTTCATTGCTCCTTAAGCAATTTATCTAAACACGATTATTCTTCATTATTTCTTTGTTACACAGACCTCTTGGAAGATTATGAGAATATTAGAATCTCCTGAACATTGTCTAAATAGCCGCTTCTGAAGAAGGGAACTTCAGTCCCGAAACGCGTTGAGCTTTTATTATTTGTACTAAAGGCCATAGCATGCAGATATATGGGCCACATTAAGAGGTTGGAGGTAACCATGGCGCTATTAGCGCCATGGCTGTCTCCAAATCCTTACCGACTCCGCCATGGTGAATGGAGCTATTACCGGCCCATTCCAAGGTTGGCAGGACCGGTAATTCCCCATTCACCAGGGCCCTTCCCCATTCCCATTTGAGCCCCCATAGGGCTCAATGGGAATGGGGAAGGCACTAATAACGGTACCGCAAATTGCGGTACCGTTATTAGCTCCAGAGTCTCTTTGCGGTTTCCGTCCTTAACACCTGGAAAAACCAGGCATTAAGGGAGGACCCGCAAAGGGAACTCGTAGTAGGGCGGTAAGGGATTACCTGCACCGGTGCCCTTACCGGTGCCGGTAATCCCTTACCGCCCTACCACCTTGTATAGACTTCTGTGCAACTTAATATGCGTGGAATATTGTTGTATTAGATGTGGTATAATGTACTATAACACTAATGAAAAACATGTTGATTTGAGCATGCAGTAATATGGAGAAATAAACTGTATACATTTTAAGTTTTTGAAGTTTTTAAACACAGTGGTAATGGTATTACTATAATGATCCTTTACAAGACAGAACTAAGTGACAACAGCATTAATGAGCAAGACGAGCACGGAGCTCGCACACACAAATTACAGGGAAACTAGATTATTCAGGTACACTACTATTGACAAATCCCATAATTATTGATTGGCTTTTGACAATGCCACGAGTGTGCAGGGGACGGGAGTGTTCCACAGACCGTGGACACACTCTTTTCCTATTCTCACGATTTACACTGTACCTATTTACTTGTAATATAATCTTTGTGATAATGCTTCAATACAATCAACATGTTACCCACATGTGACAATGTTGAGCTGTTTAATGTAATGATTCATTTTTGTTGGTTATTAAATTGCTGCATTATATTGTTAGGGTCCAGTTTGTGCTTTAATTGTGAGTGAGACCTTTGAGCTGGGAGATGAAACTACATTACAGTGAATGAATCACGATATCATATTATAAGAGAACATGTTCACCTACAGATAGTGTTTTGTTTTTAAATAGGTTGTAGTGTCATTGCTTCAATTAAATGCTGCAAGGCTTTGTTGGTGTGGGGAGTCTGTGGTGTGATTCGCTTTGTTAAAGCAACTTGCGGTATGTCATATTATGATACTCCACCTATCAATCGTGTCCCAAATTGAATGAATTGTTGAACACATATTGCTTTATTTATTCATGAAAATTGACAAAGTTATGGCGACCAATTTTATTCTGAGATTGCTGTTCATCCACTCAATTATCATTCCTTCCATACATCTTGTGGGAAAATGTAGCTTGATTTGCTGGGGCAAAGCGGCAGTGTATAATCCACTAGGAGGTCTCCATGTGTATGTAATTTGGACCTGTCACATGTCTAGAGCATGCCTGATAGGTGGTGGTCAGTTAAATTAAAATTTGAATCGGGTTGCAAAGCAAAAAGGGAGATTGGCAATGTGCCATACATTATGAAGTTGAAACTATGGGATTTCGCTTGAATGCTAACGCTATAATAACATAGATTGGCAAAGCCAGTAGGCAACGCTTTGTAAACGTTGAGGCTAAGCCGTTTTTGTCCTGTGGGGTTTTTACAAACTTTCTATATTTCCAAAGACAGCCTGGTTGCTTTCTTCTTACTTTTTAAATAATATATATGGACATCTGTTAGGTGATTTCATACTCTTGGTTTTCAGGCGAGCCATTTCAAAAGAGTGGATATATTAATATGTTTTGCTGTGCACCTGTTTCCCCTTGGATGGACTAGCAGTAAACAGATGGGCAGTTTCCTGTAGGACAGTAACTGTTGACCAGAATCATTTTGGAGTGAACTTTGACTCTTTTTGCTGCCCAGAACAAATGATTTTATTGCCTGTGTTGTATTTACTGACATAAGATGTTAAAGTTATTTGTTGATTGTACATATTATGAAGGAGTTATTTTATCCAGGCTTGCAATTTTGTCTGGGGCAAAAGCAGTGTGATGTCACTTTCATTGAAGTCACAAGGTCAAAGCTCATCCGATGTCACTTCCTGTGATCTCGTCAGAGGGCCTAAAGATGGTGTGATGCCATGCATGCTAACCCTATGATGTCACCAGGTCTAACAGTGCAACCCTTAAGAATTATGACGCAAGAAATGTTGGCCAATGAAGGCGTTGCACTGGCAATGTGAGCAGGTGTACTCCATTGAGTAGCTTATTATGCCCCAAGTACCTGCAACAGCCAACAATATCCTTAGCCTTGCTATGTGCTGCAACTCAATTACAGCCATGTGAATTGAAATCTGGACTAACTTAGTTTTTTCTTTTAATCAAATACTATATAAGACGACCCCCAATGTGGAATCAGGACTCCGTTGCATGCAGTCATTTATAGCAGGTGTAAATCAGGCCGGCACCGGTAATCACAATAACGACACCCCTGAGGGTAGGGAGTGACTGATCTAAGGAACAGCCTCAGCAAGAGCAAAGAGTGTTTTAACTAATATCCAAGATAAAAAGGAATACAGAAAGCGGGTTCTGAAGGCGAGGCTCCTACGTCCTGATTGAGCGCGTTTGATCATCTCCGATGTTTTACAAGGAGGTGTATGCTCTAATTATCTGTCACAAAGTCGACAGAGCTGAAGTGGGGCCAGGAGACCTCCCGAAGGGCGGCCCCAGAATTCCTCTTCACAGTTTTCAGCCAAGCGTGGAGAAATTAATAAATTGAAGGAGGGCGGCTGGATCTCAATTTGCAGACCCTTAGTCGGCATGAGGCGGCAGCCTTGTGTCTTGAATATTGTGGGGGTCTGGTGGCATAGGCATGTGAACCGCCAGTTGTAAAAGATTTAAATGTTCTTTTTTTTTCCTCCCAATGTTTGTTCGGTAACAGATTAAGCGCCATTTTTCGAGTGCTTCATTAGCATTTGTGATGCAGCCTGGCTCTCAAAGAGACATGGCAGGCAGCGTGGATAGTTATACTGCGCTAATTTGCATGTTAATGAAGCAAGCAGAATGCCATTTAGAGGGAGTGACAAGGAGGCCTACTCCGGATAGATGCCTATGTTCACGCTATTTCGATGGCGTAAGCGCCTTCGTCGTTGATGGGCAGATGGCGGAATAGAGGGACCCCACCTCGACAAAGAGCCAGATGGCCTCACATACACAAAACAAGGGAGAAGCACATACAGAGGCGTGGAGGGAACGGATCAAAGAGCACACACTGCGTACATTAGGAGAGAGGCACAGCCATAGTCAAGTCTCCTGGAGAAGGGATGGCTGGTTTTCCCGTGGGCACGGGTCAGCAGAAATATCGGATATCTTTAGCAGCCTGGCCTTTGGTGCTTTAACAGAATCAGTGCCTCCGAAAAGGGATTGCTTTTCAAACCTGTCACACGTTTTACTTTGGGGGTTGCAAGGCGATGTGCTGATATGGGGTCCACGGCAAATGGGACGGATCTCACACTCACTCTGAGTCAAGCTCGCATGAACAATTGCCCAAATGATGAGGCATATGTTGAACTGTTTTGCAATCCCGTACCGCTATTTTTGGCTCCAGAGAGAGCCAGAAAGATTCACAATGTTGACACTTTTGATGACGTTCTCCAAACCTGGAAACTGGGGAGGGCGGGGTCGGTGTAACAGTGGATTATCAAGACTGAAAAAAGATTTAGCAATTCAGGTACTGAATAAAAAGTACACTGAGTGAAGATAAAATGATGGAATCATGTATTCATTTAGTACCACGTGTTCAGGATCAATCTGCAAGCAATGACATCATCAAAGAAGCAGAAGGGGGCTGTAGTAATCAGGGGAGCCGACTTATGATTTTCCAGAGGGGTGCCCAAATACAGAAAGTGACATCACTGGCAGTTTTATGACCCCATTTGCATGTAGTCGCCAACTTTGTGCAATGGCGTGGGGGCGTGGCACAGAACAGTGGAAACATTGGCTAGCATGTACTGCATATATTGAAGTCAAGTAAGAAGGAGATTTAAGCCTTCCAGTTGCATTCCTGTAAGCATTCCAGTAAGCCATCATCATCCAGGCTGTAGTAGCCCTCCCTCAAACGGCAGAGCACTATGGAGAGTGTGTGGCCCTGGTGTGATCGGGTGGAGAGTAGACATGGTGTGGAGACTGTGGGACGCAGGCACCCAGGTTGAAGCCTGCAAAGGTGACAGAGGCTGCCAGAGTGGGCCGTGGAGGACAAAGGCAGGCTGTTGCTAGCAGAGGTGCTCCTGGAGCTTCGACTGCACCCCCGCGACCCAATGCATGACCGGGGGTGAGGGCAGAGCTAGACAATGGTGGTGAGGGCTGTGACAGCAATAAGAAGTGAAAAAGCCTGGGAAGAAAGATTCTTGGTGTGCGTGTGGCCCAGGTTTGTGGCATTCAGAAGCAGACTCTGTCGGAGAAACCGTAGGGTGGACTTGCCCGTGTCCTGGCTCCCACGGGTATTGGAGTGTGAGGGTGTGGACCCCAGACACGTGGAGAATGGCTGCACTAGTGGGGACATACTTGGATTCTGGCACTGGAGAGGAAGAGAAGGTCTTTGTGTTGGTGTGGGGTGATTTGTCCTCAAGGAAAAATTAATTGTAGGGGAAGGTTGGACAGGCCTGCAACTGCCTATTGTTCCAGTCGTTCCATCCCAGATGGCCCTCTTGGGTGGAGCCATTTGCAGCACTCACTGAGACAATGGCAAAGTGGCCATCGTGCGTGGAACCCCCAGGACGGTGGTTGATACTTTAAGGTGGATGGCCGCGCCCGGGACTGGGGCAAGAGGGTGGACTCTATTGGGCAGCATCAAAGGACGCTGGAAGGGAAGCTGGCATGAGGAATGCAATACCCGCACAGTTTCAACAAGACCAGAGAATGGTGACGGGTAGTACTGGTTTGCAAATGGCTGAAGAGGAAAATGGTTTGATAGTGAGCCCATCCACTAAGGAGGACATTTTCTACATCATGTAGGAAATCAAGGCTCTACAAGGGGATATTCATGCTTCTATCTAGGATGTGTAGTCAGAGTAGATGTCCTGCTAGACATAAAGTAGAAGGGCTTGAAAACAATCAGCTAATGGCAGATTTTATGAAGATGAAATATGAAGCCTGACTATTGGATTGAGAGAAAAAGACTGAAATGGTCGAGTTGAAGATCAATGACCTGGAGAACAGAATGAGGAGAAATAACCTCAGAACAAAAAGGAGAGACGGCTGAGGATGTCATGAAAAAAGTTCAGGGCACTGGTGAACTCCCTCTTTCTTGAAGAGGATGGCGAGGAGGTTGAGATTGGAGGGTGCAAAGAGGAGGTGGTGGTGGAGGAAAAGGCACCACGTCTGTGGTGGTCTGGTTGTGCCAATATGCGCCAATACTTTCCTCAGTGGGCTCCCTTCTGTGGAATGGCCACCCTCTCCCTCTACGACTTGAACAGGACCTCCTTAAGTTCTGAAAAAGCCTCAAGACCTTTCTCTTCACCTCTTCCTTCTCCTCTTTTCTTCCCTGCTAATCATACAGCAGAATTTCTGATGTGCATGGCCCTTATGTATCCTCGTGACCCTGACTCTCCACATTTCTCATCCCAGCCGATGTCTATTTTACTGCACTTAACTTAGGCTCCAACCGGAGGTTGCACTTACGTTCTTCTCTTCGTAAGCACTTCACCCCAAGCACTTCTCCCTGAGCACCACAGCACCTATGCCTTACCCTCCCCTCTGCACGTGCACATTCTGAACACTTACAAGGCATAGTAGGCTTGTCTCCCCTCCCTGTTATTCTCATTATTTATTTTGTACTATTAATTAAATTATTTATCTTGTTGTAATTCATTGTCTACCTTCCCCTGTCCCCACCATTTTTCCCTTTTGGGCGCTTCGAAACAGTTTTTACCAATTGTATAACCGCCTAACAAATGACCAATAAATACATAAATAACATAAATGGAGAAAATATTGCAGTGTTGGAGAGAGCAAAACACCAGCAGACTGTTCAATACAAGGGGGATGTGGTGCGGATTTACCAGGATTTGTCTATTTGTATGCTAGCACTACGTAGTGACTGTCGACCATTGACTGCTCGGCTGAACGAACAAGGGATTTGCTACAGGTGGGAATATCATTTTGCACTGATCTTTGAAGTGAAGGGTGCAGACTATCGGGTTGTCAATGAGACAGAGGGTTCAGAGGTCCTGAAACATCTCTCATAGGAGAATCCTGAGGAAGAGTATCCTCCTGACAGTCAAAATGTGGTGGAAGAGATTGGGTGGCCTAGGGGCCTAAAGCTGAGGAAGAGGATGCTCCTTGGAAGAACATATTTGAGACTGAATACACCTTCATCAGTGAGGTGACTATTGCAGTAGGGGAAGTATATTGTCAGAGATTGGGGGACACATCCTTCAGAGGTGTTGAGAAAGCAGGGAAATGAGCAGATATTGATATGGGGAGGGTTGGGGTGGGGGCATATTCATCCTGGTGTTGGTAGGTGTTGGGAGAGTGAGGGGAGGGATTGAGGTGGGGCATGGGCGCAGAGGATGTGGGTTTGGTAAATGGTGTTTCTGGTTTGTTTTTATGATGGGGGATGTGATAGGTGACTGTGGAAATGGTTGATGTGGAGAAGGGGTTGGGGTGGGGAGGGCAGCTTCGTTAACTTAAGATGGATACCCTGAATGTGAAGGGCCTGAATTCCATGACTAAGAGATCACAGATTGCCAGGGATTTCTGCAGGTCGGGCCTGGACATTTTTCTGCTGCAGGAAACCTGGCTTTTGGCAGGGGAAGAGCGACACATCCCCTGTGCTCTTGTTGGCCAGTCCTATTGGGCGTCAGGAGAGGTGAGGAAAGAAGGAGTGGGTATCCTTCTGCATAAACAGTTTTTGGTTCGGAACTTAAACGTGTGGAAGGGAATGAATGAGAGGTTCCTGGAGGTGTTGAGAACAATGGGGGATGGGGGGGGGGGTTTGATGGACGCGACAATGTATTGTCCCAATCTGGGGCAGCCGAGTTTCTTTGGTGAGGCACTAGACCGGATGTTGCTTGAGGAGAACTTCATTATGTGGACTGACCCAGATATTGACAGACGATCACTGTTCGATGTTAGACAGCAGGGGGCACCCCAGGCCCAAAAGGTTTTAAAGTTCTTCTGGAGTCGCATGGGTTTGTGCATGTGTGGAGACAGAGGCTCATGTTTCACCACCCCCAGAAGGCACCTACTCAAGGATAGACTATTTGTGTATGAGCAGGGGGATGATGTATCGGGTGTTCTCTTGTGAGGTGTCTCCTATCAATTGTCTGACCATGGTATGATGTGCATGGCTCTGGGTCTTGAGGGGTTGTATACGTAGGACTCACTTTGGAGATGTAATGATACCCTCTAGGAAGATGTTGTATTCTTAGGGGAAATGTGGCAGGTTGTCTAGGAGTATATGTGTTTGGTTTGGAAGCAGTGAAAGCTACCTGGAGGGGCTTGCTTATGAGTGAGGGTTTGAATAAGAAAAGCAAGAGGACCAACTTTGAAAAAAAACTCTGTAGGGAGATTGGTGCACTGGAAGGGAGGCTCCTGGGTTGGGAGGAAACCACAGAGGACCTTGGGCTGGCAGTATGGGACAAGAGGCAGGAACTTAGACACTTGGAAACAGGGAAAGTGGCAAGGAAACTGTTATTCCTCAAGCAGGAATATTATCAAAAAGGGGACAAGGTGGACATGGTGTTGGTGGCGCAGCTGAGAGGGTGGAGAGATAGGTAGAAGAGATTTGGAGGTCAAGCCTGTAGTCTCACCCGGGGGGATTGTCACACATGCTTCGATTCCTTTAGCAGGGTCGGAAACTTAGGATCGCCTATGAGGAACTTGTGCTCCTGAAGAATTGCAGAGGAGTCGGGGTTACCAGATTTGCTCTTGTAGTATGAGGCGACCCAATTGAGGGAGATAGTACCTCATTTGTGTGGGGATTGTGAATAACTTTGTGTCATTTTATGAAGCTCTCTATCCAGAAGAGGTGGAGGTCGGTGCTTAGGACCAGGGAATCTACCTTGACTGTATGGTGCTTCCGGAAGTGAGCAGTGATGTAGAGGCACGTTTTACTCCCACAGAGATATCGGCTGCTATTGGGAGGATACTGCTGGTTAAAGCTTTGGGTGATAATGGTTCACAGTTGATTCCTTTCCTTGTGAAGTTGTTTAATTTTATGTTTGAGACAGGTAGTGCTCTGCGAACATTCTGCCGAGCTCTAATAGCTGTCATTCCAAAAGAGGGGAAAGACATTTAGGAAGACTTTGAACCTCATGGATGTAGCTACGGGTAAGGGCGGAACCCTGTGCTTCTCAATCTCAATGCTGAAAAAGCTTTTGGTAGGGTGGGATGGGCCTTTCTGTATGCGGTTCTTTGCAAATTTGGCTTTGGGGTTCGATTTTTCAACAGGTTTGAGGCAGTTTACATGGATCCAAGGGCACATGATGAAGTGAAAGGGAAGATCTCGGGGGTGTTTGAACTGCAGAGAGGGACTCAAGAGGGGTGCCCTCTGTCTACTTTACAATTTCCCCTTCCCATGGAACCTTTGGCGGAGAAAATACAGACTTTGCCCAGGATTGAAGGAATACGGGTATGAAAAAGGAATTTAAACAGGGAATTTATGCAGATGATATACTCCTCCACTTGTGTAACGCACACACCTCAGTTCCAGTGGCCTTTGAGGTGATAGGGGAATATGGGGCCTTATCAGCGTTCAAGGTTAATTGTAAGTGACTTAGCCATTCTTCAACTGCTAGCTTTAGAGATCCAACTAATGAACATCACATATTTGGGAGTGGGGATTTCTAGGACCCTATGTGATTTATGCAATGCCAATTACTCACCTTTATTGGAGAAACTCTATGGTGAAATAGCTTCCTAGAGTAAGCATACCATCTTGTGGCGCCTCATATAGATCTCCAAATCATCACAAATGTGGCGTTGGTACAAGGAGTGCTGTGGTGTGCTGTGCCTTTAGTTAGGCAAATCTACTATGGTCTGGACATATTTTTGCCATGAATTTGTATGGGAAGCAATTGGTGATAGATGGGTGAAAGATACCACCTCCAGATTGGCATGGGATTTTGCTAGTGGCCAAGCAACATTTCCCAGGTGTGCTAAAACAACTTCTGAAGGGCATGCATACAGTCGTGGGACTGCAGTCTTGGGTCAGGACTCCCCAACTAGGTAGAGTAAATAAAGAAAAGAGGCTTAATTTGGCACTGAAAAACTCTATTCATTCTCATCCTTTCGAGCTCGTGGTCACTACAAGAAAAGGATGGAAAATGTGACCGTGAGATGGGTAATACAGGGGCCAGTTCTTCTCCCTCTGAGGCAAGGTGCCAAACTGTGCGTGCTCTAGGCAGGGGGGAATCACTTTTTGGTGTTTAATGACTCACATGCACCACTCATGCACCACATTGGACACAGCAAAGTTTTGTCCTATTATGATATCACATGGCATGGAATCAGCCTCTCAATCCGGATTAAGGAACATTAGCACCCTGTCAGCAAATCAGGTGGCAAGGAACGCGGGCTTGAACCAGCAGTGAAAGCCCACGTTCCATGCTGCCTGGCAGCTGGCTCCCACCGCCCCCTTCTTCCTCAACCCTCTGTCCCCTTATTATTATATTTTTTTTTAATTCACCCCCGCCCCACTTACCTTATTTGGGCTGCGGTGGCACTCGCTGTCGCAGCCGCACCTTCCGCTCTGCTCCCAATGGCCATTATGGAAAGGGAATAGGGGCTCCCTATGGAGCCCTGCATTCCCTTTCCATGGTGGGCAACTTGGAACAGTCTTTTCGTTTCATGAACGCGACGCAACGAGGCGCCATGCGCACGGAGCAAAAATAATGTAAATTAACCCTGTCCCAATGGCATTATGATATGATATGATATGTTATTTATAACGTGCTTAATAACCAGAGGTTTCTAAGCGCGGACCCGGGATTCGAACCTGTGTTGCTCCGTGTCGTCTTGCTTCCAAGACGAGCACTTTGCTGCTGAGCTATCCTCCCGGGACGAGGATATTATGTACGCATACCACCGGCATCACCGGGGGATAACGGCCCAGAGCCTATGTTAACTGCCCCTGCGTCCCTCGACCCGTTGACTCAGCCCCCGGGCTCACAGTGATGCCCATGGAACGGGTACATAACACCACATTACATGATGTAATAGTGCCCGTTGTGCTCTTATGGAAACTGATAGCTCCTGGTAATACAAGGTTGTCTTCCAGTGGTGTCTCCTGGGACTAACATATTTTTAAGAACTCATATTTTAACCATAATGCATAATCAGAATGTTAATACGCTATTTGCCCAAGGGAGTCATGAACCTAATTCTCTGAATGCTGCGTCCTAGCACCCCCGTCAGAAATTAATTCATTAATCTTTTATAATGCCGTTAATACTGGAGACAGTCTCTATGCACAGGACCAGGATTCAGACCGGTTTTGCTCTGCTTTGTCTTGCTTCCAAGACAAACGCGTTGCCCCTGAGCTAAGAAAGACAGTGTTAAAACCGGTCAGACGAGAAAAGAACTGTGTTTCATACAAGATCTGCCCTTTCTGCTCAAATCCCGCTACAGCAGCGGAAGGTGCAAATATGATGTGACCTCACTCATGAGGGCCATACATTCTCTTGTCTCGTTTTGTTTTTTCCAGTGTCTCCTTATGATTCTCCTGACATTAGCGAGGGTCAAGAAGGCCCTTTACTTCAATTGTTGGTTACATAGGGCCTCATTCCGAGATTGGTGGTAGTCATGGCGCTATTTGCGCCATGTCTGCCACCAATAACGGGACCGAGTCTGGTGTGGTGCAATGGGGACTTACCGGTCTAGTCCGACCCTGGCGGGACCGGTAAGTCCCCATTGCACCAACCATTCTCCATTCCCATTGAGCCCACATAGGGCTCAATGGGAGTGGGGAAGGCGCTATTTACGGGCCTCCTAATGGCAGGTCCGTAATTAGCGGCCTGGTCCCCTAACGGGACCCGTAAGGGACATGTGGTCCGACCACACGTCCCTAGTGCTTCCCGCGACCCTGGAATCGTGCGGTAGGGGTTTACCGGCAACGGTCTGCTTACCAGTGCCCGGTATCCCCTACCGCCCGACTCATAATGAGGCCCATAGACTTCTGGGACCATAGACTGCAACCCCCCCCCGCCCACATGGCTTAACAAGGATATTCATCTACAGTCAATCAGGACAGTGTGGCCGAGCTTCAGATGTACTGAGATATGGACCCTGTGCGTGGGGCCACAGTGTAATGTGTTTAGAACTCTTTTACCTATACCTTTTTTGTTGATGATGCTAATCGTGTGATACTGGTGGTGCACATTTAAACATTTAAAATACATTAAGTAAAATGTAGATTGAATTCTGTCCTTTTCCAAAGGCGGATACTATTGTTGCAAATAGAGAAACATCCAAGAAAACTGGTGCAAGTAAATAAGTTCATTGCAAAGGAGCAATAAGGGCGAGAAGGGCGTGCTTTGAAGAAGTAAGACACTTCCATTGGCTGGGAGTATTACCAGAACAATAACTGTGGTTATAATTAACTAAAAAAAAACATCCATGCATCACCTTTTGATTTATTATGTTTGTCTAAGGGAGAGAGGAAATGCCAGATGTATGGCCCTTGCATGCTGCACCACAGGGAATCGCTCTACGTCTCAATGATGAGGCCAAACAAGACCAAACTATGCCTTGTGCTGCTTGAGTTCCTGTGTAAAAGGCATGGAACCTAAAAGTTTGGGCTGAATTCCTTTGTTGGTGGCAGAACAAAGACTGATCAGCAAATGTCTTGTCCACTTCAAAGATGCTGCTGGTGGACTAAAAACAATGGTGTGGAGGGTGTCCAGTGCAATGCCAGTGGTTATAAAGAATTCCAAAACTTCCAGCAATCATTGTTTGGCTTTAGTGCCACTACTCAGCATTCAGTTTTGTAAAGCATGTTGGCTTGACACAATAGGCCCAGAAAACAATAGTTCAGTTATGTGATACAATCTCTAGGTTTAGAAATGTATTTGGAGGAAGACCGTTAGGACCCTTTTGAGATGTGTGAAATACGGCAGCTTCAGTGGTAGCCCAAGAAGCAAAACTAAACTGTACAACTAACTCAGACATGTTCATGTTGAAGAGAACCCATTTCTTAAATGCAATGATAGGGCCAATCAGGTGACCCTGCCAACCTTCTTTAATGTTGAGGTGGCCTGCAGTGTTAAGCAATTGAGGATCTGAATGCAGTCTAAACAATACTGTATTTCCGGAATCTTTCCGGGGAACATCTACCGCAGACAGCGATGCTATGCAACAGAACAGTGGGATAATCAGAAGAGGGGGGGGTGAAAATACCATTTCACTTACCGCAGTTCAGAATAGCAAATTAGAGACATCATGTGTGCCCTCTGCCATTCCCTCTACTCTGTGGAATTAGAATGTTGACCTTCCATTATCCTTTATGAATTTGAAGAAATCCACCCAATTAGGGATACTAAAGAGTGCACAGCTATTTGGGCAATCAATGACCGGTATTTCATCAAAACACACTCAACATTAGTCGTTCTGATTGGCTGAAATATGTATTCGCCTATCTCCCACCCTCGTTTTATATATATATATATACGGATCAACATTCTTAGAATTCCCACTCTGCTGGCAAAGTGGAATCCTGGAAGTATTCTGACGGTTTAGTTACACCAGTAATAATGTTACCCACCTCGCAGGACAAATGGGAGAACCTAGAGGAAAGCCCCAGACAGTGCATAAGGAAATCAAAGATGCTTTTCAAAGACTTAGAGAGAAGAACAGAAGCGATTTTGAGGGACAAAGGCCTGCTATTTAAGAAAGCAGCAGGGTACCTCAGGCTTTGGATTTCGAGCCATACCTGGAGGCATTCCAACAGACGGAGGAAAGAAAGCTCATTATCATGCTTAGGGCTGGCCAAAACCCCGTTCCAGCAATGCTGGGCAGATGGGACAAGGTGAGGGCGCGACAGCACGGTGTGGCTGTGTTTGTAATTCCGTGATTAAAGAGACTGAACTGCGTTTGGTCGTCGTTTGCCCTCTGTGTGTGGAATTTAGGAAGGGCTGGCTTGGTTCCATCTGGGCAGACCCAGGGATGAAAGAAAACAAGAAAGTGCATCAATTCCTGCCGACAATCATAGGAGACTCCACATATGTTTGCTTTGTCGATTATTGATGTGGGTTAGAAACTGGCAAATCAGGGTACCGCATGAGACTGTAGGGGGGGAACATGTATTTCCAAGTCAAAATCATATTTATTTCACTCATTCCGCCCATAAAAGCATAGATGTAATTGGAATAAAATCTCCCTTCAGAAAAAAAAGAGAGTATACACATATAATGTAATAAACAACGTAAAAACAATGGAATGTAGGTGTTAAATCGCACATGTGCCACTGTCGCATGCATAGATTAATTTAGACTCTAAATACACAGCCCATAATAATAGACATGTTTATTGAAGACAAATATATCATTCGCCCTACATATGCAAAAGAGAATCTTTGCTCATGCTCAGAGTTTGTTAAAAGAAACACAAACTTAATATAATAAAAATATTGATGCCCTTTCAGAAAATGTGATTCATGATTTAGGCTATTTTTTAATCATGTTTATAGGATAAACATGAAAGGGGGAGATCTACTAATCTTTTTCAGAGTTTATCCTAATTTGCTGCAACTTAATTTATATCGCCGGAATAATGTGAAATACAACTAAGTTGTCTTTATCTAAAACTAAAAAACTTGCTGCTGTGCTAGTATGCCCTTCTCCCAAGAGCAATAATGCAGAATCTGCAATACAGTGAAATGAGTTGCTACTATCCCTGACCATTTCTTACAACAAGTGCTTGATTGGGGGTCATTTTCATCATATGGGTGCACAAGGGCACCTATGTATAGGAAATACTAAACACTATGCGCCCCTTCAGTTTTATGCATCTGAACTACACATTTAAAAGGTTGTGCACTGGATTGGATAATATTACACATGTATTGAACTTTGTATATTGGACTGGTAAAATCATTCTTCTCAGCTTTACATTGGCTTTACCATTCAAAGCTACTTGTAAATTGAAAACTTTAAAACTTACTAAAACTATTAGACCAACAAAACGATTAAAAGCTGAATTATTCTGTCCAGCAACAAATAATAAATGAGGCCTATTTAGGCTTTGATTCTTCTTCTGATCGCTTAACTACATTTTGAAAAGTAAAATAGCCGCTTACCGATATTACCAATATTATTGCTCCATTAAAATGATACAAAATACAGAACACTGTCTGTGTGAACAGTGGTACACCCCAGAACTTCGGTCCGTGTTACTTTCCCTTAGTGAATAGTTCAAAGGACTTTCAGAAGCGAAGACATTGAACATACAGGCGGTTGTGAAGATTTACAAGCTGGCAATTGCCCAAGTCATGAAAGTCCTATTTTTGAATGAATATGCAGAAAAATCAAATAAACATGTTTTCAAAACATGTCAACTCTTATAAAATAAAATATCTCCTAAACCGGTTCATAGTCATAACATAGAAAAGAAAAAGTCGAAAGTCATAATATCGAGAAGAAAAACGTTGAAAAACAAAAAGCCAAATTTCTTTTTTAATGAGTTTTTTATTCGAAATGGGGGGTTACCCCCCAACCCCCCTTTTTTTACCTTTTTTTTACCTTTTTTTTATATACGAGAGCCAAAAAATAAATATATATATAAAAAAAATAATTTGACTTTTTTTTTCGACGTTTTTTTCTCGATATTTTTGTCTTTCGACATTTTTTTTCGATATTTTGACTGCACACCCTCCTAAACCACCAGAAACTATTGTTTTATCTGTTTTGTTTTTGCTTTTGCTTTAATGTGTTTTTATGCTGATTTGCCTCTCTGGTTTTATCTTTCTGGATGTTATAGTGTGATTGTCTTGCTTTGCTTGTTCGTCTGGTAGTTTGTGTACTTGTTACTAGCGCCTGTTCACCCAAGGGCTTAAGGCGCTATGCAAATGCATAAATAAATAAATAAACCTATTTCAAAAGAAAGGGCCCAACATATTCATATTTTTTTCAATGCGAAAATTATCCAAGTCCAATCTTCCATACATGAACATAAAAACTCTTGGTTTCTTTCATTGTCTTTCACTGAGAAAACATTGCCCCAAATAGCATTTTGGTTTCTAAAAGATCTCCCATGTTCATCTTAGATGGATAGACAACAAAATGAATCCTACTTCATGCTCATAGAACCCATGCCCATTTAACATAATAAAGGAAAGTGCGGAAGATCTTTAGACTTTCTTAACTTCTGTTGCTAATTATTCCTTAGACTACGTTTGAATTCTACCAAGTTTAAAACAATCCTAGGTTATCGCCCTCTTGAAGAAATTCTCACTTGATCCTGACATACTGCCTAATTATAGGCCCATATTTAAAACACCTACCTGCAACTTAAATTAATTAATTTCAATTCAATAATGCTTAATACGAACTCATGGCTTTCAAAGGGAACATTAGTCAGGTTTTCAACTGAGCACAGGAATATAAACTGCTCTTGTTGTATATTGATAACCACCAAATATCTTCACTTATCATTCTTGGTTTGTCTACGGCATTCAAGACTCTCGACCATTATCCTATATTCCATAGCCCGACTTCTGTGGTCGGGGTGTTCAATACAGTGTTGATATTGCTTAAATCTTTTCCTGCAGAATAAACTAGCTGTGCTACCATAGAATAAACTAGTTGTGCTACAACAGAGGGTTATACCTTTGAAACCCCTACTTATTTTGGGGTTCTTCAAGGATCTGATATATCTCTTTTACTTTTCAATATATGCATTATGCCCTTATATACTGTTCTGAACACACTGAAGTTGACCTTTCACTGTTAACCCCACGACTCCAAGTTATTTTTTTATTTGACTGGTGATATCCAGCATGTCAATGAGAACCGATTTGCAATTATGGACATTATAAAAAAGTGGATGCTATAAAACTGGAGGAATTTGAATAGTAATCAAACAAATCTTACAGTCATACATTTGTGCTCTTCTTAAAGATCTGGAAATTCGTTTTTTTTATTCTACGCCTTAGTATTCCCAACTTAATCAGATTCTCTCAAAACTAATGACCTTGAGCATATTGTTTGATACTGATTGACACATGTTTTCCCAAATAAATGCAGTGCTTGGCAGTAGGAGCTATTACATCAGACTGTTCAAAACAGTTAAGCCTAACTTTAGTGAAGAACATCTTTGCATTTTTTCAAGGCCATATATCAACATTGAAACTTGATTTTGTAAAAGAAATCTTTACGGAAATGTCAAAACAAATACTAAAGAATCTTCAAAATTGTGAAGAAAAACATGTTAGTGGAGCCTGCTGTAGAAACCATGTCTTTCATATCCTCTGATGCTTTCATTGGCGTCCAGTTGAAGACAACATACAATGTAAGGTGGCTACATATGTCTACACCAACAGGTACCCAGCTATTTCACTTTGATAATTCAATGTAATAAGCCCCCCTAGTTTACATCACTCAAAAATTGTGCCGGCTTTCCCCCCACCCCCAAGATTGAATCTGACTTCAGCCAGAGGTAAAACATTTTAAGACCAAAAGGCACAAATCGGGAATTATTTATTAGAGCACCAGTGTTCCTATCTCATGTATGCAAGACTTAAAACACAATTAAAAACATTTTTGTTACACAACTATTTGCTATTTTAAAAATAGCCTGGATTATTTGGCCAATACAACAAGCATATTTTGTACAACCTGGTGCTTTTATATCATTGCGGTTTGCGCTATAAAAGAATCATAAACATGACATAATGGATCATCTACAGAAAAAAGAGGAACTTCTCTTAGCGACATAAAGTCCTGCTCTTTCAAGAATGGGTTCAGCCAAAGTTGTCTAATGTTGGAGTACAGGGGGCACGCAAACAAAATATGAGAGGTATCCTTTCTAGTTGTTCAACAGTGAGGACGTTTGTCTCAAAGTGCCTTGCCTCAACTGCACGTGTGGTTGGTTAATGGTGGTATCTCTAGCTAAAAACTACAACAAGAGTTTACATGGCTAACAGTTCAATATCATCTAGAACATGCTCAAGCTCAAGAGAAATCAGATACTATATGGTGCCTGAGCGCCTCAGGATTTTAGCCAGCACGCCAATGATGAACCAGCCATCATGTGTTGCCTTAAAAGTACGTGTCATTAATGGAAGGGAGAGATCTTTTACAGTGAGAAAATGACTTAAATTTAGAGCATCCCACATTATTCTGATATGCATGATATGCATGCCTGAATCAAGGCCAGGCAGCACCAACTGGTGAGTCAATAACAACCAGCACAGCATAGCATGCTTGCATTTGGAGAACACTGGAGTTCTAACCAATTTAAACCAGAACAATATGCGACTAGGGCCCTGAGACCCTTCTCAGGATGAACTGTGATATTCGGAGCAGACTGAGAAACCAAAGGAACATGCTTCAAAAATGTGTTTTTTCCTAGACTTGGTTTACTACTATAAACGCAGATCTGTTCTTGACATAGGGTGGCAGCCTTTGCTTATGCCACATAGGCCACCACCACGTGAAGCACCAAACTTCCACCACAGTCTTCACAAACACCCCTTAAAATGGGGGAGGGCCAGTCAACTACCCTCCTTCTCCCATTCTCAAAAAAGAATAATTACTTGTGTAAAGCCTCCTAATCAGAGCTAGATGATATGCAGAAGCGTCTAAAGTATGTAGCACTTCCACAATAAATCTTTGTCAAAAGACTAAAAAGTGGTACTCAAATCCAAAAGATAAATGTACTGGGGCTCCCTTCCAAGTATACAGGTGTGTGGACGACTAAATGGAGGTAGCAGACCTGGTCCATGATTCTTACTTTAGTTCTGAATCAGGCTAAACTAATATTGGTTGCAAGAACCTGTGCTTTGAGGCCTTCCAGGAGAACCTTCACATATCTATGTACATCTGCCTATTGGAAGATGATCTCCCACCAGAGTTTGTTCTGCCCTTTTTCATATATTGCTGCAATCACCACCCTTCTTCAACTGGGCTGGGTGGGGTTAGTTCAATCAATCACATTGGATATTTGTTTTAAGAAGGGGATCCAGATTGAAGCCTCTGCTTTAAACAATGGAACAGGAAGTTTGCTCATCCAAAGTACCTGACTTGGAAGAAAAAGGGCTACCTCGAGCTCACATTTATTGGTGACAATGACACATTATTTGGCAGCGATCTCTATAAAAGATGAGTAACCTGATGCTATTTAAAGTAAACTAGAAGGATTGCGGTTTAAATTTGGGTTTCAATACTCACTGGTGCCAAAGGAAAAAAAATGTTTTTACATATGATTGTATCCTTGAGCGTGTCCCAATTTGCAGCCTCTGCTTCCCTTATTTTGTAGTTAATCAGTATTTTCTAGCTGATTCTTCACTAATGGATCTCGTCTTCTCCCCTCACGTGTGGTGATTTGAAAGCAGAAAAGTGATTATCTTTTGCATCCCAGCATTCTTTATCAAACCAGGCATTCCTTGATCACACATTTGACTTGATCTTTAGAAGGACTGGTAAAACGTGAGATGTGTATCTGTATCCATATTGATACTAATGGTTGGTAGCACCATTACAACTTTCTCAAGTAGGGGTCCCAGGTATCCGTGTACCGATGAGATGCTATTGTAAAGTCCTCATTTGACCATCTAATCCTGTGCAGGGTGTTGGCCAAAGTGATATCAAAGATTTTAAATGTTTCTAATTTTATCTTAAGCGCAGATCTAGCTTGAGAGCAGGGGAGCACTGCACAGAGTGGGTAGCCAACATTTGGGCTGGAATCTTTTAACAATAGAGCAGTACTGACAGGTCTGTGTATTGGTATGTGTGTCCATTGGAATTAGTCCTTGGTCAGTTGCATCGGAGGACCAGGATACCACCCAATTTGTGGTCTAAGATCCTAATGAGAAGCATATTCAGGTCATGAGGACTTCCTGAACACGATGTAACAGTTGGTTCTTCAGCAATTCCTCAGGAATCAACCAGTAGTAATATTTAGTCTTTGTAGCTGGTTTATGTGCGTATTCAAAGGTCGGAGCTGCTGGTAAGTCTTTAAGTAGGCTTATATTACAAGCCCTCATGCCTAAACCATAACTAGTAGAGGGCATCCTTAATGCATCACAATGCTGACATCAAAGGAGTTGGTGCCTGAAGCAGAGGGACATCCCAGTTACTCTCCTCCTCTTCTAGCATGCTGAACATTGAAGGCAATGTTTCAAATTGACCATTAAAATGAACTACAATAATTACTTTTTTTTAAAGAAATGCATATGAATCACAGGGTTTCAGTGTGAAGCCCTAAATTTGTTCCAGGAGATTACCTGTCAACCCGTTGGACACTTGTGTATAGATACTAAATACTGCTAAATGACTATTATTGAGTAATGCAAAACTAAGTGCCAAAATGTCTGTAGAACCAGCGTACAGCTGTCTCATTCCATCCTGATCCTGCCTGACTTGACTGGCGTGGCACCCCTCCTTCTTGCTTTCATGCCACTCTTCAACTTCTCCCTCTTCTTAACTCCTTGCATCTGTCTAAACTTCTCACTCTGCCATCCCATTCTTCTTGCTCCTCTCTTGATTTAATGAGTACTTTCTTCCCTTGTGACACTCCAATAATCGTGCACCCTATTCACTCCTCTGACAATTCACTTTTTTTTCTCCTTTCGCTATTTTCCCTCTCGTTGCCCTCCACCTGAGCACCTGTTACATTATTGCGTTGCACCATTTGCTATTTAACCCACCCCCTAATTTCCTTTCTTCGCTTTCCTCCACTCTTGTCCCCATTATCAATTTCACTTCTCTTGGCAGAGGCTTCCTCTGTCCATCTTGAGTCTCCCTTGCTCTCCAAGCTTGACCTCGCTTAATCGTCATGCTCTTTCTCTCCACCTAAGAAAGCTTCCCCACCATGGCTCTCTCCTTTCCTTCTTTTGCTTCAATCCTTCCTATGCACGGATGAATGCTGTTGCAAGAAGTCTAATGCCACTGATGACCTTCTCGCTTTATCTTCTCTTCATTCTTCCTATGTGCCACTCCTCATCTTGGTTAAAACGCAGTACATCTCGTCTCTTATGATTTCTCTTTCTGCTCATACTTGTTATCATTTTAAACTACTAAGCAACATTCTCTCCCCTTCCCCCAATGCCCTTCTTTCTTTTCCTCTTCGTGCTACACTTTGCTGACTTTTTCACTTCTAAAGGCACTACTCGGTCCTCCTCCTTTTACTCCCTCTCTCCCTTATCTGCCCCTTCCTCTTTTTCATCTCTGCCTTCTCTTTCTCCCACTCTTCCCAATAACCCCTCCTCTTCTCTTTCTCTTTCTTCTCTTTCTTCTTTATCTCTCTTAACTTATTCAGATATATCTACATATCTGGCATTTGCTCACCCTCTTGCTTCACCCATCATTCTATTCCCTCAGGCTTGATCCCTTAAATCTATCCGCTTTTGGTTCCTTACCTCACATCCTTAGTCAAACTCTCTCTCTCTTGCCTCTTGTATTTTTCCTGCTTCATCTAAGTATTCAGTCATCATCCCCATTCTTAAAAGGTCTTCCTTAGATTCTTGCCTACCGTCTAATTTTCATCCAGTTACTCTACTGCCCTTCTTATCTAAACATCTTAAGATGGTTGTATATTCTGAAATCTTCTCTTTTCTCAATCTTCATTCTTTCTTCCTTCTCTTCATGCTGGGTTTCGTCCCAACCATTCCACTGAATCAGCACTATTACACATCTCTAACTCCTACTCTCTGGTAGCCTCAAGGAACAGTCTTTACATTCTTAATCTCCTGGACCTTTCTGGCTTTTCACACTGTAAATCTCCCTGCCCTACTCTCCTCTCTCTCCTCACTAGGTGTGCCTGGGTCTGTCATAAGGTGGTTTGAATCCTATCCTTCCAATCTCTCTTATTCTGTCCACTGGGCTGATCAACTTTCCCTTTCTTTCCCGCTTCTCTAGGTGTTCCACAGGGTTCCGATCCTCCTTCATCTCCTTTCATCTCCTTACACAATTCCTCTCTCTACAGTCATCAGCTCTTTTAATCCATCCTGTCACTTCTATGCTGATAACACACATTTTGTTCCCCTTTTCTTCTTACAATCTACAAGCTACAGTATCCTCTTGTCTCTCTGCAGTTAAGTCATGGGTGGCTTCTCCCTTTCTCCACCTTAACCACTCAGAAACTGTTCTTTGCTTTCCACATCCTTCCCTATCACCTCCCTCCAGATGTCTTTTCACCCCTTCTATACTTCCCTTTGCTCCATCGCTCTCAATCCTGGGATAATCTTTGACCATTCTCTTTCCTTCTCCCTTCACATCTCCAACACTGCCCATTCTGCCATTTTCATCTTTACAATCTTGGCCGTGCCTGTCCTTTTTTTTTTGTAGGCTACTATTCCCTTGATGTACTCGCTCAGCTTTTCTTAAATCGGCTATGCTCGGTCTTCCACTCACCTAGCCGTTTACTTTTTCAACTAGCTCCTTAATCCTCTGTGACTACCTCACTTATCCCTGCTTCCCTTCTTTCCTTTGACCATTACCTTCTTTTTAATTTTCTTTGCTTTGTCTATAAAGCCCTGTCTGGTCCTGCCCTCTTCTATCTTGGCTCTTACTTTACATTTACACTCCTACTCGCTCTCCTCATTCTCAACCTCCGTTTCTTCTCTCTGTCCTTAAATCTCTGTGTGCCTCTTCTCACCTTTGCTCTGTTTTGCTCCTTGCCCCTGAGCATCCGAATGTCCTACCATTGCCCATCCTATCCTTCCCTTTTTTTCACATTTTACATACTCAGTTAAAAAAAACACCCCCTGTCTCTCTCTCATTCTTATACTTCTGCTATTATCCTGTTTTATCATTTTCAGAATTGATATGTACCATTGTTATGTATCTGTTGTAAAGCACTTGGAAAAAGCACTTTGCAAATCTATTAATAAAAACAAATACAATAAGTGCAAGATTAACCTAGACTGTAAGACCCCCACTTGGCCAGCCACTTATTCCTTTAGGCTCCTTTTATTTTGCCCAACCTGGGTTTATGAGTGGAGTAGACCACGTTTCCTGAAAACAGATGACATTGTTAACTTTAATAAAATGTAGGCAGTCTTGGTCAGGCATCTTATTAAGCAAACCCGTAATAGTCCATGAATTGAACGTGAGGGAAACATACTGTCAGAAGATAAGGCATGTTTGCCTGAGGTGCCAGGGTTACCGTGTGGATGTCAATCAACTGTATCAAAAAGATCTCCATAGGAGCCAATTGCCAGTGATTCAGTGCCATCTGCACTACTGGGCATTTCACTGTCCTCTCTCAAACTATGAGAACTTCATTAATGTGAGGGGACGCTACAGCCCCCAAGCAGCCCTTCTTAACTGAATCTAGGCACCCGTGAGGGTTAGCCCTTTAAAATCAATCAAAAGGAGCCCTTCGACAAGCTGCTCATTAACCTCAAGAATTCGAAAAGCCTCTCTAGAATTACTGTTGCTGCAGGAAGTTAAAAAGTCATTACTGTATCAGCGATTCACAGAAAGGCAGCCCTTATTGTAGGCGATCCAGTGTATTACCTTGTTTCTCAGTGCATTCCGTCTCTCACACTCCACCTTGCAAGCTTAGCACCACCAGACATACATAACTGTTCTGGGGATGATATTATGTGTTACTAGGTGAGGTGGTGTGACTGGCACCATCCCTTAAAGGAGGCATCATATGCCCTATTCCTCGGGGATACTATCACTCTATTGCCACTCTGAGTAGACTTCTTAACCCTACCAAATTAAAATTATCTAATTATGCGATTGTAGGAGGCAAGAGTTTACATTTAACATTGGTCCAAGAGATGCTTATTTTGTGATTACTGTAAGGAGGGCAGCTTGAGAGTAAAGAGTGGGCGTACTACGTATTGCACGAGGCAGGGTGGCCTATGTTTCTCAGAAGGAGCATTCTAAAGGGCTCTTCCTTGTGCAAGAGTAGACACCTTTTGTGGTGTAACCATTCCCAACATCGTTTTACTCCGTTTCTGTTCCATGGTTTTAGTATGCTTTTTTTTTTGTTAGTACCAATTTGGACCTGCGTGTTCTTTACAATTCCACAATGTATCATCATTTATTTTCATCAGATTCCACGCTTTTTGCAATTGACAAAATCCTCCTTGCATACACATAAATTACTATCCAGAACTGTCTCCCGTGTTATTGAACTGTATGAGACAGTATGCTAAAGGTACGATTAACATTCTGAGCTATCAAGGACTCTCTTGGGTGAAGCAAAGGGATTTTACAGGTAGAAGTGTTGTATTGGCCAAAGGTTAAAAAAACATGGATAGTGGATAAGGGTGAGCTAAACCAGAAAGGATCACCCATGGAAGCTACCCTCTCACCTGCCTTGTCAATCACAATCTCATTTGTGATCTCTAGGGGGGTAAATGTATTCGATAAAAGCACCTAAAAATAATTGTCCTCATCCTCACATGCTTCCTATTTCGCTTTTTGCTGACTCCATGGGTTTACAGACAGAAGGAAAATGTAAGACACATTATTCGCAACTGGATTACATGTTCTTGCCCAGTAGCTGAACAGTGCTCCTGCCCTTTCCCCTGCCTTTTGTTTTTCAGGCTATTACTGCTTGTTCCCCTAATAAAGTATCAAAGTTGATTCGCTTCTGTGATCGTAGTGGCAGGGAGTGGTCATTGCGTTGACTCAAGGACGGGGGAGCGACTACTATTCACTTTCAATTTTGCTCATAAAATGAGCAAAATATGCACTGGTTCGCGTGACGTAATATAAACAGAGAAAAACAAACAACAATAAACCAAAGCTGCAGAACATCAATGCAATCTTACTTTTTTTTTGGCTGAATTAGATTTCACTGAATGTTTTTAAACCATTTTGTATCGCAAAATATGGAGGCAGAGAGACCCCCACACTCCTCCCACCAACTCCATCATGCCTCCTTTCTACATACATAACCCAAACCCACCATCTATCTATTTTGCAGTAAAAAAAGTACAACATGCAGCAAATAATTATGGAATAGCATTGTTTTCTACAGGACCATTATTTCAAATCTGGGGATATCGGAATGCCCAAGTAACATGAGGGGCACGCACAGTCTGACACCCCCCCCATTGGACATCTTGCATATCTTTGATGAGCTGATGGCTTCTGGTATTTAAAGGGTCCACGCTTGGACTGTCAAGACCCCTGTAAGATTGTTGTATGAGGGCAACTCTATCTACCTCCTGGCATACATAATTAAATAGACGAAAACCTGTTATGAAACAAGACAGCATCAAGTAATGCTCAACTAGAGACAACCAAATCACATTATCAATTTATCCCAAAAGATAATCTGGAATAAATCAGAATCTTAGAAAGCCAGAAGACGGAAAGATTGCACTATATCGGTATTGTGTTGGTAAATAAATGTAGCTCATGAGACTCCTATTCCGTTGTCTTGGCGTTTCCTTCAATTCAATGTAAGCTTCAAACAGGAGTCCAAGGCAGAAGGCATGTCGCCAAGCCTGCCAAACCCCCACAAATGCAGCAGGTTCCTTTAACCACAGACTTCCTGGTTGTCTTCACCGGCAGGGAACTTCAACAGAGGCCAAGGGCTCTTCCTCATTGCTCCGAGTTTGAGACTTTTATGTAATATTATGCATTTAATCAGTTTTGTTGCATAGATTTGGAGAGAAGGTAGTCCATTTTAGACATGTGTATCTGTTTAATAAGGATGGACTTCCAGTTGAATGGAAAATAAACTGAATGTAAATAAATTGAGTAGAATGCACAGTCAACATGATTTGGCTTTCTGTTCTTCAGTACATCCATAAAGCACATTTTACTTAGAATCTTGGCAAAACAACAGACTATAGGTACCTGTGTAGGACTATCATTGTTTTCACATCTGGCTTGGCAAGCACATTTGAGCTCATCCTTTTGAGGTCCTCTGCTTGTGACGGGGCACTTTTCTCCAGGGATCCATTCCTCAGAGCGGTCCTCTTACGCCAGCCTCAACAATGGATATCTGAGGATAAGGTTGTATCACTGGCCCAGGCTAGATTTAGTGAAAATGTGTCATTAGTTGAGCAGGTCCTCCCGCTCTAAACTCAAACACCTAAAATAAGTATGCTTCAGATGTGGCCACATTTCCTCCATTTAACATAGTTTAAATGATGGACCTTTGACTGAACCTATTTCACTCTTTCTTGAAAAACATTGTTGCCCTTTGAGGAGTCATTAAATCAAGCAGTTATATCACTGTGTGCTCTAAACGCTACCTTGGTCAGGTTTGGGTTGAAGGCACAATTAAACTAAATTGCCTTTCATGTGGATTGAGAAGGATCAATGTGAGTATTCTGCTGGTTACAGTTTAGCGATTCTTCCAATGACTTGGTGGCCGGAGGCAGCAGCTTGAGCGGCAAATGGGATCTTCAGCTGAACCAGGTGAGACTCACTGTCTTGCTCTTTATAAGCAAGTCCATTCTGCTAGAAAGACCATGAACCCTGAAGAGCTAGGGGAAAAAGGCTGCTCACAGAAGTGAGACGTGCTCTGTGTCGGGTTTCTGGGTTCAGGGCTTGCAGACAGTGAGCAGAAGCAGTTGGAGTAACTAGGAGGGTGCTGGAGGGGTCCTTGTATTGTAGGGAGTCCAGAACGGGGACCTCCTTGAAAAGGATTGGGAGAGTGCCAGAATAAAAGGCCAGCCCTGCTGGTGCAGCCTTTTTCAACCTGGAATATGCAAGGACGGTCTTAAGACATAGATTGGAGGCTTCTGGCTGCATTTAAGATTATTTTCTATAAAACCTGTCTGTCCACGTATTCCTTGAGGATAAAATGGTGGAACTTTGATGAGCAGATAGGATGAAAAGGTAATTCCCTGAATTGGATAATCCTTGGGTGGGTCTCCTATGACCAACTAATGTGATCATATTGACTGCATAATTCTGGGAGACGCAGAGGGATATTATTAAGATCATCCACAAACAAGCAGTAATGTATTGAGAGATTTAACTTTATATAAGTATTTTTGGCCTAAAACAGTGACATCCATAATACTTGTGGCATAAATCTCAGGGTGAATTATGGCGGACCTCAAAATGATTTCACAAATTGCACACCCTCAAATACCTTTCAAGCCCTCGCCCCTTCATTTGAAGCTTTTGAATCTCACATGGACTCCTAGCAGCAATCAAGTGATCGTCAACATCGCATAGCTCATCGGCTTCCGATGCACCATGATAGACATAGTATTTATTCTATGTCTACCATGGATGCGTCAAAGAAAGAATATAAAACCCACTACCCCCACACGGCAACACATACGCGAACGTTTCCTGTTTTGCTACTCTACCAATCTGCTTTCTCCATATAAAACGTATCATGTCTTGCGTGGATTGGTAGGTTTAAAACATCAAGAAATCTCAATTTAAAGCCAGAGCATGGGCACAATCTCCACTGGTCAGCGGGACATATTTTTTCTTGAATTGAAAGATTTGGTAGAAATGTCCAGAATGGGTCACACACGGGCACCTCTGAGGTTTTACGAGCTGCATCATTTAAAATCGTTTTGAATCAACACACTCTGAAACAACCTGAATCGTGTATGATTTCAAGTTTCATTGGACACATTCACCTTGGGCTATTTGCAAGGTCTACAACTGACTAAGTAATTGTGTTTGCATTGCTGTGCATTTCAGCTCAGGACTGTAGGCAATCGGCATGCATTCATGGGCATGCCTCTTGGGTTCAAGAAATGATGCATTCCATGATCCAGGCAGGCTTCTGCATTACTCAGCAAGGGAGAGGGCGTACATGTGGAGGAGACCTTGAGCTGGAGCTGATCTGTCACCTGTGTGTTGCTTCAACCCACACTCCACTCCCCCAGGTCTGGTGGCCTTCAATGTATGTGGTGTGAAAAGAAGTTCAGATGCTTAGTGCCTCCTATGCAGAGATCCCTGTGAAGCAAAAGGTCACAGGATCACAGGATCACCTCAAGGTGGTGGACTTGATCCATCATTCTTATAGGCTGATACATTGGTATCTCTTGTTTGGGTCACTATCTGCTGCTGTGTAAAGGATAAAGTGAGCACTAAGCGAAACACATGCCACCATGTGTATGATGTTTTGTATGTGTTATTGTGCCCTTTAAAGCCATTCAAATGTTTAAAGAGCACCATCACATTGTGACCACCCATTCATCTATTCTGACTGGACCTACCACCTCTGTATATACCCCGTCCTCGATAGTGCCCTGTTGCTTGCTAGCTGTTTGCAATTTAAATCTCTAAACATACAGACAAAGCAACATTTAAAGAAAAGACAGTAAACCTATTTTTCTTTTCTCCTACTTTAGATTCGAGCTGTGCCTTCAATCTAAATAATGAACGAGACTACAGACAACACATACCATCCATGTTGTCTCATGATACTACAGGGTTGGAGAGGCCTGAACAGTCGAACTACTAACAACATAAAGTAATCCATGAGCTTTAAACATGGTTTCCTGCATACATGCCCTGACAGTTCCTTCGGTTTCAAATGTTCTTCTTAGGAGGGATCTCTTATTGGGAGAGGAGATGTTCGTTGTGTCAGCTCCAGAGATATGAGAGAATCCCTTGCTCAACATTTTGCAAGTGTTCAGTGTACATTGCTACTCCCATGTGAATTCTGCCAATGTTACATTTTACATCCAGGCCATTATGAGCCATTTTAAATGATAACTTAATATAAAAATAAGCATTCAATGAGTGGTTCAATTCCAGCTCTCATGGCTTTTCACGTCTTGTCGGTCTGATAGCACAGCGAGTAGAGTGCTCGCTTTGACAAAATCCTGGCAGGGCCAAACTCAGCCTTTCATCCATCTGAGGTCGATAAGCGCTCAGAAGCCTGAGGGCTCGTAGCGCTAATTAAATGCTAAATTATGATTAAGTGTTCAAACTTCCACACTACCAATGGCATGCGTATCAAGTGTGTACTAGCATAAACAAGCACATGTGTGAGAAAGGCACACAGAAAAATACACCAGTGAGCGTTATTGCTATTAGGAGCACAGCAGAGATAGTGTGCTTCATGTTGGATATGCTGAAACATCAACAGCCAGGGGGATTCAGAGCATGGCTGTAGAAAGTGCTTGCATACAGACACCTAGAAGGAGGGCTCATGTTTTGAACCCTTCCAGGACCATATCCTGTACTCTGGGACTCAACCCGGGAAGGAAAAGACATGCACCCCAGTATCCAGGCAAGTTCGGGGGATTAAACCGAGATGCCTTGAGAGGGTGAAAGCAGCAGGAGCATGGTACTGAGCCTCTGGAAGTGAACTTGGATGAGAGAAAACCCAGAGAAGGAGAGGATGGAGAACTTGGAGCGGTAGGTCCTCTGTTGGTGTACAAAGTTCTGACAGGGCCTGTCTAGCAGAGGCATGAGAGCGGGCTCAGCAAAGACTAAAATACAAAATAGTGACACTGACTCAGAAAGGTCGCTCTTGGTTTTCGAAGGTAATTTCTCAGCATGTATCCCCGAAGTGTATTTGATTGACTCTAAAAACTACGAATTTGCACTGCAAACATGGATTATGTAGTTTGCTACCAATATGATTTAAATGTTAGTCCTATTTTCACCTTTGTCACCATGATTAAGCTGTGGTACACCGAAACGTCGGTGCTGGTTTTCCTGATTTTAATGTTTTTGTAGGAAATAAACAGTACCTTTGCGTAACCGCCGTTTGCCCCTGTTTTTCTGTTGCATACACTCTTGCCACATATGCCATGCATTGCCCACCTGGACAGGCGTTTCATAACGCTTTTTGTTTGCTGTTTCTGGCTCTAAAAAGTGCCTGTGTAGCTTATAATATCCTATGCAGGGAGTCACTCTGCGTCCTATGTGCCTGTCTTTCAAAGTGTTTCAACTCAGGGTCACAGTGGTTCTGACAAAGAGACTTGGCAATATTGGAGAGGTTAAGGTAGAGCAGGAGACTGGAACACTTACTAAACGATGTCTGTGATTTGTTAAGCAGGAAATCAAGTGCATATTTTAAAAGCCCTCTAAAAACAGCACATGTGGAAAATACAGAAAGTACTTTGGCCAAACAAAGAAGAACGAAGAAAAGTGCACTGAGTAAATGTTATACCAATGCTTTACTCAATTAATACTGAAGCATTTAAACGACAAAAGTGAACACAAAAATGATCTGTTCTTTTTCATCCTATTCATGTTTGGACAGCAGTTATTTTTTTCTTCTTTTTTCTGAGAGAAGTGTTAAGTGTCTGAACTTTAACATCATACCGGATTTCCCATGTCTCGACGGAGAATCTTAGACACGGTTCAGTCAATGCATCGAAGGTCTATCCACGCAAATATGCACACTGCCGTGGTGTGGTACATGTGCAATGCGACGTAAGGATCCTGTCTGCAACAGCAGAGATGCGGCTTCAGCACGCAGGTGACTTAGCACTATGGGCAGCATAGGCAGGCTGTGCTCGCCAATGGTGAAATTGGTTTCACATCTCTCCTTACGGCCCTTTCATGTACAGTTCCATGGCCGACCTGGATGGCAGAGGAGGGCAAACCAAGTGCTCTTCTACTCCTGTGTGAGACTCACTACCAGAGGGTTGGGAAGTTCAAACAAGGGACAAAGAGGAGATGTATCCACGGACATTTCAAACACTTCAAACACAATGGGCCTCATTACAAGTTTGGTGGTTTCCTGCACCACCAAGTTATGAATATCAGAGGGTTTAGCATCAGCGGAATTACTGCACTGTAAATCTGCTGCCACCCTCTCTACTCCCACCTATCTGACCCTCACTCTATCTACACACACCCACCTTACCCCACTACACATCCATGCACACACCTTACCGCCACCCTCTCTACCTGCACTCACCCCCACACACCCTACCCCCACTCTCTCTACCCACACCCACCAGCAGACCCACACTCTCTATTCCCCCTTCCATCTACACTACCCCCCTCTCTCTACCGCCACCCTACATATCACCCGCGTTCTCTAGCCCCAATCACCCACCCTACCACGCTCTCTCTACCCCACTCACCCTTCCCCCACTCTCTCTAATCCCACCCTACACTTCACCCGATTAATCTAGCCCCAACCACCCACCCACCCTACCACCACTATCTCTACCCCACCTGCCCTACCCCCGCCCTCTCTAACCGCACTCACCTACCCCACCCTCTACCCACCCACTCCACCGCCACCTGCTCTGCCTTTCTGCATTCTCTCAACCCCCACCCACCCATCATAGCCCCACGCTCTCTGCACGCATCCATCTTACCCCCACTCTCTCTACCTCAATGCTCCGACCCTATCCAAACTCTACCTCCACTCACCCCCATACAGCCTACACCCATTCTATATACCCCACCCACCCTACGTTTATGGCACCTTAACAAAATCAATGGATACACCACACATTCATTTTTCAGGTAGTAAATCCACCAAAGGTCCCTATGGAGTCCAAAAATGGGAAATTACCACCACTTGTAATCCAGTGACACCTCTACGAGTCTAAGTGGCAGTAATGGTCATGTATTTTGGCAGTATTTCAGTAGACTTAATGCCGGAATACAGCTAAACTCTTATCGAGTACAAAAATGTTATTTATAGCATTACATATCCGATTTCACTAAACTATGTGGTAAAGTCCAACTGTTGGGCAAAGCTATGACGGAATAAACATCATCTAAACCTTCCTTCAAAAGATACCAGGATCCTGATTTACAAACGAGTTTTACAATGGTACAATCCCATTGAAAAACACGTGGTAAATCAGGCCCTATATCTCCTGATGTCAGATATGTTCTAGGAAATAGACTCATAAGAGAATGCCTTATTTTAATGTGGTGATCTTTCTGGATTGTACTCTAAAAGTCACTCAGCATATTAATTCTTAACAAGAACATGCTCTAATAAACCATGAGAGCCCCAAGAGAGAAGCACTGCCATATCCAGAAGTCCACATAATGCTCCCAAGCAAAGCATGCTTAATCAAGGAGGGCTTAGGGCTGGCACTACCTTCCTCCCCCATCCCTGAGATTGTGTTTCCCCTCAACCCACTAAGCAAGTAAGAGAACAGATCTTGCTATGGCAGGACATGCTGCCCTAGCAATGCATCAATTGAGTTGGGACATCATAGGCCGTTGCCTGATGGAGACGACAGGTAGGGAAAAGGGCGGGTCAATGAGGGTGCCCAAAATGAAACAGCGGAAGGGCCAGTTGAGGAGAATGAGGGCTGAGGTGTGCCTAGTGACAAAAGTAGGGGGAGGAAGGAGAAGACATAGATAGGCAGGAAAGGACAGCGTTCAAGAAGGCTTAGCCTCATGGAACAGGACATTCAACGCATGCTAAAAGATTTTAGCGTCTGGAATTCCCGATTCCTGACTGGATGAACCTCCATTACCATTCCAAAGAGTTTGCTAATGTGTTTGATTTAAAGTGGTGGAAATGTCGAATTTGGTCTTAATTACCTGCTGTTTCATGGGAAAGTTGATTTATCAGACACACTGATGACCGCCCACCTATATAGATATATCCAAAAGGCTTTGAACACAGAGAAAGTGTTGCTTATACCCACCCTGAGATTCTAGATTGCTATAACTGGAAAGATTAGCCTTCATTGTCTACTTTTTTAATTGTGATCTGTGAATGCTTTGGTTTTGTTATATGCAATTATGATGTAGAAATTCGATTTTCAAATATATCCTATGTCTGCTAACTTGGAAATAAGATAAACAAGGTAATCACTGTCTCTTAGAATTAGTTTACTCACAGTGATGTCATTTTCTTTCATCAAAGCCATATTCAGCTTTGGTACACACGCATATTTGTTAATATATACTTTAAGGGATGAAGACACAGTGGCATGTTGAATGTTGTTTATAGACTTTTATTTTCAAATTGATAAGAGGGTTGCAGGGAATCCTATCTATCACTAACTCTATTCCCTGCCTCAACAGAACTAAGGAACTGTCTGTGTCAGGATGTTAACAAAAAGATCATCCTCTGTCCTGTGAGCAAACCCTGAACTGACCCTTACTGACCCTTACACTCTACACTCAATATATTGAGCACCTGGGGATTCACACAAGCTATCACTTGTAGCTTTGCATCCAAGTTCTAAAACACATAGAGGTTTAATGTTTATAAAGGAAAAACACTAAAACAAATTCCACCAGGAAAGGGGTTTTCCCTTCCCCTAGATGTCTTCTGGTAATCAAAAAGTCACTTGGTTCACAATGGTTCACATTCACTGTGTATTTTCATTGGGTTAAAAGGGTTCCTCTTGAAACTCTTGGTATACTTCCTTAGCAGGATATTTATGACTTTCTCATTTATCCTCCAAAAGAGGTATCCCTTCAATATTTGTTTACAATTTTACTTTTTACAAATGTACTTTGCTTTCCACTCCTGGTGTACTCCCCTGCCAGGATATTGCTATTTCACACAGTTCAAATCGGCTTTATTTCTCATTCCTGGTTTATTCTCCTTCCAGGATATTACTGTTTCATAAATGCAAGTTCACTTTCTTTCTTACTTCTGTATGTGTGAGTTCAGCCTCAGCATTTGCCTGGGTCACTAACCTGCCAGGACTTGTTTCCTCTCTAATGACGCTTTCTTTTATCCACAATGTTATAGTTGTCCAATATTGGGTCACGGGCCCCCTTTTAACAAAGTTTGTAACACTCTCTTTCAAGTTTTGGGCTATTGCGCCCTTTTCACAATTATTTGCATTCTCATTAATGTCTCTTTTCATGCAGTGGTCGTCCAGTTTCTCTCAGTATTATTTGCAAAGGTACCAATTTCATCAAAGGCCTCGCTTTGCCTTCCTTGCGCTACTTCTGTAACACAGCATTCACTTGCAGGTGCTCTGGTAACCCAGTTGGCTTCCCTAGGTTTATCTGATGTCTTTTGTGTCTCTCACACCTCTGTTTCTCTTTTTTCTCTGGTTCGCTGACTTGGTGTGCGTCCTGTCAGCCGAGAAGCCCTTGCGTTGACTTTTCCTGCAGTGTACTGCACCCTGGGGTGGATGGTTCTCACTCCTCCTGTTCTAAAGGGTGATACCCTCAAGAGAACCCAAATTCTTCCCATGAGGGATTTGGTTAATCATTTGAGGAGGTATGAATCCAGAATATGGTCCCTCTTCTTTTTATTGTTCTACTGTAAAAATGTCTGTGTCTAGGTTGTAACTTCTGGGTTCAGAGGGGGTACATACTCTTTGGAATTGGGCCAGATTTGTAATGGAATGGATGATTCTCCCTTCTCCTTCCATTGTTGTTGGCAATTCAGCAGTGGCCTTCCTTCACTCTGCTTTGCCCATAAGCCTCTCATTTCAGCCACAATCGTTCTCCTTTCGTTTTGCTCGCATACATAGTTCTCCTCAGCAGCAGCACCAGCTCACTTGGTTTCTGTTTCTTTCTCACTGATCTGTCAGCTGTGGCAGATTTAAACTTCCCGGCCTTGCCAAACAATTTCTATGGACTAGACTGCTGTGTTGGTTTACCAGTTTTAGTCATCTTCATTGCTCTGTCTCTCTTCCTAGTCCCATTACAAAGAGGGGGGTAGATACTGTGATTGACTTGGAATACCTATATATTCTTCATCTATACCACAATATGCCATATATGTATGTTGTATAGCTGCATTTATGCCATCAGAAATTATGGTCACTAGGTAATTTTGATTGAGTTTTGTCTTAACCCTCTGCCCTGGAGTTTGACTTCTCCCACATGGTCCTCCTGCAGATAGCCACCCCCACATTCAGAGTCAGGAAGCTTCCGCCTTTCCCTGGCGATGCATAAGGAGCTTTCCTCCAGAGTATTAGTGACAAGGTTGCTACATTTGTCACAATTCATTTTTTACAAATGTTTGATAGTTCATGTTGCCTGCATACCACTGACTTTGGTATTTAGACTATAAAAGAGGTGTTTTTCTTTTTCTTTATTTAGCAGCTAAGAATTTCTCTGAACAGTACTGTCCAATGTTTAGAAATGTAACTTGATAGCAGCTACACAGTGTTTCACGGTTTTATCTTCCAGTTTGAAAAATTAATTGCCATATTTTCATTTAAAAATTGATAGTGTTCCTTCTCTGTTTATTGAACTTCCAGAAACAGGAACCTACATTCATTCCATTATTTTATCAAAAGGTTTCTTCCTGTGCCTCGATTTATTAATGTATGACTGCCTCGAGTTATTAATAGGTGCCAACAAGGAAGCAATGACTTATGTGTTGATCATTACTCTTTATCACGCAGATGTGGACAACTTCCCAGACATTGGGTTCAATGGTAAACTCACAGCTCACTTAGTATCCAATGGGCAAATAGATCCCATTTGTGAAAAAGAGGTACTTTATTGTATGGAGATATAGCTGTAGGAGCTTATTTGTGCCCTAGACGTGCATGTAGAGGTATATGATGGGAAGGGGGGATTTAAGGTGAGAGGGCACTTAAAGGATAATGTTTGAACACAATTGCATTAAGCAGAAATTGTGTCTGTTCTTAATGCAAATCTGTACAAACCCCAACTTCTCTATTTGTACACCCTGTCAGCCTTCAAACGTAGTCACTAAGTATATAAGCATTATTTTTTTTATTATTACTTGCACATAATCAACTAGAAAAGCATGATTTTTACAAGGGGTATCAGTTCATAATTTCAATAAAATTCGAAGACCCACACAGGTGCACAAGGCGGCGATCAGACGAGGCGTTGGAAAGTTGCGATCAAGTCAAGGTGGAAATTTTACAGAATAAAGGGGGATATTTAGCCGACGCCTGATTCGCCAGTTGAGACTTCATGTCGTGCATCTGTGTGGTCATGTTGGTATCCACCATGCACCTCCGGTAAGGAATTCGAGCTTTGGTTCGCAATTTTGAGAAAAGCCTCCTGAATTATTTTTGCCGTGGCCGTTGCCCAGCGGGGTTTTTCACCAGAAATCAAACGGCACCACCATGTGTTTTCTTCAATCAGGGTTGAGTCGTGCCATAGTGGAGGAAGATAGGCCAGGCGTTCTCGGTTCAGCGAGGGGCAGTTCAGCAAAAGATGGCGTATTGACTCCATGGAGTCAGGATCATTACATAGCCTGCAGGTAGTTATGGCAGTTAAAGATCTAATCCCCAGGATTTCTCTTGTGTGGAGCAGGTTGAGACGTGCTCGCAAAAATATTCCTCGAAGTTTTTTGTCTGGGAATTTAACACAGTAACTTAGGGGCGACTTCAACTTGTTAAATGTTGGCGGGAGATGTCTTAAGCATTTCGCTGCTGCCGCTTTTTCTATGGTGGAGATCCAGTCTTGGGTCTTTAATTTGTCGCTTACCCTTTGGGGGTTCGAAATTAGGTCAAGTTTGGAACATGACACTTCCTCCAGTGTGTGTTCTTGCCGACGCACCCAAAGCAGAACGGCTTTGGAGGACGTGGAGGACAGCTCTTGGCTGATGAAGTTGCAGATTTGAAGGCCATCTTTTATTAAGGTCTTTCTAAACAGGGCAAGCGAGGCCACACTGACAGTCGCGCTTAACGAGAGCAGCCCCAGCTCTCTTCTGACTGCTTCAATGGGAATTGCATTTGGTAAACCCAGAAGTGATTTCCAGATGTGGCCCTCTAGCCTTCGCCATAGTTGGTGTGGAATCGTGAACATTGCGTCCATGCCGTATGTTAACGCTGGCACTATTTTCCCTTTATAGAAGGCAATGGCCGGGGAGAGTGAGTATTTGCCAAATTTCCTGTCGATCGCTTTGAGTTGAGAAGTCAAAAGCTTTGTTTTTGTCCAGAGGTGAGCTTGCATTTTCTGTTCCTTGCTTGAACCATCGATTACCACCCCCAGGTATTTGAAGTGGGAAACCACCTCAATTCTGATGTTGTTTACTGTCCACGATGTAGGTTTTTTGTGAGGACGAATGTCTTTTGAAAAAATCATGATTTTGGTTTTGGCCTGGTTTATTAGTAGATTGTTGGCTGACATATAGGCTGCAAGGTTATCGAGCTGCCGTTGCAAGCCGATTGGCGTCTGATCGAACAAAATCATGTCATCCGCGTAGAGGAGTCGAGACAGAACCGTGTTTCCAAGCTTTGGCGGAAAGGAGCGGACAAGCCGCTCAGAGTCTTTATAGTCACCAAGAAATGCGACAAAAAGGGCTGGAGCCAGTGGACAGCCTTGCTTGACCCCTCTGTTTGCACTAATTTCCCTAGAGAGAGTGCCTTGTCTGTTCAGCCTGACCTTGAGAGTGGTGTTGGTATGCAAGGCCATTAGTGGATTTAGGACCGATTCTGGGCAATTCCAGTTTTTTAACTTGCCCCATAATTTCCTTCTGTCGACTTTATCAAAAGCCTGTGAAAGGTCGATAAAGGCAGCATAGACAGGCTGAGAAGTTTCTTTCGTTTTCGCTTTCAACAGGGATAGTATGAATATATTCAGTGTAGTGCTCCCATGCTTTTTAAAGCCCGTTTGAAGAGGGTCATTGCAGGGGGCTATTTTGACCCATTGTTGAAAGTGGCCTAGGAGGAGAGACGCAAAGATCTTGCCCATGATGTCCAGCAAGGCTATCGGGCGATAGTTGCCCGGGACGTCTCTGGGTCCCTGTTTGTAAATGGGAATAATGATGGATGTTCACCACGAGAGTGGGATCTTTCTCGTTTGTCTGCAGTGGCTGAACAAATTAGAAATGAAGGTGGACCATTCATGGTGATGTTTTTTTAGGTCTATGTTAGACAGCCCATCCGGACCTGGCGCTCTGGACGATTTAAGCCTTTTGATTGCGAGAGATATGTCTGATACGGCTGAAAGGTCCACCCATGGGGAGTCTGGCATGGTGATACACTGAGATTTTTCTGCCGATGGACTCGCAAAAAGGTCGGTAAAGAAAGTAACCCAGGCTTGCTCCGGAACAGCGTTACTCATGTTTGAGGAGGTTGTCGCTTGCGTGTGGTTTATTAGAGACCAAAAGTCTGCTGTCTTTTTAGTTGTGAGGACTCGGAGCATAAGTTCAGCATCCCGCTGGTAGATGCCTGCCCGTCTGGCTCTTAACCATGCCTTATACATTCGAAATTCGTTGGCCCACTTGTTCCATGCTTCGACGGTTTTGACAGCTTTGACTTGTCTTTTTAGCTTTCTCAATGCTGTTTTTTTGAGTGCTATTTGTTTGTCGAAGTGATGAGTGTGGATCTTTTGGGCTTTTGGACCCAACGTCGAAGAATACTTGTAGGATAGGAGGAGTGGGAGGTAGTTTGGTCTACCAAGAGATTCCAAGGGTGACTCCGCGTTTTGGTTTGTCACGTACTGAGAGGTGATTGCCCTTATATTTGCGGCAGACAGACGCAGGCGCGTTTGTTGTGGATTGAGCTCCACCTCGGGGAGGTAGCTGCCGTTCGAGAGCGCTGTTGAGGCCCAAGAGAGGGACAAAAGGTTATGGTCGCTTGACGTGGTTTCCAGCACTTGGAAGTCTTGGACTTGTGCACACAGGGCTGGAGAGGCAAAAATGTAGTCCAAAGTGGCCGACCAGTGGCCTCTTTTCCATGTTGGTAGGAGAGGCTGGCCTTCTCTGATCTTGGCGGCGTTATGTAGGTTCCTAGAGGACATGAGTGTCATCCATATTTCGCCTCTTCGTTCGGCTTGCGTGGGTTCCGTGTCCTTCGAAGAGATCTCTTTCGGCTGGTCGCACTTAGCGTTGAGGTCACCACAGATGATGATCCATGGCGTCTCCCATTCTATACAAATGTCGTCGATTGTTTCCTCCATAGTTTGGCAGAAGAGAGATGTGGAAATTCTCTGTGGGTTCCAATAGGTGGTGATCAACGCAAGGGGGGGCGACAGGCTTGGTTTAGAAGGTGGTTTGAGGGAGTCCGACGGGCTGTTCCATGCCAACAGGACCGCCAGAACCCCGTAGGAGTTAGCAGTAGTTTTGAGAATTTTTAAGTTTTGGTCCGATCTCACCGCTATTAAGAGACCCCCTGAGGGACGACCCAGAGGACCCTTTACCGCCGGTGATGTCACAATTTTGTATCCATCCAACACAGGTTTGTCTAGCAGCCATGTTTCCTGGAGGCAGAGGATATCGAACTGTTGTAAGTCTATGCAGTTTTGAGTCGTTAAGTGAGTATGTCCCCTTGTGTTCCAGGAAGCCAGCGTTAAAAGTTTTGGATGTAGGGGGACGTCGGCTTCCTCTAGTGATTGCTATCTTGCCTTGTTTGGAGCTAGGACTTCTTTAATCCAATGCCATGGTCCTGTTGGCCTTGTAGTGGGTTTCGCTGGTGATAAGGCAGAAGTTGAGTGTCGGTGTTGAGACCTGTAGGCACGACTATCACTTTGAGGTGAGTAGTGTCTCCGGGCATGTGCTGGTCTATCCGTGCGTTGCCTGTCTTGCTGGTACTGAGACAAGCCGCGGGTAGGTGTGGCTTGCCTGTGTTCGCTGTGACAGAGGGACCTTTGAGGTGATGCGTCTACCCAGGCCACTTTCGATGAGGTTCTGTATTGAGAGAAGTGGTCCCGGGTAGGGTCTGCCCGATGTTCATGGGTCTGGTCAAAGGTTGACTTTTTTCTTGATGGGACATTGAAGTGAGACCTTAGCTTGTCTCTGCGCTCATGGAGGCGTCTAGATGGGCTCTGGTCGTTGTTAATTTTCTTCTTTGAGTGTACCTCAAAAGGGGTTGGTCTGTCGGCATAGGTTTTTATTTCTGAGAGAAGGAGCCCCATTGCCTTTAGGTCTTCGCCCGCTTGTTTACAGATATCTTGTATTGCCGAGCTATAGATGTAAAGGTGCGCCTTGGCCTTGTTGGCTCTGTGGTAAGGTTCGACCCGCTGAAAGTGGTCCGATTTCAAATGTTTTAAGGCGGGTATTGACGATGATATTTTCAGCACAGTTCTTCTGTTGAGAATTATGTATTTATCTTTGCTTGAGATCTGTTCGATTTTAAACAGGGTTATGGTTCTAGTTGTCTTGACGTTGGACGGGTTCAGTTCCGTTGGCTTGGGGGTCTTGGGTGGCTTTGACGGCCTTGTTTTATCTACCACACTATTTTGAACGTAGTTAGTGTTTCGTTTGGTCGAAGTGATTGGAGCAGGCGTGGGCAGATGGTGAATCTCGAGATGCTTCCCAGCCGGCTCCCATGTTGAGGTGGATGGGGCATCAGGGAGCGCCTGTAGAGTGGGCAGCCGGCAAGGGGTTTGTCCAGCATCTTGAGTAGATGAGAGTGCCATAGGCAAGTCGTCCACTTCTTGGGCTGAGGTTGGAGATAAAGGACTTGAAACGAGAGATTCTTCAGAGGTTTTCGGAGACTGAGCCAAGGCTGTTGTGGTTTGAGGCCGTGGCCTGGCCAGATCCAAGGTGTCCGTTGAGATAGAATGGCCGGAGTTTGTTAAGCTGCGTTCTGACAGAAGATTGCGGGGATGGATCGGCGGGGAGGGTTGACGATCGCTTAGCGCTAGTTTTAATATCTTTTTGCCTTGGAGTCTCCGTTGGGTCCGGTCCTGGTTTTGAGCGGAAGTAGGGTGGAAACTGGAAGTGGGCGTTAGAGCCACTGACGTGGGCTTTGGTTTGCTCGAAAATATTGGAGCAAGATCAATGAAGGAGGTAGTGTAGGACGTCTGTGTAGAGCTGTCAACACAGAACTTTTGAGGAAGGATCGTCGTCCTTATCGCAGGTGAGTGTGGTTGCTGTGGGGCCAACAGTGTTGGGTCTTTTGAGGTGTTAAATATGTCGTGTTTCAAGTCGATAGCAGTGATATAGCCTTCGAGGAAGGTGAGTTTAGACTGAATGGAGGCCAAGATGGCCGTGTTGTCTCTTGATGCATCTCCTAATGATTCATAGAGTTTGCAGAAAGGGGCCATTGCGATGGTTATTGCCGACATAATTGTCGTTAAATCTTTTCTGTTGCCCGATGTGTCTTTTTGAGGTGTAGAGGCAGGATCCAAGAGTGGTCTATTATTTCTTGGGAAGTCTCTGGGTCCTAAAGATGCAGGGTTCGCCAGGGAATGCCTGCGCCTTACTGATCTTCTTTCGAGTTCTGCGTCGTTTGAATGTCTCTCTGTGACCGGGCTCTGGTGTTGGTCGCTGTCGTCTTGTATGATAACGCTGGGTGACGAATCTGCCAGCGACGCCAGGGGTGGAAGAATGGGTAGGTGGGTTTTCGGCCACGATTGTGTGGACTTTACTTTGTATGAAGAGACAGGCTTGGGCTGTAATAAGTCTAGAATGCCCGGGAGACCCTGGTTAGCCGGGCAGTCTTTGAGTATTAAGTGAGGAGATGAGCTGGGTTCCGGGTTTCTAGAAAGGGGCTTCTCAGCTTGGATATCTGGGGCAGTGATGAGTGGAGCAGAAAGTATCCGCTCGGGGGTCAACGTGACTGGTGTCGGGAGGTCCTGTAGGTTGTCTTTGGGATCTGTAGGACAAGTGGGTGGGTGGGGGCGTTCAATAGCTACAATTTTTCTGGTTTTTAAGGCAGGCGCGGCTTCGTCAAGGGCTTCTAGAATTTCTGCATCAGACAGCTCAGATTCGGTCGATAGTTTTCTTTTCCCTTGGATCTTAAAGAAGTTCAGCAAAGCGGATGACAAGAGAGGTGTGGGTAAAGAAAGTTTAGAATCACCTCTCTTTTTCCGAGACTGGGGTCGGGCCTCTCTTAGTGGGTGCTTGGAAGATTTTGCTGGTGCAGACGCCAGGACTTGGTGTTTTTTTTTTTTTGTTGGTACCGTCAATTTATTGAGTGCTTGTGTCGTTGGCACAGGTTTCGTTCTTGTATTAGTTTGGTTTTTGTGCGGTGGTCTCATTTGGGCGCACAGTTTTTTGTGCGAAGCAATGTTCGGAGAGATGGAGTCCTCATCTGAATCTGTATCAGTTATTGATTCCAAGAAGGAATTCATTAATGTGTCTTTGGGTTTGTTTTGAGATTGAGATTGTGAATCTGAAGGAGGTTTGAGAAGAGAAATCTCAGCTGTAGATATATTGTCTTGCAGAATGCTAAACTCAATATCGGATGTTTGTGTGAGATTGACTGAGGTCAGGTCCGGTGCCATGCAAAGCGCCACTGGGGCCTGAGCGGAGGCTAATTGTTTTTTTAGAGTCTCGCGTCCAGCCGTATCCGATAAGGTCCTGGGGTCGTCCGTAGTTATATGAATCATCGCCTCGATGGTTATGTTGGACGTGCATGGCTGGGACTCAGAACAAGGATCAGAGACCGATGACGGCATGTGGGCCGAAGTCAAGTTGAAAGAAGTGTCTGGTGGTGCCGCCATGTTGTTCAGCTCAGCCGTGTCGGCTGATACAGCGGGGTCTGGCCGGGCTGTGCCGGGTGAGTCAACTGGTGCGGGCGCCCTCAGACGTACTGGCAGGGACCCTCCGGTCCCTGCACAGGATGGGTCACTCGCCGAAGCGGTGAGAGGGCAGGTCGCGTCAGGAACTGGAATCAGACAGCTGGCCGGCGCTGTGGCGTTAGCTGGTCCACCTTTATGCGTTGTAAGGTGCGTATGGACGATCCGGGACTCAGGCCCAGGGGGGGCGCCCGGCTTCACAGGCTCCATGGGTGCCGATGACTGTGACCCAGAAGTTATGATAGTTCCATGAGTTTGGCTCGCCAAAGGAAAAAGAAGATATTCTCGAGGAGTCGAGGCAGGCGACGGCAGCGTAGCGGTCGCCGTCAAGGGCCTCGAATGATGTAAAGAGGTTGGGGCCGAGGCGGCCGATAGTGCATGTAAGTTCTTACGCACTTTGCTTCTGAGTCTGCGCTGATCTGAATCTTCCTCCATGGGAGGGGGAATTGGGGAAGGGGGGTGGTGGGGGGGGGGGAGAAGGGTCACAGTGAGGTAGGTGGAGGAGGGAAGAGACGGAGGGAAGAGAGGACACAGTAGGAAGTGATTGGCGGGTAGGAAAGGAGAAAGAAGAAGGAAGGTGAGAGAACAGAAATGGGTAACCGGTAAGGAAAAGGTATAAGGAGGAGGATAGTTGGTAGTTGGTAGTTGATAGATTTCGTGGACAAGTTAGTTGTAAAAGTTACCTTGGGGCTCTTAGACCATCTGGACTCTGGAGCCTTGTCCCTTGTCCTGGCGCGGACTGGAGCAGACTGGAACTCTGCCCGAGCTCCGCGCGCGCTCCGCGCGCAGGGCAAGTTTTTAAAGGTGATGCTGGGAAAAAATCTTAAAGGCACAGCAGCGTCAGCAGAAGAGCGTAGAAAACACGTCCTCACTCGTAAGTCACTGGAGCAGACTGGAACTCTGCCCGAGCTCCGCGCGCGCTCCGCGCGCAGGGCAAGTTTTTAAAGGTGATGCTGGGAAAAAATCTTAAAGGCACAGCAGCGTCAGCAGAAGAGCGTAGAAAACACGTCCTCACTCGTAAGTCACTGGAGCAGACTGGAACTCTGCCCGAGCTCCGCGCGCGCTCCGCGCGCAGGGCAAGTTTTTAAAGGTGATGCTGGGAAAAAATCTTAAAGGCACAGCAGCGTCAGCAGAAGAGCGTAGAAAACACGTCCTCACTCGTAAGTCACTGGAGCAGACTGGAACTCTGCCCGAGCTCCGCGCGCGCTCCGCGCGCAGGGCAAGTTTTTAAAGGTGATGCTGGGAAAAAATCTTAAAGGCACAGCAGCGTCAGCAGAAGAGCGTAGAAAACACGTCCTCACTCGTAAGTCACTGGAGCAGACTGGAACTCTGCCCGAACTCCGCGCGCGCTCCGCGCGCAGGGCAAGTTTTTAAAGGTGATGCTGGGAAAAAATCTTAAAGGCACAGCAGCGTCAGCAGAAGAGCGTAGAAAACACGTCCTCACTCGTAAGTCACTGGAGCAGACTGGAACTCTGCCCGAACTCCGCCTTAAAGCATTATTTTGGTACTCTTTGTGAAATCACAGCATATTTATAGTTGATGATGTCACCACCGCAGAAAGCGCTATAATTTGACAAGCAATACTTACTTCATTCTTTCTCATTATCTCTTCAAATGGACGTGATTCGCGGATTGGTATGTGATTTTTGTAATAACCCTTAAACAATGGCTGTTGTATGTACATATACTGTTAACAATGTAATTAGTCATGCTATATTACTTGTTTTTTGCTATAATACCGCCCTGAAGAAGGATTAAATCCGAAATGCATTGGCACTAGAGTATTATGGGCAATTTGAGATGCAAACTCATTGTGTGATTTACAAATACAAATTTTGGCGGCAAATATTACAGGAATGTGAATTAAACAATTCCTGCTAAAATATTTCTTTGAACTTCATTACTTTTATATCGTAAGCTGGATACCTAATCTACAACATATTAAACATTAGCAACCTATTTGGGGCTTACTGAGATGTGCCTTTCCTAACAAAGTGGATTCACTTTTTTTCTTGAAACAGGTGGGAGACCTGCCGCAAGCTCTCCAGTGCTGCAGGGAGGCTGTCAGATCTCTTCTTCACCCATGCCACTTCATCCTCTTCGGCCTGAAACCTTGATGTATTCACTGCTCAGCCAGCCTGGCATTGTTCTGGTCTGCTCCTAGCATGCGCGGCATGCTCTTCAGGACTTGCCCCATCTGACCCCAAGGTGTTCTGAGAAGGATGAGTCTGTGCTGCCTGGTCCTGGGCCACCCCACACATGCGGATCAGGGCTGGGCAGCCCTGATCTTCTCCCAGGGCCGCCTTGCACACGCAGCCCATGGTCTTTTGTTCTGGGCTTGGCCAGCTAAGCAGCAACTTGACAGCAGGCACATGGGTACGCAGACTTCATCAGGCACACAGCACAATGCCCTCGGTGTATGCTAGCCTGGCTAATAGAGTCCATTTAGCCCTATGAGGCACCTCAAGACAACGGCCCCAAAGGGAGCCTGTTGTTATAGCCTCCTGCTGTCTCCCTCCTCTTTTCAATCATTGCTCCCAGTGTTTTTTTCTCTTTTTTAACGTTCCCTTGCCCAGTCCACGTCTGGGGTAGGGGAGATCCTGTCCATTGTGTTTTTATGTTCTAACATTCCAGCAAGCCCCATGGTAGGGTAGATGGTTAAGTTCAGTCTAACACAAAAGGTACATTCAATAAATGAGGTAAACACAAAAACACCATGCATAGTAGAGGGGTCCCTATGCGTGTGTGGCAGCCATAAAAGCATCAGTGGTTGCCATTACTATAGGTTGAAACAGCTCTACACTCACTTGGAGACCCAAGCGGGCTCTCAACTCCACACGCATTGCAACAACATACTGTGTTGATCCTGCCATTTATTGTGGGGCCCTGAGACCAGCAGGGGCCCTGTGCTCCATTCATCATTTGCTGCAGGCCCTGGCTCTCTCTCTGCAGCCCCCAATTACCAGGATGGGCACTCTGAATTTTAAGTACCTGCCACAGTTGCTTGAAATACAGATTATGTGGCACTCCATTGCCAGAAGAGGTGTTGATTCACAGAACACTACCGTGGCCTGAGCTTCACTGCTGGGCACTCCCATGTTTTGCTATGTTAATATGATGTATACCATGCACTGCTGCCATTTTCATTGTCTCCGGTTGTTCCAGCGGAACTGAAAAGATGAAAAGAAATGGTGGGTTTGTTAGTGGGAGGAGAGGGAGAGTGCAAGAGTGCTTTTCTGTTGGTAGTTTCTTTTAGGAAGAAACAGTCACTGGGTGTAGGTTTGCTTCTGTGTGGTATGGGTCGGTGGGCATTTGGGCGCTTGAGTCAGTATGAGAAGTCGTGTGTGCCTGTGGCATAGTGGAGGGTGGACAGTGATGCGATTGTGTGAGTTACTGGATGAGGTGTGGAGTTTTGCTGTTTGGTGTTAGTGTGGGTGTTGTGGTAGTGGCCATGTGTAGGTGTTGTTTTGGTCTGTGTGCTGTGTGTCTGCAGGAATATTGAGAGTTTTGGGAGGATTAGTGAGAAGAAGGTGATGATCCTTTTGCCATTGTGTGGGAGGGGAGAACTGCATCATCACCACCGCCACCTGGGCTGTACCACATTTTCAAGAAGGGGAGTGTCGTGTGAGAGCTGCTGGGTCTTGCCCTGCCAAGGCAGTCCCACTCTGAATCCCCAGAAATCTCTGCACATGCATCCTGGGTTGAACAAGTTTGTTAAGACCCCCAATGTTGCAATTAATGGCGTGGCGATCTGTCTATGCCTCTACAATATGTGGCCCGGCTAGTGAAGACCTTCAGGGGCTCCTCATTGCAGGGCAACTCTAGAATGGACAAAGCCCGGGTAAGGCCCTTGGGGCTCCCTCTATGCTGATGCTGCTCAGGGACAAACAAAAAGCAAGCACAGGAGCATCCTAAAACCTCATCTATGCCAAGGTGGACATTCAGGCTGGTCAGGCAGGCTGCCTGTGAAGTAAGAACACCATATATATATATATATATATATATATATATATATATATATATATATATATATATATATATTCAATGAAACAACTTTGTTAAAGGGACGTTATGGTTAAGTTGCGCTACTAAAAACCTATGAAATTCAATGAAAAAACTTTGTGAAAGGGACGTTATGGTTCCAAGTAAAACCGAAAAACCCTTGAAATTCGCCAGTTATGGTAAGCTAAGCAACCATAACTCACGCCACCACCGTGCACTGCTAAGACTAACACCCAGGACATCAAAGATGACATTACGCCTGCGGCATCCCGGTGTAGGAAGGAAAATCTTTTACCAAGATGGCCACCATGGAAAGGGAAGGCGGGGTGTATAAAGAACACAACAGGGCATGAGCGGGGGTGTGGGGGGAACAGGAGACAGAAACGGGGCATGAGCGGGGGTGGGGGGCAACAGGAGACAGACACAGGGCATGAGCGGGGGGTGGGGGAAACAAGAGACAGACACGGAGCATGAGCGGGGGGTGGGGAGAACAGGAGACAGACACGGGGCATGAGCGGGGGGTGGAGGGCAACAGGAGACAGACACGGGGCATGAGCGGGGGTGGGGGGCAACAGGAGAGACACGGGGCATGAGCGGGGGGTGGGTGGAACAGGAGACCTACATGGGGCATGAGCGAGGGGTGGGGGGAACATGAGACACACGGGGCTTGAGCAGGGGGTGGGGGAACAACAGACATGGGGCATGAGCGGGGGGTGGGGAGAACAGACACGGGGCATGAGCGGGTGGGGGGAACAGGAGACAGAGACGGGGCATGAGCGGGGGGTGGGAACAGGAGACAGACACGGGGCATGAGCGGGGGGTGGGGGGGCAACAGGAGATAGTCACGGGGGGTGGGGGAACAACAGACATGGGGCATGAGCGGGGGGTGGGGAGAACAGACACGGGGCATGAGCGGAGGGGTGGGGGGCAACAGGAGACAGACACGGGGCATGATCGGGGCTGGGGGCAACAAGAGAGAGACATGGGGCATGAGCGGGTGGGGGGAACTGGAGACAGACACGGGGCATGAGCGGGTGGGGGGAACAGGAGACACATGGGGCTTGAGCGGGGTGAGGGCGGGAGGGGGAGAGACACACGGGGCGTGAGCGGGGGGTGGGCAGAAGGGGGAGAGACACACGGGGCATGAGCGGGAGGTGGGCGGGAGGGGGAGAGACACACGGGGCATGAGCGGGGGTAGGGGGGAGACAGAGAGATACACGGGGCATGAGCGGGGGTGGAGGGGAGGGGGAGAGACACACGGGGAATGAGCGGGGGGTGGGCTGGAGTGGGAGAGACACACGGGGCATGAGCGGGGGTGGGCGGGAGGGGGAGAGACACACGGGCATGAGAGGGGGTGGGGAGGAGAGAGACACACTGGGCATGAGCAGGGTGTGGGGGGAAGGGGAGAGAGACACACGGGGCATGAGCGGGGGGTGGGCGGGAGTTTTGAGAGACTCACTGGGCATGAGCGGGGGGTGGGCGGGAGGGGGAGAGACACACGGGGCATGAGCGGGGGGTGGGCGGGAGGGGGAGAGACACACGGGCATGAGCGGGGGTGGAGGGGAGGGAGAGAGACACACAGGGCATGAGCGGGGGTGTGGGGGAGGGAGAGAGACACACGGGGCATGAGCGGGGGTGGGGGGAAGGGGAAATAGACATGGGGCATGAGCGGGGGGTGGGCCGGGAGGGGGAGAGACACACGGGGCATGAGCGGGGGTGGGGGGAGGGATAGAGTCACACGGTGCATGAGCGGGGGTGGGGGGAAGGAGGGAGACACACGGTGCATGAGCGGGGGGTGGGGGGAAGGGGAGAGAGACACAGGGCATGAGCGGGGGTGGGGGGAGGGAGAGAGACACGGGGCATGAGCGGGGGTGGGGGGGAGGGCGAGAGATACACGGGGCATGAGCAGAGGTGGGGGGAGGGAGAGAGACACACGGGGCATGAGCGGGGGGTGGGGGAAGGGAAGAGAGACACACGGGGCATGAGCGGGTGGTGGGGGGAGAGAGAGAGACACACGGGGCATGAGCAGGGAGGTGGGGGGTGGGAGAGACATGCGGTGTTCTTGTGCAGGCGGCAGATCCCGCTACTTGGCCCTCCGCTGGCCACCGTGTGCCGATGGCGTGAGCAGGGGGATGGAGGAACAGGGGTGACACGGAGCATGAGTGGGGGTGGGGGGGACAAGAAGGACACTCGGGGCATGAGCGGGGCTGGGAGGAACAGGAGACAGACACAAGACTTACTGTGCAGGCGGCGAGGAACAAAGATGGCGGGCGTCTCTGAAGCCAGACGCACTGCACGCTTTCACCGCATCCAATGAGAGAGCACGTCAGATGTCCGCGGACATCACGCAAGCTGCTTGCCCAATCACCGTCCTGTCCACGGAGCCCAAACTTTGCAAACAAAGTATATGGGCCACTCTGATTGTTCTTGCAAAGTTTGGTGAGGATTCGTCTAGGGGGGGAAAAGTTATAGGGGGTCCCAAAACGTCTTTTTTCCCATAGACTGAATAGGGGAACAACTTTGCGCACGGCTACAGGCCAAACAGCTGAACGGATCTTCACCAAATTTGCGGCAGGGGCTTGGTCCCAAAAGCATGCTTTTGTAAATTTGGTGACAATCCGTACAGTACTTTTATTTAAAACGACCAAAAAGAAGGTCTAAAAAAATGTGTGATATCTATGTCCGCTCCGCTGTCACACTTCCCTGTTTGCTCCGCGGACAAGATACCAATTGGCTAAGGGGCTGGTGTCATGACCGTGGACATGTGACGTCACTGCCGATTGGCTGCAGTGAGACGTGTTCTGCATCAGATTGTTCGGATGCGCCTGACATCTTGCATCCGCCGACAGCGCAGCGCCGACCAGCGGCAACATGCTATTTCGAAAACTATTTTGCTGTGTCATAGTGCTTGTTGTGGTTCACACTGTAAGAGATGGGTGAAAAAATGTATTTGCTGAGGAGGTAGGTATTAATATTGTATTCTCTACGCATGCCTTGTTCGGAATGTTTGTGTGTACACAAAATGAGGGTTTTAATAGGGGTATTATTTCAGTCCGTCCTGCGCCCAGGCACCTTGAAACTGTTGTAAGGACACGCGTGGTGTTAGCGAACATTCCAATTGAGTACATGTAGTTATTACATCATTTGTTCCTATGGGTGTGCTATTGAATCGTATGCTGCCATGGGTGTGACATGCTGCAGTGGTTGTGGCCAGGGCCTAGAGTCTTAGATGCATGGCTGTAGGCCGAAGGCCAAAGGCCATACTTTCAAGACTGTAGGCCCTGGCCACAACCACCACAGCATGTCACACCCATGGATACACCTGTAGTATTGATTATCGATTAGATGGTTGTTGGGAGTGTGTACAGTCTTGGCTGCATGGCCAGAGGCCATGCACCTAAGTACAAAGTTATAAGCACTATAGGTATAAGCCACTGAACACCCATAAATTGTAATAAGTATGGATATACAGGTAGGAGTCTAGCCTTTGGCCAGAACCACTGAAGCATACTACAACTATTGTTGCACCCCTACTACCGCACATCACTCAGGTGGTTGTGGGGAGGATCTCCCAATGCACCTGAGAACACACTTGTCAACTCCAAGGGTTATAAGCCAACATGGATTTTACACAGTGTGGTAGTTGTGGGCAGCACGTTCACTTTTGGGTGCATGGCTGCAGGCTGTAGGCCATACACTGAAGAGTGTTGTACCCTGCCCATAAGCAGTGCAGGATATCACAGTCATACATCTCAGCCACACATTTGATTATGAATGTGGTCGGTGTTGGCAGGGCATAGGGTCCTGGGTACAAATTGAGTACATGCTACAGTTATAATGTTTCATTGTATGGGTGTGTCACTCATGTGTAAGCGACCATGGGTGTAATATGCTGCAGTGATTGTGGCCACGGCGTAGAGTCTTGGATGCATGGCCGTAGGCCATACTTCCAAGACTCTAGGCCCTGGCCACAACCACTGCAGCATATTATAGAAATTGATAAAATTGTAGTATTGCTTATGGGTCAAATGGTTGTGGAGAGTGTGTAGAGACTTGGCTGCATGGCCAAAGTGTTGTTACTAGCCACAATGGCCATGATATGGTGTGGTAGTTGTGGCGAGGACTTAGAGTGTTTGGTGCATGCCCAAAGGCCATGCACCCAAAAACAAAGTTATAAGCACTGCAGTTGTAAGCCACGATGGATTTCATACTCTGCATACACATACATTAAAAAATCTGTGGCCTTACACCCAAGTCTGTAGCTTGTGACCACAACTACTGCAGTATATAACAGGCATAGGTACACTCGTACTATGAAACATCAGTCAGGTGGTTGTGGGGAGGCCGTAGCGTTTTAACTTTATAAGTAGTTAAATTAGAAGGCACAATGGTTGCGATATGCTTTGCTGTTTCTGGCAGGACCCAGAGTCTTGGGTGCATGGACAAAAGCCATGAACCCAAGTGTGCAGTGATGAGGAGTGAGGGTATAAGTGAATATGGCCGTAGTGTGGTGGTGTGTTTGTGTGCATGTTCTAGTGTCTTGGTTGTATGGCTGCAGACCATGCACGCAAAACTAACCTTAAAAGTAGTGAAATTAGAAGCACCATGGTTTTGATATGTAGCAATGTTTGTGGATAGGACCTATAGTGTGGGTTGCTTGCCCGTAGGGCGTAGGTGGTGGGTTATATATCAAAGATGCTAGGTCCAGCTTATAGTCACTGTACCATATTACTGCTATAGATTAGCCGTGTTGATTCGCATACGTATGAAATGACTATAATTATACTTACTGTTTAATTTGTGTAGAATCCACACATGTTTTATATGACTGGAGTACTTGGCGCACCTAGGCTTTTTTAATTTCTGTGATAAAAGAAAAAAGCATGTTAGTGTTTGCATTTTATGAAGACTTCTTACATTGTATAATGGACAGTTTAGCTTTTTTTTACCCTCATACTTAATTTACAAACCAGTGTACTGTGCATTGTGCTCAGTTTCTGTGTTTGTTTTTGAAATCCTTGGGTCTGGGAGAAAAAAATCCTTGTCCGATTAAAACAAACCTATGCTATGGTACAAACTATTCCTTTGCTTTCTTTGAGTGCTTGCTTGTTCTTTCTGATTTATGTTATGCTTGTTGCCTTGTTGCTATTTTTAACAGTAGTTATATACCTGTTGGCATATTCTAACTGTGCATTTGTTGTTATGCTTCTGTGCTATTCATTTATCTGTGTTGTTGTTATACACTCTTGGGCAGTTAGATACCTGTTGGCGTATTCTAACTGTATGTAGGCTTTCACTTAATTTTTTGGTTATGTTGAAGTAGACATTAGTCATAAAATTTTGGCTTTAAGAAGATTAAATACACATTTGTAAGATTAGCTGGCAATCTCTGCTTTAGAGTAATGGTGCTATCATTACATTCCACCCATCCACATTTCTTCTTAATATATGCAGTGTAGTGACCTGCATGGGTTGTAGCTCCTGCATGGTAGATTATACCTACTGTTGTAAAGGTTTTCTTTCCCAGTGACACTTGACCGTGTGTGAATCCCGTCAGCTTGTAGTTGTTTTTGGTACCATCTGTATTATAACGTAGCAGCATAAGTATTATGTACTTACTATGAGCTCGTATCAGTAAGGTGGAACAATTGTCTGAAATGCACATAGTACATAATCTGGCATGGTTTGCATTCTGTACCAGTTGCTGAAATGGAATGGATTCACAATTAGGTATAGATACATTCAGAAATCGCTCATTTGGGATTTGTTCCTGTATGACATTGCTACAGAGAGTGCATGTATGTTTCCACATTTATGAAATCTGGAAGATTTCATTTATAGGTATGCTTTTGTTTTCCAGTACTTGTAGTAAGTACATTACAAATTCTTGTGGATCTTCCTGTGTGTTTATAGTGAATCTCACCATTCCAGCACAGTAGTCCAATTCTTGTCTTATTCCAGGAACACTGTGCGTGTTGTCAGGATTTATTTGTTGCGTTTCTATGAAGGACTAACATTTGCAAACACAATTGGTCTGTACTGTGTAAGTAAATATTGTTTACCATTGGTGGCAATTGAAATAGAATATTCATTGCTACATTTGCATAGCAACTTACACCACTTTCATTTGAAAATTTGAATGGAACAGCTAGTTCCGTTTCAGAGTGTTTTTTTTTGGAGTTTCTCTTCCTTCTTTGAAGAAGTACCTGTTTACTTTCCCTAATAGGTTCTACTTTGCTTGTGGTTATTGATGAACCTTTTCCTTGTTTTGTTTCCAGGAGGAATTTGCTATCAGATCCTGTTGCATTTCTAATTTAAGTACTTTACTTTTACCACATTTTAATTTTTCTGGAACAGGACACTGTTTCAGATGGGGGGTGTACAGTGAACGCAGTCTATTGTATTCCAAAATGCAAGGAATATCAGCGGTCACTTTATTTGCATCAAAGTTTATTAGAAATAGACAGTCAATTGTACGTAAGAGTGATAGTGCTACGTAGCTCATGCCTTCTTTAAAGACTGTGTTTCCTACATCTATTAATGCTTTGTCTAGGGTAAGACCTTGGGATTTGTAAATGGTGACTGCATATGCAAGGGTTAGAGAAAATTGTTCTCTACGTACATACATAGCTTTGAATAGATGGAATCGAGCAGTTGAGCGCCCTATTCTTTTCGCTTCTGAAAGTTTGTCAAAGCGAATATTGACAAACTGAATGTTGCTGTCACGTGGGTATGATTGAAAGCCCACAACTGTACCCAGTGCCCCATTAACTAGCCCTTGCTCCACGTCAAGGTTACGTTTCAGCATTACTCTACAATTTAAGGATAATTTTAATATTTTTTCCAACCCAGCTGTGTTGAATATTGAATTTTCTAAACTACTTAGTCTTGTTGTGGCTTGCTCACACATGGGTAGTGTCATACCATGTACGTCTAGTTTGTCTGTGGCACAAATTTCAATTATTGGTTGCATTTCTTTATTTAACGTTGTTTCATTGAATTTGACACAGCTTGCAAGAGTTGGCATTAAGGCCATACAATTGACATTTTTGTGCGCTAATTGTTCCATAACATTAGTAGCACATGCATTACCGCCGTAAAGTGCCGGTTTTTCAATATTGTATGTGCTTCCTGAGATAGTACACCAACTCTAATACTTTTTAGGATGTTAGCATAAGTGAGCTCTGCAGATTGCCGCATGTTTTCTGTTAATTCTCTGTATTAGAAATGTTGCCAAAGGTTGACATTTCCTATTCTGTCAACAGTTTTACGGCAGAGTTTGTGTCCTTCGGTTTTAAAAATAGGTTCCCCTTTCACTTGTGTCAATTGTAGAAGATCTCCAAAAACAATAATGTGTTTCCCTGCAAAGAGTTCTTCATAGTTTGTTTTAAGTACTTCTTGCAATCAGAGGTGAATCAAAGCCAACATTAGGTTGGAGACCATGCTCACTTCATCTATTAGTAGCATGTTCATTTGTTTTGGTGTTCTACTGGAAGAAGTAGTAATCAGTGTAAAGAGACACCGCCTATGTTGTAGGCAGCTAAACCTGTGGGGGCAGTTACAACAGCTGATAGTTTGTTGTTTGTCAATTGCTGAAGGAACTTGCTAATGATTTTGATTAAGAATGTTTTTCCTGATCCAGCTTCACCACTGACACACAGCAGTATTGGTTTGTAATTTTCGCAGGTTTTGTTACGTCTTCAAAAATGGTGCGCTGCTCTGAGTTAAGTTGTGTTTGTTTTACAGTTAAGTCTTCTATATTTTCTTGATACTGACACATGGTGTTTTCTACTTCTGTCATAGCTAGTTCTGCCTCATTTGCTATTAGTGGCTGTCCTAGTGGTTCTTGACTTCCTGTTACAGAAGGTTGACTACTGTCGGAAGAGTTCTTATCTAGTTGGGCCTGAAGTTCTTCTTCATGTTGCTGTTCATTGTGCAACATTGCTTTGTACTGCGTGAAGTTCACATCAGTGATAGTATTTTCATATGCTTTCAAAGCATCTTCACAGCAATCATAGTTATCTAGTATCTCTTCCTCTTTTCTCCATGGTTTAAAAGGTTGTAGTAGAGACATGTAATACAGTTCTTTCTGTTGAGGAGTTTCTAATGACAATTTAACATGATTAATTAAGATTTGTTTTGTAGGTTTCACTAAGCTGCCTTCACAATCTATGACTGTATATCTGCCTTTGCTTTCATCGGGTTTTATATTATTTTTGTATCCAAAATTTTGAGCTATGTGGTAGAGACACATGCTTTCCAAAGTGCTACTCCTGTTTGGATAGTATGTGTCCAGTACATTGTTTTTTAAAATGTCTTGGCTGTTGGGATCATTTCTGGCAATTGTTTCTATGTCCTCATATGATTTTAGAACTCTTTTTCTAGATTTATCAGGACCATGACTTAAGCATACTATGTTGTCTGATTTTCCATACAAAGCAGTACCAGTTAAACGATCTGCCGCTTCATGTGCGCCTCATTCTCTATGAGAGAGCATTTTTATGCCTAGGCTGTACAATTTCTGAGATAGTGTTTTGTCTGATGATAAGTCATCCCAGAGGTCTTGAAGCTCTGTTTTTCAGCTTTTGTTAAGTAGGCTGTAACATATCGTGCAACCGCAGTGGAATTGTCTGCAATGTACTGCACATCTATGTTGGCATTCCATAAGAGGGCAATGATTGCATTGTAATCATTGACATATTTACATTCTTCGGTTCTTTTTATGAAGTACGTGTTCTTAGGTGATTTACCTTTTACACTATGTCGAACTGAAGACATGAAGATTTTCACTTCACCTGTTTCTGTAACTGGTCTAGGGAAAACAAACCGGCATTTGGTGTAGTATTTCCCTTTGTTTTTGTATTTGCAGCGACAATATTTGCCACATTTGTGTCTTTGAAATTGTGATATCTGCCCGTGCAGGTCACTATGTGTCCGTTTTGAAGGGATTTCACAAGTGACATATTTTTGATGAACTGCAAAACAGTGGCATCAGTGTCCTGACCAAATTTAGGTGCACCTTTGATCCATAAAAGCATGCGAATATGTGGTGCTCCTCTTGCTTGGTATTCTTTTCTCCCAAAAAAGTGCTGCACTTCTCTCAATGGAGGAACAGTTTTATTGCAAATAAAGTGTAGCATAGCAATGAAACTATGATGGAAATATCTTGACACATTAACTGGATCTAGAGAGCAAAGTTCTCCAGGTGTTAATATATGTATGTTGGTTTTGTTGTTGTTTGATATGCGTAGGAAGTCATGTAAATCTTCCCATGCATATTCTGCACAACTTAGTGTAACAAACCAAATCGGTGGTCCAAGGTTTCTGATCATACAACATACGTCTCAGGGCCATCGAAACCAGTATTCTCTTGTACCACGCATGTTTACAAACAAATTTGTTATACTTGACTGTAAACCTTCATCTTTTTCTTGTACTTTTGTATTAATTGTTTAGCTGACATATTTTGAAAGTGGGTTCCAGATTTCAAAATGTGTGAAACTCTGTAACATAGGGTTGCTAGTTCACTTTCAAAGAGTAGGTGGAATATGTATTCCACATTATGTCTAAACCTGGGCTCTTGTTAATACATTCATAATGAGCGGTATTCTGATGCCGTAATCTGAGTGGGTCTATCATCGTACCTTCCACCTTTCCCAGTAGGAAATAGCAGTGGAAAAGCATGTGCTTCTATACTTTTTTCCCATATGCTCATTGGTGAACCTTTGGTTTGTCGCATTTGGTAAGTTTCTAGTGCATCATCTATGCTTTCATTGGAATGCAATGGATGAATTGTGTACTGGTCCAAAAGAGTGGATACTGCAGCAGGATCCAGAAGTTCGAATTGTCCAGTTTCTGATGACTCTTCAATCATTTCAGTTGTTTCCATTAAGCTTTCTACAATATGTATTTCCTTGTAGTATTAATTATTGTCTTTTATATATTGAAAGGCTTGTCTAACTTTATGTAAATCCACCAGTTGTTGCCAAATGTTTTTGTCGTTGGTTGGTACACCATTTACCAACACAAATAAAGAATGTTCTATTGAACGTTGCACTCCTAGAGTGTGTACATTTTCTGTAAGATCTAATGGCAAATAAACTACTTTGCCACAAATACCTTTCGCCAATTCAGAGGGAGGTCATTTTGCTGTTTTTGGGTGAAGGCGTATAATTGCTTGAAATGGATGAACTGTTTGAATTATGATGCTCTCGTGCAAATTGAGTTGTTGCAAGGTTTTTGGTAGTGGGAACAATTCCAAATTATTTGTGATAGCACGTGAAGGACTTTGATTGTTGTCTAGTTTTGTAGTGCAGCAACTAGAACATATTAGGGGTTCACTTATTTCATATTTGTTTTCTGCTAAAAGGTAGAGAGCTAATTCAAACCATTTGGAATCTTCATTGTCTTCTATTTTGTATGCTATGTCTTCATTTTTTTGTTTTCCTTTTGTAAAAGGTTCTGCGGCAACACACACACACATGGTTTGGTATTTCAGCCACTGCACTTTTAAATTGTAGTATTTCTTTTTTGTATGTGTGTTATAGAAGGTTGCTATGTGCAGAAATGTTGGTAGTCTGTTCTAAAACTATTGCATTTTGTAAGTGACTTTCACTGCCAAAATATTTTTTCTGGATTCAGTCCATTTCTTCTTTTAGATACCTGGGTGTACCATGCAGAAGAGTCTTATTTAAATTGGCTAATTCTGAAGCTGGACTTTTAGCATTGTGTATTTTATACACTAGATTTCTTACATTTGAATGATATATTGATATCCTTTTGATATCATGGAATGTGCTTTTGCAAATAGGTCCAGAAATGCAGGCTAATGAATGTCCTTGTAGCGCTGTGTATTTGCGGACTGGACAAGTATCCATATTTTGCAGAGCTTCCATTTTAATGTTGTCTTTACCTTTCACATACTGATTGAGGAACTGACGTAAAGATTTGAAAGATTTGTTAGGAATGGCACACATTGAAGTGCACGGCCATTTGTATACTGGATGGTCTGATTCAGTTGAATCGAGAGGTAATTCTGAGTTTTCAGGGGATACTTTTCTAAGCAGTCTTTCTTGTTCCATGATGGTATTATTGATTTTTTCATATCCTCGTCTACTGCTATGGATGGCAATTGTGTTTGTTTGATTTTGTTTGTATGCTTCTTCATTAAAATATGGTTTTGTTGTTGTTGTGTGACTCCATTCACCTCCACAAATATGTAAGAAGTTATTTTTGTTCACATTCCGTTTATTGATAAGTTTCTTTTGTAGATTGGTGCTTAGTTTTGTTAGTGGTTTCATTCTTTTTAACACCAATATAAACAACTTCCTTTTGAGAATGATTGCCTTGTCCATGAGAGCTTGTAGGATTATTTTTCCATGGGAGGTTTTAAGGGGTGAGGATGATTTCGGTCCTCTTCTTATTAGATTCTGAAGGACTCTGTGGCGAAACATTTTTGCTAAAATATTTTTTTTACTATAGGTTCTTGTTACTATATCAGGATTAATAGGAGCATTGTTAGCAGTACTGGTAGCCGATTTTTTGTGAAGAGTTTTGTGCTTCGTGCCACATTTTGTTGGAGGAGGTAAAGTTTCGGTAGTTGAGGCTTGCTTTGTTTTGGTAAACGAATGTATTAGCCGGTTTGTTCCAACATTCTCTACAAACTCTGCTACAGATGGATGCTTAGGTTGGAAACTTCTATTTTATTTGCTCTACTTCTGCGTTCCTTTCTACAAACTTGCTTTTTGGTAGGCATTTTTTGGGGTCTGTTGAAAAGAAAAGGCATGGTTTGGTCTGTTGTACAATGTATGTGTGCTGTGTGCTTGCGTGCATGAGTTTGAATGGGTAAGCACTTTGTGGTGGTGTGTGAATGTGCATTGGCCTCTTAAAATGATTTGGGAAGTCTACTTTTCTGTTTACATACTGCTACAATGTGCTTCAGATGAGAGTAAAAAGTGGGCTAGTGGTGAGGAGAAGCATTAATAGTGAACGTAGCGGCATAAAATTGAAACAGCTATTTGTTTTCTAGAACTAACATTCTAAGGGATCTGTATGTTATTTGAGTTCCAAACATAGAGGGATTTGTGAGTCATTCTGCCTGTTATTCTTTGTTTAGTAAATGGCGATTTGTGGGTACAATGGTTCAGAAATCACGGTTTGCTTTCGTGCAGAAATTAAATACATAACCCACACAGTCTGTATGAGGAATAGTTAGAATATAAAGGTTGTACTGTACTTACTTTTTTTGCAGAATGACCAGGTTTCTTCGGATATGTCGTTTGCAGTGTAGATGCTGTTGATTTTCAGGAGAGTAGTCTTCACTGTGATTGTAAAAATAAGAAGTTAGTAAATTTGTGTGTTTAAAGCTGTGATGTTACAGCACACGTTAATTTTGTATTTCTCGTTGCAGTATTCTTCTTTGACATTTGAACACAGTGCATGTGTGCATTTCACTTCTCCATGTGCTGCCTTTCTATGTTACTTGCAGTAGGTCAGTTGCACATGCTTCAAAAATGCGTACACTTTTTAGGTTACGAAAATGTCATGTTTCTTTTAAGCTGTGTTATCTATAGCAGAGAGGTTTTGTCATGATGCCTACCCCCGGGGACCCAGACCACATCCAGCAACCCCGGAAGCAGGCATCAAGTTATCCTAAGCAAGCCCAACAACCCCTGCTAGGGGCTATTTGGGTCCAGTCCTGGCACCTATGGCGCGAGGCTCATATGGAGAGTCAGTCCTGGCGCCATAGGCGCCAGGCTCATAGATTAAAACTTACCTGATGCAGACAATGCTGCAAACTTACCTGATGTAGACCATGCTGCAAGAGCTCCAAGCTAAAAGAGGCTAGGAAGGGACTACTTTACTTAGGGACTTTTTTTTACTCGGGCGGGGCTGGGGAGGAATACTTACCTGGGACTACTTTGGAGGCTATTTAAACCATGCCCGAAGAGCAGCACACGTTTCGCGTTATTCTGCATCCAGCAGCGTAACGCTCACCGTGCCTGCAAGTCTGCATCCAGCCTTCTGCCACGCCCGCCTCGAGTTTGGAGCTCCTAGAAAAAGGGAGAAAGAAGGAGAAAAGGTTAAAACAAGAGCAATACCTTTAATCCTTACCTGAATTCCTGATCCATCGCGCCTTCGAGCTGGAAGAAAGAAGTTATTTTATGTGCATCGCCTCGCCTGCTGCAGCGCCGCGCTGAACTCACCGGCCTTCACAGCATCTTCACATTCCACTGCATCCTCCTGCATGTTCCCGCCGCACTCCAGCACCTGAGGAGAAGACAAGAACAGCAAGGTGAGCTAAGGGAATACACAGAGGAATATTAGTTACCCCCCAATAGACTTACCTGATTTTACCACCGGGGTACTATTCCTCTTCACGGGTCGGCGCAGCTTCCACTGCATCTTTGCCGAACCCCGGCCCCTAAGGGGAAACAAAAGGACAGCAAGGTGAAACAAAGGGACTAACAAGGGGAACCCTCCTCACCACAATAGACTTACCTGATTTTACTGCCGGAGGTATTATTCCCCAAGACTTCATACTTTCTCTCAGCGCCTGAATAAGGGAGAAAGCAACAGGTTACATATTGACATTATTTTATCGAACTGTGTTGGAAAATACAAATCCTTACCAGAATACTACCGGTTTCCACAAGGAACTCTTCATTAGGGTCAAGCTGCAACCTGCAAGGAATCGGACAAGAGTGAAAGTCAGGCATTTGAACTCTTACGAACTTTATACTTACGGCGTCTTGCCGGGAATCTCGGAGTCAATATTGTTCTGGAACTCACCAATTCCTTCGAGCCAGTGAAGCAACTGGTTATCAACGCGCCCCTGCGCTCAATGCAGGATGGAGAGCTCATCTTTTCCAACCATCAGGTGAGACTATAAGAGGGGACATCAAAGGCGATCTGTGGGGAGAACAGCGGGGGTGGGGGGATTTACGCTCAACTCCACGGGTGTTTAATTCCCTTTCTCCATTTGCAGAAGAATATTCCTACGGGCCAAGCAAACAAAGCTAGGTGGGCCAGTCCAGTCCGTCATCTCGGCCCTACGCGTCACATTGGTGGAGACCGCAGCTGTCCAGTTCCGATCGACGCCTCTGTGGGAGCGAGGTGAGCGTAACAGGTTTGTAAGCGATAGGTCATTATAGTAAATGGGGAAAAATGTTGTACTTTCACATTATAAGTTTGATTTCGAAAAATCCGGAGACCCTCGAAGGGATATGTCACCACAGCAATCGGGAGCGTTCACTTTTTCTAATACGATCGCATTGGAAGTCACATTTATGTAGACGGTACACAATCAAAAATTGTGCCATTTTCTAATGGAAAATCGAGTTTCCCACTAAAAAGGGAGGGGTCTAACGTATGTATAAGTTATGCAGGAGACAGTAAGAAGTAGTGTGGTCTGTCAATGAAAAAGCGGACATCTTGTACTTAAAGAACGACCGTTGGTATGTATTGCGTATGCAGATTTAGTGGTAATAATTTATTTAAATGAAATCATAAGGAATGCACATGTTCTCTGAGTAAAATATTCATACCTGTAGTTGATACGTATGCGTATGTGCATGGATGGAGCTGTATGTAGAAATCCGCCACACTTGCACAGTTGTTTTTGAAGTAGGTGCTTTGCAATGATATGCGACTTGCATTCACAGTGGTCAATGGTATATTTGAAGTGCAAAATTTTGATGACGGACTTAGATGTAGGGATGGTTAATGTGATTGGTGGATGGTTGTGTGACTGCTTAGCTGTGCCCAATGAGGAAATGGAATCGCGAGTGATGTGGAAAGGGTAGAAGGACTGGCTAAGAGTTACGTGCCGCACGTAGACACCGCTTGTCCGCGGGTAGGGCGTGTCATATACGGGTATGTACAAGGGACTGTGGGCATCAGCCAATCAGATGTTCACATTGTTCCTTTGTGGCAAAAGACGGTGCGTATACTGAAGATGACAGAGGGTCAGGGTTTTGGTCCTTGGAGACATTTTTGTCCAAGGTTTACAACTATATGCCGAAAGTAGGCATGTGGCACATCACTTTGATGTGAGAGGAGTGGAGGTGGTGTAGAGCGCTGAGACTGATCTCAATGTTGCGGCCCTTCTCCAAGTTTGCACTGAGATGTGAACAATGACCACTCCTCATGTGGTACTTTTGCACTACAGTGCTTGCCATTTGGGCTACGTGAGTTCACATACATTGTTGAAAGATTTGGAACAGATGGTTGAAGGAGTCAGGAACATCTTTCCAACTGCAAAATAATTTTTTTCTGAGTTACTGCCTAGAGGAAAATGGGACAATAGTTCTGTCAATAGTTCTGTTTTCTGTCCTGATCAATGTATTGGGAGGTGTAACATTAATCGCGGCATGTGTGCTTTTATGTTATGTGCTGGTATGTTTTTTTGCAGCCACGAGAACATTGTTCCCAGTAATGCAGCTTATTTTGAAGCAGATGGTGTTGCGTTATCTTCTTTGGGAAATGCCATGTTATTTTGGAATTGAGGCTTGCTTTGGAGAAGGTTCTGTAATGGTTGTAGGAGTAAAATAAGAACAAAAACATAACAAAAAAAAAGAAAAACAAAAGGTGTCTGTAATGCATCTGCCCATAATAAATAAAACAACGACTCTTTTCAAGAGCCCACCTTCAAGGGGAAAAGGGGAATAATATTTAAATGTTCAGTCGTCACGCTCTGCTCCTGTACATGTCCGCGAACATGGTGGTAGTTTGCAGGTGCCGCCTTTTACCAACGGGGATTTTGGGGTGCAGACACGTGCAAATGAGAATGTGCGAAGGTAGGGATTGGTCAGTAAAGGTCAGTGGGTGTGTTCTGTAAGGTGATATTTAGTCAGAACGTCTTTTCCCTGACAGAAGACCAGACAGCCATGGCGTTTGTGCTCGAAAACAGATTATCTGGATTTTGGGAGACTCATGGATACATTGGCTGAAGGTGCATGCGGAAAGTTGCGATCTATCTGCAGATCTTGGATTTCCTCATGAGGAAGTGCTTTGGCATGGCGTGCGCGAAATGAGGTGGTTGGATTGGTACCTCTCTGCACTACTTTACAGACAGAGGGGGTAATTCATAGAATTCAGCGCACAAGTGGCGCACGCGACTGGCGCACAGTGTGCGCATGCAACAGTCTGCGCCAGCTGCATGCTCCAAAATCCATTTCCACGCACAGCGCATTCATGGATTTTAACATCCATTACCAGCTGTGGTGCAGAGTGGCGCAGCGACCCTGCAGCAGCGCCAGTTATGCCCCAACCCCTCCCCGTGCACCATGCACAGTGCACAAATCCCGTACACGGCGCACAGGCCAGTGGACAAGCATACAGGCCCCCAACCACGAAAACGCCTGTAAAACTCCCCGCGCACCCTTCCGAATACACGTACACCCCTGCGTGTGGAGTTTCACACGCGAATGTCCCTGTGCGAGCGGGGTACATGGATTTCTGGGGTGCGTGGGAAGTTTCACACGCGATTGGCCCTGTGCGAGCGGGGTACGTGGATTTCTGGTGTGCGCGAGAAGATTCACACGCGATTGGCCCTGTGCGAGCGGGGTACGTGTATTACTGGGGAGCATGGGAAGTTTCACATGCGATTGGCCTCAGCACCCCCAACCCCCATCAGTGAGGGTCACCTGCCAGCAGGGCCTGACTCATGACCCCCAGCACCCCCACCCACCCAGCATTGACGGGCACCTGCCAGCAGGGCCCGACTCATGTCCCCCAGCACCCCCACCCCCATCAGTGAGGGTCAGGGCTCGATTCATGTCCCCCAGCACCCCCACCCCCCATCAGTGAGGGTCACCTGCCAGCAGGGCCCGACTCAGGTCCCCCCAGCACCCCCAACCCCCATCAGTGAGGGTGACCTGCCAGCAGGGCCCGACTCATGTCCCCCAGCACCCCCAGCCCCCATCAGTGAGGGCCAGGGCCCGACTCATGTCCCCCAGCACCCCCACCCCCCATCAGTGAGGGTCAGGGCCCGACTCATGTCCCCCAGCACCCCCACCCCCCATCAGTGAGGGTGACCTGCCAGTAGGGCCCGACTCAGGTCCCCCAGCACCCCCACCCACCCAGCATTGACGGGCACCTGCCAGCAGGGCCCGACTCATGTCCCCTTGCAACACGAAAGGAAGATGCACAATCATGGCCCTCATGTGCACCAAAATACCACTGCACGCCACCCCAGTATTGACATGCAATGATTTCACCAATCCACCCCACACCGACATGCCTATGTCAGGACACAAATCAAAGGTCAACCATGTACATTAACACATGTCCGTCACACACACACACTGTTTGCCATAGATTGTGTAAAACCACAATTTCACATGCATGAACCCAATGAGCGAATCCCACACATGGAATTAAAATATCACAATGTATTATTAACAAAATTAATGTAATTAAATGAAAGGCCAAAAAATCAAACAAACATGAAATGAAATGCATGTCCAAAAATATGAAAAATGAAATGTAGATGAAATCCAAAAAAAACTGAAGGAAAATGGTCCAAAATCATTGTCCACAAAAAGAAATCCAAAGGAAACGTAACATCAAAAATCCATTGCCCCATGGTGAAATCCAAATAAAATGCACACATAAATCCAAAGTCCAACTATGTACAATCAATTTTGAAAGGGTCCATGAGCCCAACGAAAGAAATGTAACCTATCTAAAAAAAACTACCTAAGAAAAGAACTATATACAAAAGTGTGGGGCATAGTCCAATCACCCCAAAAGAAATGAAAACGAAAATGAAACCTAACACTAAAATCTATTTACAATGGCGGCAGGCTAGTCCCACGGCTCACTTTCCGATGTCCTGGGCCAGGGCATCATCGAACTCCTGCTCGATGTCCTGGAGGAGGTCCTCTTCCATGGCCCCGAGGGTTTGCAGGGATGATGCCATGTTGGACTCCAACTCCGTGCGAAAGGCCTCGAGGCACTCGGGCCATCTCAGTGCCCTCCGTATGGAGTTCTCCACCCTGACGCATCTATATGCCGGCCCAACCGCAGCCACACGGAAGACACACCCATTCCAGGGTTTTCCTGCCCTCTGGCCGATGCCTGCCCCTCTGATGTCGATGGCCCCGAGCCATCATTGCTCCCACCGAGAGCCTGCTGCTGCTGCTGTCCATGTGCCCTGTCTGATGATGCCTGCACATCCTCCATCAGCTGGTCTCCAGTTGTTGTGGTGTCCACCCCTGCTGGACCGCCGACTCCTGACTGTGGCAGGGATGGGATCTCCACCAAGCTGGCTGTGTTGGTCAGGCCAGGTCCACAGGGGGCCCTGGTGGAATCTGGGCCGGAAGACGGCAGAGGGAACGACTGGCGCATAGTCTCCACAGAGGAGGAGAGGTCCACCAGAGTGCGCAACACATGTAGGAACCTACCGACCAGGGCCCCTCCCAACAGTGCCACATCGCAACGCTGCTGTTTGTGATGGCGTGCAGGCTCCGCCCAGGAAGCATGCACGTGATCACGAATGTCGCGCGTGCGCAACGCATCACCAAATAGGACAGAGCCCATACGGTCGTGGGACCCCTCGTCCGCAGGTAGTGGAGAGGCAGATGACGTGGCACTCCCCCCTACCTACGGACGGGCCTGGGACGGGGCATCCCTGCTGGTGCATGGTGGTGCAGTCACAGGGTCAAGGACAGTGACATGTACAGGCCCCTCTGCGGTGACCTTTGATGCCTCCTGACCCTGGCCCTGGACTGCTCCACTTGCGCCAGTGGTACTAATGCCACCAGGCCACATGTGCGGCTCAGTAGCGGGCTCCTCCTCCACTGTGGAGACCACCAACCTGGATGTCTCCACACCATCTTCCGCCATTGCAAGCCCCTGTGGGGGCTCACCCGGCCCTTCCGCTACAGCTGTAGTGGCAGACGCGGCACCAGGCCCTCGCTCCCGGATGATGGCAATTCCTAGGAGGGTGGCTGGGCCTTGCGTCACCACCCGGTGGAGGCATCCCCTCCGCTTGGCTCCACAGCGCCGTCTCTGCCCTCTTCTTCACTTGACGCTGCGTAGAGGGAGACATAGAACACAAGCATCAGGGTACAGTACAATATTCCCCTAGACAGGAAGCAATAACACATGAGTGGCTCTGTCAAATGTCACTTCCATCCTGTCCCTCCACAATACATGGGTGAATGCACGCAACACACATGCAGAAATAGGCACGGCGCCTGCAATCAACATCAGCATCCATGTACAAGGGCCTCTTTTAATCAAAATGTTGCCTTCAAACTCACATGCATCATGGCTCCCACTGATCCCATGCACACACATCACCGGAGGGTCATGCATCATGGCTTGTACACCACAGACACAGTGGATAGACACAGTGGATACAACTGTGACCGCACTGCATGAGTGAATCTACACATCATCACAGACATGTGTCATGCATCCATGGTGTTTCAAAGTCACACACACACGTCTCAGACACACACACATGTGCACCATACATGTACATGAGAGCAGCACCCATCCCTCACCCCCCTCCATGTCCAAGAACAGAGACTGGCATGCATTCATGTGTGCATTCCACATACAGCTCCTCATGTTGCATTGTAACATATGCACCATCCATGTGGTTCATACATTACTGGTCTCACATGCATGACCATGATGACCCTGCACACACACATCCATACATGGCCTATGTCAAACATACAGGCAAGTATCAGACTACCAGCACACTGTAGCATGCCCTGTCTCAGACAGCAATGCTTGGCCACTTACCGCTCAACTCCAGACGGGTCTGCCTCTGAAGGATCTGGGCGTGGAGCGTGGGCCTATGCGTTCCAGGACCCTCATCTGGATGTTGCTCATGCTGACCCGGCCCCCCTCCGTGAGGCGCCAGGCCTTGTAGAGGGTCCTGGACCTGAGGTCCTCCCAGTGCTTCCGGCCGTGCTTGATGTCGCGGGTTGCCACCCCCTCTGCATTGATGGCAACCACTGCATCCTCCCAGATCCTCTCCCGTCCTTCCTTGTTGCCGCGTGATGTTCCGAAGAGGGCATCATAAAGCCCCAGGACATGCTCCACTAGGACACCAACTTCCTTCTCACTGAAGCTGGTGGCCCTCTGCCTCTCTGGCTGGGGGTCGCCAATGGTCTCAGATGGTGTTTGCCCCGACATTGCGAGGCAGGCGTGGGTGGGCAACTGGGTCCTGGGGCTGGGCTGTGGAGTGATGGTATCCCAGTCGGGAGTCTTCTGTTCCAGCAGGGGTGGACACAGCAACTTGACCCCTGCAGATGGCTGACGTGCAGGCACCAAATAGCAGGGCACGTGGGCAGCAGACAGGCAGCAGCAGATGGCTGGTGGGAGCGTGCTCGGGGCTCTTGGGGGCAGGAAAATGGCCTTTTGGGCAGGAGCGTGGTCTTCCGTGTGTTTTCGCATGGCCAGCTTGATACGGAGTGATTTGACATGTGAAAAAAGTGCACGTTAGCGTGAAATCCGAGGAAATGCCCTAAGCGGGTAAGTGCGTAAGTGACGTTATGCGCGGGCGTTCCCCACAACACGGGTGCATTGTGATTCAGCGCGTGAGAAAACTGCACGTCACCCGTGCTATTAGAGGAAAGGGCCTTAGCGCGTAAGTGCGTAAGTGACGTTGCACGTGTGGGCTGGCTTAAAAGATACGTGTATCACGCTATTTTCTTGTACGTGCTTTTTGTGGAGAGCGAGCGGGTGTTTCTTGTACTTCTTGTCGGTTCACACACGATTACTTCACAGCGTTTCCAGTTTGTACTCCCTGTTTCCTCAGACTGCGTTCTTTTCTTCTTTTGGCGGGGGTGTTGCCCGTGTCTTTTTCATGTTCTTTTTCAAGGCAGACGGTGAGTCGCACACGTATTTTCCAACTGTGGTTGCCCCGTGTGTCGCGTACCCCAGGCTGCATGTAAAACGCGTATGCTTATTTTTGTGTTTCTGGGTGCCACAGCGTAGTGCGGGTTCATTTTTCCACGCACATGGTCTACCAGGGCTTGCATGCACGTGTACTTTCGTTTTTGGGGTGCCTGTGCGTTGCATGACCCGTCATCTTCCCCCAGGGGTCACATCCAGCCTTGCTAGAGCACTAAGGGTACAAATTCCATCTAGTGCCCTACCCCTTTCATCCCAATTGCCCAGGACAATTGTTTATTGCAACTCCCATACGCACACCAACATCAGTGCCATGGTTGGGAGGCGACCAAGCAGTAAGGGAGGCAAAGGTGGCTGACCTCCAAAAGGAGGGCGTGGTGGGCGGGGTAGGGGATGTGGCCAGGATTTGCAGGATGCCCCTAGAGCCCTGTGTGTGGAGGACCAATCGGGGACACCTATACCCCCCCCAATGGTTGTGGGAAATGTAGCTGACACCATCCCAGCTCAGCCCTTGTTGGACCGGCCCATTTTTTCAACTGAACCGGCACAGGATGACTCCCAGGCTGACTTCCAGGTCAGCAAGTCTAATCCACGCGTGCCAGTGAAAGTTGCTGTCACCAGGCCACGTGGATCTGGGGCAGCAATGACATCTGCTGCACCAAGTAGGCAGGGTGGGGAGGCTGCAGGGGCAGCTGCAGCTCAATCCACCCCAGCTCCGAGTCTCCCAGCTGGGACAGTGTCAGTCCAGGTCGATCACACCGACATTGGCCCTGCTGACATCAACCTGCAGCCAATGCCTGCACCAAGACCTATGGTCATTGTGCCTTTACAGGCTTCTAGTACCCAGTCCACCTACGCTTCTGCCCCTACTGACCAGAGCGGTGTAAGCCACTCAGGATCCACACCACCTTACAAGAGGAAGAAGAAGGTTGCTTTTGCACTACAGGCTGAGACCCCAGACACGGCTACACACTCCGGCAGGTCAAGGAAGCCTAGCTTCAATGACGCCGAACTTGATGCACTTGTGGCCCATGTGTCGGCACATAGCCGCGAAATGTTGGTGACTGCAGGCTGTAAGACTACGCCTGCTCAATGTAGGGCCCACTGGCAGACCATCGCGGACCACATTAGTGCCTTTGGATTTGTGAGGCGCACAGCTGATGATTGCTACAAGTGGTGGAATGACCTGAAACGCAGAGCAAAGAACAAGCTGGCTTCAAATCATGCTTCTACTCTGGTGACTGGCGGCGGGTCTCCACCAGAGGACGACCAACTCACTGAACATGAGTCTGCTGCTGGAACCTTTGTCACAGAGGAACAGTTCCAAGGCGTGGGAGACCTACCAGATTATGATGCATTGTCCGGTGAGTGCCCATGCAAGTGTGTGTAATCCATGTGTATGTTTCTTGGGTGATGTGTAATGATTGAGTGCCAGGTGAGGGTGTGTACTCCTGAGTGGTATGGGTCACCCATGTGCTTCCTCCAAACCATTCACCAGCCTTGGGTTTAGGTATGACAGTATCCCTTCTGACCACAGTAGCCAATTAGCGTCACATTACTGCAGTTGCCCTTGAACTGTCATCTTGCAACAACATTGAACTGATTTTTCAGTGTTCATTCAGCCTGATTGTTTGAATCCTCCCATTTTTGCAACACATTTTTCTGCCCTAATGCCACATATGTGACATGCTTCTGTCATAGATTACAACCCACATTGGCCCACATTTATTACCTTTTTATGGGAATGATTTGACCATTCAGGCTGATTGAGTAAGGGCCTGCTCACATTACTTTTTGGTCCCTGTTTGAATGTTGAACATGACTGTTGTGTTCTGTCATGTTGAAGTGATCAACCATTGATGTATCCATCTGCCTGCCATCAATGTATTATTGCACACTGGATGTGTTGCAGTGTGTGGCACATGCATATTTTGGCACACTATTTTGCATTTTTCTTCTCATCATGTCCATCTCACATGGATGGGTAACAGTACTCATTCACTGACATATGCTGTACTTGTGAAATGTACCATGGCTATGCTACGTGCCATCTGTGTGCTGGCATGTGCCATGTAGGTGGATTGACCATGCCACTCACAGGCTAATATGTGATGGCAGTGCTATCCAGCATGCAGCACATGTGTTCATTTTCCATCTTGGAGTCCTCAGTGTCTGCTTTTTGCCTCCCCTTCCAAATCATTGACAGTGCATACGTGCCAAGGTTATGGTCATGTGGGACATGTGTTGTTCATGTACTGGATATCTGGCTTGTCAGGCCTATGTGTGTGCTATGGTGCTCATGCCTGTTTCCATTTGTTGTCTTTCATGTTTTTGCAGGTGATGAGGCACTTGATGCTGTAGAGGTGGAGGAGATGGTGCAGACCCAGGAGGAATCTCAGGCACGACCGGGAACCAGTGGAGGACGTGGTGTGGTGGTGGGTGAAAACCCAATCCTCCTGCAGACCATACTGTCCAGTGGTGTCTCTGGGTGCACCTCCCAGACCTCTATGATTCAGGTGCTGAATTGGACGATGAGACTTATGTGCTGTCGCAGGTGAGTGTTTCTGGCAGGGATGCTGTTCTGTCCAACCCACCTGCACCAGGGGTAGACCCCTCTATGGGGATGTCAGTGTTGGTAACTCCGCCTTTGGCTTTTACGGATGCAGGGTCACACTCCACAACATCTGATCCTGTTCCTGGGCCAGCAGATCAGAGGGGAATGCAGTCCTGCAGCCTCAGGCAGTGCCAGCACACCAAGGTGCAGATCGCCTTGCCCCAAACAGGTGTGGTGCCTTCCGACGCGGTGGCCGTGCGCCAACAGACAATACTGTATGGGAAAACTACATGTACGGTTTACAGCACAACAGGGAGCATCGGTTGAAATGATGGCTCAGGCAATGGAGAGGGTGGCCACTTCCATTCTCCCCCCTGAAAGGCAGACAGAGCTCCAACAGCAGGCAACAGAGTCCATTTGCCAATCAGACAGGGAGGACATTTTGGAATCCACAGGGACTGACGGGCGGCACTGGAGACTCTGTGTGAAGCCATATCTGTAGAGTCCAAGGGCCACAGGGAAGCCCTGAGGTTAGAAATCCATTTCCTCAGGGAGAATCTGGTAGAACCTGAGGTTTCCCGAAATTTTAGCAGAACAGCAGCTGGAGCAGCTCACATGTTTGCTCTCAGCTGAGCTGCAGGCAATTCGTGAGGAGATCCGGGCATCACGCGAGGCCATGCATGCAGAAATGCAGTCAACCCATGAGGTGCTGCATGGGGATCTCCGTACTATCATCCTCCAGAAAGAGACCTTCCACACCCGCGCGCTTGCTGCCATGGAGGACCATACCAGGGCTTTGCGTGGGCTGCCTCCCATAGCACCGCCACCTCCTGATGTAGCAGCAGAGGGTGAAGAGAGCGACAGCAGTTCTCCCACATTGGCGTAGCCGTGCAGGCCATGAGCCCATGGAGGTATTCTTTTTTTCGCAACATCCACGCAGGTGGGTGTTGGTGTGCACCCTGTCCTCGAACCTCCTGGGTGTCCTCCCCCCACCGGCCCACACATGGCCACTTTTGAGTTTTATTTTTCTTTTTTTTTTGTTTACAGTGTGTTGCCTTGTGTGGATCCCGTGGGCATCCACTGTGTATTCCAGCTGGGCACATGCAGGCTTGTCCTGTGTTTGGGTTAGATGCTTGGGTTCCTCACACACACACCCCTCCTGGTCCCCCTTTCCATGGGCTTGCAAAGGGTGTGACCAAGTGACAGTGACTTACACAGTGACATTGGGCTCCCATGGGCTGTGTGGGCAGTCTGTGCTCAAAACTGTGTGGACATCCCTAGTGGGGACTGTTGTTTTATTGAACACTGCATGGTGTATTGATATGTGCTTGTGCATCCATGTCTTCCTCCTTATTCACAGGTACCTTCTTCATATCTTCACAAGGCCGTCTCCTTTGCAGATGCAGTTCATGTTGTACGCAGTACGCTGACACATTTGCCTGACAGAAACACTCTGCAGTTGGAAGGGGTCGATGTGCTGGCTTATTCAGGTTGTAAGACTTGCACTACTTTGATTTTGTACTGTCATATTTTGGCCCTGTTTCATCCTGTGTTGCTGGTAAGTATTTGTTCATGTGTGCTGTTTGTTATTGATTACTGGGAGCATATTGTCTGTGGCCTGTTTCCATTTGGGACAGTGCACTTTGTGACACTTGTGTCATGTGTTGGGCATTCATTTGTTTGGTTTGACATTGCATGACATGCCATGGTGTGTTGGGTAGCTGAGATGAGGAGGGGTTGGGTGACATGGCACTATTTTCATGTTGTATTTTGCAAGGGGGTAGTCATTCATGCAGCATAAATGTGTGCCTTTTTGTGACACAGCATTGGTTGTCTTTCAGTAGGTAGGGATGCACACAATGTAACACTTCCAGGTGACCAATCTCAGGCTGGTATGGTTGTACCAGTTGACTGTCCTTTATGTCATCATCATTGATTGACAGCTGGTATGTGCCAGGGCTGTGTGCACTCCACAGGGGTGTGATTTTAGGTGAAGTAATTTGCCACCAGCTGCATACGGGCTGCCTCACCACGTGCCGTTTCCCCTCTCATGTGCAGTGGCCGTGCATGTGGTTGGGGATGTGGGGGCACCACCATGTCCACCCGCAGGCCCCGGCGTGTTGCAACATTGTGCAGGACACATGCTGCCACTATGATCCTGCACACTACTGGGGGCGCGTATAGCAGCTGCCCACCAGAGCGGCCAAGGGAGCGAAAGCGTGACTTGAGCACTCCAAATGTGCGCTCCACTATGCCCCAGGTTGCAATATGGGCTGTGTTGTATTTTACCTCGGGTGGTGTGGTGGGGTTCGGAATTGGTGTCATCATGTGGGTGCTCAGAGGGTAGGCACTGTCCCCTGGGGAGGTGATGATGGGTATCATTAGTGGGGTTGTGACATTACTCAGTATCTGACATGCATGCATGTGCAGAGGCATTTATACTCACCAAGCAGCCATGTATCGCCATGCCGCTCTGCTTCTAGGTCCCGGTCTAGGGGTGACATTCTGAAAATGAAACTGTCATGGATGGACCCTGGATAGTTGGCATATACTGAGGTGATGATTCCCTTGGCATCACATACTACCTGCACGTTGATGGAAATCCAGTGCTTGCGGTCTCTATAGATGTGCTCAGTTGCCCTGGGAGGACGTAGAGCCACATGGGTGCAATCAATGGCACCTAGCACTTTGGGGAAGTGTGCCACCCCGTAAAAGTCCTGGACGGCAGCCTGCCTATCTGCAGGTGTTCTGGGCAAGTATATGTGCCTGCGGACTGAAGAGCGTGCAGTCATGATGGCCAACACCTGGTGTAGGCAGCGTGACTGCGTGGCCTGTGACACCCCCCCGCACTATGGCACTTGTCCACTGAAATGAACCAGTGGCCAAGAAGTGCAGTACATTGAGCACCTTTTCCAAGGGGCTCAGTGCTTGGGAGCACAAAGTGGGTGATGTGAGGTCATCCTCCCACTCACTCACCAGGTCGAGTATTATGTGTGGTGGGAACCTGTACCTCCCATACACTTGGTCATCAGGCATCCCAAATAGGCCGGTCCTGGGTGTAAAAATTCAGGGCCTGGCTATCCTCCTCCTCCTGCGGTGCCCCACGACCACTGCTGCGAGGAATGGTATATTCATCGTAGCGTCTGAGCTTGTTTGTTGTTTGTGCTCACTTTTATGCTGCGCGGGGCCACGTATGCCTGCTTCCTGCTGGCGTACGTGTTTCCGGATTAGCGCGTTTTTTTTGACACATGCGTTTCCCCTGTTCGATTCCATGAATACGTGTTGTAGGCGTGCATGTGTGTGTTCTGCACATTTGCCTCCTGTACTTCCCCCGTAACGACCACATTTTCACACGTTGTTCCCCATTCCACGTGTTACGCCCCATGTTCCGCCTACTTTTGTTGTGTGCGCAGCGCTATGTGCTCTTTCACTGTGCGCAAAGCGCAGCATGCCGTTTGATGACGTGTGCGCCCGCGGGAGCCACGCAGGATTTTTACGCACATCCCAGGATTTACATGCGCACAGACGTCCATGAATCGATATGCGCGGCTTTCGCACGCTTGCTCTGCGATTCGCATGCTTTCACACACTTGCGCGGTGCACAATAATTCCATGAATCGGCCTCAGAGTGTCATCCTGATATACTTATCATTCATTGTGGAGGCTATAGTTTTGGCCATGTTTCTGGCATTTCTTTGCTATTTGCAATGAAGGAAGGACTGACGAAAGTCATGGACATGTTTCCAAATTGCCAAATAGTTTTTTCCCGTATTGCACAAAGACAAAAATGGCTGCGTTCATCTGCATTTGGCCCACAAATGGATAAAGCGAGGCGCAATGTGAATAAGGCAGTTTGTTCCTTTCTAAGAGATGTTGGCATGTCCTCATTCCACAATGAAAACATTTTGTTTCGCAGTTCTTTCATATTTCACAGAGATGGCGTCCATCTCACATCTGCTGGCAATCAAATTTTTCGGCGCAATGTACAACATGCATTGCAACTTTTTTGGGAATCAGTCACCTATTTGGCAATCCGTTCTTTCCACCCTACAGTTTTTGAAGCATACTGAACACCACTGAAAGGCTCTTTTCAGAGCCACCACTTACTCCCAGCGAAAAGTACATTGGTTTTGCTTTGCTTGGACCCTCCATTTTTTGTGTGTCCCAAGACTGTCCGCGGACTTTTTAAAAAAAAGCGCAGGGGCCTTCAACGGTCATTTCATAGCTCTATTGTTAAACTGAAAAAGCTGGCTCTGATAAGAGCCTTTTTTAAAATGTTTATAATTTTTCAGTTCACTGCTTTTATGGACATGACACACTAGGAGAGGAGGGCAAGGTAGGGTAAGGAAGAGACACCATCCACGGGGATAAGAAGAGCCAGGTGCAGAGAGAAAGATATAGGGTGGCTGTGATTTTTCAAAACCATTACATGCACTCCGACTCTAATACGGACAAACACAACTCCTACCTCTCTCTTCTTCGGGATTGATGGTTCTTTAATCTCAGAAGTAATGGGAAAATACCTAGAAGCCCCTCCACAATCCGACTTTGCAGAGTCCGACAGTGGTGGAGCCTCCAGGGAAAACCCCTTACGGGGAAAAACCCTGTGAAGGGCTGCTAGAGAGCGTAGTTTCCTGAAGACTGCTCCCTGGAAATGTTTCCGGTGGATAATAATTAGCCCCTTTGTTTGAACTTCCTAATCTCCTCCAAGATATATGGGTGCTAGGTGCAAGTAAACACAGAGAGGGATTAATGACACAAAGGATAAATGTAACATACCCAAAGAGAGTATATCGGTTGATCTCTAAAAGGCTTACCCTAGAAACACCTGAATCAGGCCCAGAAGACTGGAGGGTTAAGTTCCTGGATGGCTGATTTGGAGAAAACAGAGGGAATAGTTGCAAAGCCTAACAAAGTATAAAGAATGAGAATTAGACTACTTCTTTCCCTTCCCAAACCTGATCCTGGTAAATGAGATAGAAGGTCACTTAAGTTTACCGCCCGAAGGAGACTCTGGAGAGACTGATACCCTGCTTGTACTGGGAAGAAGGAAGTAGCGTAATGATCCGTGTAGAGCAGGGGTGCACAACTGATTTTGACAGAGGGCCGAAAGTACATTAGATGAGGGCTATAGTGGGCCGAAAAGTAAAAGTGGGCGTGGCGGTAGTCGGGACATGTCAGGAGGCTTTTTCAACCCCCAATCTGTATTAAACACATGGAAAAAGAATATGTTTTTGAGGGGTAACGATTTTTATTGCATTTCAATCTTACATTTTGTACTACACATTTTCCATTGTTATCATTTATTTCAATGCAGTTATTGTATATCGTCTGTTTAATTAAAGTATATATATTTTATTGACCCTTGATTGGACATTCGGTTATTTTGGACTGCTATAGTTTGCTGTTTGAGTTGCCCAAGAGGAGTATGGCCTTCGTTGAGTCAGGTTTCCTCAAAAAACCAAAGGATGTACATCTCGTATGTTCGTATGCTGAGCCTGGAGGAGCAGAACATCCCTCCTTCTACTGCTGGAGCAGTAGTCAGCCCTGCACTGACGCCCTCGAGCCCTGCCTAACTCCAGGTATGCCACAAGCCTCCCTCAGATGCATTTTGGAATACGGAGCGCGAGTGTGCCATTTTTAGTCAATTCGCGGCGGATTATTTATTAATATATCCGCGCCGCACTTGCTTTGCCCAGTGGCCCACTTCCACTCAGGATTTGACCCCTTATTGCACTCGGAGTGCATCCAGCCACCATTGAGATACACGAGGTCTGCTCCACTCCAAGATGGCCGACCGTCACTGCCACAACCCTCCACTCGGCCCCACAGCCCTGCAAGCATCGTGATTGGCTCCTCTCCCCTACTTGGGAGCCAACCACAAGCCGGCAGGCTTGGAGCCGGCCCACCACGAAGGCACCCACAAAGGCACTGTGCCTGTCTCCAGCCTGTCTACACCGTCGAGCCCAGAGCCAGGACCCCTTGCCCTCCAGCTACAGGGTAAGCATACTGCCCCCCTCCACAATCTACTCCTAACCCTCGAGCCAGAGTCCTGAACTGTTCCCATCCATCACGGACCCGGCGTACATGCACCTCCTAACATTGCTACGTCCAAGGTCCCACCTGCACCGTTGTGCTCTCGAACTGCAACATAATGTTTCAATGCTTAATCTGTAGCTAATTAACCATGCCCTGGCCCTGCATTGCTTTATGCTGCCACTTGATAATTGCATCTGCACCACGGTCGCCCAGAGTCCACTGTGATATTGTGTAGTGCCTTATGGTCGCCCAGAGACCACTGTGATATTGTGTAGTGCCTTATGGTCGCTTATTGACCACTGTGATATTGTGTAGTGCCTTATGGTCGTTTATTGACCACTGTGATATTGTGTAGTGCCTTATGGTCGCCCAGAGACCACTGTGATATTGTGTAGTGCCTTATGGTCGCTTATTGACCACTGTGATATTGTGTAGTGCCTTATGGTCGCCCAGAGACCACTGTGATATTTTGTAGTACCTTATGGTCACCCAGAGACCACTGTGATATTGTGTAGTGCCTTATGGTCGCTTGAGACCTTAACCCACCAGCTCTCGCTAACCTATCTCAACATGTACACCTGCCACACACTGTACCTCCTCACAGGTCTAGTCTACACCTTACTGACTAGTACTATTGACTACTCCGTGCCCTCAGGGCAACCCAACAGCCATTTCATGGAACTCAGACACACCACCACACACGCTACTCCTCCCGAGATAATACTCAGACAGTACAGACTCAGAACACGCACACTCCCTCTAGCTTTCCTCTCCACACCCATGCAGGTTACACCTAGGAACTCACGCCTAGGCTCTCGCACTCACGCCAAGACCTGCTGCCCACCATACACTATTACCCCCAAGCACCTTATCAGGTCCCCGAAGCTCGCTCCAACCCCACACGACCAATGTGAAGTCAGACATCACCTGACTAACAAGCCTATTCACGCTACCAAAAAGCATACCCCTAGTACCAACCTCCAGCCACCACTACCAAAAAAGCTCCACCACCTTAAATGTGCTCTATTAAATGTTCGCTCACTCAACGCCCACGCTTTAGAAGTCAATGACATCGTTACCAACCAAGACCTAGACATATTAGCCATAACAGAAACATGGTTGCACCCTGCCTCTGGCCCGACTATCAGTTTAGCTGTACCATCAGGTTACTCGATCTTAAGACAGGACAGATCAGCTAAAATGGGAGGTGGAGTCGCACTAATCTTTAAAGACACCCTAGCCTTAAGACAGACTCCCACCACAGGGGAAGGCTTCATTGACATCCTCTCAGCCAAACTCACCCTCTCCCCCAAAGACACAGTAAACATTCATGTCATATATAGACCCCCAGGCCCCACCAATAATTTCAAAGGCATAGTCAACCATCTTCTTGGAAAAAACATTAAACAAACTTCCAAAACATTGCTTCTAGGAGACCTTAATCTTGGCTATAATGATAAACTTGACAAAGAAGCTATCACCCTCACCAGAAACCTCACAGATCTAGGATTCACACAGATAGTCACTGCCCCGACCCATAATAAAGGCTGTATCCTAGACTGGGTGGCTGATCACAACTGTGGCTCCACCCTCAACTCCAACATAGCCTTTCCATGGTCTGATCACAACTGCCTCCAGTTCTGCATCCCCATAACCTCCTACTCCATACCTCTTATACCAGCACCGGCCATGCTAGCCAGAAGTGCCAAAAAACTTACAGCAGACAATATACGTCCCCTTCTCAACATCCCTTGCCTAGCGCCACCGTTCTCCTCTGACCCCAGCATACTAGCAGAGATCTTCAAAGACACACTCACCCATGCCATCAACACCGCAGCCCCTCTTGAAAACAAAAAAAAAAAAAATCGTTTCACTCCAACTCATGGTTCACGGAGGACTTATTAAATCTTCGCCAATGCAAGCGCCAAGCCCTCAAAACATGGCAGGCCAATCCCTCTGACGCCACCAAAGTAGACTTTCTCAGTATCTCTAAGAAATACAAACATGCCATTTTCAAGGCGAAATCAGAAACCTACAATAAACGTATCCTGGAAGCCAACTCCCACTCAAAAGAGCTTTTCACCATCTTTAAAGAGCTCACTATCCCCCCAATTTGCACAGATGAGATTGTTAAGGATGAGGCCTGGTGCAACAGCATTCAAACAGCAATGTTAAATAAAATAGACCTTCTTCAAAAGAAAATAGCAGAACACTTTAAGGCTCTGCACCCCCAACAGACCCTCTCCGTCAATAACACCAAAGATGAGCACATCTCCAAATTCGATTTCTCCCCAATCACCGAGTCAGACACTCTCCACATCCTCAAACATCTCAAACCATCTCAATGCAAAGGAGATATATGCCCCCCCAACATCATTAAAGAATGTGCGACAGCCCTCGCACCAATCATCACAGCATTCATTAACGCCTCATTCAAGACAGGCAAAGTCCCTGACAGCCTTAAAGATGCGTGGGTGCGCCCACTCCTAAAGAAACCAACCCTGGATCCTGCCCAACCAAATAATTATCGGCCCATTACTACGGTTCCATTTCTCCTAAAAATCCTAGATAAAGCTGCACATATGCAGGCTTACCTGGAAAACAACTCTGTCTTAGGTAAAAGGCAGTCCGGATTCCGCAAAGGTCATGGCACTGAAACCGCCTTACTAGATCTTAAGAATCAAATTACCCTGATCCTAGATAAAGTCAAGCCGGCCCTTCTGCTTCTCCTAGACCTCTCGGCGGCATTTGATTTAGTCGACCACGCCATCCTCACCAACCATCTCACTCAGGCCGCACATTTCTCCAAACAAGCCACAAATTGGATCACCTCCTTCCTCGAAGGTAGAGTGATGAAAGTGTTTTCCAATACAGCCAACGCAGAACCTACCACCATCAGGTATGGAGTCCCTCAGGGCTCATGTACGGCTCCCACCCTCTATAATCTTTTTACCAAACCTCTCTTTGATAAACTGGACGCACTTGGGATCACATACACCAACTACGCTGACGATACCCAAGTACTCCTCCCGCTCACAGGACTCTACCACCAGGACGCAGCCACCCTTCAGAATATATACGCCACCATCCAAGCATGGATGGCCACAAACGGTCTATGTCTTAACGGAGACAAGACCGAAATCCTCATCCTTGGCCAAAAATCCACTCTCACAAACCTCGACCCCCTCTTCACCAACTTCTGCATTGACAATTGTGTCATCCCAGTTCTACCTTCTGTTAAAACACTAGGAGTCCACATTGACGCATCACTCTCCATGGACAAGCAAGTCAACTCCATTGTCTCTGCCTCCGCCCTGAGCACTAAGCTCATTAATGCAATCAAACCATTCCTAACTAAAGATAACTGCCTATCCATTGCCAGAGCCACCATTGGAGCCAAACTAGATTATTGTAATGCGCTACTGGCTGGCACCTCCAACTCCAATCTCAATAAACTCCAAATAACACAAAATAATGCACTAAGAGCAGCCCTCAATATACCTAAAAGGGACCACATCGCGCAAACCAGAAGGGAAGCACACTGGCTACCTGTCAAAGAGCACATTACATTCAAAATACTTACCACCGCACACAAATGTATTAACCTGTCTGCACCTTCATACCTGTCCGACACGCTAGTCAGATCTCACTCCAATAGACCAATGAGACAATGCCACACCAACCAACTTAGGGTCCCACGCATCAAGCGAGCTAAAGCAGGGGGAATAAGCTTCCCCTACATCGCACCTAAACTATGGAACGCATTACCTAGCACGCTCAGAGCAGAAACCTCGCTCACTGCCTTCCGAAAAAAACTGAAAACCACCTTGTTCAACTAACTCCTCCAACTTTTGTCTTCTGACCCTCTCCTCTCTTCTCTCCTCCTCTCCTATAGCTACTACTTTTCTCTTGCAACTAAGTTATGACTTTTCTGTATGTATAACAAGTCATGTTCATATCTGTAACGAGCGCCACGATGCCCATGGGCTGCCTGTGCGCTTAACAAATGCGAATAAATAAATAATAAATAAATAAATAAATCTCCTAACTGTGCCTGTTTTAGCTTTATTATTGAGTTCACTCTTGGAGTGCAACACTATGCCCCATGGCTCACACCCCCAACCAAACACTATGCCCCATGGCCCCCTCACCCCCAACCAAACACTATGCCCCATGGCGCCCTCACCCCCAACCAAACACTATGCCCCATGGCTCCCACCCCCAACCAAACACTATGCCCCCTGCCCCTCACCCCTCAAGCAAACACTATGCCCCCTGTCCCTCACCCCCAACTAAACACTATGCCCCCTGTCCCTCACCCCAAACCAAACACTATGCCCCATGGCCCCATCACCCCCAACCAAACACTATGCCCCATGGCTCCCACCCCCAACTAAACACTATGCCCCATGGCCCCCACGCCTCAAGCAAACGCTATGCCCCATGGCCCCCTCAACCCCCAAGCAAACTCTATGCCCCATGGCTCCCACCCCCAACCAAACACTATGCCCCATGGCTCCCACCCCCAAGCAAACACTATGCCCCCTGTCCCTCAGAAACTAGAAAACATTGCAAATGGCTCTCCATATAAGAATAAATTGACTTAGAAACCCTCTGCCTCACTCACAAAGTGCTGAACCACCATGCCCCACCATATCTCACTGACAAATGTACCCAAAGGCTGTCAGCTAGAACTACTAGATCCAACAACACTTCCTGCCTTGTGGTGCCCAGATACAACCTTAGAAGGGCTGGTGGTACAAGTTTCCTGGTTCTAGCTGCCCAAATATGGAACACACTTCCACAGAACATCAAATCCATTCAATCCTTTGAAGAATTCAGAAGTGAAGTTATCACATGGTTACTCAACAAAAACTAACTTCACACACCCGCACTCTCCCTGCACACTTATGTTCATATTCCTTCCTTCTTTTCTACCCCAAGTTCTACCATATGTTTCCTACACTTCTCTATGTCTCATTTAGCTTATACCTTGCATACGTGTAACATCTGCATATTTGTACATGTTTGCATTTATTGTATCTCTATATATCTGTACATATCTGTATTTCTGTACACCTGTAACCGTAATCTTTATTTAAGTGCCCAGATACCCCTGGATCAGGTGCTCTATATAAATAAAATAAACAAACAAACAGACATGCCAGCTCAATGGAAGAAGATCTGAGGGTCTTTCCCCGCCATCAGCATCAGTCTTTGATTTGCAGGGGTTTCAGGTTTGAGCAAATCTCTGGTCGGTGTCTTTAGCTGGTGTAAGGACTCTCAGATGAAGAATGCAGAAAAACACAATGCAGGACACCTCTCAGGACTAAACACAACTCAGGTAAGCTATTTTGGATGGTGGTCACAGCAGCACAGTGATTCAAAGGGGCTCACTTGGCACTGTCAGACTTTCCCTGCTATGTCAGGTCCCCTTGAAATTAGGACTCTGAATTTTTGCTGAGGTAAGTCTTGTAGGACAAGCTGGGGATCCCCCAAGTTCCAGGCATCAAAGTGGAACCTGACAGAATGGTAGCCTAAACTCAGCACAGTAGCCTAAAATCATTGGCAGCATGGTAGCCTAAACATCGGCAGCATGGTAGCCGAAACTCAGAGCTGGTCAGCCACAGGACGATCCCGCCTTTGACGGCTATTCTTCACAGGGTACAAAGCAGACATCAGGAATGGATGTTCCCTCCACTCCATAGGTCACAGCTCCCTCGCAGGACTGCTGAAGATCAATAGCAAGACAAGGCTCCTCCTGGACAGCAGCAGCAGTTGGTCGCCAGGCCTCCTTCAGACGGGTCACCAGTATCTTCACAGGTCTCACAGCTGGACAGGAGTCTTGGCTCCTTCACATTACTCCTGGATCTCTCTAGAGTGGGTGCAGGGGTTCTCTTCTTATCCCAAAAACCAGGTAAGAGACGAAACTCCCACTAACCAATAGCAGAACTAGACCCACACACACCCCAGCAGCTGTCCAATCAGACCACTGGTGGGAACACTCATGGATGACTTTCAAACACACTGAAATCAGTTTGTGGATTGGAACCAGGCAGTCCCAACCGACATCCTGCCAGAAAACACATAGCCCGCCAGTATCCCGCAAAAAGCCTCTGCTTTCCTGGGCACTGGAAGTCCATGTAAGGATTTTCCAGGCCTCACAGGCCAGAAAGAAGGCTAAAAAACAAGATGGCCAAGGGAGAAGCGAAAATCCTCGTGGCATGGCCATGTTTGGTCACTAGCTACAGTTAGTAGCCAAAAAATGCTAAAAGGTCACTGCTGCCCCCAGCTTCTCCATTTAGCAAACTTAGAGTAACCAAAAATCCTTTGAGTGTTAGTTTAGGGCAAAAACAAAAGTGTACCAAAGTGTACTGCAGTGTAAGATGCCCTGTACAATGATACTTGTTACCACAAGTGATAACAAGTTACTAAAAGTAGTAACAAAGTAATGATACTAAGGATACTAAGGGAAACAATGTTTCCCAGTACTGAAAGCCTGAAGGACATGTCTGTTTCCCCATAACAGATGAGCAAAAGACAGCAACATGTTTGGGGTCAATTAAAAGGGAAGGAAAGGTGCAGTAAAGAGAAATATTTTCTAACAGTGATGTAGGGGTAGTGTAGGACTGTGTTGACGAAGAGTGAAGTTGGGTTAGTGGGGTTCTGTGACAAGGAAGAGTAAGGTGAATGTAGTGTGGGACTGCGATGAGGAAGTCTGAGGTGTGGTTGGTAGGGGATTGTGATGAGGAAGAGTGAGGTGAGGGTAGTGTGGGACTGTGACAAGGAAGTCTGAGGTGGGGTTAATAGGGGTCTGTGACAAGGAAGAGTGAGGTGAGGGCAGTATGGGACTGTGACGAGGACCTCTGAGGTGAGGGTAGTAGCGGACTGTGACAAGGATAAGTGAGGTGGGGTAGGGAGGGACTGTGACCAGGAAGAGTGAGGGCAGTGTAGTGTGAAACTATGATGAAGAAGAATAAGTTGGGTTAATGGGGGACTGTGCCGGAAGAAGGAGTTTCGAGTAGTGGTGGACTGCGATGACAAAGAGAGAGATGAGACTACTGAGGGACTGTGACTAGTAAGTTTGAGTTGGGGTTAATTGAGGACTGTGAAGAGGAAGAGAGATGTGGGGGTAGTGAAGGATGATGCTGAGAAAGAGTGAGTTGGCGTTGTGGCGGAATCTGACAAGGAAGAGTGAGGTGGTGTAGTTGTGGACTGTGATGAAGAAGAATAATGTGGGTTTAGTAGAGGACTGTGATGAGGAAGAGTGAATGGGGTAGTGAAGGACTGTGATGAGGAAATGTGAGGTGAGTGTAGTGGGGTACTCTGACAAGGAAAAGTGAGGTGTGTAGTGGGAGACTGTAATGAGGAAAAGTAGGTGGAGTAGTGGGGGACTGTGATGAGGATGAGTAAGGTGGTATTTTGGGGGACCATGATGAGCGATAGTGAAGGGGTATAAGCAGATGGTGATGAGGAAGAGTGTGTTGGGGCAGTGGGGCACTGTTATGAGGACAAGTGAGATGGGATTATGGGGGGCTATGATGAGAGATAGTGAGGGGATATAGATAGATAGTGATGAGGAAGAGTGTGTTGGGGCATTTGGGACTGTAATGAGGAAGAATGAGGTGTAGTAGTGAGGGATTGTGACAAGGAAGATCGAGGTGTGGTAGTGAGGGACTGTGACAAGAGTATGACTCAGGTGAGGTAGAAGGGACAGTGAAGAGGTACTGAGGAAGAATGAGGTGGTGTAGTGAGGGATTCTTACAAGGAAGATCGAGGTGTGGTAGTGAGGGACTGTGACAAGATGATGACTGAGGTGAGGTAGTAGGGACTTTGATGAGGAAGCCAAATGTTTTGGTAAAAGTCAGTACTATTGGGTACTAAGATGGGAAAGTGTCATGCAGGGTAAAGGAAGGATTACCCTTGGTACTGGGATGAGGAAGAGTGAGGTTACAGTAAAAGTAGGTTTACTAATTAGGGACTGGGACAAGGAAGAGGATGTGTGGGGTTAATGTTACTTATTATCAGTGGGGTACTGTGACAAGGAAGACTGAGGTGGGTGTAGTGGGAGACATGACAAAGAAGTGTGAGGTGGGGTAGTGGGGGACCATAATGGGGCAGAGTGAGGTGGGGTAGTGGGGCACTGTGGTAAGGAAGAGGGAGGGGTAGTGGGACAATGCGATGTGAAAGAGCGAGGTGGGGGTAGTGGGGACTGCGATGAGGAAGATTGGTGTGGGTAGTTGGGGACTGAAACAAGGAAGAGGGATGTGGCAGTAAAAGTAAGACTACTATTAGGTACTGGGATACGGAAGAGTAATGTGGGGAAAAGGTATGTTTCCCACTGGGTACTGGGATGTGGAAGAGGTATGAGGGGGTAAAGGTAAGATGACCATTATGTACTGGGATGAGGAAGAGGGATGTTGGTGTAATGACAAAGATTGCTATTGTGTACTGGGATGAGGAAGAGGGAGGGGACAGTAAAGGTAGTATTACTAATTAGGTACTGGGACAAGTAAGGGGGATGTGAGGGTAATGCCATTTATTATGATGGGGTACTGTGATGAGGAAGAGTTTGGTGTATCTAGTGGGGTCTGTGAAGAGTAGGTGTCTTGTGTGTTAGTGGGAGACTGCAATCAGGAAGAGGAGGTGGCCTAGTGGAGGAATGTAATGGGGAAGAGTGAGGTGGGTGTAGTGGGGTACTGTGGCAAAGAAGGGTTAATGTTAATGTTAAAGGATATTTATACCATTCACCATTCACTGTCACCACCAGAGTGGTCTCCTGGTGCTCTGGTGGCTCTGAATGGCAAGAGGGTAGGCTGAGTTAGTAGGACAGAGCGGGAGAAAGAGCAACAAAGCTCCGATGTGCTGTTGGCAGTTTCCGTTCGGTTTACACTGTTCACTGAGTTTAGGGGTATTTTTCAGTTGGTAGGCTTCATGTGCTGTTGTGCGAGGCTATGTGTGGTTTGTTTTGTTGCTGCAGTGTATTCAAGTGTGTGCGTTTGTTGTGCTTTAGAAGTATGGTTGTATTTAGTTCAGGGTTTGAGAGGTGTATGCAGAGGGGTGATTGTTTTTATTAGTAGGGTTGGTTATAGACATTACTATATAGATGAGAAGCATAATGATATCTACAATTCCACAAAGATGTGACACAAGCTAATATTCACATTCCTGTCTAGATGTGACGTAAGATAACATTCAAATTTCTGTCTAGATGTGACGCAATATAATAATCACAATTCTGTGTATATGTGACTCAAGCTGACATGCACATTTCTGTCGAGATGTGATGCAAGCTAATAATATCAATTCTGTGTAGATGAGATGCAAACTAACATGCTAATTTCTATCTGCATGTGACATATGCTAATATTCACAATTTCATCTAGGTGTGACACAAGCTAACATTCACATTTCTGTCTAGGTGAGATGCAATCTAATAATCAAAATTCTGTGTAGATGCGATTCAAGCTAATAATCACAGTCTGGTCTAGCTAGCACGGTTAGAGTAGAGTGAGGTGGGGTAGTGGGGAGTGTGATAAGGAAGAGTGAATTTAGGGTATTGAGGGTCTGTGACAATGAAGAATGAGGTGGGGTACTAAGGGACTGTGATGAGGAAAAGTGAAGTACAGTACTGTGGGACTGCAATGGGGAAGAGGGAGGTGCGTGCAGTGCGGCACTGTGATTAGGAAGCGGGATGTGCGGGTAGTGGGGACTGTGATGAGGAACAGTGAGGTTGGAGTCTTGGGGGTCTTTGACAAAGAAGATTGAGGTGGGGTAGTGAGGGACTGTGATGAGAAAATGGTGAGGTCGGATGTTGGGGAACGGTGATGGGTAAGAGTGATGTGGGGTTAATGGGGAACTGTGATGAGGAAGATTGATTTAGAGTGAATAGGGGATCACGAGGTGGAAGAAAGGGCTGGGGATAATAGTAAGATTACCATTGGGTACTTCAATAAGGAAGAGGGATTTAAGAGTACATTTAAAATTACTATTGAGTACTGAGATGAGGAAGAGGAATTTGGGGTTATAGGTAAGATTACTATTGAGTACTAGGACGAGGAAGTGGGATGTGGTTGTCAGATAGAATTACTAATTAGGTTTTTGACAAAGAAGAAGGAGGTGCGGTAATGTAGAGATCTTCCCTGAAGATGTCAGTGTTAAATCACACGAAAAGCTTTTCCAATAAGAAAAGGTATAGTAAACATGTGTTATGTCACTATAGGTTACAGTGGAGTGCATACCATGCACCGCTGACAATGCCAGTCACTGGTAATGTCTGTGTAGAGGAGGTACCTAGCATCCCTCCCCTTTCCGTTCTTTGATGACAGAAGCATGTGATGACATTTCAGTCAAGCCATACACAGCTGCACAAGAGACAAGGTAAATATCTATTTGTCATGAAATAAATGCAGAATATAGCTCACTGATATAAGAACAGCACCATGTTAAATACATATATTTTTTTTAATGGATACTCAAATGCACATGGTTTCCAGGCCTATAAAGCCAGGTGTGGGAATTATAAACAATGCCAGGGGTTTTGAGATAAGCAAGAAGGACTGACACACAGATTTAGAAGAGTTAGAACTATTGATGATGGCAGTAAAAAAGAGTTTTGGCAACATCTTGTGACATGGTTATGTTGCTCATCTCACAGGAAGAGCACTTTTTGGGTGGCTTATAACTTTGCTCCATCTGGACAAATCCTCACCAAACTTTGCAAAACACGTATATGGCCTGCTCTGAAAGCTTGGTGAGGTTTGGTCAAGGGGGGGAAAAGTTGTAGGTGGGGTCCCCAAATTTCTTTTTTCCCCATAGAATGAATGGAGAAAAACTTTGCTCACGCCTACAGCCAAAACCGCTGGACACATTTTCACCAAATTTGCGGCAGGAGCGGTGGCTTGGTCCCGAAAGCTTGGTGGAAATCTGTGCAGTAATTTAATTTTAAAACAACAAAAAAGAAGGTCCAAAAAAATGATTGATATATGTGTCCGGTCCGCGGACACACTTCCCTGTTCACTCCACGGACAGGACACTGATTGGCCAGGCGGGTGTACGTCATGTCCGCAGACAGGCAACATGTTCACTGATTGGTTGGAGTGAAGTGTGAAGTGCGTCACATTTTCCCAGTGCGCTCGCCATATTGGATCCGCAAACATCTGCAGGGAACAGAGCAGAATCCAATTTTGGGGAGTGTGTTGGTGTGTAAGAATGGCTGGAGAGGTTGGGGGAGTGAGAGATGGGTCAAATGCTCTATTTGTTTAGGTGGGAAAAGGCTGTGATGTGATTGCGGTGTCTGCGGTCACTGCGGCTGTTCACAGACATACCAACCATTTACTGCACTATTGGGTATTTTATTATGCTCTGATGAATTGTTTTTGGGTAGTTAGTCGAGTATTGGGTGGAGAGGGCATGCATTGTAGAGTTTGTGCATTGGCTGCAAGTACTGTATTAGTATGTCAAGTGAAGTGGATAGGGTTTGAGGTGGTTGCGTTATGTTTTTGGGTTGTGGTCAGTTGGCAGGTGTTTGCTTGCATGGGTGTGTTATGCTGCAGTGGTTGTATACCCAAGACTCAAGGCCCTGGAAGCAACCCCCACAGCATAACACACCCATGCAAGCAAACATTTTAACTGTGGTATGTGGGCTGCATAGGGGGTATGTTTTCAAATGTTTGTGTACTGGTTGCCAGTAGTGTAATAGTATTTATAGGACAATGGACATGGTGTGTGGTAGTTGGTTTGTTAGACTGTGTTCAGAATGTTGGTACCTAAGACTCTAGGCATTTTGGGTTGTAGTTAGTGGTCAGGTGTTCACTTGCATGGCTGTGTTATGTTGCGGTGGTTGTGACTCCATTCATTATATACTTACTGTTTGCTTTGTTGAGGTTGTATATAATGCTTTGTCCTCGCCATGCACCCAAGACTGTAGGCACTGGTCACAACCATTGCAGCATAATATACCCATGCAAGCATCCATTTTGGGTTGTGATGAGTGATCAGATGTTTGCTTTCATGGGTGTGTTATGTTGCAGTGTTTGTGACTCCAATCATTCTATACTTACTGTTTGCTTTGCTGAGGTTGCATGCAGTTTTTGCATGGTATGGGAAATTGGAGCAGACATCGTTTTTTCATTCTCTGTGATGAAAGAAAAAGATCAGGTGTTAGTGAAGGTAGTTTGTAATGAGTTATTGCATTGCATAGCAGACATTTCTGTACTTTGTCGACCCTCATAGTTAGTACTTTACAAGCACTATCCTTAAAACCAGTGTTCTGTTCAATTTGCCCAATTCCTGTGTTTGTTCGTAAAATCATTGGGTCTGTGGGGAAATAAAATCCATGTAGGATTAAAAAAAAACGTTCTACGTTATGCTACAATATTTTTCTGTGGTTGATTTCAGTAGAAGGAATTGAATAGGTTTCTGTTTTTTGGTTTTACGGTACTATATTTTTCTGTGGTTGATTTCAGTAGGAGGAATTGCATAGGTCTATGTTTTTTGGTTTGGAAGTAATGGTACTATTGTTGTAATTAGATACCAGATGGCATATTCTAATTGTTTATTTTTTGTTGCATTTTATTAGAATGCATTTATCTTTTTGGTTGTTGCAGAATTTTGAGGCATTTAGATATCTGTTGGAGTAGTCTAACTGTTTATTTCTTGTTGCATTTTAGCAGTATTCATTTATCTGTTTGGTTGTTGCAGAATTTTGAGGCATTTAGATATCTGTTGGAGTATTCTAACTGTTGATAGTTTTGAAGTTGTTGAGAGTATTTTCAAACATAATAAGTGTTGTAGGGTTTCCTTACAAAAATGTATATTGCAGTTGTCTGTTTGTAGTTAGATACCAGTTGGCGTATTCTAACTGTTTATAGTTTTTCACTATTATATAGCTGTTGTCTTATTCTAATAGTTTATTGATGTAAAGGTTATTGAGGACATTTTGTAGATGTTTATACTCAGATTAGTGAATACATTTTGGTTTTAAGAATATTAAGTAAGCATTTGCAAGATTTGCTGGTAATCTTTGTTTTAGAGTAATGGAAGTATCATTACATTGAAACCATCCATATTTCTTTTTTATTTATGCTGTGTAGTGACCTGCATTGGTTGTTTCTCCTGCTTGGTAGATTATGCCTACTGTTGTGAAGGTTTTCTTACCAAGTGATACTTGTCCATGTGTGAATCCAGTCAGCTTGCAGTTGTTTTTGGTACCCTCTGCATTGTAATGCAAAAGCATTACTATTACGTTTTCACTATGTGACTGTATTTGTAAAGTGGAACGATTATCAGAATTGCAAGTAGCTCATAATCTGCCATGGTTTGCATTTTGTACAAGTTGCTGAAATAGAATGGATCCACAGTTAGGTATGGATACATACATGAAGCGTTCATTATGGATGTGTTCCTGTGTCACATGGTTGCAGAGAGTGAATGTATGTTTCCATGTTCATCACATCTGGAAGATTTCATTTATAGGTATGTTTTTGTTTTCCAGTACTTGTAGTAAGTACATTAGAAATTATTGTGGATCTTCTTGTGTTTCTAGTGAATCTGACCATTCTAGCACAGTAGTCCAATTCTTGACCTATTCCAGAAATACTGTGTGTTGTCAGGATTGTTGGTTGCATTTCTCTGAAGGACTAATATTTGCAAACATAATTGGTCTGTCCTGTTTAAATAAATGTTTTCAATAATTGGTGGCAGTTGGAATAGTATATGGATTGCTACATTTTCATAGCAATTTACACCAGTTGTATTTGAAAATTTGAATGGACTAGGCAGTTCTGTGTCTAAATCATTTTTTGGAAGTGTGCATTGATTCTTTGAAGAGGTAGTTGGTATTGTTTATGCAGTAGATCCTTCTTGGGTTGCGGTCATTGATGAAGTATTAGATTCTTTTAATTTCTTTGGAGGTTTGGTTGTTAGATCCTGTATAATTTGAGTCTGAACTAGTTTTCCTTTACAAACTGTTGCTTTTTGAGGAACAGGATAGGTTTTTGGGATGAGGTGTGTAGAGTGCACATAGTCTATGGTATTCTAGAATGCAAGGAATATCAGCATTTACTTTACTTGCATCAAAGTTGATTAGAAATAGTCCTTTAAGTTTACGTAGGTGTGATATTGCTACATAGCTCATGCCTTCTTTAAACACTGTGCTGCTAATATCTATCAATGCTTGATCTAGGGTCAGACTGTGTGATTTATGAATGGTGACTGTTTATGCTAGAGAGAGAGAAAATTGTTGTCTGCATACATACATGTTGTTGAAAAGAAGGAATCAGGATGTTGAGCTTCCTATCCTTTTAACCTCTGATAGTTTGTCAAAGTGAATATTGACAAACTGAATGTTGTTGTCACGTGGGTATGTTTGAAAGCTAACAACTGTACCAAGTGCTCCATTAACTAGTCCTTGCTCCACATCACGGTTACGTTTGAACATTACTCTACAGTTTAAAGATCATTTTAATATTTTCTCTAAACCAGCTGTGTTAGAGATAGCGTTTTAAAAGGTATGTAGTTGTGTTGTGGCTTTTTGAACTATTGGTTGCATTTCCTTTTTTCAACATTGTTTCATTGAATTGTGCACAGCTTGCAAGAGTTGGCATCAATGACATAAAGTGGTTCAGCTATGCTCTGGAAATGGGCGTTTCTGCTTGCAAAGTTTTTGGAGTCTGGAACAAGGAGTATGGATGTATCTCCTTCAAAGTGCTTTGCCAATCTCGAGATGGTGGTTGGATCAGTGTGTTTCTCTAGGTCCTAAGTTGTCTCTATTTATGTGTTTCATAAAGAGTGGATATGCTGAATTATCCTAGGCGCACCCCCTAGGTAGTCCATTGGCTAAAGTCTGCTCTCTCCCTTGATTGGAGGGGAAAACAGAATGTCATGATGATGATGCGGCTTATGAGACAGGGAATACCCCCCCTTTGCCTTTTGCACATAAAATCTATTACTGATATAATACATCTTTACATGTGTACAATCTTTATACCAATGACCTACATAGATCACTATTTGTTGGAGCACATATTCTTCAAAACCCAAAGCTGTGAGGTCTTGGGTCTGCATTTGACAATTTTTCACACTTTTTATCCGGGACACAACATCTGATTTGTCCACAATTTTATACATATGTGCGGATTGTATATGTGCATAATCGTATGATGTTTCATGCTTCTGACATGAATACAATTGAATGAATAAATTTGCTACAATTGCTACAATTGCTACAAATCCAGAATTTTCATTACACCTTCCCAGAACATCCCACAGAGTTCTGGCTCCTTTTAAAATGTGCACAAAAAAAATCACATTAACCATACTGTTAAAAATTCGCACAGTCCTTTGTCAGTCTTTTCCAAAAATATGCTTTCTGTCCACTGAGAATCAACAAACATGTCTATCCCCGCCACCAAAGGTTTCTTGTAGCTCAAGAGCAATCCCCGCCTTCTTCCTCTGGCAGAGGCCACTCTTGAAACTTACAATCTGCATTCCTTTCCGCCCAGGAAGGTTCATTGTCTCTTCCAGGAGCAGCAGCCCAAATCTCCTCCCCTCTTAATCAACACCTGAATGAGAGTTCCTGGCCTTTGGTGAGAAACAGGAGAGATGCCTTTTGTTCGGGAAATCTGGGTGAAACTAGTTTGATGACTCTGAGTTTCAGCTAAATACACTGTCAAATTATAACATTTTCTTAATTTAAAATAAAACTTGCAATTTTTAATCAAGCAGCTACAACTCTGATTCCAGTCTCTAAATCATGGAGATTAAATAGTTACAACCTATGTTCCTCTTAATGACAGGTCACTTAGATTTAAGACATTAGATCTTAATGGTGCAACTTTGCAGTTTAAATGCAGGCTTTTGAAACAGTCACAAGCTGCCGCTGGTACTGCGCCCATATTTTGGCAGATTTTCACAGGCAAGCACACTTTTTAGTGTGGCTATTTTCATTATAGATTCCACTTTTCCTGACATTGTGTGTTCATATTGATTCCTTAAATGAAGTGGCGGGTAACACCCAGCAAAGATATTGGATGTTTTGTGGTGTTTTGGTCTGGTATTTTATATTTTCAGCAACCAAGGAAAAAAAGGATTTAAGAGCAATTTCTGGGTTTCTTGCAATAAATCACTGCCTTTCATGCAGTTTCCATTTTTACTCAGCAGGCAGCCCAGTGACAGGTTTCAGCAGTGAGGTCCCATTCCCACTACTGACACAGGAAAAGTGGATTTGGCAGCCATTTTTTCGTGTTTCACAGCACAATTTTCATAGGTTTTGGCGCGCATAGGGCTTTTGCGGCCATTTTGCTGATTTTGGTGCCACCAGTACTCAGGGATGTCGCAGGGCACAGACTAGTGGGTTAAAACATCCCACAATGTAGAAGAATGTGATTTAAATTGGCCAGTGCTAAAGCAGGATTTATGGCATAGTACAGTTTATGAACGAGATTTCTTACAGTTGAATGGTGTGTTCCTATCATTTTGATATGGTGGAAGGTGCTTTTGTAAATAGGTCCAGAAATGCAGGCTAATGAATGTCCTTCTAGTCCTGTGTATTAGCGCACTGGACAGAAGTCCATAGTTTGTAATAGTTTTATTTCCAATTTGTCTTTGCCTTTCACATACTGAATGAGGAACTGGCGTAAATATGTGAAAGATGTTTTGCCTATGTTACACATTGATGTGCACGGCCATTTGTAGACTCAACATATTGGTTCAGTAGAATGGAGAGTTGATGCTAAGTTTGCTGGAGATATTTGTGTGAGCCGCATTTCTTGTTCCATGATGGTATTATTAATCATTTCATACACTCGTCCATAGCTATGTATGGCAATTGGGTTTGTGTGCTTTTGTTTGTATGCTTATTCATTGAAATATGGTTCTGTGCTGGTGGTGTGACTCCACTCACCTGCACAGATGTTTGCAAAGCTATCTTTATTGATATTCTGTTTGTTGAGAAGTCCTTGTTGTAGTTTAGTAGTTAGTTTTGTTAGTGGTTTAATTCTGTTTAAACTAATATAAAAATGTCCTTTTGAGAAGGATTACACTGTCTATGATAGCTTCCAGAATTAGTTTCTGTGGTAGGTTTTAAGGGTTGAGCATGATTTCTCTCTTGTTTTTATAAGGTTCTGAAGGACTATGGTGGAAAAGACTTTGTACAATCATTTTTTTGGTATGGTTACTTGTGGCTACATCAGGATTTATAGGTGCAGCGTTAGCACTAGTGGTAGCTGCAGTCTTTTTAACAACTATCTGTTTAGTTTTACATTTTGAAAGAGGAGTTAAAGTTTCTTTACTGCAAGCTGCTTTAGTTTCGTTTAGTGACTGTATTAGCTGTTTTGTTTGATTTTTTTGTATAAATTCTGCTAGAGGCCGATGTCTATTTTGTACACTTTTATTTTGATTTGCTATATTTCTGCATTGCTTTCTACGGAGTTGCTTTTTGGTAGCCATTCTTGGGTGTCTTTTGGAGAAAAACGAAATTTTGGGTCCGGACGTTGTGCAATGTATGTGTGCATTGTGCATGAGTTTCTGAGTATGATGGTCGGCATGTATGTAGAGGTGTGTGATTGTTGAATGGGCTGTAACTTCAGGTTGGGAAGGCTATTCTCATATTTGTGTGTTACTATACTGGTGTTGAGGTAACAATACAAAATGTGCACCTGTTGAGGTGCAATCAGTAATACTGAATTTAATGCTGGTGGGTTGATACAATTCTTTGTTCTACAATACTAACATTTTACAGTGTTTGAGTAACAGTTAGAACATTATGACAGTATTGCACTTACTTTGTTGGATGCAAAGAATAGGTTTCTTCTGGGTTCTGTCTTGTACTTCAGACTCTGCTGGTTTACAGGAGTGTGGTCTTGACTGCAATTGTGAAAGAAAGAAGTTAGTACGTATGTGTGTCAACGTCACAGTAATTTCACTTCAAGAATAGATTAGTTACATTTGCAAAATAAATTGTTTGTAGGGTGGAGGTACTGAATGTGTTAAATTGCATAGTTTTGTATATCAACTGGGACTGTGGAGCATCAGTTTCATTCCTAAGGGGGTTAGTGAAGTTTTAAAGGTGTGTCCTATGAGGTGAAATTTTGAAAGTATGTGTTGCTGTTGCACTGTTTAGTGTTGTAATAGATTAGTGGAAGTTGTAGTAGAATGAGAAAAAAAGCTTGGAAAAATGTACAGATTTAAAAGGAGAATGTTTTTGTGTGTGTAATTCCATTAATTTATTTTGTGCATAGCTGTTTCCTACATGAGTGCTGGAAAACTTTCAGTTCTTTTACTTTGTTATCCACATTCCTATTAGCACTGTTCTGAATGTACACTTGTATTTGCTTGGTTTTGCAAGCATGGCAAGTGTCAAGCTTTCTGTTTAAATGCATGCATTTTATGAACTTGCAATGCTTTTGTAAGATAAAAGCTGGTCTCCTGTTTTGTGTGGATTCTAGGAATTTATAATAGTGTGTTAAGGGGTAAGCGGGCGTGAAAATGACAGAAGGAAATAGGAGAATTATAGGTTGGACATTGCAATGAGTAATATGGGTAAATTAAAATTTGGAAAGCAGACAGTATGTTTTTTTTGCAGATTATGCAGGCTGAATGGCAGGTAACCTTTTCACATGCATTTATAAAAGAGTTGCAAATTTACTATAAATAAAATATTCATACCTGTAGTTTGTATTGATGTATGTAGATGTCGATGAATCTGGCAGGAGCAATCATGAAGAGTTTTAAGTATTTTTAGCTGTAGGTGCTTTGCAATCACAGGATCTTTGTACTCGGAGTGATGAACAGTACATCTAAAGTGCTAAACCTTGATTACAGAGTTAGATGTAGAGTTTTTGGATGAGATTGGTGGATGGTTGTGGATGGTTGTGTGACTGTTTAACAGCAGCCAATGAGGGAATGGTGTAGAGAGTGAAGTGGAAAGGGAAGAAGGGCTGCTCCCATTTTACGGGGTACGCGGACACCGCCTGTGGATAGGGCGTGCCACACCCGGGGCTTCTTAGCATATCTGACATGGAAATAGAACTAGGGGGAGTAGCCAATCAGGTGCTGAGGGTGTCATTCATAGGGAGAGACGGTAATCATTTTTTTCATTGCTGTATGTAGTGAAGATTGCTGTGGTTGCAGAGATGGACAGAGTCAGAGGGTGGATAGTGGAGATGGTTTTATCACTAATCTGCAGTGGTATGCAAACATGCATAGCATTTCTGACAATCTTGGATTGCAGGGAGTGGAAGCTATGTGTTGTGATGTGCCAGGGAGAAATTTGCAAGGTGTATTTGAGGTTTGTAAAAATATAGCTTTTATTTAACACTCCAGATATCCTGGGGGTAAATTGTGCAGGCATGTATTTGAGGTATCTAAGTGCAATAATTTGCAGTGTGCACTGAAGCAGTTGCTAAAGGAATTGATGTACCTATTTCCATCTGTAAAGATGTTTTCCCAAATACCACCCAGGACTGCATGGATGTCTTGTGGTGTCTTAAATCCACAACAAGACATAGCAAGATGTCTTGTTAATGAAGGAATGCATTGTTTTATGTATTCTGTCGGAATGTCATCATTACAAAATGAGAACCTTTTGGTAGATGATGCAATTTTTTTTTTGTGATGGAATGACTTTCACAGTTTGTGGTAATGAAATATTTCTTAGTAATATTCATAACTCAATCAGAACATTGTTGTGATGTCATGTAGGAGACAAAATCTGAAAAAAAACCTCCAAAAAGCTAAAAAACAAAAGGTTATTTTCAGACCGACCATCAAAAGGCAAGCCGGTCAAGTGGCACAGCGAGTAGAGTGCTCACTTTGACATCCGTGCAGAGCCTGCAGGTTCGAATCCCGGCGGGGCCAAACTCAGCCTTTCATCCTTCCGAGGTCGATAAATGAGCACCACACACCGTGGGTAATTAAGCAGCGCTCAGATACCCGGGGGTTCGTAGCGCTATATAAGTGCCGAATAATAATAATTATTCACATTTTCATTCCCCACTCTCAGATTTCATGATCTGTTCACAGACACCGCGGCTGTCCGTTTGTGTTAAACTCTGGGATTTTGAGACTGAAAGGCATGCAAATGAGACTGTGCAGGCCAAAGAATCAGTCAATAAGGTTTACTGGGTGTGATGTGTAAGGAGAGACTTTGCCAGAAAGTCTGTTTCCTGAGAGGAGAGCAGATAGCTATTGCTGTGTCTTTCAGAAGGCAGATTGTCTGGATTTTGGGAGACTTGTGGTTAAATTGGTTGGAGGTGCAAGCAGATCGCTGTGGAGTGGCTGCAGATCTTGGATTCCCTAATGTGATTGTGCACTGGCATGGAGTGCACGGATTGAAGTGGTTAGTTTTGGTTCTTTTTTTGTGCCACTTTGATGACACACTGTCATCCAGATATTATTATTATTATTATTCATTGTGGAGTCGAACAGTTTAGGACATGTCTCTAGAATCTCCCTTCAATTTGCAATGAAAGAAGAACTTGGGAAAGTCCTGGGCATGTTTCCAACCTCCCGAGTAATTTTTTCTCGTATTGCACAGAGACAAATGTGGCTGCATTCTTCTTCACTTGGTCCACAAATAGAGAAAGCGAGGTGCAATGTCAACAAGGCTGTTTGTGCTTTTTTGAGAGATATTGGTATGTCCTCTTTTCACAATGAAAATATTATGTTTCGTAGCACACAGATGTTTCACAGAGATGGAGTCCATCTCACTCATGCTGGGAATAATATTTCTCTTTGAAATATACAGAATGCATTGCAACCCTTTTTGAAATTATAGCAAACCCTTTTCCAGTTGAAGTTTTTGAAACACACAAAAACACCAAAAAAGGCTCTTTTCATAGCCACCACTTCCACCCGGAGGAGAGTCCAACGGTTTTGGTAGTGCCATACCCTAAAAATGTCAATGTCCACTGACTGTAGGTGGACTTCTAAAAATGCATAGGGCCCTGCAGCCTTTCATTGGCACTTCTATTTTTAAACTGTGAAAGGCGGCTCTGAAAGAAGCCTTTTTTGTTTTGTATTTTTTTGTTTTTTTAACAAGACACACATGGAAAGGAAGGGAAGGGAGGATAAGGAAGGGGCATCAACCACAGGGATAAGAAAGGGCAGGTGGAGAGAGGAAGGTGTTGGGTGGGCCTTAATCTGGTAGGTGGCAGATGTTCTCATGCTCCCAGACTGTATCCTCGAAAGTACTTTGAAGTGTCTCCCCCCTGCAGAGTACTATGTCGCCTTACATACACAATACAGTGACCCTTGAAAGGTAAAAGTCTTCTGCAGCGTGTTTGGCCAGCGAGGCTGGTTCAGGGATGAGCTGCGCCACAGGAGTGTTTCTTGTGTTGACAGGAGCAGAAACAGAGCTTGCTGTAGAGGAACTCAAATCTACTACTTTTATCGCAGGAGACAACCCTCCGAATTGCCCCTGTATGGAACGATTTTAGGTGTCGTGGCATGGAAGTAGTCCCATAACTGTGCAAACCCGGTTTGCCATGACTGAGATCCATCTGGCACTCAGTGCAGAACACCTTGTGTGGATGAGCTTTGGGTACCCCTCCAATGGTGGTAAACAGCCTCACACCCAAGATCCACAGGGCTGTGAGTAGTAGGGACTTCGACTACCTGAACCTCGTCCTCCTCATCTTCACTCTCTGCATCTTCACGCCTATTGCCCTTTCTAGGCCCGTGGGGAGGTGGTGGTGGAGGGGTCGGGGGTGGTGTTGAGGCAGAACTAGCACCAGCATGAGCAGCAGCAACCATGGATGCCATCTCAAATGTGTCAGGAGGCACAGCAAAGTGAGCAATCTGCAGACAGGTAATATCAATCCAGCAATGTGGAACAGTGTCTGTCTTGAAACTCCAAAAACAGAATGAGATGCATCTCTGGGGTGTGGCCTTTTAAAGGGGTGCTAGTGCATGCTCCGCGGACAGCCGCGCTTTCTGTGAACACTTCAAACACCAAAAAGGGCTCAAAAAGATGCAAACAAAATATCCTGTTTGCTAGGGAAATAGTCTGAGACATGTGAGAGGGTGAAGTTTCACAGTAAAATTCCTTGGATAGCTCAAAAAAGTACTTTTTGTAGTGTCCGGAGACCCAGACTGTTTCCGCAGCCAAGGACCCGCGCTTAGCATGGGTGCGGTCACATGATGATGTTGCGGACACGTTCATGAATGGGACGGATGTCCGTAGGATATCGAATGCACGGGGTCAGTTGTACACATGCGCACAGGTTTTCTATGGACTGGGTTTGGGTCCCCGAAATAATTAAAAGTGCGACACATGTGCAAGGGACAGTTACGGACAGGCTTGATTTTCGTAGGACCCCAAGGATGGGATGCGCATGTGCCCAAGTGTCTGCGAGACAGGGTTCGGGTCCCCGAATTAACTAAAGGTGCGTCACAGCTTTGCAGACATGCCGACGGGTTATGTGTTCTACGGACACCTGCATTTTGATTGTGGACAATACAAACGGGGGGGGGGTTCTTAGGACACCCCATTTTGATTAATTACGGACAGGCGGACAGATTATCTGTTCTACCGACACCTCAATTTTCATTTAGGACAGTGCGAACAGACATAGGGCCTCATTCTGAGATTCGAGGTAGCCATGGTGCTATTTGCACCATGGCTGCCTCAAATACCGGGTCCGGCACTGGTCTTGTTCAATGGGAACTTACCGGTGCATTCCGACCCTGGAGGGACCGGTAAGTCCCCATTGAACAAACCATTCCCCATTCCCATTTGAGCCACCAATGGGAATTGGGAGGGCACTAATAACAGGCTTGCGACTAGCAAGCCCGTTATTAGCACCCTGATCCCTTAGCGGGACCCGTAAGGGACGTGTGGTCAGTCCACACGTTCCTTAATGTTCCCGCTAAGGGACCTCCTTACCGATGCCGGTAATCCCTTACCGGCCAACTCATAATGACCCAGATAGTGTCCTTAGGACACACCCATTTTGGTTAATTGCGAACAGTATTCATAAGACTTTATTATTGTACAAAAATATAGAAATTATGAAAGAGGCGGGGAAGCAGAAATGGAGACATATACAGGGTAATTAGGGCTTTCTACATGTTGGATGGTAGGTGAGGAAGGGATGGTACGACGTCTCACTCACGTCTCCTCCACGTAACGGGGCCCTAATGGTCTGCAACACAAACCATCTTATGTCATTTTATGTATGTTTAGCCCTCACAAAGTGTTCCACTTCTGGCTTGTCCTTCACCTTGTTTCTCCCAGGATCTGTGTTCTGAGATCCTCATGCGCATCTGCCTCATAGTCTTCCCTACATATATATAGGAGCATGGGCATAAGATAATGTATACCACATTTTTAGCAAGGCAGTTCGTATGGCCAGTTAGGGTCCATTTGATGTTACCATACTCAAATGTGTGGCTTATCTCGGTGTACGGGAAGGCAGCATAGTGCAATGTTTTTTCATGTTTTTTTACCGTGAATTATTTTTTTTAAAAACATGGAATTTTTTAGGGGGGTTAGTAAATTTTATATATATATATGTGGGTGTTTGGGAATACATAAAAAATAAAGAAAATGGGGGATTTGGAGAGGAAACCCCCCACAAAAATAATTTAAAAAATATGTGATGGGTGATGGGTTAAAAACATTGTGGTAAAAAACCCTGAAAAAACTCCTCGTCATAGAAAGAGGACTATTATTTATCGAGTTGCATCATAACGTTCACTGACAGGCATTTACTGCCATATTCCACCCATCTGGTCACATTCACTGGGGCCCTATTCAATATATAAACTTGTGATGTTAATTCCAATTTGGAGAAAACCAATTGCAGAATAAATTGGAAATATTTGTGTTGATTTTTCTTTATGAACAATTCCAGATCCAGATCATGGCATCTAATGGAAGCGTTACACAGTAACAGCCATCCATTCCTGATATTACCCTATCCAATGGCTCACAACATAGCCATAATTGAATCTATTGTCATACATGACATATGACATATATCTCCAAGGACACTTAACTTACTTGTGTAGACAATCCAATCTGATTAGTCTGATCCACGCAATGGCGATGTTCATGCCGTTCTTAACAGAAACTAGGGCATAAAACCACAGTTGTTCCACCTTGCGTAGAATCACACTCACGTCTCCTCCACGTAACGGGGCCCTAATGGTCTGCAACACAAACCATGTTATGTCATTTTATGTATGTTTAGCCCTCACAAAGTGTTCCACTTCTGGCTTATCCTTCACCTTGTTTCTCACAGGATCTGTGTTATGAGATCCTCATGCACATCTGCCTCATAGTCTTCCATACATATATATAGGAGCATGGGCATAAGATAATGTATACCACATTTTTAGCAAGACAGTTCGTATGGCCAGTTAGGGTCCATTTGATGTTCCCATACACAAATGTGTGTCTTATCTCGGTGTACGGGAAGGCAGCACAGTGGCCACACCTATGGTGGCCCATAATAGGTGGTAAGCCCCATTGATTTATGACTGTCTGTTCACTTTTTTTCCAGGTATGTGTGTACCAATTTTTGCTCTGGTTGTAATTTCTTTTGAGACAGTCTGGAAATGCTTTCTATATCTAGATTGATTGGTCTCATATTATCTTGCAGATGGATAGTATGCTGGAGACAATGTATAAAACTGTACGATGGCACTTTGAATAGTGACATACAAGCGAAAGGGAAACAGATGTGCCAGGATGAAATAAGTTGTGTTGTCCCATATATGGGTATGGTTGGACAGTTTATCCATTCACGTGGAAATAGAGGTTGACTCTGGGCTTTTGCTTTGTAGGTTCCCTCCTGGACTGCTCCTAATAAATAGAAGACAGCGTATTTGAGTTGTGTTACTCTGCTCTCTCGAACATTTGGGATGTGTTCCCAGTGCTTGCACTACACCCATCATTCACACCTTGAAACACTTGTGTATAGACATGTTATAAATGCCATATCATATCATATAATTGACATATTGGAGGTCAGTGTGAGTTTACACAACAATATATTTTTGGTTGTGATGCATAATTTGGTTATGCCTTTGTCAAGAAATGAAGTTGGATTAAAAATATTTGTATATGTGTTTGGTTTTAGGTGAAATGGAACTGTAAAACTGTTGAAGACATCTTCCACCAATATTTTGGCAAGAGCGAAAATTGGGTCACTCTTGTGTGTTTTGTCATGAAGATGGTTGAAAAAAACTATGGATGATATTGGGTTGCCCTGAATCGACCGAAACATGTAGACAGAGTCCACATGAAAACTGTACTGGACCTAGAGGCACACCACGAAAGGTAGAAGGGTGCCATTCGAAGAACATAATATATGATGAAGGGTGGCAAGAGAGATTGTATTGTGAACTGTCTTCTCTTGTACAACAGAAACATTGGTGAAAGATTGAAAGTGATGTACGAGTGGGTATGAAAGGTGTCAAATGGTAGGTGTTCAAGACATAATTGACTCTTTGTACAGTATCCATGTTGTTTTTAGTTATAACTGGTGACACAAGTTTGGAATACATCTTTGTATGAGATATTGATACAAGTGTGTTTAATCCAACCTCACTGTCCCAGGTCCACTCTTTTTAGAATGATTATATTGTAAACCCGATTGCTGGGAGTACAGGCACCCTTTTCTTTTGTTTATGTTAGTGTTCTTTCTAGTACAGGAACCTACTCATACATAACGTAGGTATTGGCTGCAGCATACACCATAAATGTGCAATATTTGTAATTTTCCAATGTTTGATAGTAACACAGTGAATGCTTCTGTATCAGTGTGAAACAAGTACTAATTAGTGGATAATATATCACTACATACCTGTATTACTGCACACAACACATACAGAGACCACAATGCATACAAATATGGGGCTTATATACAACATAATAAACAAGAGGCAGTATCATTAGCAACTGTGTATAACCCACATGATTTTTCACACTCAAAAATGATTGCTGTGTTTCAGGCCTGCTTCTCCCCTTTATGTATGTACATCATAGGATGCGATTGAACTCTAAGGAAAGTAGTGTAAGACATGTGAGAATGGCAATGTCTACAAATGTAATACCTTTTGAATTTTAAGTTTCTGATTGTCAGTGAATAAACCCACCTGGCCTAGCTATGTCAGTGAATAAAAAAAGAAGGGGCTAGACATATGATGCCATCAGTGATGTCATCAATGATATTTGTGATATCATCTTTGATGTCATGGATGTTAATCCTTTGCAGTGCACAGTGGCGGCGTGAGTTATGGTTGCTTAGCTTACCATAACTGGCAAATTTCAGGGGTTTACATCACTGATGACATCACATGTCTGGCTCCCTCTTTTTTTGTTCACTGACATATGTGGGCTAGGTAGTTTTCTTCACTGCCATTAAGGAAGCAAAAATTGAAAAGGTGTTATGTTTGTACACTTTACCCTTCTCATGTGTTCATACACTACTTTCCACAGGGGTCAGGCACATCATATGATACATAAACATATGGGAAAAAGCAAGAGGGAAACATAGAAATGATTTCTGTGCATGAAGATAATCTGCTAGGCGATGAACACTTTCTGGTAATACTGCTGCTTTTTTGCTTACTTTACTTTTCCTATATATGCACATATTTTCAAGTGTTGTTGTCTGTTTATTTTGTGTGCAGTAGTAACATTATACAGCAAGTGAGGCGTTTGTAGCTACTTATTACATGTTTCAGAATACACAAAACTCTGAAATGAAAGCATTTAGCATTTAGCATTTGACCATCCAACATGGCATTAATTTCAATATTGGCCCTCTATGGTGCATGCTGCACACAATGGCTATGTGTCGACATGACAAGATTCATGTACTGGAAAGAACGCTGTAATGCAATGGTGTGCACATTCGCTTAATTATAGTTCTCCCAATGAAATGTGATGGTTTACTGGCAACATTACGTCACTCCCTTGTTCAGGCTTTTCATGAACGCTAAATGCACATGTGATGTCATCAGTGATGTCATCAATGACATTTGTGATGTCATATTTGATTTCATGGGTGTTAGTGTAAGCAGTGCACAATGTTGGCGCGAGTTATGGTTGTCTAGTTTACCATAACTTGGGAATTTCTGGGGGGTTTCGGTTGTACTTGTAAGCATAATATGGATAGGTTGTTAGTACAAAGTAATTATAACGTCTATTTAGTAAAGTTTTTGCTCTGAATTTGTTAGGTTTTTCTTAGAGCAAGTACACCATAATGTCCCTTTAACAACTTTTTTTCACTACATTTTTAGTAGGGCTCCTTAACTGTATTGTTCCTTTAACAACGTTTTTTCAATGAATTTCATAGGTTTTTAGTAGCACAACTTAACCATAACATCCCTTTCACAATGTTTTTTCACTGAATTTCATAGGTTTTTAGTAGCACAACCTAACGTCGCTTTAACAACTATTTTTCACTGAATATCATAGTTTTACCAGGATACCCCTAGTTTATATAGATGTACCATAGAGCATAAAAAATAGATGTCTGTATGCCGATGGGCACACTAACCACAGATTGTGCGTCTGTTCGCTGATTGCAGCGAGCATTCAAAAAGCATAAAAAGGCAGGGGTTCTCTTACGTAGTGGTAGCATACAGCAAAGAGAATGTGCATTGCAAGGACAAATTAAGTAGCTCTGCAAACTCTATACCTGTCAAACAAACAGAGAAAAAGCATAGAGTATACACCATAATAGAATGCACCAATAGGCGAAGTGATGTCTGTGTCCAACACTATTACCACACTCCTGCTTCACATAGAAACGAAGAATATGTGATGGGTGATGGGTTAAAAACATTGTGGTAAAAAACCCTGCAAAAACTCCTCGTCATAGAAAGAGGACTATTATTTATCGAGTTGCATCATAACGTTCACTGACAGGCATTTACTGCCATATTCCACCCATCTGGTCACATTCACTGGGGCCCTAATCAATATATAAACTTGTGTTGTTAATTCCCATTTGGAGAAAACCAATTGTAGAATAAATTGGAAATATTTGTGTTGATTTTTCTTTATGAACAATTCCAGATCCAGATCATGGCATCTAATGGAAGCGTTACACAGTAACAGCCATCCATTCCAGATATTACCCTATCCAATGGCTCACAACATAGCCATAATTGAATCTATTGTCATACATGACATATGACATATATCTCCAAGGACACTTAACTTACTTGTGTAGACAATCCAATCAGATTAGTCTGATCCACGCAATGGCGATGTTCATGCCGTTCTTAACAGAAACTAGGGCATAAAACCACAGTTGTTCCACCTTGCGTAGAATCACACTCACGACTCCTCCACGTAATGGGGCCCTAATGGTCTGCAACACAAACCATCTTATGTCATTTTATGTATGTTTAGCCCTCACAAAGTGTTTCACTTCTGGCTTATCCTTCACCTTGTTTCTCACAGGATCTGTGTTCTGAGATCCTCATGCACATCTGCCTCATAGTCTTCCCTACATATATATAGGAGCATGGGCATAAGATAATGTATACCACATTTTTAGCAAGACAGTTCGTATGGCCAGTTAGGGTCCATTTGATGTTCCCATACACAAATGTGTGTCTTATCTCGGTGTACGGGGAGGCAGCACAGTGGCCACACCTATGGTGGCCCATAATAGGTGGTAAGCCCCATTGATTTATGACTGTCTGTTCACTTTTTTTTCCAGGTATGTGTGTACCAATTTTTGCTCTGGTTGTAATTTCTTTTCAGACAGTCTGGAAATGCTTTCTATATCTAGATTGATTGGTCTCATATTATCTTGCAGATGGATAGTATGCTGGAGACAATGTATAAAACTGTACGATGGCACTTTGAATAGTGACATACAAGCGAAAGGGAAACAGATATGCCAGGATGAAATAAGTTGTGTTGTCCCATATATGGGTATGGTTGGGCAGTTTATCCATTCACGTGGAAATAGAGGTTGTCTCTGGGCTTTTGCTTTGTAGGTTCCCTCCTGGACTGCTCCTAATAAATAGAAGACAGCGTATTTGAGTTGTGTTACTCTGCTCTCTCGAACATTTGGGATGTGTTCCCAGTGCTTGCACTACACCCATCATTCACGCCTTGAAACACTTGTGTATAGACATGTTATGAATGCCATATCATATCATATAATTGACATATTGGAGGTCAGTGTGAGATTACACAACAATATATTTTTGGTTGTGATGCATAATTTGGTTATGCCTTTGTCAAGAAATGAAGTTGGATTAAAAATATTTGTATATGTGTTTGGTTTTAGGTGAAATGGAACTGTAAAACTGTTGAAGACATCTTCCACCAATATTTTGGCAAGAGCGAAAATTGGGTCACTCTTGTGTGTTTTGTCATGAAGAAGGTTGAAAAAAACTATGGATGATATTGGGTTGCCCTGAATTGACCGAAACATGTAGACAGAGTCCACATGAAAACTGTACTGGACCTAGAGGCACACCACGAAAGGTAGAAGGGTGCCATTCGAAGAACATAATATATGATGAAGGGTGGCAAGAGAGATTGTATTGTGAACTGTCTTCTCTTGTACAACAGAAACATTGGTGAAAGATTGAAAGTGATGTACGAGTGGGTATGAAAGGTGTCAAATGGTAGGTGTTCAAGACATAATTGACTCTTTGTACAGTATCCATGTTGTTTTTAGTTATAACTGGTGACACAAGTTTGGAATACATCTTTGTATGAGATATTGATACAAGTGTGTTTAATCCAACCTCACTGTCCCAGGTCCACACTTTTTAGAATGTTTATATTGTAAACCCGATTGCTGGGAGTACAGGCACCCTTTTCTTTTGTTTATGTTAGTGTTCTTTCTAGTACAGGAACCTACTCATACATAACGTAGGTATTGGCTGCAGCATACACCATAAATGTGCAATATTTGTAATTTTCCAATGTTTGATAGTAAAACAGTGAATGCTTCTGTATCAGTGTGAAACAAGTACTAATTAGTGGATAATATATCACTACATACCTGTACTACTACACACAACACATACAGAGACCACAACGCATACAAATATGGGGCTTATATACAACATAACAAACAAGAGGCAGTATCATTAGCAACTGTGTATAACCTACATGATTTTTCACACACAAAAATGATTGCTGTGTTTCAGGCCTGCTTCTCCCCTTTATGTATGTACATCATAGGATGCGATTGAACTCTAAGGAAAGTAGTGTAAGACATGTGAGAATGGCAATGTCTACAAATGTAATACCTTTTGAATTTTAAGTTTCTGATTGTCAGTGAATAAACCCACCTGGCCTAGCTATGTCAGTGAATAAAAAAAGAAGGGGCTAGATATATGATGCCATCAGTGATGTCATCAATGATATTTGTGATATCATCTTTGATGTCATGGATGTTAATCCTTTGCAGTGCACAGTGGCGGCGTGAGTTATGGTTGCTTAGCTTACCATAACTGGCAAATTTCAGGGGTTTACATCACTGATGACATCACATGTCTGGCTCCCTCTTTTTTTGTTCACTGACATATGTGGGCTAGGTAGTTTTCTTCACTGCCAGTAAGGAAGCAAAAATTGAAAAGGTGTTATGTTTGTACACTTTACCCTTCTCATGTGTTCATACACTACTTTCCACAGGGGTCAGGCACATCATATGATACATAAACATATGGGAAAAAGCAAGAGGGAAACATAGAAATGATTTCTGTGCATGAAGATAATCTGCTAGGCGATGAACACTTTCTGGTAATACTGCTGCTTTTTTGCTTACTTTACTTTTCCTATATATGCACATATTTTCAAGTGTTGTTGTCTGTTTATTTTGTGTGCAGTAGTAACATTATACAGCAAGTGAGGCGTTTGTAGCTACTTATTACATGTTTCAGAATACACAAAACTCTGAAATGAAAGCATTTAGCATTTAGCATTTGACCATCCAACATGGCATTAATTTCAATATTGGCCCTCTATGGTGCATGCTGCACACAATGGCTATGTGTCGACATGACAAGATTCATGTACTGGAAAGAACGCTGTAATGCAATGGTGTGCACATTCGCTTAATTATAGTTCTCCCAATGAAATGTGATGGTTTACTGGCAACATTACGTCACTCCCTTGTTCAGGCTTTTCATGAACGCTAAATGCACATGTGATGTCATCAGTGATGTCATCAATGACATTTGTGATGTCATATTTGATTTCATGGGTGTTAGTGTAAGCAGTGCACAATGTTGGCGCGAGTTATGGTTGTCTAGTTTACCATAACTTGGGAATTTCTGGGGGGTTTCGGTTGTACTTGTAAGCATAATATGGATAGGTTGTTAGTACAAAGTAATTATAACGTCTATTTAGTAAAGTTTTTGCTCTGAATTTGTTAGGTTTTTCTTAGAGCAAGTACACCATAATGTCCCTTTAACAACTTTTTTTCACTACATTTTTAGTAGGGCTCCTTAACTGTATTGTTCCTTTAACAACGTTTTTTCAATGAATTTCATAGGTTTTTAGTAGCACAACTTAACCATAACATCCCTTTCACAATGTTTTTTCACTGAATTTCATAGGTTTTTAGTAGCACAACCTAACGTCGCTTTAACAACTATTTTTCACTGAATATCATAGTTTTACCAGGATACCCCTAGTTTATATAGATGTACCATAGAGCATAAAAAATGGATGTCTGTATGCCGATGGGCACACTAACCACAGATTGTGCGTCTGTTCGCTGATTGCAGCGAGCATTCAAAAAGCATAAAAAGGCAGGGGTTCTCTTACGTAGTGGTAGCATACAGCAAAGAGAATGTGCATTGCAAGGACAAATTAAGTAGCTCTGCAAACTCTGTACCTGTCAAACAAACAGAGAAAAAGCATAGAGTATACACCATAATAGAATCCACCAATAGGCGAAGTGATGTCTGTGTCCAACACTATTACCACACTCCTGCTTCACATAGAAACGAAGAATATGTGATGGGTGATGGGTTAAAAACATTGTGGTAAAAAACCCTGCAAAAACTCCTCGTCATAGAAAGAGGACTATTATTTATCGAGTTGCATCATAACGTTCACTGACAGGCATTTACTGCCATATTCCACCCATCTGGTCACATTCACTGGGGCCCTAATCAATATATAAACTTGTGTTGTTAATTCCCATTTGGAGAAAACCAATTGTAGAATATATTGGAAATATTTGTGTTGATTTTTCTTTATGAACAATTCCAGATCCAGATCATGGCATCTAATGGAAGCGTTACATAGTAACAGCCATCCATTCCAGATATTACCCTATCCAATGGCTCACAACATAGCCATAATTGAATCTATTGTCATACATGACATATGACATATATCTCCATGGACACTTAACTTACTTGTGTAGACAATCCAATCAGATTAGTCTGATCCACGCAATGGCGATGTTCATGCCGTTCTTAATAGAAACTAGGGCATAAAACCACAGTTGTTCCACCTTGCGTAGAATCACACTCACGTCTCCTCCACGTAATGGGGCCCTAATGGTCTGCAACACAAACCATCTTATGTCATTTTATGTATGTTTAGCCCTCACAAAGTGTTCCACTTCTGGCTTATCCTTCACCTTGTTTCTCACAGGATCTGTGTTCTGAGATCCTCATGCACATCTGCCTCATAGTCTTCCCTACATATATATAGGAGCATGGGCATAAGATAATGTATACCACATTTTTAGCAAGACAGTTCGTATGGCCAGTTAGGGTCCATTTGATGTTCCCATACACAAATGTGTGTCTTATCTCGGTGTACGGGAAGGCAGCACAGTGGCCACACCTATGGTGGCCCATAATAGGTGGTAAGCCCCATTGATTTATGACTGTCTGTTCACTTTTTTTTCCAGGTATGTGTGTACCAATTTTTGCTCTGGTTGTAATTTCTTTTCAGACAGTCTGGAAATGCTTTCTATATCTAGATTGATTGGTCTCATATTATCTTGCAGATGGATAGTATGCTGGAGACAATGTATAAAACTGTACGATGGCACTTTGAATAGTGACATACAAGCGAAAGGGAAACAGATATGCCAGGATGAAATAAGTTGTGTTGTCCCATATATGGGTATGGTTGGACAGTTTATCCATTCACGTGGAAATAGAGGTTGACTCTGGGCTTTTGCTTTGTAGGTTCCCTCCTGGACTGCTCCTAATAAATAGAAGACAGCGTATTTGAGTTGTGTTACTCTGCTCTCTCGAACATTTGGGATGTGTTCCCAGTGCTTGCACTACACCCATCATTCACGCCTTGAAACACTTGTGTATAGACATGTTATAAATGCCATATCATATCATATAATTGACATATTGGAGGTCAGTGTGAGATTACACAACAATATATTTTTGGTTGTGATGCATAATTTGGTTATGCCTTTGTCAAGAAATGAAGTTGGATTAAAAATATTTGTATATGTGTTTGGTTTTAGGTGAAATGGAACTGTAAAACTGTTGAAGACATCTTCCACCAATATTTTGGCAAGAGCGAAAATTGGGTCACTCTTGTGTGTTTTGTCATGAAGAAGGTTGAAAAAAACTATGGATGATATTGGGTTGCCCTGAATCGACCGAAACATGTAGACAGAGTCCACATGAAAACTGTACTGGACCTAGAGGCACACCACGAAAGGTAGAAGGGTGCCATTCGAAGAACATAATATATGATGAAGGGTGGCAAGAGAGATTGTATTGTGAACTGTCTTCTCTTGTACAACAGAAACATTGGTGAAAGATTGAAAGTGATGTACGAGTGGGTATGAAAGGTGTCAAATGGTAGGTGTTCAAGACATAATTGACTCTTTGTACAATATCCATGTTGTTTTTAGTTATAACTGGTGACACAAGTTTGGAATACATCTTTGTATGAGATATTGATACAAGTGTGTTTAATCCAACCTCACTGTCCCAGGTCCACACTTTTTAGAATGATTATATTGTAAACCCGATTGCTGGGAGTACAGGCACCCTTTTCTTTTGTTTATGTTAGTGTTCTTTCTAGTACAGGAACCTACTCATACATAACGTAGGTATTGGCTGCAGCATACACCATAAATGTGCAATATTTGTAATTTTCCAATGTTTGATAGTAAAACAGTGAATGCTTCTGTATCAGTGTGAAACAAGTACTAATTAGTGGATAATATATCACTACATACCTGTACTACTACACACAACACATACAGAGACCACAATGCATACAAATATGGGGCTTATATACAACATAACAAACAAGAGGCAGTATCATTAGCAACTGTGTATAACCTACATGATTTTTCACACACAAAAATGATTGCTGTGTTTCAGGCCTGCTTCTCCCCTTTATGTATGTACATCATAGGATGCGATTGAACTCTAAGGAAAGTAGTGTAAGACATGTGAGAATGGCAATGTCTACAAATGTAATACCTTTTGAATTTTAAGTTTCTGATTGTCAGTGAATAAACCCACCTGGCCTAGCTATGTCAGTGAATAAAAAAAGAAGGGGCTAGACATATGATGCCATCAGTGATGTCATCAATGATATTTGTGATATCATCTTTGATGTCATGGATGTTAATCCTTTGCAGTGCACAGTGGCGGCGTGAGTTATGGTTGCTTAGCTTACCATAACTGGCAAATTTCAGGGGTTTACATCACTGATGACATCACATGTCTGGATCCCTCTTTTTTTTTTCACTGACATATGTGGGCTAGGTAGTTTTCTTCACTGCCATTAAGGAAGCAAAAATTGAAAAGGTGTTATGTTTGTACACTTTACCCTTCTCATGTGTTCATACACTACTTTCCACACGGGTCAGGCACATCATATGATACATAAACATATGGGAAAAAGCAAGAGGGAAACATAGAAATGATTTCTGTGCATGAAGATAATCTGCTAGGCGATGAACACTTTCTGGTAATACTGCTGCTTTTTTGCTTACTTTACTTTTCCTATATATGCACATATTTTCAAGTGTTGTTGTCTGTTTATTTTGTGTGCAGTAGTAACATTATACAGCAAGTGAGGCGTTTGTAGCTACTTATTACATGTTTCAGAATACACAAAACTCTGAAATGAAAGCATTTAGCATTTAGCATTTGACCATCCAACATGGCATCAATTTCAATATTGGCCCTCTATGGTGCATGCTGCACACAATGGCTATGTGTCGACATGACAAGATTCATGTACTGGAAAGAACGCTGTAATGCAATGGTGTGCACATTCGCTTTAATTATAGTTCTCCCAATGAAATGTGATGGTTTTCTGGCAACATTACGTCACTCCCTTGTTCAGGCTTTTCATGAACGCTAAATGCACATGTGATGTCATCAGTGATGTCATCAATGACATTTGTGATGTCATATTTCATTTCATGGGTGTTAGTGTAAGCAGTGCACAATGTTGGCGCGAGTTATGGTTGTCTAGTTTACCATAACTTGGGAATTTCTGGGGGGTTTCGGTTGTACTTGTAAGCATAATATGGATAGGTTGTTAGTACAAAGTAATTATAACGTCTATTTAGTAAAGTTTTTGCTCTGAATTTGTTAGGTTTTTCTTAGAGCAAGTACACCATAATGTCCCTTTAACAACTTTTTTTCACTACATTTTTAGTAGGGCTCCTTAACTGTATTGTTCCTTTAACAACGTTTTTTCAATGAATTTCATAGGTTTTTAGTAGCACAACTTAACCATAACATCCCTTTCACAATGTTTTTTCACTGAATTTCATAGGTTTTTAGTAGCACAACCTAACGTCGCTTTAACAACTATTTTTCACTGAATATCATAGGTTTTACCAGGATACCCCTAGTTTATATAGATGTACCATAGAGCATAAAAAATGGATGTCTGTATGCCGATGGGCACACTAACCACAGATTGTGCGTCTGTTCGCTGATTGCAGCGAGCATTCAAAAAGCATAAAAAGGCAGGGGTTCTCTTACGTAGTGGTAGCATACAGCAAAGAGAATGTGCATTGCAAGGACAAATTAAGTAGCTCTGCAAACTCTGTACCATAATAGAATGCACCAATAGGCGAAGTGATGTCTGTGTCCAACACTATTACCACACTCCTGCTTCACATAGAAACGAAGAATAAAACGGCAGAGTAAGGACTGCAAATTATTGAGAGCAGAACGTCAGTAGAAGGTGGTAAGTATACTGAGCTTCTCGTATAATTGCACAGCAAAAGCACCCTAAAATTGCTGGAAGAGAATTTCCCTCTTCACGAAATGAGTAACGATTGCAACGCCATTGGTATGCAGCACAGTCTGAAAAGTGAGACAGTTGATATGTATTGCTTCATATACACCTAACAGATATTTTTATCTTTAACAGGACATACTGTAAATTAAAGGAATACATCAGAAAAGGCATCTCTTCCACAATGGCCACAGGAAATGAAGGAAGCACTTAAAAAAGCAAACTATACAGCCTTGACATCAACATTGAACAATTGGTAAACAATTTAGCTGCCTTAAAAGATGTTGTACAAGGACATATTATTGGAAAAATGAAATACCAATGCCTCACCTTCACGTGTACCCCTTCCCCATTTCCCAATCCACCATCTCCAACAACATCCCTGTGAGCAGAGACGTTACGATGAGAGCTCAACCCTTGGCTCCCCTCATGACTAACTTGTTGAAATCCCAAATACCCCTGTGTTTGTATCCATTTGTGCTTCCCCTTCCCTTTCCTAACAGGGTCTATGTATCGTACACATTAAGGATGTACATGTAAAGTGTTGGTGAGTTTGTGAGTGGCTTTTCCTTTTTTGTTAAAATTGCACGGTGAGTCTGTTGCGCAATAAACTGTCTGAGATGGCAGCAGGTAAGCAAAATAGAGGTTTCTATGGAGACTGCGCCTGGCCGGCATATGTGCAATCACAATGCAGGTATCCGTAAGACTCAAGTACTGGCTGCATGTCCGCATCTTCTATTGCACATTTAATTAGTTGTGGGAGCGCACATCTGTCTGTTCCACAGCTATGCATATATGTATGTCATCCTCTGTGTCCTGGTAACACCGCCCCTGTCGCCAACCCCAACGATTCATGCAGTAGCCTAACGCATTTCAAGCAGTCTTACTGCCTACGTATTTTGCTGTCCAAACCTACCAATTTATGGCTGCAGCAGGCCTGGCTGCCTGAAGGCCAGTGCAAGCAAGGAACAGCATCCTCCAGTGTATGGTGGGCATGTTAAACAGACACAGGGCCTCATTACGACCCAGGCGGATTTCGCGGTGCTAAATGCACCGCGAAGCATGGCGGAAAGCCGCCGATAGCGCCATGGGGGTTGGCGGATTTACCGCCCCATTCCGACCTCGGCGGAGCGGTAAATCCCCAATCCCCATTCTGCCCTTCCCCATTCCCATTTTTGCCCCATAGGGTATAATGGGAGTGGGGAAGGAGTTAATTACGCCACCGTAAAATACGGTGGCGTAATTAACAACGAGGTCCCGTAGCGCCATGGTTTTCTCCGGCTGGTAAAACCAGGCGGAGAAAACCTCCATGGCGCTACGGGAACTCGTAGTATGGCGGAGAGGTACGCCATGCACTACGCTGGCGTAATACCCTCTCCGCCAGGGTCCTAATGAGGCCCACAGTGTCTCCGCACTGAGCACCGTGAGGTAAAGTGTCAAGTTCTTGTCTTCAAGATCTCAAAGAATATCAGTGGTGGTTTCAAAGGGACTGTGGCCATGTGGGGCTGCCCGAATAATGATGTTCTTGCTCCACGTCATAAAGCTGCGTTTCTCCTTGTTGAAAGCATTCTTGTCTATGACAATTTAGTCATCTCTGTGAATACCGGTGCTACGGCTAATGCCGTGCCATCAAGTGACCATACTCCATGCAACAACACCTCAAATTAAAACACAAGGCAGCAGTGCGCAGGGTAATGCCTTTCAAACAATGCAGTAGGTTACTTTCCTAAACACCATTCTCTGCATCTACTCGTGTCAACACCAGGGACACTCCTGTAGGGCAGCAGATCCCTAAAGCACCTTTGCAAACCATATGCTGTGCAGCAGACCCTTACCTGTCAAAGGTCATTGTATTGTGCATGTACTGTGATGCAGTACTCTGCAGGAGGGAGCAACTTCACAGTGCTTGGGAATGTTCGTTCCGGGAGCATGACAATGACTGCCGCCTACTTAAGTGAAGGCCACCCAACATTTTCTTCTCTATGCACTTGCCCTATCTTATCCCTGTAGGTGGTGGCCCTTCCGTACCCTCCCTTTCCTTTCTTTACTTCAATGTCATGTGCTACAAGACCAAGAATGATACAAAACAGCGGAAAAGGAAAAAGGGAAAAGGAAAACTCCTTTAGGAGGTAAAAAATTGAATTGCCAATGAAAGGATGCAGGCTGCGCAGAGCCTAGACACTCCGCACATTGTACGGCATTTAATGGAAGGAGTGGCTCTGTGAAAAACATAGCAGTCAGTTCACATACAAAGGGCTGGCTGTAAAAAGAGGCTTCTTCTTGTGTTTGTTTGCATTTCAAAGGTTTGAAGTAAGTGTGCAAGACCTACTAGAGAAATGCTTGTTGTACTTCCAAAAAGAGCAGCAATGCATTTTGGATAGGTCACAGAAAAACCTGATTGCCAGGATCAGTAAGATGAATGCCATTGGTGTGAAAAATCTTTGTGCTATGAAACGTGATATTTCCATTGTGGAGGTAGGACACATGTTGGAAAAAGGCACAAATAGCCTTCTTGACAATGTGCCTTGCTTTCTCCATTTGCGGACCAAATGAAGAAGAACACAGCCACATCCGTGTCTGAGTATTGTGACAATACATTATGCAAGAATTTGGAAACATACACATGACCTGGCCAAGTACCTCGTTCATTGCAAACTGCAGAGAAATTCCTGTAACAAACTTTTCCCTCCACAATAAAAAATAATAATGTCTGGATGATGGTGTGTCACCAAAGTGGCACAAAGAGGAAGCAAACTCAGCTACTTTACTGCACATACTGCATACCAGTGCACATCCACATGATAGAATCCAAAATGAACAGCCACTGCACAGTGTTTTGCATTCACTTTCAACCAATGTATCTAGGACTCCCTCAAAATCCATATAGTCTGCCTTCTGAAACTTACAGAGTCATAAACGTACGCTTCTGCATTCCTCTCTACAAATTCACCTTCTAGCACAGTCTGTGCCTACACACCACACCAGAAACCTTATTGAGCAATCCCTTAGCCTACACAGTCTCATTTCCATCCCTGACATCCTCAAAAGGGCCTGATGTGGCATGTGTAATCCTGGAACTACCACAGAGTCTGCAGCCATTTTGTGCGATGTGGGCAAGAGTGGAGGAAAACATTTGAACCAGGGTAGGGGATTTTGTTTGTAGTGGTGGCTCTGAAAAGAGCCTTTTTTTAGGTGCTTGCAAAGAAACACCTTTTTTCAGATTTTATAGGGGTTTTTGTTATCTTCTCCTCCTCACATTCTTACAATAACGTCTTCAACCCAGCCTGTAGATTGTAAAACAAAATAGAATTTACAATGGTGGACAAAGAAATGCCATTTCCATTGCAAAGGTACACATTTCGAGAATCAATTATGTCATTGTCACAGGAGAACATTCCAGCAGTTCTCGAAAAATCACACATGCTTCTGTTGATGAGACACCTTCCGACTTCTGGCTGGTCACAAAGTACATTGGGATAGTACCATACTCTTCTTGGTGGTATGCATGAGAAAAGCACCTTCACAGTGGGAAACATGTGCTTCATTGCTTTTATCAACTTCTTTAGTTGGTGGAACACATGTGAACAAGCCACAAAACCCAAATGCAAGGCTCCATAGTGCACCACCACAACATCAACAGTAGCAAAAGTGGCCACTTCTCTACAAAGTGCAAACACTACGCCGAAACTGCACACATCAACTCCACAGCACAGAGCCTCCGCTCCTTCCAAATTGAAATTGCCATGAAAGTGTCCTTCCAGGGCACACTCATGCAGATCTAGCACAAAGGCATCACCCACGATTAATACTGTGGGCCTCATCACGAGTTGGGCGGTAACGCCGGTGGTATTACCACCAGCAGTATTAGCCCTACCGCCAAACCCCCCAGCGCTATTAGTGCCGGATCATGGGTTTGGCGGTAATAGAATTCCCCATTCCCCACTGAGCCCATTCGGGAATGCCCCATTCCCCATTGGGCTCAATGGGGAATTTTCACGCTCTTACCGCCGGCGGATTTCCCGCCGGCGGTAATAGCTCAAATTTTCGGCTGATTTCCCCCCAGCTCAGAGCTGGGGAGAAATCTGCCGAAGCTCTGATTTGGTGGGCCCTTAAATCCAGCAGTAATAGCGCAACCGCCGGATTAAAGAATTACCGCCAAACTCGTGATGAGGCCCTGTGTGTCTCTCCACCTTTGCCAGCCTCACTACGCAGTCTAATAAAAAAAAATGTTTCTGTACACCCTCAACACCTGATTGGATAATCCCCACAGTCCCATTCCCATTGCCAGCATGCTGATAAGGGCCGGATGTGGCATGTGCGTTTCCCCAACTACCGCGAGGGCCACACCCCAGTAAAGCAGGAGCAGTCCTTCTTCCCTGTCTACTATTTTTTCCAGCACTCCCTCATTGCGTACTGTTAAATAGTCACACATGCACCCACCAATCACATCCAAGACCTCAGCATCTAACACTGTCAGTTCTCTACAACACTTCATACGTACCATTACACATTCACAGTGCAAGTGACGTGTGAATCGAAAGCACCTCCAGTAGAAAGTTCTTTAAAACTATCCAAGATTTATGCATCCACATTCATCCACATCAGCACCCATCACCACAAAGTACAGATATCAATACTTTTTGTACAGTATGTTTACAACTCTGTTATAAGTGCCTCTGAGCATGGTATCTCTCAGTGAACCTCCATAACGTACTCAAAAACCATACTGCCATTTCTCCCATCACCTACCATCAAGTACCAGTTCAATGGTATGTGCTTGGAAAGTTTTCCTTTACCCATACCAGCCATTCTAATATCCAAACAGTTACTCTCTTCTTTCCTTCCAACAGTGGTACCATTTTTTCCCACTCTAACACATCTCCCACAAAATTTGTAAATGTATCGCACAAAAGGAGCACCAAATGTATCCTCCAAACCTACACCAAGTACATACATTGCATGCATTAAAATAGGGTCTCTGCCACTTACCTTGCACACTTTGCAAAATGTAACATTACTTACAATGGGAAAAAATGTATATGTGCATTGACAACAGTACCATTCGTAAATGTGGATACTTAAGTCCAAGCAGTGAAATAAGTGCTGCAGTCATGTAGGAAGCATATATGTGCAGAAAAGGTAATGGAATTTCACACAAAACACACATTTTCCTTTCCAAGCTGTACACCTTTCCCAATCGTTTTCTCACCCTTCTACAAGTAGGACTAATCCACTTGCAAAGTAAATACTCCTACACCAATGCACACACTTGCTAAACGGCACATCATACGGTACACTTACAAATGAACCACATACCCCTTTCCAACAATGCTGCTGCTCCCAAATCCCCATTCATGTACAAGGCCATCCAATTACAGTCACATTCTAAGTCTTCCTGCCAACACATCCCTGTACCCTTATCTGTAATGCATTCTCCAAATGCAGTCAGTATGCCATTAACAAACATATGTTTTATTGTTTTCTTTCACAGTTGCAGTTACTTCCTCTGTCCTGAAGGCCAGTGGTGTGTCAACTTCAAAATGCAACCCAGAGGAAGCCTACTCTCGACAGCCAACAAAGTAATTGCAATGATATTGTGTAGGTGTACCTCTTACTGAGACAGTACAGTCCTCAGCATTTGCTCACTTTGTGTTATCATGGCGCCGGCATTATAGCAACTCCCAAATAGCAATATAGCGTTTCCACCGTACACTAACAAACCATTACAAAAGCACATACCTGTATCTGTATTCCTACCCTCATATTCATCCATTCATGTACAGATGAACACATATACATCACAAAATGTGCAAGACTACACTTTCTTTTCTTCTCCAGGAGCTGCTACAGAATGCCTAGCAAAAAGGAACTCAGTTGAAAACAAGACAGAAAAACACCACCTCTACCTAAAAGCATCGAACATACTATTGCACCCCTAGCAGATTTTGTACATAAAGTTGAAAAAGAACACCTAATACAAAGAAATATACAAATGTAGCAAGCAAACGTGTATTGCAAATGGCACCAATTTTTCAAAACATTTATTGAAATGGCTCAAACCAGTTGTGTTTAGAAATAGGAAGCCTGCACACAAATTCTGCACACAATCCTACAAACAGTTACAGTGGCTCAGGAATAAGACAGGAATGAGACTACTGTGCATTGAGACTTCAATGGTAAATGCTTGTTAAACAGACAAGTTGTTCCACGGAAAGTGGTAATGTACTTAGTGCAGGTTTTGGAAAACAAAAACATACCCATAAATCAAATCTTCCAGATTTCCTACACGTGGAAACATACATGTAGTCTCTGCACTCATGTCATTCAGGAAGAAGTCCCTAACACATGCTTTCTTTATGAATTTTATGAATATATACCTAACACTGATTCCATTTCCTTTTAACATGAGGTGCACAATGCAAACCATAGCATATTGTTTAGGCCGTGCTATTCTGATAATCGTTCCAACTTTCATGTACAATCCCATAGGCAATACATAATGTAAATGCTTTCACCTTCAAATGAAGATGGGAAAAAAACGGTAACTGCAAGCTTACTAACATCACACACGCACAAGTATCATTTGGCAACAAAACGTTCACACCAATAGCCGTAATGTACCACACAGGCGACACAACCAGGTCAGGTCACTATGCTGTGTACATTAGAAAGCACGTACAATCTTTGAAGATGTTGTAAAGGAATTCCTTTCCTTTCATTAAAAAGAGGCCCACAAATCTCCTTCCCCAAAGGCACTAAAGTACCTAAGATGGCCCTGCCACCCACGTATGCGCAGCTATTGCACACACACAGTGTGCCAACATACACTTTTAATTCGTAACACACTTCACATATAAATAGCATATAGGGCCCATAAATGTACATGTATATATTGTGTCAGCTGTACATTCATTGCACCATGTATAAGGCACCAGCATGTCTCCATGTATATAAAAGGTGGTTCTACATAACTGGAGGACTTAGCATCGGAAATGCACAATGAAATGGTAGCACGTTGTCGCTTAATTTTGTTTTTATGCCTGTCATACATCTCTATCAACATGGGAAAAGCTCATTGTAAAATAGGCTTCAGTGGTATGCATGAATTGCCCCAAATGTACAGGTTCTATGCAAGTGAAAAAGAAAGTCCATACACCAGTATCACAGTGTTGTCATGCATGGCTGCAGTACATTGCTGTGGGTGTGGCCAAGGCCTACCCTCTTGGGTGCATGGCCTATGGCCTACGGTCTTTGGCCATGCACCCAAGACCCTGCACCTTCGCCACACCCACTACAACGTTATTCAGCCATGCATGTAAACATGTGGCCAGGTACCAGAACCCACAAATGTAATACAGCCACTGGCACTCCTGCAGCCTTTGGCCATGCACCCAAGACCCTAGGTCTTAGCCACACCCATCACAACATTATGCAGGCATGCATGTGAACATGTGACCAGGTACCAAAACCCACAACCGTAATACAATCACAGGCACTCCTACCCAACCCCCACACCAAAATACAGCCATGCATGTAAACATGTAGGCAGTTATCAGAATCCACAAACGTAACACACCCTTCTGCACCTCTACCCACTTCCACCCACATAGTATTTTACTACTGCCAAACAAACCACAACATCTTCAGAGCATTCCCCCTGCTCCCAGCAGTCTATTAAGTACACAGAACCAATACATCATAGTACAGTACAGTGCTCAGTAATCTGCGCAATGGTCACAATCTTTGGAACATTGCCCCTGCTCCGAGCAGTCTATTAACTACACAGAAGCAATGCATCATGTTACAGTGCAATACTCTGTAATGTGTGCAATGGCCAAACCCCAACCACATAAAACAATCACTGGAACCCGATGCACTTCTATTCACACAATATTCCAACACATCGCCCAGTACACACACTGCAGGATTGTTGACTCATCATGTCCAGCCATGCACCCAAAGCTGTAAGATGTGCTAACAATCACCACACCCATTCATCCAAGAATGTGTACAATACTGACGCAGCACACACACAAGGCAACAATGTCAAACATACTTGCAAAAGTGGACAAACTTTTTGGTGCAAGGCCTCCAGTATACATCCAAGTCACTGGGGGCTTACCACACACAACACAGCCTAGTACACCCTGTGCGAAAATGCTGATGTCATGTGCAATCCACTTCCCAACTGAAATTCAGCCTAGCAGCACTCACCACAGAAAGAGGCCGCCTCAGGACCTGTCGGGCCATAACAAAGGCTGCGTGCAGTCACCATACGAGGTAGTCGTCTAACGAAGTACCTGCAAAATGGTGAAATATGCACAAATACACTCCCCCACACTTTCCATCCCCTCTTCCTGGCACGATATGCCTGAATGCATGTTTTCCAGCCCCTTACGCCACTGCCCTATTCTCTGCTACAGCATTGCAGCATTACCCAAACTTCTGACGCACATCACGCTTCCCTCCAGCCAACCACTGGGCACGTCCAATCGTTGTTGACAGCACGCCACACTCCTGCCCAATCAGACTTTTGACCGTCTAGGAAACAGGGAAATGGGACTGTGGAGCGGAGCCAGATATCAGTAATTGTTTGAGACATACATTTCACCTGCTTTCAAAAAAAGGTACAGGACTGATTATCACAAAATTTACAAAAGCACGCCTTCGGGACCAAGCCACCGCTCCTGATGCAAATTTCATGAAAATCCGTCCAAAGGTTTAGCCTGTTTGTGTGCGCAATGTTTATGTCCATTCAGTCTATGGAGAAAAATAAATTTGGGACTCCCCTATAACTTTGGCCCCCCTGTACAAAACCTTACCACACTACCCCAAAAAATTCCGTGCAGGCCAAATACTTTTTTTGCAAAGTTTCATGTGAATTCGTCTAGGCACAGCGAAGTTATAACCCTCCAAAAAAGTTGTCTTCCTATGGGTGGAGCAACTTTACCATAACTACACGGCCGCTACGTCCATGTAATATATATTCACTAACAGTATTGTGTACCAGAAAACTTGGCATAACCTCAGAAAGTAGGTAAGGTGCAGACATTGACTCATTAAGAATGTTCTTGGCAGGAGTTGATCACTTTCATAGTTGTTTCCAGCCAAGTCTAAAATAGGCATATTCATTTTGTGCATCAGAGAAAATGTGTGGATGTCAGTTATGTTAATATAAAATTGTTGTAAACATGTTATAAAGTTATCCAATGGTAATGAAGGGATGTTTGCCCTTTGATTAACTTGACCTATCAAAACCTATTGTTTTCAAGGTGCTAATTTGCATACAAATGTTGCACAATCTTGGACAATCTATAAAGATAGGTTGGATGCAGACATGCATTGAGTATGTTTTTTTTTTCTTGATGATTAAAGACATTTTTTGAATCCCAGACTTCTGTTTTCCCTGTCTCTGCCTTATTGATGGGAGCATGATAATCCATGGATGTCTGATGGAGGCATGAGGTGTGTGGGGGAAGGACCTCCTGTATATCTGTCTCACACTGCCTTTCTGCCTCTCTCCCATGTAGAGACTCTGCAAATCATAAAATACATGCTGCTTCATTATGTTCTACCAATATAAAGTAAGGTAGCAGGCAAGGAGGTGCTGGTTCGTGGGAGGGCCAATCACCTATACCACAAAAGTGCACAATGCTATACTTATCACTTTCCAACCCACACCACAGACCCAGAGGACCCAGTATGTGACAGATGTTCTCTGAGCTAGGTGTTCACAGGAAGATTTTGAAAAATGTTTTGTGCAGAGTGCCCCTCGTTAGTGACAATATGGGCATGCTGTTGGAGATCAAGGTGGGAGTTCCTGCACCCACCTTTGAAATTGAAATTTTAAAAGAGAGTCCGGTGGGTCAGGTTGGAGCCATCATCCTTGCACACTCCTTCCACTCACCTGTCCTCTTCCTCATAACCATGCCTACCCTTCACCCATCACCACCCTTGTATACATCCCTTCTCCTCCCTGCCTTCACCTCACCCACAACCACCCTCCCATGCTCTACCTTCTCTGCACCCACACCAGCGAAGTTCACACTTGCTTCTTTGACACCACTGACTTCCGCCCCACTTTCCTGTTGAATGTCCTGCATGCCTCAAACCCCCAATCCCTCATCCTGTGTTTCTGAACAAAAATGATGTTGGTCCCTCTTTGTCTGATTATGCACTGCAATTCTTTTGAGCAGAAAATGAGCAAGTGATTTTTTTATATTTTTAGTCACATCCAATTTGATATGGCATGCACACTGTTCAAACATGTGGTCACATTTGATCAATATCATCTGTTGTGCAAGAGAGTAAACATTAATGAAACAAGGCTTCCTGTTTCTCTGAGAGCCAGCATCCTGGCCTTTATGCCTGCAAGGTTTGAGGGTGACCATGCCCAGCTTTGCAAGAATGAAATAAACAAATACTTGCAAACGCAAAATCAGAATCCATAGCATACTTCATGTCCTCCCTCTCACAGCCCACTACACTCGCCCTAAATCCGCTGCCAAACTTGCCCCTGTGAACCAGCAACCACTCCTGCCCTTGGTTCCTTCCAGTAGTGGCAGCTGTAAACCTGACCCCCTTACCACACACACAGCTTCTTCACCTGATCCCCGACACTAGTGGCAGCCACCAGCCTTTCTTCCCTGCCAACTCTGATTGGACCTTCACCTTTCACTCCTTCAGTTACACTGAGTAGGCAACGTTTTGCTTTTACCAAACACTTATGTGTTGCACTTGTATTCTTGCTCACAATGAAACAATTGAGAACAGTTCTGCAAGTTTATGTACTTTTTGCGGAATAGTTTATTTACTGGCTCACTGGTGAAGTATAAAACATGATTAGCTGATTAACATAATATAATGGTAAGAGCATTTAATGGGGGTGCATTTACATATTGGTTGCTGTCCCTTTGTGCTCCGCAACCATGGGATGCACCTTCTTAATGTGAGTTATCATCCTTGTACAGGTATCTGGGTTGGGGACCTGCTTCAAAAACTTCAAGATGGATGTTGGGCGGTATTCCAGCGGTAAATGCACTGGTATGCCACCTAATGGAATTACCATTACCGCCACATGGTCTAGTGAAATTACTGCCAGATTACAAGTGGAATTGTACATTTTTTGAGAGTTCATTGGTAATTCTGACGATTTTTACTCGTAGTATGGTGGTGCAGGAAAAGTGGCGCTAATTCCGTTACTGCCTATTTTCAAAGCACACTGCCATACTCGGAATGAGCCCCATTGTCCTGTAAAATGCATAATTTGCAGATGTCTTCAAAGCACTTCTACCTTACAGACAGGAATATCACCTTCACAATAAATGAAGGCAGTGTTTTTTGTGCCCTCAAAACAAATTAAGAATTCTAAGCCCTTCATCGAGATGCTGTCCGAGACATATACTTAGATTTTTTTGGGCAAGGCTTGATTTGAAATTATCCTTTCCTCCTAAATGCCATCCTGTTGAATCTTTCCATGCAATTGTAGTCATATCCAAGAACAGCACATCCTCAAAGTGCTATATTGTCTCTACCCAGAGACTTTATCTTGGCCACCAGCATCTCATTATTCACATTACAGATCATAAGGCAGGAGCAAGGCATGATTGTGATAAAAATAAATAGCACCTTATTTGTGTGGGGTGAGGTAGAGTGGAGTATTGGGGTGAAGTTGAGTTTGTGAATGGGGCGAGGTGAAGTGGGTTAGGTACAGTGGGTGAGGTAGAGTGAATACATGTGGTAAGGGAGAGTGGGTAGGGGAGAGTATTTGAGTGGGGTTAAGGTAGAGTGTCTAGGTGGGATGAGATAGAGTGGGTGAGATAGAGTGGGTCAGTGGGGTGAGGTATGGTGGACGATGAAGAATGGGTGAGTGGGGTGAAGTAGAGTGTGCGAGTCAGGTAGAGTGTTGAACGGGGTTAGGTGAAGTTGGTAAGGCATAGTGGCTGTGGTAAATTGGTTGAATGGGGTGCAGTAGTTTGGGTTGAGTTTGTGTTGGTGAGTTGGCGCGGGTGACATAAAGTGGAGGAACAGATGAGTTGAGGAGAAACAGTGGTTGAGTGATGTGAGGTAGAATGTGGTGAGGTATATTGGGTACATTTGTTAAGATAGAATGGGTGAGTTAGAGTGGATTAGGTGACGTGTGTAAGGTATGGTGAAATGGGTGAGTGGGATTATGTTGAATTGCTGAGTGGGTCGAGATAGAGTGGATTAGATGGAGTGGGTGGTGTAGAGTGGTTGAGTGTTGAGAGATAAACTGGTTGAGTTGGTTGTGGTTGTGGTACAGTGGATAAGGTGGAGTGGGTAAGTTGTAATTGGCATGTGTGGTGACTTAGAGTGGGCTGGGTAGAGTGGATGATTCTGGTGAGGTAGAGTGGTTGAGTTACAGTGTTTGAGTCGGGCAAGGCAGCGTGGGTCAGTGGGGTGAAGCATAGTTGTGGAGTGGCTGAGGTGTAGTTGGTGAGTGAATTTAGGTTGAGTGGGGTGAAATAGAGTATGGTTCAATACATGACTTTGCAATTCTAGTGCAGAGCCTGGTGAGCACGGTAGATGATATCTTACTGAAACTGGTCTGTGGTCATGGAACAGGGTGGCACTTAGCTCCCAAACAGTGCTCTCATCATCTTGTGTCAACTGCTCATCTATGATTTTGCACAGATGCCTAAAGTGAAAAATAAAAAATAAAGTGTGTTAACATGCAGTATTGTGACCCAGGATTTCCACCATAAACACATCTGGGACAGCTTGTATCAGTTTGGGACATTAGTATAGTTTTATAAGAGGTAGTCAGTACTTGCACATTTGCTATACAGTATGTACACACCATACATTTGTGTCATACCCATGACAATCACAGACATGTTCGTCCCTGACCTTGTCACAAGGGAAATAAAACGAACAAGGCCAATTGAGCTGGGAAATAACCATTTGCATATCAATCATTGTCCTGCCCATGTGGTTTGCTGTTTGTACACTTATTTAGAAGAGAATTGCCATAGTATTTCGCTGCTGGATTGCCCATGCAGGCGGGACAAAGACTGATATGCAAATGTATATTTCCCTTCTGTGAAAGGTACAGTGAGCTAACGTGTGGCTGCGGACTCTCGAGTGGGTACCTTCCCAAGGAACAGGTTACTTGGCCTTATTCGTTCTCGTAGAGGGGCGCCTACGACAATTGTTTACAGCTAGAGACTCCACATCTTTTGTTGCCTTCAGTGCTACTCCCCTTTTCCAGGGTGCGTTGGTGCAAGCATTTATATCTATGTATATCTAACCTTTGTGTAGCCACTGAGGGGTCAATAAGACACATTTTGTGTGGCCTGTGTGGTCTGCGAGGGAACCAAAACATGCAAATGTAACTTCTGAAGAACCCACCACAAAGGCCTCATAGACACCTAAAACTATACACATCCATGTGTCCAAATAGCAACAGAGGATCAGAGCATCCAAAATCCATGCACCTTCTTGTGTCCACATGCCTACTTGCTCTCTAGTACTAACAAAACACGAGTGCTACTAACCGTGCACCTAACATGTTGCCCAGGATTAGCAAAGCAGGCCCTGCAGTGACCAACAAATGGAAATGACGCACACATAGGACCTAATTCACAGGTCTTTTTCCAATGGGGGTTTGCCATTATAAAACACTTCTGTGAATTAGACCCTATATAGGCTCCAAAACATAGCTCCTCAGATACACAAATGCAGATTCGCAAAGAAGAAGGCGGCCACACCCTCCAAAAAATGATTTACTCTGGCTCCATCCCAGTGTAAGTCACGTGACTTTGCCATAATTATTCTGCAAAGTCCCACAGGACAAGGAGGACTCGCCATTGGGTATGACACAAAAGCCTGTCTCGCTTAACTACGCTGTGCAACACCCAGCAGACTGAGGCAGGACCCCCAGCAAGTGCCTGCAGAGGGAGAATCAACCTTCATGTCGCCTGGGAAGGGCCAGCCCGGCGGTGCGAAGGGGTTAAGTGAAATTCCGAGGCGCTGACATCCCGCTAATGTGCCGTGTTAATTGATTCGCTCATTCCCATTTGTTCCTGTTAAAGAGAGACAGATGAGAGCGATCCCGCCGTGCAGCGACTTGGCAGGGATCTCCTCCACTGAGTGCAGATGTGCCCCTGACTCATTCATTACCATCAGGTCTCCAGGCTACCGAAGGCGCAGCCAAAGGATCTAGCGCGCCCGTGCTCCCAGTCTAGGCGTCTTCTCTCGCCTCAGCCATCCTCTCTCCATCTCTTTATTCGCCCTCTAGCTGCCCACCTCCCTCTACCCCCCTCCGCCTTGCGTCTATTCCGCGGTCTGTTCGTGTGTGTCGCTCTTCGGTCGTGTGCGTCACCCTGTCTTTCTCTCCGGATGCCTCTCTCCAATCTCATCGCACTAACACCCCGCCCCCTCATCTCTTATCCTTTCGTTCATTCTCTCGAATTCTTTCACCTGTCTCCTTTTCTCGAAATTCCAATCGGCTATTTCTTTTTCTTTCAATAATGCTTATATCTTTCCTCTCTCTCGTTAATCTCCCCTTGTTTCTATATTTCTGTTTACGCATATCTCGCTGTTGCTGTTTCTTCCTCCCCCTCTCTCTCTCTCTCTGCCATTCCCTGGCTCGCTACCTCTCTTACTCTTCTCCTCTCACACACTCATCTGCTGTCACACGCCTACTCTCTTTTTCTGTGTTCATGTGTCCCTCTCTGCCCCCGTGCCCCATCTCTTTGTCCGTCTCTCCACGTGGGTTTGTTTGCCTCTGTCTCGCACACAGAGCAGATTACGTCTGTTAATTGATGCAATGCCGCAAAATTGCGCACATACCTTAGTCTAGACACGACGGACATCACTGCTCGTCCCTAATCTGGTGATTGCGTGTTACACATCTGGCAGCTACATGTACAGTTTACTCGTGTGCTCCAAAGTTTTGTCTCGTGTATTTTTCAAGAGATTTTGAAAATGTGTTCCTCTCAGCTTTCTGATACCTTGGACAGTGATGGACGAAATGGTCATCCGTTTGTATGTCTTCCCAAACTCCCCATTTCCAGACTCATTCCTATTGGTTGGAAAAAGGTGTTTCCTTGTTTTTCTGCGATCCTGCCCCTATTTTTCATAATGGAGTGTGATAACCCCCTGAGGAAACTGGGTACTTCAGGTGCTTCGTGGATATTCTCACTCCCTGAGGGACACCCGAAGCCTCTCTGTAGGGCTGGGTACTCGGATCTCAGAGGAGATCTTGGATTGGTATGGTCTGCTGACCACTTCTTCGAAGTACAAAAAGCAGGCACAGTCCGTAGGATCCATTGCGATGACTGCCACCATGTCTATGCTGGTGGCCATCATTGCTGATGTAGATAGGTTCACTGCATGCATCGGCGAGAGGCATGTGACCTGAGGTCGTCTGCCCGGATTCCAGTGCCTGTCAGTCTTAGATGCAGTGAATCTGAAGAATCTGATGGACAGAGCCTGAACCGCTTACTGGTCACTTCCAATGTGGCACCTGTGTCTCTTGGGGCGATACATACCAATGCAGCGGGTCGACCCTGCTGGTAACGGCCTGCCACCCAAGTTAAAGACCCTAGTGAAGTGCATTTTCTGTGTTGATGACCTCAATGTCATCAACAAGGAAAGGGAGTTCAGAAAGACTGCACAGCGCTGCAATGCAAAGTAGGTACATTTTATTTTTCAATGTAAACACCCTTAGCACGTGCATAGAAAATACATAGGTGCTCAGTGGTGAGGGGGAGCGGGTGGGGGGAGGTGGAGCGAGGAAGGGAAAAAGGCACTGACCAGCAGCACTCCAAGTTCTCGAAAAATGGGCTTATACTAGAGGATACAGGGGTATGTTTCTGACCTTCCGTGATATCATTTTTGGATTAGCAGCAGTAGATCAATATGCTCCATTAAATCGAAGAGGATGATGGGCCTCATTTCGAGATTGGAGGACTATTGCGCCATGACTGCCTCCAATAACGGGACCTGGTGTGGTGCAATGGGGACTTTCTTAGGTTTAGTCCTACCCTGGCGGGACCGGTAAGTCCCCATTGCCCCAACCATTCCCCATTCCCATTTGAGCCCCCATAGGGCTCAATGGGAATGGTGAAGGCGCTATTTACGGGCCTGTAAATGGCAGACCCGTAATTTGCGCCTTGGTCCCCTAAAGGGAACCGTACCGTAAGGGACGTGTGGTCTGACCACACATCCCTTACGGTTCCCGTTTGGGGACCTCAGAATTGGGCGGTAGGGGATTACCAGCACCGGTCTCCTTACCGGTGCCCAGTATCCCCTATCCCCAATGTGTCAGGTAAGGCTGGGGGAACATCTCACACATTGAATTTGTGTGTCAAACCGCAACTCATATTTGGGAATTCACAAGATTGCAAGATCCCATGAGATGTGGCAGTAGCGTAAATTGGCTCTCAGACTCACATCTGAATTTGGCAGACACGCTTGAGTTTGGCAGGCCCAAAATACCCACCAAACGTGTCAGGGTGATTCAGCAGGTCAGTTAGAGTCCTACAATCTCTAGGGAGGTTTGTTGGTCATGTATAAGGCCATTATGACTTCTCGGTCACCTGTGCTATTCTATAAGATGGAGATACAGGGATGAACCGCACTAAAGGAGAGTAGGTGAGCTTGTGCTGGCGCCTTTCAAAGCACATTTTGGCTCTGATACACAGTGGGCTTCATTACGACCTCGGCTGCTGCCGAAATCGGGTCCGGGTCCTCAGAATGAGGAATTACCGGGCCATTCCGAGTTCGGAAGGCCCAGTAATTCCTCCCTCCAAGGACCCGGACCCAGTCCTTCCCCATTCTCATTTCAGCCCCGATAGGGCTGAATGGGAATGGGAGAGGGAGCAAACAATGGGCCATTACGAGTTGGCCCGTTTTTGCTCCTTCTTCCCCTGGCGGGACCCGGTATGCACGCCTGGTTTGACCAGGCGTTGCTTCCTGGGTTCCGCGAGGGGACCTCGTAATGAGGCAGTATGGGGTAAACGGCGCTGGCACCTTTTACTGCGCCGTTTACCCCGTACCGCCAGGGTCGTAATGAGGCCCAGTGTGTTTCTTAAGGGGTGATGCCATTATACAATGCTTCTGTGAATTAGGCCCTTTGTGTCTTTTTCACACTACATTCCCAGTTTGTATCATTTTAATTGTGTGTGTGAATGCGTTGGGAAGTTCCTTTAAGGTCTGGAAATACTTTTGTGAAATCCTTGATGAAACACGTTATTTTTTACCCAACTTTCCCTTTTTCCCCCTTTCACTCCTACCTGCACAGGAACCGCCCCCCACCCAACAAAAAAAAAAACTTTGCCAAACCCAGCGTTTGCAGTCATCAGGAACTGACAGCAACTGAATTCCCTACTTCTATTACGTTTACTTTATTTACTTACTTTTTACTGTTCAAAGTCCCACTACATATTACAACTGTTTTCCAAAACCACCCATTAATGCAATTTAAGTACTCCTCTGAATTTGATTCCATAGGTTTTTGGAAGCTAACGCGTCAATTCCTGCAATCCAAATATATTCAACAGATACCGAACAATTATCCCAGCACGAGCGCGTTAATTCCTGCAATCTAAATAAATATATCCAAAAGATACCGAATAATTATGCTCAGCTCACCCCGCAGCTTGACGGCAGGTGTAGCGTGTGCAAGTCGGGTCCATTTACCCACGATCATCTGTATGCTCGTACACAACGCTTCAACATCGTGAGTAAGCGTGTGTCCAATGAGATCTAATGCTGTAGGGACACACCTCCCAAGCACTAGCAACAGACTTTTCACTGCACCAATCATTGTACGCTGACATTGGGGCAACCAGGAAGTGTTGCCTCAGCCAATCCAGCGCGTGCAATCCGAGACACACCCGCAGAAGCGATGGCGACGGTCTCGCTCTGCATTTATGACTCAGCCTTTCAGACGCTGAGCAGTCTTTTGCCATCGTCCGTAACAAACCCACTCAGGGGTACTTTGAGGCCGTGCTGCATTAACGAGGCACTCACGCGTCTTCATGGTTGCTGAATAATCAAGGCAAGTATCAGACCACTATTGATTATTATTTTTACAATGACAGACAACATTATAACGTCTGTCTAAATTGGTGTCTGAGGACAACATAACACCAACTTTGCTCTTTTCTTTGTCTTCTCTTTTCTATTTTCTATTTTCTATTCCCTGTACTGTAGCAAGTACAGCTGGACCCAACGCCACACGCGCGTTCAAGTTTCTTGAAGACCTACCAAGAAATAGCAATTGAAATACGTCTCCCTTCACAGGAGGTAGGAGACAATTAATTAAGTACCTCTCCTAGTTAAACACTATTGGCAATTGAGACCTGATAGATATTTTTCTCTATCTCGTCCCAGAATTGATCAAAGGACAGCGGATGGTTGCACCCTGGGGACCTTGTGTTCCATGATGCGCCCTTCTCACCAGTGGAAAACTTCAACCCTAGCCCAAGTGGGTTCTTGATCCAGTCCCTGCCCACAATTAGGGTAAGGACGTTGCTCCCACTAGGTTTTTATTTGTTGTTGCAAATTAAAAAAAACGTCTAGATTCAGACAAATGCCCCATCATCTGAAAACATTCCTTAAAGTACTTTCCTTTGCAATTCTTTTCTGTCTGCCTTCATACAGGGTCAAGTTGGCTCCCCATCTTTTCCTGTTCTCGCCCTGAGGAAGGCTTCAGTACAAAGTATCTGCCCAGCAGGGGGCATATCCGAAACGTGATATGGATGTTTGTCTCCATCTTAGATAGGAAGACTTTATCTTTTTAAACTCAATTTTGAAGTTAACCCTAACCTAAGTTGTAAGTGTAATTGTTTAGGCTTTCTTTTAAACACAAACACATGAGTGTACACGTTAGGTGTTTCTTCTTCCAAACACGAATACGTCGGCAGACCTGCAATTCATTAAATAGCGGAACCTGCAATACTAAATTTTGGGCCGCTATAGTCTCTTTTTCAGTTTTTCTGTTTTTTTCCCTAATTTGTTTATTTATTATTCATATGTATTTGTTCATTTACTGGCTGCATTTATTTACTTGTAAGATTTGGACTTTTCTAAAGAAATTTTCCTTTTTGGTTTCTAAAACCTCTTGTTTACAATTTGACACTTGTTTTTCAAGCCTTTTCCATATGAATTGAGTTAAAGTCTTTTTCAAATGTATTTCCGTCTTACAACTTTTCATCATTTATGATTGTGCATTCAAATCTCAACATGTTTTTCTTTAAAATGTAGTTTTGTAAAATTCACAATAAATTGCTTTAACAAAAAGGAATGTCTTCAGAAAATATAGTGGCAAAGAATACTTGTGATATCCGCTATTTAGGATACACAACAAATTAAGTCGATGTTTGTACATTAGCATAGTGGATACTGTTGGTTTAACAAAAATATACATACTCTTCACAAGTCCCAATCCACTTTATGGTTTAAGGGACTACCCCGATTCTAGTTTTTATGTATGAGGTTCTGGAAGCTAATTGCCTAAGTTGCACTCCTGCTGAGCTGTTTGACACTAAAGCATTGCTTTCTATCACCTGTGCGAGTGTGGAGGGCTCTTTAGGGAGAGCCTAAATTAGTGCATTTTGAAATATGCTATACAAGTGTAGAAGCACATATTCATTAAAGTAGGTATCTGTTGTATTCTTCATAAACACTCAGCAAGACCCTGATGAACACAACAAATAATGTATTTCTGGATCTATGTATCCCTATGGCATTGGTGTTTGACCCCTCCCCATTGTTTCCTGACTCAATTGTGTGTACTTTATTGGTCACATAAACACATCTAATCCTGGATCACGTCGAGGTTATTTCCAACAGAATCTCATACCATGTGGAGAGAAGTTGGGGGAGAATTGACACAACTATTGTGGTGCCCTTACATGTCAGTATTTTCCCCCCTGGAATTACAATTTCTTGCGGGGGACTAAAAACACTTTAGCACCAGTTTATTTGTACACTTGAACATCTATACATGAATAAAGTATGGACCTATTGTACCGACATTCAAAGAACCTTATTAGGATTGACAAAGAGATTTGAAATGACTGCCCAAGGGATATTGTTTTAGAATGTGCAGATGCAAAACCTTTGAAATCCTTCATATCTGTCACAATTAAATTGGCATCTGTCCAAAGAGAACAGAATGAAAACCCTCCTGGAAGGCTGCATCTGTTATGCATCCCACCAACCTGGCCGTCTACATGCCGCTGCTACCAATCCCCTAGTACAAGTCTTGCACCATGGTCGCACTGACATATGAGCTACAATAATCACAGTTCACAACTTTTTTGCTACATTCCTAACTCTGTTGACTCCCTTTGATGAAAACCTTTGCGACACATATGTGAATGTTTTTTTTAAAAACACATTCCCTTATTGTTTCTCCTTTCCCCAAAAAGAAGAAATAAAGAAACAAAGAGGCCTTTTGTTAGAAACCATTTCCCATAGTCCCCTCAAGAGGTTAATTTGAGTAAAGTCAAAGAACATCCGAATGTCTTTGGAAGCAGGTCATCTTTGGATATGGCAGAGGTGGTGGATTTTGGTTGTGGTCATAAATGCTCAGCCCAATGAGACTAAGGCTGAAACCTTGTCTGAGGGCATAGATGTGGAAGCTTTGGAGCAGGGGTGTTGCTAGGTCTGGAAAATAGCTGGGGCTATGCTTATTTTGGTACTGTCGGGATTGGGGGCTAGCTAGCCTTTTTGGTTGTAACCCTTGATCTTCTATCCAGGGCTACAGACAAAAGGTCCGGGGTTATAGCCCCCTCAGCCCTCCCACCCTAGCAATGCCTCTGCCTTGGAGGATTATAAAAGTGGCAAATAACCATGTTGGACACAAACAATGAGAGGAGGCTCAAAACAGTATCCCACAATGACAGGAGACCCCCCGCCCCTCCGTTGTGGGTCCTAGGTGGGGACTGAGTCTGGGATTCTCATGGAGGAGATAATATCTGTGGGACAGAAGAAGGGAATTTTGAAGTGGAAGACTGATGGTGAGATGCAGCAGTTGAGGGAATACAATACAGTGCAACTGGAACAGAAAAGAAAGTGATGGAGGACAGCAGGAGGCATAACACAGGAATGCAGATATGGCGGGCACTTGAACAGAAAGATTCCTAGGCAGAAGTTGGCAGAAACCAAGCTGTCGGTTTATGGAGCAGCAGTTGGAACAGGAGGTGATGCATGTGTAGAAGCATGTGTAAATTGGGAAGAGGTGGAAGAAACTGCATCCAGGCAAGGAGAGTGAGCATTGTTTGTTGCATATGACTGCATTGATTATCCACAGTCAGAGATTGCATCAGGCAGCCTTTAAGTCTTGTGTGACATCTATGTATCCTCCTATAGTGGTGCAAGGAAGCATCAGATGGTTCTATGTCCTTTCATCGGCAGGCATGTCAAAGCCTGCATTTTAAACATGCATAAAATAATTAACGAAAGAGCTCATGAAATAGTTTTTTTTTTTTGGGGGTGAAACCTCCAATCCCCCACTTCCCAACCTATTTGTAACTATACCCAACACCCCCAAAACTCCTGATGGCCCTTTCTCAAACCCCCCCCAGAAAACGTGATGAACTTTTTTGTTATTCTTTACACGTTTAAAATGCAGGCTTTGAAATGTCTGCCGATGAAAGGACGTTGTATCCATCAGATCATTTCTTAACATTAAATGTAACGCAGAAGCATGAGAAAGAGGTCACCAGAACAGTGTAGAAAAAAACATCCACAGTGGTGGGAAGGTTGACTTTGCTTAAATGCGGAAGCAGCCAGCCTGATCACCTGTTATAGCATGAAAGCATACATTGCCTGCATTGTGGCCTGGCGGTCAGTAAAAGGGAGCTGGAGGCTCAACTGCATGCCCATCACCTCAGCATCCCACGGTAATCTGAGCTAGGTTGGGAGGATGACGTCAGCTCTATTAGGAAGGGAAAGACGCAGCTGTAATGTCTCTTAGACCAAGAGACAGTTCACTCTCTTCTCTTCCGGCTGCAATACCTGAGCATACATGACCACCTGGGTTTATTCTTACATTGGGATCGTGAGCAGCAAGCCACACACCAGACCTGGTAAGCACTAGGGCACAATTTTTCGGTGTTAGTGGTATTGCACTATTGTACTGGTGTTTTTTTATTGGTGGTACTTCGTTGGTGGTAGGGGCTCAGAATAGACTTACCAGGTCACATGGAAACTGTAATATGGGGAATCAGCTCTTTTTGATTTGCCCCAGTTCAGAGTGTTGTTTACGTACCTTGCTTTTTACCGTCCACGGGAGTAAAAATACCTTCTTAGCTTTGTACCTGTCAATATGCCATCACAGTGACTAGAACACACAATAAACAGACCAAGGCTGATATAATCGTTTTCAGGTACTTTATTAGCAATTAGGGTTAATGAGTAATATAAAATGACATGTGCAATGCAATGCATACATTGTGATATTTTCTCCAATACAGAAATGAAAGCGACCATTGCTATTTCATATTTTCCTTTATGCAGTGAGAACAGTTTCTATTCTTCAGGCTAAAACATCACTAAGAGCACATTCCATAATAATGCTTTCCCCGCGATAGAGAGTTTTTCACGCAATGAACTTCCATCACCCTTTTAGATAGTTGGGCCAAACTCTGCAATCTTTGGCCTTGAAATTCCGCATTTATCTTGGCAGCTTAAAGCATTCAGTTATATTTGAAATCTGCTTTTGGACGGTGAAAATAAGCACATTAAAATAGATATCTACGTTTATAACTGTAAAAGGCTACACACACCTCACTTGTACTGTATGCTCTCTTAAAGAAAGCTTGAAACATTCACACCCGCAGACTCAGCGAGGAATGGTGTTAGTATGCCCTTGGTCTCACCGCATCAGCATGGCTGTCTCATGCTCAGCGCACCCTCATTTTCTTTGCAGCAGGACAAACCCAGCAGAACATTCGCTAGATCCTCAGTCAGCAAGCCCTCAGAGAGACATCCCCCAACTCTCTCTGCACTTCCATTTTTAAGGCCTCTCTCTGTGATCTGTCCCTTGATTTATGTTTTCGAAGAGGAAGTGCAAGAATTGCATGCCCCTGACTGTGATGTCAGATGCCAATCAGACACCTCCCCCCAATTGGCCAAACCTCTAGAAGGTTCCCGAGAACATGTGTTTTGCCTGTCACCTTTACACTGAGATTCAGGGCAGTAAACAAATGCCAACAAGTTACATTTCTCTATGCTGGCTTCCTGCATCCGAATATGAACAATTGGGCTTCTTTGAAAAATGTGGCTTTTCACATTGCGCATTCCACATCTTCAATGAAGAAGCAGCTTTACTTCTTTCATTTTTCAAGCAACGCCGCACAGCCTGTGTTTGCAAACTCATGAATTGGGCCAATTTGTACCAATGTTTGTCAGCAATGAGCTAGGACTGAGCTGTAACTATTACCAAGTTATTAGAGATTAGTAGGTTATGGTCTAATAATTGTTAATCGTTTGCTTCATTGCAACTAATTCCATGCTATACCATATTGTGGTGCACTATGCTATGTAAGGAAGACATGGTATCAAACAGTGAACACAGACATAAGTAATCACAGTTCAAGGGTTTTTATTGAACTTCAATGGGTTGGTTCAATGCCTATCTAACCCTAAATCTAAGGATGGGAGCAAGCTATGATCATCACATAATAATAAAGCAGTCCTAGTAGAATCTCTGTCAAAATAAAAGGGCCTATACTATTAAACCTATTGCCAAACCTTACCTCTAAATACAGATGGTGTGGGACAATAATGTATGCAAAAGAAAAGTGTTCAAGAAATGATATGTCAGGATAGTTGAGCAGTTGTCTTCCCTTCCCCATGTTTTCAGCAGGGGACAAGGTGGCGTGCTCGAGCATCGCACACGCTCTGGCTTCTCTGCCACCATGATATAGTTCAAAGCATAGGTATTAGGGCCTTCTGCCAAAGTCTCTTTCCCAAAAAAAGTCTCTTATTGCAGAGCGCCTGATGAAACAAACCAGCACCAAAGTTCCACTCTTTCAGGATTTTCACATTCATATGTTCTCAAGTCATCTTTTCACCATGGGTCTCCCTCCTTCAGGGTTGGACCTCCTATTAACACAATGTTCACAACTGGTCTCCCTTGTTTGGGCTCAGACCCCTTAAACACAATATTTACAATTGGTCTCTCTCATTCAGGCTCAGACCATGTAATCTCACCTTCTAAGCTTTCTTCACTGTATCAAAAATCAAAGACCTTGGATTATATATACTAAGGGACCTCAGAATACAGAGGTAAGGCGTTACCGGCACCGCCACCCTTACCGGTGCCGGTAACCCCTTACCTCCAACCTCGAATTGAGGACCATACTGTTTGTAATTGGTTTCTGTGAATTGCTTGAAAATGTATAAATTGTGAAGAAGAAAAAAGAAATCAAAGACTTTCGATTGTGTGATGGCTTTTGCTTAAACCATCGCAGGACCATTTCGATTCACTTAATTTCTCATTCTCGCTTTTTACTTTCACTTCTATCACTTCTTGGCTGGTTACCTCACAGAGACATTCGATTGAGCAAAACGGTTGTGCCGGACCGCTCTTGAACCATACATCAGCAATTAAGCTTTCTTTGCGTCTTTCATCAAACACATTACTAATCTTTGTTCTTGCACTCTTTATACAATGTTGCCGCTTGCAAGCTTGACTTCAACACAGATCGGTCTTGCATCCATCTCCCCAACTCACTGGCTGTGTTGATCTCTCTGGTTTTATTTTGATCCTGGCACGAAGGACGGTAACACAGTGGCTGCTGCTGTCCCCGACTCGGTGAGCCATGCAAGCGGGCCCTGGGTATCGCCGACACACAATGCATGATTGTTTTGTCTGGTTTCCTGACCTTACACTTTTTAATATGAAGAATTCCGGAAAGTAACAGTTTCTCACCGGAAAAGTCAAGGGTATCACCCGCCTTGTGCATCCTTCTTGATTTAACATCTTTCTCCCCTCGTTCATCTGCCCTTTGGAAAATGCTGTTCCTTTGTCTGCTTTGCCTCGCACATAGTGTGCTCTCGTGCTCCACCTTTTATCCGTGTGGGGAAGCTTAATGGAAGTCAGGTGTGAGTGTTTTTTCCAGTAATTGCTTGACCTTGGCTGACCATAGTAGCAGGAAATGTCAGGTTATTCGCCAACCGACTCACACCTCACACTTCGACTAGGCCCATGAGAACTGCCCAAGCCCATAGTCTATCACTTCCTAGATTCAAACTACAAAAAGCTGGTGGTGCGAGCTTCCCTGTCTTGTCTTCTTAGCTTTGGAATACCCTTCCTAATGCTATCAGAGCTGAGCCGTCCTACCAATCCTTTAAGAGCAAAACTAAATTGTGGCTCTCAGCACAAAACTAATGATATTTTGATGCTATATTACGGATACTGCCACTCTGTCACTCACTTTTGCATTCTGTTGTATAGTTTACATGTATATAACACTTGTATTCTTCATTATATATATTTCTTGTTTGTAGATAACTTATCTTCTTGTGAACCTCCCATATTTCTTGTGAACCTCCTATATGTTCATGCCTGTACTTTTAACGTAACCGTTTGTATATTTTCATTGCCTGCACATGCTTTTTGCTTCATATATTGTATATACACATGTCATACTGTAGTTCTACCCGCATGTTGACTGTAAGCCGGTAGTGTCACTTATTTTTCATTGTATGTCTAACTCTGTCTCCCAAGATATGTGCCCAGATGCCTTTGGGCCCGGCACGCTATATAAATAAACAAAATACAAATAAAATGCTCGGGTGTGAGTCCATTTTCTCCCAGAGCGGGCTGTTCGAGTGAAGGTGTTCAAGAAGGGAAGGGGGGGTAAAGTCCTCACATATCCTACTGTGTAGGATGGGGTAAATGTGTTACAGGGAGGGGATACCGCGTCTCGCCATCAGGTGTCCCACTGCCCGAAGACCCCTCATCCAGGTGATCCTCCCACACTGGTCCACCCCAGGAACTGGATCCAAAAGAGATGGCTGTGTCCTGGCCACCTGTATGACAGATCCACGGGGATTAGCGGGTGAGACATCTTCTGGTATCTCAAAGGTGCAGTATGGCTGCCGTGCAAATCTAGGCTCATTTCTTTTCTTTTTGCTTTGTAAACATAGCTGACTCACACCAGATTCACATCATAGTCACATACCAGAGTCTCACACCCCTTTGCTGTCAGAGTCTGAGTTTTGATGATATTATGTCCTGACTGAAATCCAAAGCCTCTTTTTTCCCTTCAGCATGCACTGCTATCAATTGCACTGAATCTGCTGTTGAATGCTGAATGCACACAAATCTCACATCCTGGTGAACAAAGCAGCTAGTGTTGCTGATCTAACATCGCCATACTCCTCCCCTCGCCCCCACAACCTGGCACATTTAGGTGCTACTAAAATGATTGTTCCTTGTAGTTACTAGTATTCTGTGTCATGACAGAAAGATTGCATACTCATTTACAGACACTGAATTTAATGTCTTGTTTCCAAACAACTGAATTATTTTCTCATTTATAATACCATGGTGTCTCATCACACAATGATGGCCCACTCAGGTAAAGACAATGCACACAATTGCCTGTTTCCACACATTTCTATGATGTTATTTTCACTCCTAGCATTCTTTCTCATCACAAAAGAGTTGGTAGACTCATGTTGAGCTACTGAATCTAATCTCTTGTCCCCAACCAAATGTTTTTCTCTGTGCTACCAACGTGCTGATTCATCGCCGAAAAATGGTGCATTCAGTTAGAGTTAGTGAATGTACTATCCTGCAGAGAAGTAGGAGACCCACACAATGGCGGAGGTTAATTGCAAAATATATGTTTAAATAAACCTAGATACTGCTATGTTGTATCTTTGAAGACGTTGGCGACAACTTTTAAAGTTTAAAGTTGAGTGTAACAAATATGTACACGACTAAAACACATTTGTTACACTCAACTTTAAACTTTATTGCCACGTCCTTCAAAGATACAACATACTAGTATCAAAGTTTTTTAAACATATATTTTCCAAGTACCCAGCGTCACTGTGTGGGTCTCCAACTTTTCTCCTATGTTTGCTTTCTACGGCAGTGACGCACTATCCTAAGACATACAAGCACAAGCAGCAGGCTACGCACAAGAATACCAATGCGGCGAAGTAGTTCCAGAATTGTGCTCCCAACTCACAGAATGTAATATCCGGAAATGCAAACAGCATGTCTTCTCTTTGCTACTTATGTGTTGTCTTATCACAAATATATGGTACATTCAATTGCAATTAGTGAATGGAATCTCCTGCTTCCAAACAATTCTGACAAGACATCTAATGAGAGTGTGCGACTTGCAATCTTATTACTGTGATTCCCACCTCCCTTAGGGGTCACAAAAACATATCCACGACACACCCTCAGGCATGTCCAATGTCAACTGCCTGCTTCTGCCACAACTAAATGCTGCTTTAAATGTCCACCTCTACCTCACCAAATTCTGATTTTAATTGTCAATCGGACTAATTGTGCATGCTTTTAAGTGGGAAACTGAAGCATAAAAGCAAGGCATACATTTACCACTCTACCTCATTTTGCAGCAGTGACGAAATTGAGGAGGGGCCTGGAGCAGGGATAAGAGCTCCACCGTGCAGACCTCTATCTCACCAGTGCGCCTCTTTGTTTGCCTGCATGAGATTTTCATGCAGATGTACAATGAACGGATTCCTGTAGAAAGCGGGTTGGTTTTGCACACAGTCAAGACTAGGCGAATTCTTTAGGGATCCAGACCTAAAGATCACCTGCAAACCGCACATGCAGGCAGCGTTTTTGTTTTCACAAGGCAGAGTAGGAAATGGAATGAGCAAACGTGAGTTTGTCTCACTTTTACTCTTTCCTTCTCCGCTTTTCCTGGTGGACTTGTAAAATTGCATGCAGAGGACCGCACAGCAAATAATTGCTAATGTGATGGGGCCGAGGCACGCTATTTACGATTTTTATAAAAATGGCCCCTAATCCCTACCTCATCTACATGTTATTTGAATATTCTACCATTTCCATCAACTAAATCTTAAACATTATAGCTCTCTCTTAAGTAAATCGTATTTTATTTTCTAGCAAATTCCTGCCATTGCTTAGAAGACTGATGACAAAATCCAACCATGTGTTCCCCATTTATAACATTGGAGGCATGAACTTACCAAAACCACTGTACCTAAACTCCGAAAGGAACAAAGGACATGTGATTCAGAATTTAGCGTAATAAGTTTGACTGGACTTATTGTATGGTTTAGTTGAGGTTATGTTACAGAAACCGTGTTGTTATAGGTTATTGCAAAAGTACTATATTGCACATTATACATTCTTTTTTTACCTTATTTACATTATGTATATGTATATTGTGAGGCTTAGGAAATTAAACTGATTGACCCAAAATCACACATTATTTTTGGTCATGTGCCAAAGCCAGGATTAGAACTCCTCCCCTTCCCTGTCTCACACTCTCTCTTTGACTTGCCCTCTGAATGACTACAGACATCATCAGCAAGAAAGTAGCACTACTACTGATTAGCCTGATTACATTATGCTGCCTTCTTCCCATCCTTCATTTGTGTTGCTATACAGGGAGAGGGAGGATTCACTTCCAAGGAAAATGTCTTTTACTAGACATTTTTGTTCAAAGAGGATCTGGGTCTCTCTCTCTCATAGCAGACACATGAATCAGTCTGGTAGCTAATACATTTAGATTATGAAATCATGTAATCGGTGTAAATGCACACACTTTAAACAGCATAACTGTTTTGTAAGGATCAAGAAACAGAGCATGTCACATTTGTTGCCCCAAAACATTCAGCATCAGTTTGGAATACCATACAATTTAATCTGACATTCAAACTGTGGATTTAATGTTTTGGTAGAAAGGTATATTGCATTTGTGTATATTTTTGGGTGCATATGTGTTAATTGCAGGTATTTTCAGTATGGCTATATTACCCATGGTGTTATCATCAGAGCCGTTTCTGGCGATTTATTTTTATTCCCCCCTTATCCCCATCTAACCCACCCCACGACCTCCACTGATACCCAGGAACCCCAATTTGACTACCAAAACACACAACAAACACACACACACACACATATATATATATATATATTTTTATATATATATATATATATTTATATATATATATATATTACATGGACGCGGTAGCGTCCATGTAGTTATGGTTAAGTTGGTGTTTCCATAGGAAGAGCACTTTTTGGGTGGCTTATAACTTCGCTCCCTCTGGACGAATCCTCACCAAACTTTGCAAAAAAAGTATATGGCCCACTCTGATTTTTTTTGCAAAGTCTGGAGAGGTTTGGTCCAGGGGGGGCAAAGTTATAGGGGGGGTCCCAAAGCTTTTGTTTTTTCCTATAGACATAATGGGAAAAAAATTTGCGCATGGCTACAGCCCGAACCGCTGGACGGATTTACACCAAATTTGCGGCAGGAGCGGCGGCTTGGTCCCGAAAGCGTGCTTTTGCAAACTTTGTGTAAATCCGTCCAGTAGTTTTTTAAAAAATGACCAAAATGTAAGGCAAAAAAATTAGTGATATCTGTGTTCGCTTCGCGGACGGACTTCCCGGTTCGCTCCACGGACAGCACCCCGATTGGCCCATGGGCTTGCGTCATGTCCGTGGACATGCAACGTGTTCACTGATTGGACGGCGTGGGGCGTGGAGCGCGTCAGATTTTCTGTGGCACCCGCCATCTTGTATTCGCCGTCGACCGCGTACAGCGCAGTGAAACTTGGATTAAAAATTGTATTTAGTGGAGTGTGTTGGTGTGTAAGAGTGTTTGGGGAGGGTGGGGGAGTATGAGATAGGTTCAATGTTTTGTTTTTTTATGTGCTATACACTTTTGTTGTGTTCGATTTGTCCGCGGAGAACACGGCTGTTCTGACATTTTGTAAATAAACTAAATGGTGGGGTGTTCAGAGGACAGAGTATGTGTCCTTTTTGTTTGCAAAGAAGGTAAAATTGAGCTAAAACACTCGCAGTGTATTTAAATGTTTGTAAATACACAAACTGGGGGTGTCCTGAGGACGCTGTCCGTATTGTAATCTGTCAAGTTGAATGTGTTCTAAGAACACTTGCGGTGTCCCGAAATGGTTGCAATTACACAAAATGGGGGTGTTCTGAGAACGTTGTTTGTATTGTTCGTTGTCAGGTTGAAAGTGTTCTACGAACCCTCCGTTTGTCCACTGATAGTACGATTTCCTATGGGCCTCACCCGACTTTTTGTCCACTAAAGAAATGATAAATCAGGCTGGTGTGTGCCGACATTATGTGATAATCCTATGACCGGCGCTATTGACCTGGCTGACTTGCTTTTGCGACACTAAATCATATCTCCCGCCCCTAAGCCTGACATTATGAAAGCATTCATATTCCCCGCCTCTCTCCGTGATGTTACAGGGTGCATCATCAAACGCGTCCAGTCGTCTCCAGTCCTACGCAACTTTACACAGAACCCGGAAGACAACACACATTATGTCACAACACAGCGCGCCACAATTCGGAATATGAAACTGTGATTTAAAAGTAAACCGCAGGATTGTACATTTGGTAAAGTACATTTATTTCACATGAAATGTTTAGTGAATATTCAGCGATTTGCAATTGTCTCTGTTGTCGATCAGCAAAAGTTTATTTTGAGCCACACGCTGTTCCTTTGCGGTAGATAGACTGTTGGTTTATGATAAAAGCAGTAAATGGTCGCACTGATAATCGGAAGGTTGCTCCAACAACGAGGCATTAGACCACCATAATGGTTGGCATGTTGCTTCTAGCCGCTAGTACTGCGTAAGGGCATATTGGTCCTTGGAGATTGTCCCATAAAATGGTGAGGGTCATGAAGTTGCTTACATGGAGCTGCACCTGGCAGTTGAAAAATCCATCCGCTGGAGTCTGAAAATCGTGACATTGGCAAAATGGGGCAACATACCTGTTTTAAAAAACATAAATTAGTCTCATCAGCCGATCTTTATTAAAAATATTCATTTTATTTATTAGTGCGTGAAACTATTTGCTATTGAATGGAGTATGTTAATAATAAAATAATAATATTTTCGCATTTATATAGCGCTAAGAACCGTCAGGTATCTCAGCGCTGCTTATTATTACCCACGATGTGTGGTGCTCATTTATCGACCACAGAAGGATGAAAGACTGAGTTTGGCCGTGCCAGAATTCGAACCTGCGTTAGCAAGCTGTGCACGGATGTCAAAGCAAGCGTTCTACTTGCTGTGCCACTTGACCAGCGACAGTGAAGTGACACAGCGAGTAGAGCACTTGACCGGCTACAGACCGGTTAAATTATTTCTATTAACCCACCCTGTGTCATCTGCCTTTTTCAGAGCCCTCTAAACGACAGGGGATCAATTCGGCGGTGATAGTGCGCGGTAGAAAACAATATGCCACATTGAACGAATAAGTACAACTTGACTGGGCTTTAATGCCACGCTATTGTTATTATATTCCAGTATAAAGTAATCTAAAGGGTTACATTATAATTGCATTTTCCATTGTCCAAGTGTAGTGCAGTCCCAAAATACGACTCCGCGTGTGCCAACGATCTTTCTCAAAGTGATATAATATACAAAAGTGGTTTTGTTTCAGAAATTTCATCTTTATCTTGTCTTACGTTTTTGCTACACTTCTTCAAAAGAAGTCTTTCAGCACAATCTCTGTCTGTCAAGGTAAAAGAAAAATAGAACCTTATACTGGGAGTCGTGGGCCTCTCCGGGCCGCGAGAAAAAAATGGAAGCAGCTGACCTTCACTGTGAACGAACATAAATGCTTACTTTGCAACATTCTGTGTAAAGCCATCTGTGAGAACTTGCTGTTTACACTACATCTTTGTATATTGTTTGCGTGCTAATAAAAAAAGTTTGTTTAAGGGACGTTATGGTTCCAAGTAAAGCCGAAAAACCCCTGAAATTCGCCAGTTATGGTAAGCTAAGCAACCATAACTCGCGCCATCACAGTGCACTGCTAAGACTAACACCCAGGACATCAAAGATGACATCGCAAATGTCATTGATGACATCACTGATGACATCACACGTGCATTTACTTTTCATGAAATTTGTGTACTAGGGATTTTTATTATAATGTTGCGAAAAAAGTGTCAAGGATCATTGCAATAAATATCATACCGTAATTAGTGCTTTGAACGATGCATTGATATAAATAGCATTGTATTATGGGGTTCTATATAATATACTGAGCTACTAATGGAGAAACATAGCATTGTGTGCAGTGTACAAGATGAAAGTATAATATTTGCAATGTTAATATGTTGAATAATGAAATGATATTTGTCCTGAAATGTTCGAAAATAAACAAAATGGGGGTGTTCTGAGGACTTTCTTCGTATTGTGTGACTGCTTAGCTGTATGCAATGAGGGAATGGCAGAGAGAGTAAAGTGGAAATGGTAAAAGGGGTGTCGAAGAGTTACGCGGTCCGTGGACACCGCGGCTGTCCGTGGACAGGGCATGCTGCATCCGGGGTTTTCCAGCAAATCTAACATGGAAAGAAGACTGTACGGATTAGCCAATCAGATGTCGAGGTTGTGGATTTGTGTTGAAAGAGACTGTGTGTGGTGAAGATGGCAGAAGTAGAGAAAGTCAGGGTGTTGGTGCTTGGAGATATGTTTGTGCATGGTTTACAACAGTACGCTCGATGCAGGCATGTTGAAAAGAACTTTGATGTGAAAGGAGTGGAGGTGGTATGGAGCACTGTGCCTGATTGCAATGTACAGGGAATTGTACAAGTTTGTGAGGATATGGCCACGATGAGCAGTCCGCATGTGGTAGTTTTGCACTATGGTGCTTTCCATTTGGGCAACGTCAGTGCCCCTACTTTGTTGGCTGATTTGGAACGCTTGGTTCAAGCCGTAATGAAGATCCTTCCAAATGCGAAAGTAATTATTTCTGGATTACTATCTAGGGCAATATGGGACAATAGTTCAGTTTTTTGTCCTCAGCAAAACATTGCTAGGTGTGTCATCAACCGAGGCATGTGTGCCTTCATGCTTAGAGCTGGTATGTTCTTCTGTAATAATGAGAATATTGATGCCAGTAATACTGTTCATTTTAAAGAAGATGGCATCTCTTTATCTTTTACGGGAAATGCCTTTCTATTGTTGAATGTAAGGGTTGCTTTGGAGAAGGTTATGTGAAGATTTTAGGAGTAAAGTAAGAAAAAAAACAAGAAAAAAAATACAAAATAACAGGTGTCTGTCAAGCATCTGTAAAAAAAACCTTAAAAAAACGGCTCTTTTCAGAGCCAACTTCAAAGGGGAAATGGGGCACACTATTTAAATTTACATTCACCCCGCTTAGATTCTCGATATGTCCGCGGACATGGCGGTAGTCCGCGGACATCAAAATCACTACGTGGGGGTTCAGTATGTTCTATGTTACATGTATATGAAGTCAGGGATATTATGGTTTCACTGAATATATATATATGTATATTCACTAACACAACACATTGTTAAAGGGACAATATGGTTAAGTTGCGCTACTACAAACCTATCCCCTTTACTGAAAAAACTATGCTAAAGGAAGGGTCTGATTACAGTGGCCTACCAAAAATCTATCAAATTCAGTGTAAAAACATTGGTGAAGGGGCGTTATGCTTCAGTTGCCCTAAGAACAATCTATCAACTTCAGTGCAAAAACATTTGTTACAGGAATGTTACAGTTACTTTCCACTAACAACAACCTATCCATACTATGGTTACAAGTAAAACTGAAAACCCACAGAAATTCACCAGTTATGGTAAGCTAAGCAACCATCAATCACTGTGCACTGCTAAGACTAACACACATGACATCAAAGATGACATCGCAAATTTAATTGATGACATAACTGATGACATCACATGTGCATTTACCTTTCATGAAAAACCTCCACAAGGGATTGTCAATATAATGTTGGGAGGAAACTGTCAGAGGTCATTGGGAGAACTATCATGAAATACATAATTCATAGCACAATGCATTGCTGTAAAAACCAGTGCAGTACAGAGTTCTTTCCAATATAGGAAACAATTCATGAAGAAACATAGGCATTGTCTTCAGCATGCACCCTAGACTCGCAATAAGCACATGTTTGCCATGTTAAATGATAAAATGATTAATGCTTTAGTGTTAGAGTTTTGCGTACTGTGAAACATGTAATAAGTAGCTAATAACGCCTCACTGACTACAAATTTGCACTACTACACACACAACAAAAAGAGACCGCACAGACAAAAATAAGCCCATATACAGGCAAAGTAAAATAGGCAATAAAGCAGCAGTATTACCAGAAAGTGTTCATAACCTTATTGCTTATCTTCATGCACACAAATGATTGCTGTGTTTCAGGCCTGCTTCTTCCCTTTTGTATATGTATCATATGCTGTGACTGAACCCATAGGAAAGTAGTGTAGGAACATATCAGATGGGTAAGGTCTACAAACATAGTACCTTTTCAATGTTTACTTCCTGACTGTCAGTGAAGAAAACCACCTGCCCTACATATGTCAGTGAACAAAAAAAAGAGAGATGTGATATCATCAGTGATGTCATCTTTGATGTCATGGGTGTTAGTATTAGCAGTGCACAGTGATGGCGCGAGTTATGGTTGCTTAGCTTACCATAACTGGCGAATTTCTGGGGGTTTTCGGTTTTACTTGTAATCATAGTATGGATAGGTTTTTGTTAGTGCAAAGTAATTGTAACGTACCTGTAACAAAAGTGTTTGCACTGAAGTTGCTAGGTTATTCTTAGGGCAACTGAAGAATAACGTCCCTTCAACAACGTTTTTTCACTGAATTTGATAGGTTTTTAGTAGGCCACTGTAACCAGCCCCTTCCTTTAGCATAGTTTTTTTCAGTAAAGGGGATAGGTTTGTAGTAGCGCAATTTAACCATAACATCCCTTTAACTATGTTTTTTGTTAGTGAATGTATACGCGGCCGTGTAGTTATGGTTAAATTGCTCAACTCATAGGAACAGCACTTTTTGGGGAGCTTATAACTTCTCTGCCCTGTGACCAATCCTCACCAACCTTTGCAAAAATGGTATATGGCCCGCTCTGAATTTTCTTGGCAAGTTTGGTGAGGGGTCGCAAAGTTATAGGGGAGTGCCAATATATATTTTTTCCATAGACGCAATGGAAAAAATTATTTTCTCTAGCCACAGCCTAAACCGCTGTACGGAGATTCATCAAATTTGCAGCAGGAGCGGTGGCTTGGTCCCGAAAGTGTGCTTTTGTAAATTTGGTGTACATCCATCCAGTAGTTCTCTTTAAAATGACCCAAAAGTAGGTAAAAGAAAATAGTGATAACTGGGTTCGGTCTGCAGACCCACTTCCCTGTTCGGTCCACGGACAGGCATCCGATTGGCCTAGAGGGCGAAGTGACATCCGTGAACATCAGACTCGCCCCCTGATTGGATGGTAAAAAGTGTGAAGTGCGTCAGATTTTTGGAAACACCCACCATGTTGGATTTGTGGACAGCGGCCGGTTTCCGCGGACATCGTGGTTAAATCATATTAAAAAACACAAAATTCACTTGTCAAACTCATCAAACAATCTCTGGGGAGGTAAGGGGTGATGAGGATGGGATAGGATATGGCTGTAAAATGCCAAAAAATGTTTTTCATCCCCAAAATCCGCAAACAATCCAGGTGTTCGGGTACAGTACTGTGATATTCGCAGGCATCTATGCATATTTCTGCAATACAAGGATGGTGAAAAGCAGTTATTGGATGGCGTATAACTTTGGCGCCACTCAATGAAACTGCATGAAATTATGGAATTGCATTGTAGACCTGATTCCGAATGGTCTTGCAATGTTTTGTGGGATTCTGTCAAGAGGAGGCAAAATTAGAGGGGGTCCCAAAAAAATGTAAGGGCTTATTAATATGATGCCATTTGATGAAGCTACACAAAAGTTTGCAAAAACAGTTTAGATCTAGATATACATGTTTTTGTAAATTTTTGTGGGGTTTTGTCAAGAGGGGGCTAAATTAGAGGAGGGGTCTGTACATTTGTAAATGGCTTATACATTTGTTGCCTTTTGACGAATGTGGACACACTTTTCCAGAAAGATTAAAGACCCAGCCTTGAATGTTTGTGTAAAGTCTGAATGGATTTTGTCAAGTGGGGGCTAAGTTATATGGCTATTGTATGTACATACATTTTGAGACTTTTGAAAAAATAAAACATGGGTGGATTTCCAACAAACTCATGTAAGGAGCAGCATGGTTTCTCAAATGTGCCCATGTTTTATTTTTTGACAAGTGTCATAATGTAGATACAAAAAATAGTGAAATACTTTTGGTGACTGAGCTATAGCCCGTGGCCATGGGCAGTGGCCAGATTGTCTGGGTCATGGCATGTACAATCTGGCTACTGGCCATGACCACGAGGGATGACAAATGGGTTTAAAGTGTCCATGTCCACCTGGGACCTGCTATGAGGTAAAATTATTCGAAAGTGGGATAGGTTTGAAAGGGAAAAGAAATTGTGCTCATGGTAATATGGTCATAGGGTTCTCTCTTCGCCTTCTGCAGGCTGCCATAGAAAGGGAAGAGGGGATCTGTATGGAGCCCACCTTCCCTTTCCATGTTGGCCATTTTGGAAAAGGATTAGGAAGAACCTCCCGGTGTAGGAAGAAAAAATCCCTTTTTTTTAGCACCCTGGTTATCGCTTTGGGAACCCGGGGTGCTAATGCCCTTCAGCCCACATTGCAGGTTCTGGAACAGGGGATAATGGTCTGGAGCCCTCATTATCTGCCCTTGCTTTGCTTGGGCCGATAACTTGGGCTGCTGGGCTGTTATCCCCCAGTCCAGTCCCTGGAATGGGTTGATGAATGCCACATTATTCCCATTAGCATAACACAAAATGCTAATGGGAATGTTGGAAAATCTTATTAAGGCTATGTACTTTACTGAGAAATGAAAAGTAGATGGAAACTATAAGATTTTTTAGCTCTATTTTTTAACTGTGAAAGGTGGTTCCTAAAGGAACCTTCCTTTTGCTGTTGTTTGATGTATTTTATCTTTGCAGGAGAGGTTAGAACGTAAACTGGGGAGGGAAATGAGGTAAGATGTACCAAGCACTAATATGGAGGGGCAGGTGGACAGGGGAAGATGTTGCACGTGTGTTACTTCTATGGTAGGGGGCAATGTTTCTCATGCTCCTTGATTACAGCTTCCAAAGCCCTTTGAAATTGCTTCCTCCTGCAGAGTGGTGTGTTGCAGTATATACAGAGGACTGTTGTCTACGAAAGATATGGATCAACAGTCTCTTTTACTGCTTGCAAGGTAGCTGGTGGGATTGTGTGTCCCACAGAAGTAGGCTGTGTGGTTACAGTATTGGTTGGGGGTTCGATGAGGTGGAGGAAGACAGCCTACTACTTGCTAAGAAAGGAACAGCCTTTCTGAGAGCTTTGCAGTGGTTGGATTCGGTGTGGCGGCGCATGGTGGTGGTCCTGTTGGAGTACTTTCCAAGCAATCTGCAACTGAATACAATGTTGCACTGAGTGAATTTGACTTTGGTAGCTTTAACCTTCGATACATTCCCAACAGTGGAAAAGAACTGCCACACCCATGACTCTCTCTGGGTGCTAGAGGTAGGCATTTCCTCTACCTTATGTTCTTAGTCGTCTTCAATGTCTTTGGAAGTACTGCACTTTTTCTTGTTGTGTAAGTCCTCCAGCTGGTGGTGGTGGTGGCTTTTGGGGAGGAGGTATGGCAAAAGCTGATGCAATTTTTAAGATAAATAGCATTTCTGCTAATATTCTTCCAAGTACGTGTTTTGTACTAGATTGTTAATTTACAATGAGTATGTGTAGGTGTAGGAGCTGTGCAAGGATACATTTTGAGCTTGAAAGTTCCTAGATCAGTAGAAAATGCAGTTCCACACTGTCCTCGAAGCTCGGACCCGATCGCAAAGTGCAGACACGTTCGTGGACACCTCATCATGCCACGGGCGAGTGCATGGTCACTTGACAATGTCCGTAAGGTCTGTGTGTGACTTGTAAAGTACCCTTGGCTTTTCTTCCCCTGTGCACACACTCTCCTCACCTGAGTCTTCCGAGTCGATGGTCTCTTGAAGGCCTCGATGTGCCAGGTAGTCTCTCTCCTTTTTGAGTGAAGTGAATATGAGTGAAGGAGCAAGAGGGAGAAGGAGAGAGAGAGAGAGAGAGAGAGAGAAAGAGAGAGAGAGAGAGAGAGAGAGAGAGAGAGAGAGACCGCTGGAGGAATAAGGCACAGCAAGTGCTGCTCAGGTAAGCGGCAGAGAAAAAAGAATAGACGAAAAGAGCCGTGTACCGAGGACGGGAACACCCAAAAGTGGAACACGAAGAAAAACTCCTCTGGAAATCCAAGTCGGGGAGTAGAGGACTAGCGAGGGACCCAAAGTCGAGAGATAAACAAACAGTGGGGGTTGCAAACGCAACATCCTGCTGGGAGGCAGGGTCTTAAATACTCCCGGCAGCGTTGCGTACCGTGCTTGGAGCATGCGGCAGTGAACACAGAGAAGGGACTAAAGCACCCTTCCTCTGTGGCTCCTCAAACTCCAACGCGGAAGTAATCGCCAGTCACGGCGATGTGCATGACTGCGAATGACAGTATGCCCCCCCCTAGAGTGCAACCAACCAGGCTTACCCGGGTGCAGGCGATGGAACCTGGCCAACAGATGAGGGGCATGTACTTGAGAAGCCGGCTCCCAGGAATCCTCCGATTCTGGGTAACCCTTCCATGACAGGAGGTATTCCAACCGACCATGAAGAAACCTAGAATCACGGACGGCGGAAACCTCGTATTCCTCTTGGTCGGTTGCAGTGACAGGAAGATCCCGGTTGAGAGACCGGCGATATGGATCTGGATAGTAAGGTTTAAGAAGAGAGGCATGAAAGACAGGGTGTATTCGTCTAAGAGATGGAGAGAGTTGTAGACGGAAGGCAACAGGGTTGACTTTGGTGAGAATGGGAAAAGGGCCCAAGAAACGTGGGGACAGTTCAGAAGGTCTTGTCCATCTGGGAAGGAATCTGGTGGACAACCACACCTTGTCTCCAGGTTTCCATGAAGGTGCTTCTCTACGATGCTTGTCAGCTTCAGCCTTGTTCCGCCGTCTGCTATTCTCCAAACTTAGTAACGCGTTGTTCCTGGCGTCCCGAATATTCCTTAACACCTCTTCGGCGGTTGGAGAGTTGGAAAAACTGGGCACCTTGGGCATTAGGTATCGCGGGTGAACTCCGTAGGTACAAAAAAAAGGGGAAAAACCTGTGGCAGTGTGCCTGGAATTGTTGTAAACAAATTCCGCAGTAGGGAGTAAAGAGACCCAATTCTCTTGATGCTGAGATATGAAGCATCGTAAGTATTGCTCCAGAGTCGCGTTAAGTCGTTCCGTTTGGCCATTAGTTTGCGGGTGGAAGCCAGAGGAAAGAGCCTTTTCTATTCCCAATCGAGTACATAAAGCTGTCCAGAATTTAGAAATGTACTGACTTCCTCGATCAGATATGATCTTGTCGGGGAGGCCATGAAGTTTGAAAACATCTCGAGCAAATGTCTCTGCCATCTTAGTGGCAGAAGGGAGTCCCGGAAGAGGAGAGAAATGAGCTAATTTGGATAGAGTGTTCACCGTAACCATGATACATGTGCATGACTCGGATTCAGGAAGCTCCACTATGAAGTCCGTGGAGATGAGTCCCCACGGTCGAGTCGGCATCTCTGCTTGGGTGAGAAGTCCTCGGGGCTTACCAGAGGCATATTTGGCTCTGGCACAAATCGGGCAGGTCTTCGCATAATTTAACACTTCTCTCCTGATGTTGGGCCAAAGAAACGACCTCGAGATAAGTTCCAACGTGCCGTCTCCACTTCTGTGTCTGCCTAGGCGTGAGTCATGACACCATTTTAGGACTTTCCGGCGTAGCGGCCCTTCAGGGATATACCACCCTTTCTTGTAGAAGACCCAACCGTCCTTGATTTGGAAGGGGGAGTCAGAGGAAAAAGAGATATGAGGTGCCTCTTGTGCGACAGCAGCCTTGACTTCCTGAAGGAAAGAACCCACCGTGGCTAGGATCTGATTTCTGTGAAACAATGGTTCAGTCTTGACCACTACTGATTCCGAGTGAGAGTCCTTGCGAGACAAAGCGTCAGCTAGACGATTGAGTGACCCAGGGATGTACGTGATCTGAAAGTTGTACTGAGAAAATAGGTAGGCCCATCTAGCCTGCCTGGAGTTTGAACATTCCATGTCCTGTAAGGCCTTCAGATTCTTGTGGTCGGTGCGAATGAGGAACCGATGACGGGCACCCATGAGAAGGTGCCTCCATTCCTCACAAGCCAACTTCATTGCCAATAATTCTTTCTCCAGAACAGAGTAGTTGAGTTGGCTGGGAGAAAGAGTTTTAGAGAGATAGGCGACAGGATGTTCCACCTCCTTGATAGTCTGAAGTAAGACAGCCCCAACCGATATAGCGGAGGCGTCTGTTTCCAGAATAAAAGGAAGTGTTTGGTCGGGTTGTTGCAGAATCGGGGCGGAACAGAAGAGGGTTTTCAAGTGACAGAAACTTTCTTCCGCCTCAATGGACCAAGAGAAAGGATAGGCCGTTTTCTTCAGGAGACGAGTGATGGGAAACACCACCTCCGAAAAGTTGGGAATGAATCTCCGGTAGAAATTTGAAAGACCCAAGAACCTCTGGACTTCCCGGACGGATGTCGGGGCTGGCCAGTCGAGAATGACTTGCACCTTGTCGGGATCCATAGTGATCCCTCCTTCTGACAATACATAGGCCAGATAGTGTACTGAAGATACGGCGAATCTGCACTTCTCCTCCTTGACCATTAGATTGTTTTCCTTGAGCCGCTCCAGAACTTGTCGCACTTGTTCGAAGTGCTCTCTCATGTTAGGGGAATACACCAAGATATCATCCAAATAGATGATGACAGAGATGGAGAGCATGTCGGAGAACATTCGGTCCATGAACCTCTGAAATATCACTGGGGCATTCACCAAACCGAACGGCGTTACCTTGTATTCAAATAAGCCCAGGATAGTACGAAACGCGGTTTTCCACTCATCGCCCTTGGCAACACGCAACAGATGGTATGCGTTGCGAAGATCCAGTTTAGTAAAGACTCGAGCACCTTGCACAGCCTCGATAATGTCCGTGATAAGGGGCATAGGATACCGGTTACGGATTGTCACCTTATTTAGGCCCCTGTAGTCAATGCAGGGTCTAAGGTCGGTGGAATCTCTCTTCTTAATGAAAAACAAAGGGGCTCCTGCTGGAGACTTTGAAGGTTGGATGAGACCATTCTCCATGTTGGTATCTAAGTATCTCCGAAGAACCTGTCTCTTGGTCTGGGTGAGAGCGAACATCCGTCCGAAAGGTACCAAGGCATTGGGTTCCAGATCGATGGTACAGTCCTCTGGCCGATGAGGTGGAAGTCTGGCATGGAGGCATTCCTGAAAAACTTCGGAAAACCCAGAGCAGAAGTTGGGTAAAGCATGGACACCCACATGGCTGTTGGAAAACACTTTGACTGGCTGCAGATCAGCTCGACCTTCCAGTGAAAAACAGTTGGATGCGCAATATGGGGAACTGAAGCTTATCTGATTCTCGGTCCAGTTAATCAAAGGATTGTGTCGACGGAGCCATGTGATGCCCAAGATGATAGGGAAATGGGCGGCCCTGATTATATCAAAGCACAAAACTTCCTTATGTTGGTTGACAGTCAAGGATAGATCCTCAGCTGTATGGGTGATGGGACCTGAAGACAAAGGCGAACTGTCCACACCTTCCACCTTCTGACCTTCTGCCCGTGGGATCCTCCGGAGACCCACCCTGGCTGGCCACAGGGTGTCAACAAAGTTCCCTGCTGTGCCACAGTCCAATAGAGCCAGTGTTTCCACCTGATGGTTTCCGAGGTTGAGTTGTACGGGAATCACCATCAGTCTGGAGTCCTCTTTGGATTCGGGTGAGGTCACTGACAGAGAGACATAGGGACGATGAAGATTTCCTGAAGACCCCCGGTCGCTTGTCCCTACTGACGAAAAGGGTAGTCGTTTCCCGACCTCTTGTTTGGCAGTTCCGTACAGTCTTTGAGGAAATGTTGATCTGATCCGCAGTAGGCACATAGTCCCTTCTCTCTTCTGCGACGTCTTTCTGCTGCGGACAAAGGCGCCCTGGTAGAACCAATCTGCATTGGTTCTTCGGAAGAAATGTTAGTAGATCGACCAGGGAGAACGTGTGCAGAGGTGTCTGGGGTATAGCCAGGGTTTCTTTGCTTGCGACGTTCAGCCCTTCTCTCTTGTAGTCGGTATTCAATATGAAGGGCAGCAGAAAGCAGATCTGAGAATGTAGGAGAACGAGGGGATCTGGCCAACTCGTCTTTAATTTTATCCTTCAGTCCTCTTCTGAAAATGGCATACTGCGCTGTTTCGGGCCATCCTGCTCCGGCTGCTAATGTCTTGAAAGAGGAGATGTATGACAAAACAATTAGTGAGCCTTCTCTGACATCCAACAGGTCTTCGCAGGCTGTAAAAGAGAGCTCTGGTCGCTCTAAGGTCTGTTTGAGAAGATTCTGAAATCCGGAAAAATCATGCAGAATGATGTTTCCGCTAGTCACCAATGGTGTGGCCCAGGACAGAGCGTTTCCTGTCATAATAGATATTAGGAAACCCACTCGGGCCTGGTCTGTAGCAAAGGTACGGGGTCTGAATGTGAAATACACCAAGCATGCTTCTAGAAAGTCCTTCACCTCCTTGGGGGAGCCATCGAATTTCCCAGAGGACAGTGCTATGGGTGGCAATTCCGAGGGAGTCGGTTCCCTAGCCGTTACCATCTGTTTGAGCAGAGCGTTCTCAGTCTTGACTCCTTGTAGCTCCTGGGACATGGCCTGGAAAGCCTTCCATAGCTCTTGGACCTGTTCCTCAGCTGACATCGTAACACTCTTTGGCATTGCAATCTGTGACTTGTAAAGTACCCTTGGCTTTTCTTCCCCTGTGCACACACTCTCCTCACCTGAGGCTTCCGAGTCGATGGTCTCTTGAAGGCCTCGATGTGCCAGGTAGTCTCTCTCCTTTTTAAGGTGCGTGTGCCTGTCACGGAGTGAAGCCACAGTGACCGCTGGGTAAGAAACAGCGGCACCGGGACCTTCCTTCCGGAATCAAGCCAGAAATGCAGGGAAAAGCCCGTAAGGGAAAAAAAACCCTGATCAGAGGTGCCAAGACTCTTGACAGGTGGCCGGTGGTTCAATAGGTGGTAAAGCAATAGGGGATCTCCAACACTGAGGTAGAAGCCCTCAATACGTCCAAGTCCAATGGTAACACCAGGCCGTACGAGCTGACGGAGAAGGCAGCAACAGGAGGCTGCGGAAGTAGCAAACTCTTCCGGAAGGGTCTTCAGGGAAGCACGGAAGTATGTCCACAAACTGCCTGGCCCAGTAGAACGAGGAAAAATGAAGGTAAGTGGAAGAGAGCGAGAGAATATGAGTGAAGGAGCAAGAGGGAGAAGGAGCGAGAGAGAGAGAGAGCGAGAGAGAGAGAGAAAGAGAGAGAGAGAGAGAGACCGCTGGAGGAATAAGGCACAGCAAGCGCCGCTCAGGTAAGCGGCAGAGAAAAATGAATAGATGAAAAGAGCCGTGTTCCGAGGACGGGAACATCCAAAAGTGGAACACGAAGAAAAACTCCTCTGGAAATCCAAGGCGGGGAGTAGAGGACTAGGGAGGGACCCAAAGTCGAGAGATAAACAAACAGTGGGGGTTGCAACGCAACGTCCTGCCGGGAGGCGGGGTCTTAAATACTCCCGGCAGCGTTGCGTACCGTGCTTGGAGCAGGCGGCAGTGAACACAGAGAAGGGACTAAAGCACCCTTCCTCTGTGGCTCCTCAAACTCCAATGCGGAAGTAATCGCCAGTCACGGCGATGTGCGTGACTGTGAATGACACTGTGATGACGTCAGATGCTCTCGGACATCAACAAACATAAAAACAGTGGAAAAGGTTGCAAAAGAAGTATAGAAGTGTTAAAAATGATGCTATATTGGGGTAAGTATGATATTAGTAAGTTGTAGGAAAATAGCATGTATTAATAAAAACCTATGCAATTCACTGAAAAAACATTGTTAAAGGGACATTGTGGTTAGGTTGCACTAATCAAAACCTATGAAATGCAAAGAAAAAATGTTAAATGGATGTTATGGTAACAAGTATAACCGGAAAACCTCAGAAATTTGCCAGTTAAGGTAAGCTAGGAAACGCCACCGAGTGCACTGCTAAGACTAACACACAGGACTTCAAAGATGACATCACAAATGGCATTAATTACATCACTGATGACAACACATGTGAAATTCATTTTTATGAAAAGTCCCTATAAGGGGTTGTGTTTACAATGTTGGTAACAAGATGTCAGGGGTGATCGGGAGACCTATCATGAACTACTTAATCTATTAAAGAATGTACTCATCTAAACAACATTGTATTTGAGTGTTGTTGTCAATGTAGGAACCTAATCATACATAAGCACAGGCAATGGCTGCAGCATGCACCAGAGAAGTCCAATATTTATCATCTTGTAATTTTAGATAGTAAAATAATGAATGCTACCTTATCAGAGTTTTGAGTAATGTTAAAAATGTAATAACTAGTTAAACATTCAAGACTTACTACATACTTGTGTTAGTACAAACAATACATATGAAGACCCGCAATGCATACAAATCAAAGGCACATACAGGGACAATAAAGTAAGGAAGAAAGAATCATCATATGACATGGTTAACGTCTCGATATAGCACATTTTGAATTTTAATATTTTGACTGTCAGTGAACAAAACCACCTGGACTAGATATGTCAGTGAACAAAAACAAGTGGCCTAGATATGTGATTTCATCAATGACATTTGTGATGTCATCTTTGTTGTCCTGGGTGTTAGTCTTAGCAGTGCACCGTGGTGGCGCAAGTTATGATTGCTTAGCTTATCATAACTGGCAAATTTCAGAGGTTTTTTTTTCGGTTTTACTTGTAACCATAAGGTCCCTTTAACAAAGATTTTTCATTAAATTTAATAGGTTTTTATTAGTGCAACTTAACCATAACATCCCGTTAACAAAGTATTTTCAAAGAATATATATTTATATATATATATATATATATTACACACCCTGCAGTAGTGGGCGTGTAGTTATGGTTATGTTGCACAACCCAAAGGAAGACCACTATTTGGGCAGATTATAAATTTGCCCACCCTGTGCAAATCCTCACTAAACTTTGCAAAAAAGTATATGTCCCCATCAGATTGCAGAGGTTTTGTGCAGGGGGAGAAACGTTATAGGAAGGGTCCCAAAATGTTTGGATTTTCCCATAGACGCAATGGAAAAAAAATGTGCTCCCGCCTACAGCCCAAACCGCTGGACAGAATTGGTTCGGTCAGTGGACTCACTGCCCTACTCGGTCCGTGGACAGGCCTTCGATTGGTCTGGAGGCAGCATGATGTCTTTGGACACCGGACACACCTGCGGATTGAATGGTGAAAAGCATAAGGTGCATCATATTTTTGGGAAATGCATGCCATGTTGGATTTGCTGTAAAAAGATATTAAAAATCACACCATTCCACTTGTCAAGCTAATAAAACAATCTCTGGGGAGATGAGGGGCGATGTGGATGGGATGGGATATGACCAGCAAAAGACAAAAAATGGGTGGTTTTTCATCTCCAATGTCCGCAAAAAGCCCCTTAATGTTCGGCAACATCTCAGATGTTCAGGACATCCATACTATTTTTGCTTTACAGGGTTTGTGAAAAGCAGTTTTTGGATGGTGTATAACATTTGTGCCACTCAATGAAACTGTATGAAGTTTTGTGATATGATTCTGGACGTGACCTTGAATGGTTCTACAGAGTTTGGTGCTGTTTTCCCAAGAGGGAACAAAGTTAGTGGGGGGTTGAGAGGCTTATAAATTTGGTGCCATTTCACAAATGTGCACAAATGTTTGCAAAATGATTTAAGACCCAGATTTGAATGTTATTGCAAAGTTTGGTGGGATTTTGTGAAGTGGGGGCAAAATTAGAGGGGGCATATCAACATTGACAAATGTGCACAAACGATTTTAGAAAGATTATAGACCGAACCATAACTTTTTCTGCAAAGTCTGAATGGATTTTGTCACTGGGACCTAAGTTACATGACTATTTTATGTACGTACATTATGACAAGTTTCAAAAAATAAAACATGGATGGATTTGCAGGAAAGTTGTGCAAGGAGAATTGGCAAGGACTTAAAAGCACGGTTTTGCAAATGTGTTGCTGTTTTTTTGAAAAGTGTCATAATGTTGGTACAAAAATAATCATATACCTTTGGTGACTGAGGTATAGCCGGTGGCCACGGGCAGTGGACAGATTTTCCAAGTCATGGCCTCTGGCCATGGGCAGTGGCAACATTGTTTGAGTCGTGGCTAAGTCCATGACACAGACAATCTGGCTACTGGCCATGACCACGAGGGACTGGCAATGGGGTGATGGTGTGCATGGCGACCAGGGACTAGCTATGTGGTAATGTTTTTCAAAATTGGGATAGGTTTGAACGGGAAACAAACTTCTGCCTGTGGCTAAAATTCTGTCTGTGGCTACACCCAGAAGTGATGCACAGGAGTGCATCAACAGAATGCTGTGACTATCGCTGCATACACTCTAAGATAATGCTAATCAGCAGATAATTACCTAGAATGCCAAAACAGGTTGCCACATGGTTACCAGGCCACCCCTTTAAATCATTAATCACCCTTATTTGTGACCATAGTGGGACAAGATATTGGATTTGGATGCCGGACTCATTTCCACAAACTCACAGCAATGACTTGCCCAAAATGCACATGCCTTTAGAAAGACCCTAGAGAGCCGAATCACCTGTAGGCTGACTTCTAACAATAAATATAGCATCAATAATGGTTTTGAAGACTGCTTCATTACGACAACAGTTTCTTATTGAATAACGCAGCGCTGAGGTGAACAGGGGTCACTCTCCTATTTGAAACCTAACACTTGAAGAAGGAAAGGCACCTTCACAAAAGAACCCCATCACCAGCAGCAGGGTAATCTGATAATCGTGTACTTTTATTTGATGATTGGGGAATGAATGGGAAGAAATATTCTGCTTGCGGTTACAGCCTGAAGTGCTGTACCGAATTAACAACAAACCTGCGCGGGGAGCATCAGCAAGGACCTGAAAGCATGGTTTTGCAAATCTGTTTTGTGTATTATTTTTCCAAAGTGTCCAAATGTAAACACAAAAATAGTAATATAAGTTTGGTGCATGGACAATGGCCTGACTCTCGACAATGATGAATGCATACCTTTATTTACTTATTGAGGCATGCGGCATTGCCAAAGCTATAGGTTTAAATTAGAAAAAATAATCTGCTTGTGGCTGCAGCCCAGAGCTGACGGGATTGCAGCAAAGTTGTGCAAGTAGCATCATCAACAACATAAAAGGATGCCTCTGGAAATCTGTCCAGTGCTTTACTTTTTTGAAATTGTTGAAATATAAGTACAATCAATATTGATATAACTTTTCTGCCTTGAGCAGAGGGCCAGGCATTCGGCAAGGACAAAAGTCTACTCTGATTTGCCTATTACGGTATGCACTGCTGATAATGACTCAGATAAGTATGTGTTGCAATAAATATGTTTGTTGAAGGAGGTTTGTAGTTTTTTCATATATGTTAAAAGATTAATTATTAATAACTTATATATAGTGATGTAACATTATGAAACATTTTCACTTATGAAAACTCGTTCCATTGACAGAAAAAACATAGTTAAAGAGACGTTACATTTAAGATGTACCCAACACTTGGGACTTCTCTGCTCAGCTAGTGGCCTCCCACCTTGGCATCCCTCATCACTTCCTTCCTGGTCTCCCATGAGCACTTGTCGACCCGTACTGCCCCTTTTATATATGCACTTCCTTCACTGCACAATGCATATACACCTGTGTCTAGGCATGTTATAAATGTCATATATCATATCATATCATATCATATGTACATTTATAGGAGCACTATGCACATTTTTTTGGTATATGTTTGGAAAATGTAGATGCAAAGGACTTGTAGATCATTGTTAAGTGGCAGTTGAGAGGTGGACGTTTAATATGTTAATAGGCTATATGTAGAGTTGTTTTAAGTGATTGTTGGATATATGTGTGAATGGTTTAAAGCAGGCAATAGGGGGAGTGTTACTAACATAACAGCAAAAAGAGTAGAAGGGCTGTTTTGTGTGATAGTGTGCATGTGCAAGACAGGGGAATGCGGAGACTGTGGATAGTTATACACAGGAATGGATTATGGTCTTTATTGTATGCCAGAGAGAAAAATGTCAGAGAGAATTCTGTTTCTGTGCTTTTTTCTTTTGCTCTAGTATAAAATGGTCCATTATTTCTATTAGCATATTAGAACATGCTAATAGGAATTTTGGAGAATCTTATTGAATCTAACTACTTTACTGAAAAATGTAAATTAGATGGAGTGTATAAACTTATTTTTTAAGTTCTATTGTTTAACTGTGAAAGGTGGGTCCTAAATGGACATTTTTTTAAAATGTTTTTTTTGCAGGAGAGGCCAGAAAGTAAGGTGCGAGGGAAATGAGGGAAGGGGCACCAACCACAGATATGGAAGGGTAGGTGAACAGGGGAAGATGTTGCACGTGTGTTAAATCTAAGGTAGAGGTCAATGTTTCTCATGTTCCTTGATTACAGCTTCAAAAGCACCCTGGAATTGCTACCCCCTGCAGAGTGGTGTGTTGCAGTATATACAGTGTACTGTTGTTTTCGAAATATATGGATCAACAGCCTTTGTTATCGCTTGCAAGGTAGCTGTGCGGTTAAAGCATTGATTGAAGAAGATGAGGTAGAGGAAGACAGCCTACTACTTCCTAAGAAAAGAAAAGCCTTCCTGAGTGCCTTGCAGTGGTTGGATTTGGTGTGGATTTGGTGTGGTTGTCCATTGAGATGGTCCCGTAGGTCCGGTAGGAGAACTGCCCATTTTGTCCACGACTGAGTAGGCATTTCACTTTGGTAGGTTTAGCCTTTGGTACATTTCCAACAGTGGTAAAGAACGGCCACACCCATGATTCTCTCTGGGTGCTAAAAGTAGGCACTTCTTCTACCTCACCTCCCTGAACTTCTTGATTGTCTTTTGAAGTATTGTGCGTCTTTCGTTGTGTAGGTCCTCCAGCTGGTGGTGGTGGTGGCTCCTTGGGAGGAGGGATGTCAATAGCTGATGCCATTTCTAAGATAAATTGCAGTTTTCCTAATATTCTTCAAAGTATGTGTTGTGTGCTAGATTTTTCTGGATAATGAGTAAGAATAGGTGTAGGAGCTGTGCAATGGTACATTTTTCAACTTTAAAGTTTCTAGATGAGCTGAAAAAATGCAGTTTCGAAATGTTTATCGCAAAGCAAGGAACCTTTCACAAAGTGCAGACTCGTTCACGGACACGTCTTCATGGTCACGTGACACTGTCCGGCTAGTCCGCGATAACATCAGATGTTCGTGAACATCGGCAAACACAAAAGCAGTGGGAAAAGTTCAAAAAGCTTATAGAAGGGTTAAAAAGGTGGGTAATGGCAGTGTTTTAAGGTGAAACCTTCTAAATTGGACAACAATTTTGCTATATTGGAGTAAGAATGATATTAGTAAGTTGTAACAAATTAGAGTGTACTGGTAAACACCCATTAAATTCACTGAACAACTTGGTTAAAGGGATGTTATGCTTAAATTTCTCCAATTAAAATCCATGCAATTCAATGAAAACACGTTGCTAAAGGGACATTATGTTTAAGTTGCACTAACAAAAACCTATGAAATTCAATGAAAAAAACTTTGTTAAAGTGATGGTATGGTATGATATGATAGGTTATTTATAACTTGCTTAATACCCAGAGGGTTCTAAGCGCGGACCCGGGAATCAAACCTATGAAGCTCTGTGTCGTCTTGCTTGCAAGGCGAGCAAGTAGCCCATGAGCTATCCTCCTGAGCCAGTTACAATTAAAACTGAAAAACCCCAGAAGTTCACCAGTTATGGTAAGCTAAGCACCACCCGGCATTGCTAAAACAAACAGCCAGTACATGAAGATGACATCACAAATAAAATTTAGGCACAGGTCAATGAGTTTGTGGCTAGTAATGTTAGAGTAAGTATATCATTCATGATGCCTTTTATGGAGGTTAAGTAATATGCCAGTAACATTCTGTGAGCTATATGCAATGGACATGAGCATGTGGGAGGAGTCATAGTTGTTTACCTATTGGTGATGCTGAGGTATAAAAGCAGGCATGTTTGTGTTGTCTTTCCTAATGAGATGTTGTAATCCATCAACCATAGCACATCCTCAAAGTAAATGTTTCAGTATGTAAACTCTGTTCTATCACATGATACTAAAGGTGAATTGACTTACTCGGAATGTTCCGAAATGCTCAATAGCCTTAGCTTATGTAAAGTATAGACGACTGTGGAAGAGACGTCTCATCTCAGAACCCTCAACATAGACCATCACAGTGATAGTTATATTACCCTGAACACAGAGATACCAGTCTTCTCTTCCACACAGTCTTCCTACTGTCTGTCTGCAAGACCAGCATGTTGAACTGCACATGAGTTCTGTCCACATCAGAACATGAGTCAATCATGTGTTCAGCCAGATGAAACAAATGGGTCTGGTGTGTCAAAATGCAACACTTGGGCAATTTTGATGTCACTGCTACCCTTTCAGAAAACAAGGGCAAGAAATGTGGTTCTAATCTTGGCTTCAGCACTTGACAAACAAAAATATGAGATCATTGAATATCTCCATGTGGGCGACTCCATCCCAGGCCTACCAGCTATTCAGAGTCACTCACCTTGCAAGCGACTAACTAACTGTAATGTAATTGTTAGGCTATCAAACCAGGACTTGAGTTATTACATACTGCACCACCAGATTACAGCTGCTGCTTACCCTATTACTGTAAGGTGAAAGAAAGATTTAATATGGATCGTCTAATGAATATAACATGTAATTTTAATTTTAATTAATGGGGTAGTGGCTTTAAACAAATTCTGGTTGTGTAACTACAACCCACTCGCACACAGCCCCACCAAATGGAAGCCTATATACTACCAACACAGAACATTAATAGTAATATGAGTAATATTTTAAAACTACTCAGCTATAGATGAATACCCTAAAACTTTTGATCTCAAAGGAGGCTCGTGCTGGGGAGTGCCCATCAGTATCCAGGACGTTATGCAAGACTTGAACGAAAGAAGTAGTGTTTAGTTGTGGCTGATCCATGGGGCGTACCACTCAATGACTCATAGGGAAGGGTATTAAATCTGTGCCGAGAGAGTGATTGATTATTGGACTGCACAGTGCAGGACCAAGTAGAGTGGAGGCATGGGCCCATACATGAGCTGGGATTTCTAATAAATGAGACATATGTCCCTTATCAGGTGAGCGGGAATTCAAGACGCTCCCTTCAAGTGAGCGTGGTCACACGTGTAATGTTCAGGGTTGGCAGGAGCATAAGAGAATGATATGTTCTTTCAGATTGTTGATAATTGTTTTGATGAAGAATAGTGCAGGGTCATCACAGAGTTCTGGTGTGCTGTGGCAGAGTTGGAGAGAGCTAGGTCTGAGGATTTCAGGTACTGTATATTGTTCCTTTTAAATATTGTGGGCTCTATGAATGCTGTGGTAAAGGAAGCTTAGCAGTACATGAACAGTTGCTGGTATTTGTGTTGGGTGAAAAAGCATATTTTGCCTTGTGGCAGTTTGTTTCCCTATTTGCCTCCCACGGGCTGGCCGACTACAGTGAACCACCCTTATATCCTTCTGGGTGGATCATGATCCTGGTTATGACACCTTCCTCTACTGGCTTCAATGAACCCTGAGGGCCAGGGCACACCTTGCATGCTGACTTTTAAACAGCAACAATATCTCCCAGCTTTCGAGGACTATGTTGGTCACCTGTTTTCAAGCACATCACAAACATGTCCCTCTGTACCATCACAGGGCCCACCTCAAGTAGCGGCAATCGTTCTTCACCCTGTGTCCAATACTACACATAATCTTGACAGCTATGACCTTCCTCAAGGAGAGTGTCAAGCTGGAACATAGAAATAACTTTAAGCCCTTTCCTTAATAGTTGTGGGACTCAGGCCCTCTTGAAAACACTGGAACCGTTGCTGACCATTGGCACGGAAATGGACTGATCATGATATGTATTCAGAAGTGTGAACCTGCATTTTTGCCAATGAATGCCATTACATTGCAGCCAACAGCCATTAAAAAGCCTATAGGATGTCGCTACAATAGGATACCATACCACAAAAACAGGTATGTAGCACTCTGCAGCAAGAATTGCAGCCAGGCAGTACACCAGGGGTTGCACTGCTGTATAAAAAAGACTTGAGCTATTGTATTGACCTTTTGGAACAACTCAGCAGCAGCGAGAACCCACATGCAAAGTGGAGGCAGGACACATGAGCCTCATTTAAAAAAATACTTAACCCAGAGGTGATTTCATTAAGGAGTTCATCCAGAGTTAAGGGCATGATCAGTAGTCGGCAGCTCAGTGATAGAAACTAGAAAATAATTGTACAAGCAGTTATAAAAATAGTAAATATTGTCAAAGGTATCCTTGATATTGCACTTAGTAGACTTCTTTGGTGAGCGTTTGTAGAACGTGGAAGATATGTAGTAAGACTACAAAGGCAACCTGTCTTTTGTGCTTAGAGAATAACATTTTTCAAGTTTCTATGATAGTATGTCTATCTCTCCTAGAAGATGTTCTAGGATGAACATTCGATTGCACTTGGTAGACTTGAGGGTAGCCTTTCCATAGTTCCTAGAAATGTCTGCGAAGGTAGCACATGTTTCCTTCCTCACAGAAGATCGGATGACACAGTGACCTCAAAGATAAGGTCCATCGGAGTTTAAGGTATGTATAAATGCACCATTTCGGTGGACATCTGCCGCAGGCATAGTTATCCATCCATGTACTTTAGAATGCAGCTCATGCCTAGAAACACTTGTGAAACGGATGATCTCCAAACATCCCTTTAAGAGTAGCAGTACCCTCGAGATCGATGGGGATGCAGATTCATACTCATGCATCAAATTATTAAGACAACTCAATAGTTTGGCAAAGTGAGACCGTTTTAATGACAAGTTCAGTAGTGCAAGTGCAGTACAACGAACACGAGCAATCGCACAATCTTCTCGCTCTCTTCTCTTTTAGAAAAAACACAATATTTATAGCAAAAATGTGTCATTGCTGACACAACCTGCGCACGTACTGACATCATTCTACGTGGCAACCTTAAAAACCTAACATGCAATGTGATTGGTTATAGGAATGTAACTTAACATAGGTACTATATCTGTATGTGGTAACTGGGAGAGGGGGTTGGATAATTACTGTCAGGTGGGGCAACTAAGCCCTGCCTTCAAAATGTCTGCTATGAACGTCACTAAAAGTACGACGTCCCATTGGCTCTTCTCACAATAGGACCCTAGATTACATGGTTCACCATGATTGGGTTGGCATCAACCCCACTCATACTTTTCCGCCTACATCTAGCAGCACGCAGAAAGGACATCCAGGTGCAGAGAAGCTCGTCTGCACCCCAGCTTCCCACCAATTATGCTACAATCAATCATCACTTCAGTAGTCATGTGTCAATTACTTCTTTGTAGTTTGGCCTTGAGTCTGCTCTATGCTCTGAAAACTTTTAAGGAGTATGGGCATGGTGGATCCAATGTTAGGAGTGAAAGTTTCACCCTTCAAGCCTGCCTTTGTCACATGACTGGGCAAAGTGAAATCGGCTTTTCTCCATGTCTTTTTGTATATTTGATTTAATTCTAACAGTTCTCTGACGTCTGTGGCTCATCTTGACCTTTCTGAACAGGATCCTCTGTTCTTTTCTCTCCTTAATTGTATCCAATGTTGGCTTATTCCAGCCAGATAAGACCTCAGCTTCTTGGCATGGTCGTCCTTAGCTGAGTTTTGCTCCTTCTTGATTCTCGATTTTCTTGCTGCAACACACTCAATTTGAGGCCTTTTTTAACCTTTCTTCAATTCTGCTCATATGTGTAGTGGACTTGCATCTATACATAAAGTGCTTCTTGAGGTATATACTTGTAAACGTTGACGCTTGCTACAATCTATCGACTATTTAGCATAAGAAAGCTTCTCAATTTCTTTGCCTCTCGTAGTTACTTGTATCTGAACACGTTTAAACTAACTAAATATCTTCATCATGTATGTGGCATACGTTTCTTCATCTTGACATCAACTTCTTCACCTTCGGCTCAAAATGTCACTTATCCATGGTATCTTCTCTATATTTTGTCTCTTGCCAATATTCTCAGGTCATTATATCTTCTATATGTGCATCAGTCTGATTTCTTATGACTTCACCATTCATCTTCCTTCATTATCTTCTTTGCTTCTTCGGGTATTTTATTCAAACAACCGTCATATGAATAGGTGCTGTCATGCTGATAGGTACTGGGCAGAGCCCATATGCTGCTCTTTGCTGATTCAACTGTTCTTCATATGTCACATACTTTGGTGTGAACTTAATAGGCAATGGGTGGGGCAACTGGCGTTGGGACGATACGCGACAATTCCTCTTCACTTGTGTACAGGCGTGTTATAAATGACTCATCATATCATATCATACAACTGTAACAAATTCAGTCTAGCTGGTCACATAAATGCCTCACATTTATACACCAGCACTTGCCTCAACAGCTCTGCCACTAGAATACAGTTACAACCTATGACATATTTTGGTCTAGTTGGGTACCTATCAAGTCTCCTGCACTATCGCTCTGTTGTGAGCCCCCTCAGCACCTTTGCACATGCCTGACCTCTTGGGTTGCTTACTGGAGCCTAGTCAGCCCTGAGTCTTAATATTGGCCAAATGCACAAACACATCTTAAGCCTCCTCTGAGAGCGTTCCCATACCTCGTCTTCGGTCGCTGTGGGCGCTCCTACCTCAAAGAGGTTTGAGGCCATACAAATGGGAGAAGTCATTATATAAATCACTACTACAATACAATGCAAATGAAACACACGCTATAAAGTAACCAATGATGACAAAATACCCAATAAGAAAACTAAGGAAAATGGGAATGTGATGGGTATGGATAGCACACGGTATATATAAGAACCTTTGAAACACAGTGCACACACCGCATGTTATACTAAATTAAAACCAGACCGCATCATTGAAATAAAAACAGAGCTAGACAATACCTACTCAACTGGAAGTCCGAAAGCCTACTGACTCAGGAGGAATATAAATAGCTTATGTTATGTCATGTTATATGTCAAGGGTTTTGACCCATGTTGAATCAATAGACTGGGTAGATTTGGGGATGAGCTATCGTCGCCAATTATTCTATCCAGAACAAACTAAATCAATAGACTGGGTGGATGTGGGGATGAGCTATCGCCGCCCACATTCACGCCAGAATAGGAGAATTGCGCAGTTGGCACAAGACCACTCTAAAGATACAACCTTCTTGTGGGGAGTTCCACATCACCACTCTACTGTAAGGATGCCATCAAAACAATGTTAAGCAAGGGTCCTATACTATCAAGCAAATGACCACTCTATTGAAATGCAGTAATTCAAGACAACTCAAAAATGGATGCAGTACCGACAAATTCCCCAAGGTGGCGCTAGCGGTCTAAACTCTGACAGGGAAACTGTATTTAGGAGTTGCAAGAGGGGCAGGGACTTCAAAGCTTGTTAGTTAATTGGAAATCTTAGCCACCTGCTTTTCCCAGAGGCCAAGAGGCTGGGAAACCTTAACACATCAGAGATTCCACACCAGGAGGCAGGATATCACATGACCCTGTTGATTGATTGAGGAGAGACTTCCAGGCAGCCTGCTGGAGCCCACACAAAAGGCTCTTTCTGTTGAATGGGGTATGTTACTTTTGAGTGTTTCCTGTCAACAGCCCTCTGCCAGCAAGGAGAGACATGTGATCACTGACCCACCCAGACTTCTGGAGGCGGACCCAAACACTGGGGGGAGTTGGATTGCAACAAATATATATTTTATAGAAACAGTGATAATTTATTGTAACCAAATGACAGGAATGTACAACTTTGAGAGTCTTAGTTTGAAAAATGCCCTCACGATTTGAGTCCAAACTCCAATTTGTACCATGTTCTGGTGCCAAACCCCACTAATTATGATTATTGTAGACAATGTGTTTAAGCTAGAGACATGGAACGTTACTGCGATATATGTGGAAGGGAAATGTACCTTTGTATAATTTTTGATGATAAACCAATGTTGCAAAAACCACTAAAATCGAAAATAAGTTGCCATTTTTGAATGCAAGCTCCTAGAAACGCCAGAGTCGGGACATGGACTATCTTTAGTAATATATGATGTGTGTATGTGATGTCAAACAACTGTGTACCTGGGAAATATGTATTTGGATCAGGAATAGGTTTGTGTGCACATTGACCAGGGGAGTGTCATTTCTGCAGGTCATAAAAATGACATCACTCTGACACACCATCCCTTCCCAAATCAGGGACCAAAGAATCTATTGACCTATCAAATCAAGAGAGGGGCAGGCCTAGGAATGCTAGTCTCTCCACCCACTTTTTAAAACACATAAAAAGAGACTGCTGGGACAGGTAGAGACATTCAATTCCATTTGCTGCGGAGCATGCTGACCAACGACTTCACATCCAGAGATCCAGACTTCAAATCCATCAATCTCCAGAACCTGTAGCAGAAGTTAACTCCAGAATTTGTAGCAGAGAGGCCTGAATCCACCAGCCGAATCCTCTTCAGCAGGCCTCAAAACCAACCAAACTATTCAACAGCCGGGCGAGCTGTTTGAATTTTTGCCAAGAATTTTTGCAAGAACCTGTAGCAGTATCCAGAAAGCAGTGCTGTATCCGGAACCCGAGAGAACCACAAACCAGACCGTTGTGAGCAGATCCGGTGCTTGACAGACCCAGAGAGCAGAGCTGACCCAGATAGCTGGGACTTCAGAACCACCCGCCGGAAGTCCCGTCCAACCTGACCAGACCGTGACGAGGCCTATTTCAAATTGATATTGTGAGTACCTAGCAGAACTGTGCAGAACCAATCTCTTAGTTAAAATAATCTAATCCAAACTATTTTAACCTAAGTAGAACAGCCTCCTAGAAATCATGTCATCTGTCATTTTTAAAGCTGCACAACTGTCACCTGTCAATTCTGCAGCTGCAAGCTGTCACCTGTCATTTTGTGTTTGCTTTAAATCCGAAAAACTACCTTTATTAAATAGTCTGTATCTCTGGAACAGTTTGGGCTAGGAACGAGATTTAACTTTCCTCTGAAAGCTTAGAATCTAAGCTTTCCAACAAGCCCTTATACTTTTTCCGCAATCACGATTTATGCACTCGCTAAATTTACCGCGATTTGCGATTTTGGCTCAATTTCTCCACTTGTCAAAATAGCAGCTCCATTCTTTCCTTTGTTAAAATCCGTTTGCAACCTGGTAATAACTCATAGAGCATTGCTAAAGTGAGCCTGAACTAATACCAACAAGCATCTCTCACTCACCCTGAACCTCTAGAGGGAATTAAAAGCAATTTTAGCACCTTTTCACTTCCTTGCAAACCACATTCAAGTAATTCGCCTGTGTTTAAAACTCATCCCTGTTTTCTCTAAGCTTGCTGGGGGGAACTGGAACTGTGTATTGCATTATAAAGTGTGAGTTGTTGGGATTCTTGAAGACTGTGTGCTCTCCTTCTATTTCTTGTATTGCATAGGGGGGAGTGAATTGTCAAAAAAAAAAGTGATCATATTACCTTTTGCTAAAATCATAACAAGTTATTTCTGTACTGCATTTTATTCCACCTTGCATTTCCTTGAAACCATCAAGCATGTTCAGCTACCTCATCCTCTACACTACTCCTAAGTAACCAAATCAGTGTACCCCTGTAACATTATCCATTGTTGATCACGGTCTTATTCTAAGTGTACTATCAGATATTAATTTATTATAAAGTGTGATATATATATATTGTTTAATTTTTCAAATAAACCTTTTAATTTGCAAAACAAACCTACTTCTTGGCTCAGTGGGGTCAGGGGAATTCTAAGAGGGGGTGTTATACAAGGGTTGTCATCCAGAGTACTGAACTGGACATAAAAATACATCGATAAGGGTTTTCCTCAGCATCCCAGACTAGGCATTGACTTAGCTGTAGTGTTGATTGAACATCGCTTACATATAATAATATGCCATTATACTGTGCCAGGTCACCACCGTAGTAGAATCAGAGCAATTAGGCTTGCCCATGGAGTGTCGCACTGTGCCCTCACAGGGATTGTCCAGTTTTCTGGAGGAAAGAAAATGAGAGAGGAGAATATAAACAGATTAGGCAATGGGAAATAGATGAAAGGTATATGGAAAGGGAGGTGGAACATCTCCCCTATATTGTCTAACTAAAAAAACAGAAACCACACATTTTATTCCTTTGTGGCCCAGCACTAGAGGGATTTGGATTTCTCACAGAACCGATTAGGTTTTATGTTCATTTGTTTTCAAATTGGACTTTTATATAGTGAAAGCATGGACACCATCAAAGTACAGGGTTTGATTAAACAGGGAAAATGATATATCTGAACCACATTAGATATACATGTCCACATACGGTATGGATCATGGTCCAGGATTAACATCAAGGAGTACCATCCTTGAAATATCATCTCATCAAAATGTTTATTTCTTGTTTACAGCTGAAAGACATGGCACTAAACTTGTTGCTTTTTACAATCGAAAACAAATATTTTAACTTTTCAAGAAGATTTGTTTCAGACAAACATCCAGAACGGGGGGTGCGGGGGTGACTCGAAATGTGCCATCCATCTTCAACCTTAATATGCATTACGTTGAAATAAAACGTCGGAATTGAAGCAATCTAAGGAATACATGTCTTTTCTATGTTGTAAAGTGAACAAAGAAGGAATGAAAATACCTCGCTTGATACTGAGGGGTTTTGGGAATGATTGAATCAACACCCTGTACACGTTTATACTTGTTCCAAAACCAGGTGGGAGCGTTGCTTGTTGTGTGACCTCAATCCCACAACAGATTAATACAGATTAATACACACAAACTAAGCCGCTTAGTAGTGGAATATATTGTACCACCACTGCTCTCTGTGTGCTCAAATGTTGCGCAGTGTGCATGCCTAACAGGTCAAACACGTACCTTTGCCTCGTGCAAGGATGCTGAAATCCCAAGTCCTACATCCATATGAGATAAGTACATTGAATACTATTAACTTGACTGATAATGACAGGTATTTTTGCAGCACTGAGTAGGATGAGGTGCTATGAAAAGACTGATATTATTGCATTATCCCAGCACGCCATCCTTTTTCAAAGGCTCACTGCAATGAAAACAAACTGATGGCATCTTAGTTCCAGCCACTTCATTATACTTTTCCAGACAATTGGCTTCATTGCAAGTACAGCACAGTGGGTAAAAATGGGAGAAACGTGATGGTAGTTTTGTTACTAACACTTTACTGCCACATTACTACGTGTTTGGCGGTAGGGAGGAAGATTTACCTCCAGCAAAAGTTGTGGGTAAATCTTCTTCCTTACTGACAAAAATTGACAGATTTAACAGACAGTAATTCCGCAGTCGGCAAATCCACCAAAGTTTTCCATGGAGTCCTATGGACTCCTAGAATGGAGAATTACCACCTCTTGAAATCCAGTGGAAACTCCACAGTATCAAGTGCGGCAACAGTAATTGATTTTGGTAGTAATTTGATGGATTTACCACAGAATTACTGCCAAACACGTAATTAAGCCCAATGTTGTTTCAGATGATCGGGGATCGTACCTATGCTTCCGAATGTATGCCACAAGACTCACCCTTCCAGAGCCCATTTACTGGTCATAATTAGGGTTGTAACAAACTTCAGCTTTAAGTACATTTTTGACCAAATTTCTGCTGACTAAATAGCTATTCGGATCTGGCTGAATAATTTCTTGACATTCGGCTTCAGCCAAATACTTTTTTCTGCTCAGTTGAATGCAATGTAACAAGTCAGAGATGCAAATATGCAGTGCAGATTGTAACAGGGAATCAAATTAAACGCTGTCTGAAAGCATTGTTGTTTGCGTATAAGACTAAGGTACACATGATTGTGTATTGGAGAGGAGTGGTGTGGAGGAGAGAGAGGTGAGCATAGTTTGGCCCTATGGGACATGTCTATGGAGAAACCTGATGAATTCATAAAAACTAGTGGAGATCAATAGGGCTGAGGTAGTCAGTTATATGTCAGGCAGTGGGACATTCCCCAGCTAAGAAGCCTTGGAAGAGCTTCATGTTGGGAACACTCACTTGGGCCATTCTGCAACATGGAGAATTAGAGAGATAGGTGTGAGGACTGAATATGGCACATAGTCAAAGAGAAATGGCCTGTTGGTGAAACTGGTCAAAGCGGAACGTGCTTGGTGATCAGAGATTTGTCAACAGTTGGCCGCCTACTCCATGTCAACAATGGCTATGGTGAGTTTGCTACTTGTCAGGGAACCCACGATGAAGTGTACATTTCCAATCCAATATGTGTCTCTTAGGAGAACTTGCATATTGAGAGATCTCTTGAGTAACATTGTAGGACCGTGTATCCCACGGGGAACTTGTGAGAGAGGAAAGAGAGTGATCAAGAGAATTGAATCTGCTGGTATTATGTGCTGGAGGGCTGAAGAGTGATATCAATAGAAAACATCATAAAGGATTGCATCCTCCAGTGTGGTGAGATTGAGGTACGGTAAGTAGGCATGGACTGAGACTTGGTGGAAATCAGTGACAGCCAAAAAGGAAAATGCTGCTTTAGATCTTGAGGGTTTTCAGTAGATTCTGTCACATGTCCACATTTCCTGTTTGATTACCTCTGTTCCAAACCCATCCGCCTCTGAGTCATCTTCCATGTTTAGCATATGGGGGATGCAGTCCTCTCTTTAAAAATAGCAGGGAAGTGGAATCCACTAACCTTAAATGTGACTCGACATGTGTACTGCATGGGTGAATAGAAACCACTCATACAATTATGTGTGAGATGGAAGGATGGTGTAGAATTCACTTTCCATGTCAGCTACCATGCAGCTTTCAAGAGGTTGCAGTGTGTGTGTGATTCGCAATGGCAGGTGTAAATTGCGGTATCCATTTTTGTTCATTGCAAAGAAGAACTTTGCATTTGTGAAGCCTTACAATTTGATTAGCATTTGTGTTGTGTGTGCAGCATCCACCCTCCATATGGTCACTGCTCTTTTGTTAATCTGTTCTTTACTGGATTGTGTGCATTCAATAAGGATGAGATGTATATTAAAATAAAGAGAAGTAAATTAATGTTGGAAGCAAAAACTTAAAATTTAAAATAGTCAACATTGAAAGTGCATTTTCATTGTTTGGAACATGGTATCTTAAGAAAAATAACTATTCGGCTTCACTGAATACTTGACAAACTATTCAGTATTGGCCTGCACGCTATTCTGATGATAATATTGAATGCAAACAGAGTGTTCACAACTTGAGACACCCCCGTCCCCTGCACACAGATACAGCTAGAAATCCAGCTAACCTTTTTGAGAAATCAAATTCAACTTTTCAATCAAATATTCAAATCACAAAACATATCACAAATAAATCATACAAAATGTCAAATTTGTATGTACTCAATTCAATTAAACAATAATTTTTATATTGAATCACTTAGATTAGGAGTAGATGATATTCATGATCCAATCTTTCTTAGCCTTACCAGGACTAAGTCACCATTTCAGAGGATGTGCCTTCAATGACCATGCAGCACAGATCTCCAGATCCAACTCTTTCCTAGCACCATCATCAACATCACCATGTGTAGAAAGCTATCAAACTCTAACCCAACCTCTCTTTGACTTCCCTATTTTTTGGTGGCAGTCCAACAAAACCACCTTGTAGAAAGCAGTGGGGTTCTGGGAAAATGTGGTGTGTGGCATCCCTTCCTTGGATAAACAGTTCAATCACAAGATGGCAGCCGACAACCCAAGAAAGTGTAGTTTTGTATGATGCCCAATTCCGCATGCTTCTAAGTACTGTAACTTGAGGTGTTATTATTACCCAATTTAATGATAACCAATTATTCCACCTAGGTAGGATGAAAGGATAAATCATCCTGCCGGGATTCAAACCTGTATTTTACAGGCAGAACACATATGTCTATGGCTGGCGCACAACTCACAGATCACCATTGCCGTTTACAATATAACAAGTAATCTGTTGTTCTTAAATTTTACCAGTGGTAGTGTCAATTAATAGTAGGATATTTAATTATAAAGTGTCTATGCAAGTGAATAAAATATTATGGGATTAAGATTTTAAGAAGACTTCAAGGAGGTGTGGAAGGATACATCTGACATTATTGGGAACATTTGCGAAACTGATGCATGTGAAGGCATATCCCCAATGTATACATTCCTGTTCTCTAACATTAGGCTATTAACCACATGCACAGTAACAGGTATTCACAGTGTCCACAGGCTAAGCAGGTTAGCTCTTTCACAGGCCCAGAAAGAGATCACGTTTGCTTACAGGTGATCAATTACTGCACTCTGCATTTTCACAAGGACAGTAACACGTATTTAATAGTTTTCACATTCATATTAAAAAGTATGGTGGCTACAACTTGCCCAGTAAAGGGTTGTAAAATGTGTTCCCTTAAATATTTCAGAACCTTCTAAAAGAGGGAATAGAACACAATTCATGAACAAATAATACACTATAATAAAATACAGAAAATTTAAAATATAGAAAGAAGAAAATTATCTTAAAATGTCTCCACATTTGGCACGTCCAGACTGCACTTGAAATGGCACAGTGTCCCAACGTGGAAAGAAGCACCTTTGCACATCTTCCATGATAAATGATGTGTGGTCTGGAGCAAATCTATCCCAACATGGTAAATAACTATTTCATTTTCCCGGAAACAAAATATATACATAGCCTGGTATAGATGTGTATTGAACCAATAAACCCTAACAGGCGGTGGAATTACTTGGTCAGGTAATGTCCCCAAGCTGAGTTACAAGCCTGAGTGAAGTATGGGCCTAACCGTTATCTCTAGGCCTTACCAGACCGAGTAATGTCTGCTCCTAGAGGTGTGTATTGATATTAGCATCCCGGAATGCTTTTTTACTGGAATGCTAATAGTTAGCCGTTTCCCAACTTGAAAAAAACTACAAACCACACTGCCCACCATGGACAAGGGAGAATGGTACTACATGTTGTCCCTTCTCTCTTTCCTTTCCCGTGACAGATATTCTCCGGGAACACTGAGTGTTCCTGGTTCCAGCAAAGTACAAGGGATTGACAGATAAGTGGGGGTGAGGGCAGTTTGGGGTTAGGGATGTGGAAATTGTGGGTGAGAGGTGGTGAAAATGGGATGAGGGATGTGCAGATGTGAACTTACCTTTGACATGGGAGGGTTGATGGTGGGTGACTTCCTGCTTCTGAGGAGGCTCAAAACGGGGGCTTTACCATCAGCTCTTTTCTGAGCTTCTTGATTGTCTGGGAGTATGCCAGCCCTCCACCCCTCCAACTGCCAGGGTGTTAATGTATTCTTAAAGTGGATTGAGATGTGATTCACTATATTGGGAGAGAGCTTTTTTACTACTAATGTACTGTTTGTAATTCCCAAAACGGGCAACTTAAATTAGCAGCCATTCCATTTTTTTTATTTATTTATTTATTTATTTATTTATTTATTTCAGCGCACAAAGCCTGAGGCATCTAGACTCTAGTTACAGTAAGTGATGGTTACAATTCTTAGGTCCAACAACATGCAATAGGATTACAGCATCATGGTGGTAGGTGAAATCCAACATTGACATGCCTCACCTCATGTTGCGGGGGCGGGGGGCTACATCAGGCATACAGACATCATATGACAAAATGGGAGGCAGTATATAGTCTGGCAGAGCCTCACCTCACGTTACGAGGGCTACATTTGGCATGCATACATCATAGGACAGAGATACAGCATTGCAGAAATGCCTGATGAGCAGGTTTAAAGTCACGTCTAAATTCCACATTTTAGCAGAAAGACCAGTACGCTTGAGGATGATCAGTGTGCAGATTTGAACTACATCTAGATTTGAAATGTTAATAGAGCACTATAATACAGCACTGGTCAGAAATGCACAGACATCACGGACGTCGAGGGAGTATGGGACGAAGCAACCACCAGATGGAATCGGGGATTGCAGGTAGGTGTTTTTACAAGAGTGGAGTCAGGACTGTGCACCTCTTACCTGAAGGGTGAGAGTGGTGGACCTAATGTGAGGGAGGACGTCTCTTGGGCCCAGGCGTCGGATTAGCACAGATCCCATGTGAATGGTAAAAGCATCCAATGGTCTGGCAGCTATGGACAGACAGGGAAAGACAGAGGGGATCAGTACAGGCTTTATTAGTGGGCCTTTGTAGGAGGCCGGCAATGCCTGCTGGCTTCCAGGGACATCTGGTTCTTCAAGAGAGGCCACCCAATCACAGGTGGTCAGATGCGGGCCATGAAGCAGAAGCAATTCAGGAACCTCGGGCATTATTGCATGTAAGCCATTTTTAAATGGCCATTTCACATTTTAGCAAGCATCTCCTTAATTGTATTTTGCATCACACACAGCCCAACCTGGTATTTTCCAATACAATGATCGGGCTGTTTTATAAAAGGTGCTTTGGTGCAAGAGTTTCTCTGTGCCAAGAGGGAGAAACCACAGAGGAATTTGGGGAATTACTGAATGCCACCCTCCACTTCCAACCAATGGCTATTCCTACGTGATGTGTTATTACGACTGCTAAAGTGGGACTGGAGCTCTAGTTCTTGTCTTCTTTCTCCTTTTACTCACATAGAGGCATTCAAATTCAATTTGTTAATACACTTTCAAAAGTATTAAGGACAAACAATTGTGGCTAACAATGAGGCAAGTGCCAAAATGCCTGATGTTAGTCCCGATTATCTGATGAGAAAGATATCAGGCAGCTCCCATTAAGTAGGAGATAACTCCGGGTATTGAGTAGCGAGTACTTAGTATGCACAACTATGCTCATATAAATGGACTAAGTGAGAGTGCTCAACTGTTAAAATTGATGAATACAGGATGAGGATTAGAGGATTACGGAGGATGAAAAATATGTTCATATGAGGATACGGAATAGAGAACGATTGAGATTGAAAGCTATTTTCAAATAAGTGGTCATAATGAGGTCGATTAACTGTGAAAATGGATGATTACAGGCTCTGGTAATGACCGGGTAGGCCACCTACCCAAGTTGAGAGGGCCACTGCTCCTCTCTGACAGAGTCGTGTTGCTGACACTATCTATCTATCTATCTATCTATCTATCTATCTATCTATCTGTCTGTCTGTCTGTCTGTCTGTCTGTCTGTCTATCTACCTATCTATCTATCTGTTACAAGTTACACCAACCCTCACTGCCAGTGTAAACCCTGGCCCTACCTTTGCACACTATGATTGCCCTACAACTCCTCATAAATACAGCACCACAGGCAATGGCTTCCAGGGATAGCATTGGCCCACACCAGCCACGCATCACGCATACGCACACACACCACCTTACCAAAACCGACTTGAAAGGTGAGGAGGAGGAGGGTCATTAGGTTTTCATAACCCGGCTAGTACCTTCACCCCTCAAATCCATGCTGGACCATAATGGGGAGGGCCAGTAGGTTTTGGACACCTAGTCAGCACCGCCCTCCCAACTACTCTTTAAATACATGTTGAATTTCAACTATAGGCCAGAATTGAGCGATCCCCGAAGAAGGTCATTAGCACCACGATGTCTGTTTAAATTTCACAGGCATGCTTTATAAATCTCACATAGCATATTGTATCATATGTTATCGTAATTTTCCTATAGCAGGCTGGGAGGGCAGATTGAGTGAGGAGCTACAACTTACAGTATGTGAGCATGCACGCTTATGCAATGTGCACGAAAGGCAGGGAACTCTCCAAACTTGTTTTTAGTTTTTTAAACATAGGAAAGTTTGTATGTGTTTCCAAAACTCCAATTTTCCCCTCATCAAGTGGTACACGGTTACAAAGTTGAACTGCTTGTACTGTACTTGATCTGCCATATCCTCTGGTTTCGTCTATATGAGGGGCAGACATGGAATATTTACAGGAGCATCGTAATGGGTGACAACATGTATAACATTGTATTCTTTAAATAAGTGGGGACATTTTCATATAATAAACCAATGTAATTATGTTATATGATTTTATAAGAGGCCAGTGAAGAGTTTGAAGCCTGGAGAAATGTGGGCATGTTTTGGGAAGTTGATGACTATCTGAGCTGCAGTGTTTGGAAGTAACTGTAAAGAATGTGTAGATGATTTTTTAGCTCTGGCAACAAGGACATTGCAATCATCTAATCTTGCTCCCACAATGGTTCTAGCAATAATTGCACAGTGGTGCTCCGATAATAGAGGTCTCATCTGCCTTAGATGCATAGGAGGAACATTGGTTGATCACAGAATATGCAGAATCTTGGAGAGCTAAGAAACAAGCAGGACTCCAAGGGTTGTGGCAGCATTTGCAGGTGTTATCTTGTGCTCGCCTCAGCTGAAATCTGGACAGCCTTCCAATATTCTGACATAGCATGTAGGTGTGCTGACAATCGTGTTCTCTGTTTTTTTTTGTATTTAGACACAGAAAAGTTTCAAACATCCATATTTCAAGGCTTTCAAAAATGTGTTTGATTTAGTTTGATTGTTTTAGGGTTCTCCTTCCATCTTCATAATGATCGAGTATCATCAGCACAGCATCATTTTGGAATTCAACACCTAATTCTTGTAGATAAATAGAATTGAAGAAATACAGGCTTTTGTGGGACACCAAACTCAGTGTAATTGGGTCAGAGGATGTATTATTCCGTTTTATCTGTGATGTTCTGTTGCTGAGAAAGTAGGTCAACCAAGAGATGGATTTATTTGAGGCACCCGTGATGTTTGAAAACTGTTGTAAAAGATCGGAGCCATCCAGTGGGTTGAATGCCACTGACAAGTCTAATATCATCAGTACACCTGCAGCTCCTTGGTCCATGATACGAAGAAGAGAGTCTTTAGCATCTATGAGAGCCTGTTGTTGACATTTTGTGGAAGATATCCAGATTGACTGTCCCCCAATATATGCTTAGAGTCTAAAATGGTCTGGACTTCATGGAGGCAGGCTAATCCAGTATGTTTAGCAATAATAGGGAATTCGAGATCGGACAGTAGTTGCTACAATGCTTGGGGTTCAGGTTAGTCTTTTTAAATAGTGGGTAACCCAAATCTGTATTAGATTGTCTGCAACCCTCCATCATGGAATGATGCATTAATACATCTTGTGTTTGTCGGGAAGATTACGTCTACACAGTCTTTTATGACAGTCGATGGCCTAGGATACCCTGCACAGCTAGTATGGCGATTACTAAGAATGCTCAATTTAGTATTGTGTGGGAGAAGTGGGTTACAATCAAAGGAGTGCTCTAAATCAGCATCAGAGTTAGTTAGTGCAAATGTGGGATCTATAATCTAGTCCTGTCTGGTATAACCATGCCTCATAGTTTGCATGTTTTCTGAGATAAAGTTTCTGATTTTAGTCATTTTACTAGAAAAATGGCCCTGGATCTGATTGCACCACAGTGAGGAATGCCTGCCCATATTCATATCGGGGGTGGATTTCTGATGGTTCTCTAAATGTCTCCACAGTTCTCTTGGTGAATTTGCTGCAGAATGAATCTGTTGTGGAAAATAATGTTTCTTTGCGTCACTAATTGCTGATATATTTCTGTCTCTCTATTTTAAACATAAGACTGGTTGTTTGATTAGGATTCTGCAAAAGAATGCATTTGAGATTACTAAGTAGCTCAGAGAGTCAAGATGTTGCTTCACCGATCTGTTTACAAACAGCAGTCACAGTCTGGGATTCCGGTAGGGCTGGATGATTACCTCTCTGCATCCTTTGGAAGCATCACATTGCGGTGGCGAATAAAAACAACTGTTATTACAGTGTGTATAAGGGACATGATTCATATTATTATTATTATTATTATTATTATTATTATTATTATTATTATTATTGTTTTTAATAATAATAATAATAATAATAATAAAAATAATAATAAAAATAATAATAAATATATCTAAGGCATCTTTAAATTCACAGTAAAGAGAAGCACTTAAGGGGGTCGTCAGCCGTGTCACAGACTGGATATCTGTAGATCCTTAACCCTGCAGACAGGATCACCTTCACCAAGAGAGAATACACCAAGTTCCTTCTTTCCAAGATACCTAAGAACAAAGGTCTCGAGCAGAATAAGAGACAGCACCCAGTGGGGTAATAGAGTGTCGCTAGGTACAGGAAAGAGGCAAATGATTGATGTGACTTTAATGTACATATGCCCTTCACGGTCATTAACTGTCCTTGCAGTTGAAGGTTGAAATGAGAATAGGTTGTTGAAACACACACCTCCATGGGGTGCATTGAGGATACACATAAGAACATGAACGGAACACTCTCTCACATTCACACTCTCAGAAACTCACAGTGATACAGAATCACAAAGTTACCTGGCACACATTGCCAGGCAGGTCCATTAACACAATGCACTGCCACAGATCCAGAAACTGTTGCAACTGCTTTTACCTAAACATGGTCAAAGACATTGCCACAAAGACACACATCGACATTCTACCACAAAGCCACAAACTTTCAAAGACATTCTGGGGCTCGTGTCAGTCAGGGGTGTAACGTAACAAACATGCATAATAGCCTTCCATGAGGTTTTTATGCACGTTTGTTTTGTCACGCCCCAATTTAAATCATGTGTAAGTCGGAAAGGAGGGGCGGAACACAACTTGCTTTCCTACCACTTCAATCCTCTCCAACAAACAAGTGTGCCAGCATTTGCGCTGGCATGGAGATCTCTATGGAATTCACCGGCTTTATGCACACAGCATTAAGCATGCAGAACCCATAGGGATCCATTTTTATCTCTGCCTGCCATGTTCTCATGGCAGGCATTGCGTACAATTAAAATTAAAGGCTGCCCCACATGCTCACACTTACTTGTAACTGTGAACACTGCTTTCCATGGGCGCAAAATATGCAGTATTCACAATGAAAATTAAATGCAGCCCGACATGCGAGAATGTTGGGCAGCATTTAATTGTAATTCTGAGTGCTGCTAGCCACGTGAGCATGTCAAGTGGCGCACACAATTAAAAGTAAATGTGCCAGGCAGTGTTTACGCACATTGCATGGCAGAGTGCAAAGTGCAAAAGGCCAGGGCAAAGGTGGCTTACACACATGTATGCCACCTTTTGCCATGCACATTTGCACCCCTCCATGCAAATAATGACAGTTTGGCAGTGGGGAGCCGTTTACGCTCTGGTGTTAATACAATGGCTCCCGGGTGTAAAGTTACGAGCTTTATTAAATTGAGCTCTTCTGTCAGACAGATGTCCACTCCGACACACTCTCTTATCCACGCCAATTATGTATTATCACACTTGCATGCAAATACAGTTCACCCAACTTCTAACATTTTAATTTTGCAATATTCAAATTTCAGGAAGACAGCCAGTGCTGAGAAAGCACCATACAATTCAAAATATATTTAAATGTTTACATTATTTAAATCTTTTAACATTGAGTGATATAGCACATTAACTGAATGTAGAGAATATACACCAAGAAAATGCAAATATGGAAGAGGTGAAGGGCGGTGGCCAACTACGCATTCACCGCCAACCTCGGCCCCAACCCCTCCATGTCCCATCCACAGGACGAATGTGGGCTTCTCTGTACACAGTCCGAATGATCGCCCTGCTCCAGAATTGCATGCAAACAATGACATGGAGCCAAAGTCCGAAGCCCTGTGTCTCACTCTTTTTTTTTCATAATCTTCCGACGTCCAATCATCATATCTCAGCGGCATGAGCATATTTTCATTCATCGCATCTGGACCGCATGAACATATTTTCAATAATGTATAAATTACTGTCAAGTTTCACAGTAATATATCAGAGCTTATCCCAAGAGGAATTTTAATATCCAAGACAGTATTTGGGATCTGTGCGAGAAGAGTGTAGATTATTCAGCGGTCACTATACAGAGAGTCGACAAAGTTTAAGCAACCTAGTTATAAGCAAAGTCCAATTGTAAGTAAATTAAAGGTATTCAACCCTAAGGTAAAATTCTGATCAAGCAAATCCAACACAAGAACAAGTCAAAGTAAAATAATCTGTTGTCTGCAAATAAGAATAATATGTTTGAGAAATGAAAGAATGATGGAAGTAGAATAGTTTGCTCACCACCATTTCATGATATGTGAACGGAAACTGACTATGCTCAATAAACACAATACAAGTTCAACATGTCCATTTCTATGTGTTACATTTTAATCCAAGATCTAGCGTTACATTCGTCTGTGGACTTGTGTCATTTTCAGTTGTGTGTTTGCATTTTTCGCTGCTAAAATAGCGTAGTCAGACAACAGGTGACACTCCCTTTTTGAAGCTTGCTGTTGCGAATCATTATGAATGACACCCATTAGTGTAGCTGTCACTCAACAACTCTTTTATTCAACTCTGGAGTCACCTGAAAGTGCGGTTTGTTTACTTGCCTTGCCAGCTGTCAGAATAACCGTTTTTCGGCCATGTACTCATCCCGTGGGCTGCAGCTAAACACTACTATTTCAGTCTTAAGCTCCTTCAAATCACCCCGGGGATAATGGTAGGGTCAAGAAGTCGGACATCCACTATTTCAAAGATACGTATGTCACAACAACTATTTCAGAAAAAAACGTATGTACAGAAAAAAAACACCATGGTTGTTGTTTCATAATGGAGTCCTTGGCTAGGCCATCAGAGTTTGCCCACATTAAGTTTTACAGAATTCTAAATAGAGCTCTATTGCCAGGGTGTACATCTCCATCAAGGGTTGTAAGTTCATGGGATTTGATTCACAGATATTTGCAAAGGAGCACATCAGGAGATGCCAAGAGCATCCCAGATGTGCTCCTGTTACGTTGTCCTGTTTCACAAAGCTGAAAGGTGGAGATCATCTGGACCTTCCATATTTCAGATGATCATATTGTAAATTTGATTCACAAAGATGTGCTCAAGGGCATCTCAGATATACTCTAGGCATCTCATGATGTGTACTTCTTTTAGGGTTTAGAATCAGGCATTGTATTGCAGCAATGAATCTGACATGCTTAGGGCATCCCCTGATTTGCTCCAGTGGGAACCTTTGCAAATCGTGCACCACGTGTGTTAACTTGCTGCATCAAACCCTGCTTAGTTCCTTTGTAGGCTCTCACAAACCTTAATTAGCCTTAACACAACACTTCAGTCTAGTTGCTGCCTCATTTGTCTGACCACTGCATATGATTCTTATTAATCTATGCCATGTTTGGAGATGGATGAGTGATTCACTGCTGCAGGAAGTCCTGAGTGTCCTGAGTGTTCTAGTTGTTGGTCTAGTTCTACACCTCATGCATGCACATGCATGGATATGGGGTGTTGTATGCCATGATACATGCACACATTGGAAATCTGAATGACAACCGCATCCTCCTCTACCAGGTCCATTTGCAGAGACAGTGCATTGTCACTGCAGGCTCAGAAAAACCATGGACAATCCATGCATTTTCAAGGACATTACGCCATATGGAATAAGCAGTCATAGTTAAACAGAGGCACTGCATACAGTGACATTACACATATTGGAATCAGTAGATGCGGAACAAAACCCCCAGGAAAAGCTGATTTCCACAGGAGCATTCTACATTCTGCAGCATGAGAATCGGGGTATAGCTGTAGATTTTACTTAAATTGTCCAACAAGGCGACCACATGATAGAGATACAGGCTTTTCTGGCTTATTTCCTCAAACCAACGATTCTGTATAAGAATGAATTGGAGATTGTTTAGTTGTGTTTAGGCCTGTCACAAAGGTTATCATTTCCTTAACACTCCAGGTAATATGCAGAAGGTCATATCAGAAGTCAAACTGATCAACCTGTTGCTTGGCTACTTTTGGAAGATTTTTCAGGAAGTTTGACATTTTCTTGTAGGATCATGTAATTTTACTGCACCACAATTAAATATAATACAGACATTATTAAATCATTTAGTTCTTGCAGTGTAAACAGTATCAGACCTTATGATATCATATCATATGATATGATAAAGCATTTATAACGCGCCTATAAACATGTGTTTCAAGACGCGACTAGAGAAGGGAGGGGAAACAGAGGGAAGACAGACAACGATCCTACTAGGACAGGTGACAAGATTTTGAGAAATGTTTTGGGGCAAAAAAAGCAGATATGACACGGTCATCAGATTGGGAAGGATAATGGAAGAGTTGGGGGGGGTGAATCGAATCATGATGATATGGACTGAAGTGGGGGGAAGCATAACACCACCAATTGGGAACAAAAGCCTGACAACAAACATTCATTTGAGAAGAAGCATGACCACAGTGACTAGAGAAAAAACAAGCAAGACTGGGACTATAGATGAGGGTCACAAAACTCAAAACCTTTTAGATGGGAATAAGTTGCATGAACTCAGAGATTAGCAGAGTCAAAAAGGAATCAGGGAACTGGTAGACTTATGTTTCATATGTGCTCTTGGAGACTTTACACCCATGTTCTATGAGAAGCAAATCACACTCATGTATTTATAACCAGAGAACGATAGGTTGTCTTGGGATTCTGGGTCCTTATGAAAGTGTTGTGGGATGTTTTAACTCACTTTCTGCTCTGCTATGCTGCAGCACTGTGTTATGATGGTGCCAGAAACATCAAAATGGATGCAAAACCCTTGTGCGCGCCAAAACCCCTGAAAATCGTGCTTTGCAAAGCACAAAAAGATGGTTTCCCAATCTGCCACGCTTGATGTCAGTGGTGGAACAGAGATATCACTCCTGGAATATGTCACTGGGCTCCACAAAACGTGAACATGGAGTACAGAAGGAAAAAGCGGTGTTCTGCTAATGAAAACCCCAAATCTTGCTTAAAATCCCTTTTTTCTGGGTTGCTGAAACTGCAGTATGCCAGTACAAAACACCATCAAACATCCAAAATTCTTGCTGGGTGCTACAATTCACTAAGAAATCATTGTGAACTGGAAAGGTCCTGAAAATCTGAAAGCATAAAGGGATTTCTATAGCAAAAGTGGCCTGTCTGTGGATGTCAAAAATCTCTGTGCAGCAGTGGACTGCTGAGTTGACAGCTGTCAAGAACCTGCCTTATTAAACTTTAAACATGTATAAACTGAAATCAAATGTTTGCAAACTAAGAGGCCTGTTACTGAGAGAAACCATCTTGTAATTGTTTTGATCCCATGGTTTAAAATCTTGAATCAGAATTCTAGCTGCTGTTTTGAAATCACAAGTTTGTTTTAAGCTAAGGGAAAATGCAACAGAATTAACAATTAAATCAAGCCTGGCTAAACGCTACCAAACTAGAATATCAGGTTTGTCCACAGACGGATGGCCTTTCCCCCCACCAGGAAATCACACCAAAGCCATAATTATAGGGTTTGGAAAGAACTTGGTCTACAGAGGCAAAAGGGAACAATGCACAGCTGCTACTAAAGAAATGTGGGGTGTGAAGACAGTCGTAAATGGCTTCTGCAAGGAGCAAACATGGGGATGGATCCTGGGCTTCCAGGGAGAGACCAAGGGGTGGAGCTAAAACAACCATTTGTTGCTTAACAAGGACAAATAACACATTTTAAAAAGACAGATAACTTACTGTTTAAAATTGTGAAAAATATGAAAATAACAGATCTGTGAATCTAAATTTTGGCTGCACGTTTCAAGAGGGGGCAAGAAATGTGATTTTACACAAAATGTATTGCTACTAGAAGTATGAAACTTTATACACGTATGCCCATGTTAAACACACACACTGGTAGAAATGTGCTTAAACATTGGACATTGTGTTCCTGATGAAAAGGGCAAAATTCTGTGAAAAGCCGAGACGTGATCCCTCAGCTACGGGGTTTTGAGGGATAGCTGCTATATAAAATATGTACTCTGTATATATATATGATTATTATAGAGGTTGCACATATGTAATTATGTATTGTGCCAAAAGTAGATTTTGTGTTCAAGGGGCGAGGGGTGGATTCTCAGCCTCATAAAATCACACCATAAAGGTAACACACTGTGACACACAGTTGTTCTCCTCCTATCAAGGCAGAGAGGAGACTCTGACCCAATCACCTGTCAAAGGGGCGAGCGTAGGATAAACCAGCACACAAACCCCTTTATCATATCATAAATAGAGCTAGCTCACCACTCAGAAGGGCAGACAGATTCACTCACTATCCTGATACTGGCGTAGCACCCTGCTGCTGAACTCTACATCTTCCTTGCTCCAGACTCCAGAAACTTGACAAAGCAGAAACCCACTGCATAGCTGAACCATTTTCAGTTAGGCCTCAAATTCCAGAACCAGAACCCCACACACCAAAGGGTAAGCATCAAAATACAGCCAGGCTGCGCCGTACTGCTTGCTTTCCTGCTAAAAGAATTATCATCAGAACCAAAAAGGGCAGATCCAATCCAGTTCTGTGCCGTGCTGTGACCTGAGTGCATGGCAGATCCAGTCCAGTCCTGTGCCGTGCTGTGACCAGAGCACCTTGCCTATTGCAGATACAATCTGATGTGCCCAGCTGTCTGTCCTAGAACCAGATCCAGTTCCCTGACCAGAATGTTGATGGACCAGAATCCTGACGGTTCCGTTTAAAAACATATCTAGTGAGTATCTATAGATAGAACTGTGTCACTAGCATATGTACTGTCCATAGTCAATCCCTATCTTAAACCCATCCTATCTTGTATTCAGAACCTGTATTGTTAGGAGTATTTTTGAATGATCTGAACTCTCTCCAAACCATTCTATCTTCCTCCTGTAATAGTATTGTAAAAACTATCTTTGCGCTGATCTTTTCCCATCTGAAGAAGGCAAGTCCTTAGCAGGCAGTCATTCTGATCAAGTGGCTGTGTATGTGTGGGGCATTCGTTTTGTTCATAGTCATCCTCTACTGTAAGAAATCCTTTTGTCATTTTAAAGTGCATTCCTGTTTCCATTCCTGTGCCTATCTCGAAAAATGACCTCCACTAAAACGTCCATAACTTCCACAGTTTTTGTGCTAGAAACAAAATTTCAACTTCTGCTTGTAGTTAACATCCACAGGGTTGAATCACATCTGAATCTGCATCCCAAATCCATATGGTTCTCCCGTTATCACGATTATTGTGCAGCAAAAGGTTTGCCACGAATTCCGTGTTTGGGAAATTCTGACACATGTAAAACAGCTTTTGATTGCTTCCGACTTGAATTTTAAGATTTCAAATTGTTTCTTGGTATTGTAGGATTGGTTGGTGTGTTTTTGGTGTTCAGTGCCACTACACAGGATCAATGTATAGCATTTTTTTCATGCAGCACCACTGCATGGGTTTGGTGCATTGCTATAATGTGGTACAGCAAGACATGTGTTATTGAGCATTTTCTTTTATGCAGCACAACTGCATGGGTTTGATGCAATTGCTTCAAGCTATGTGTTGCCAGTGCAACATATGGATATGTAAATGAAGACAGGCTACACAGGTTAAAAACAAACCATTTTCTCATTTAAAAGTGCATTTTATTTTTCACATTCAAAATGCACACCATTTTTTTTTTTTCATCTGAAATGCCTATGTAGCAAGAGACACACTTGAAGATTAATGAACTAATATAATTAACCGTACTAACATGATTCTAACTTCTTAATAATATAATGTGTTCTCCACTGCAAAATGAGGCAGGCTGAAACTCATTTCAGACTGTGTGCAGATTTTTTTCTTCTTGCTTCTCTGTGCTCTGTCCACAGTATTTGCAGGAAGCAAGGATTAGAATAGCAGGAAATCAGTTTTGTTACAGTTGCGACTGTAAAGGTGAGCCATTGTGTAAAGAAGGAGGATAGGACATGATGGATTTCTATTGGGTGCACGTCACCCTGTGGGCTGAAATGAGAGGTTTCCGGTAGAATCTCGGGGAGGGAGAAAGGGAGACGACATCTTGACACAGCTCTGAGAAGGACTGGGTTGATAGCTGGGGATGCCTGATTCCTAAAGCAGATTCAATACTGCTACAGAGACTGGGATTTCCAGTCAACAAGTCTCAGTTTGAGTGACAGCAAATGCTTGTCCTTGCTGGGTGAACCCCTCCAGAAGGCGACCAGCCAAAGAAGTTACATGCTGAACAAGCCTGGTAATTATCTCGCTGAAGTGTGGGGGCTGGGTGTATGTGTGCGAAAATATTCAGTCAGAGTAGGAGAGAAGATTCCTGTGTTTTAACCACATGTTTAATGTTGCAAATTTAATTCTTGTTCCTCGCCACTCTCTTTTCATTTTGTTACAGATAATGTTGTTACTGTGAGTTTTCCATTTATTTCTGTAAACAAAGAGTAAGCTCATGTTGAAATGCAAGTTTTATAATGCAAAAAAAAATATCTGAAAGCAGGCGGGAAGTGTGTTTCATTTTTATCTTGTCCTTTGTGCATCTATCATTATAACACTGGTAATATGGGAAGATCTTTGCACAGTGCAATTGTCATTTTTAAAAGTTGCTAAAAGATAAGACATGGCGGTAGCTGTGTGCATGAATCCATTCAGTGTATGAGTGTGTGTGTTTTCTGAATGGAACATAATAATAACAAAATGAAATAGCCTGCCGCCGAAGTTCTATGAGTCGGCAGAAAAAGAGGCCCTGGACATAGCTCACCAAACGTAAATAAGTTGGTGATAAATACCACATATAGCTTGCTGTCGTAGATAAGTCAGTGAGAACAGCCCATGGTGGCACTCCAATTGGAAATGTGGTGTTTCTGAAATGCAAGACCGAGGTCTCTCTAGTGATCACACGAACAAACTAAACAAAAATAAGGGGTTCTGCATTTTGTGGTCACATATATAAAACAAAGGATTATGCTCACCAGAAATACCACCAATAACGCATACCAACATAATGTATACCACTAAATGTATCAGTGTGCTGAAATAATGTATGTATACTATAATACTATATACCAAATCTAATCTGAATGCAAAGAGTGATTATTACTGAATTATTTTCATTTTGGCGGTAAGAAAATACTGCTAGGCCCCAAATCTATACAAAATACCCAACATATTTATGGTGAGTTGCAGGCCTGGAAAGTGATCACAGAGAACCTACTGGGCGTGGCAAGTGTGTCTCACACTGCCATCTGTACATTAAGGGAACCCATTTTTATAATAACAGTGTGTTACTAAAAACGAATTTCAGAATGTCACAGAGGGAAACCACATTCTCAGACCTAGTGCAATATTTAGAGGCAAAGTTGTTTGCGCATGGGACGTGGTCATCGAACAGTACCTTAGAATGGCATGACCGCATTCAGGGTGAGGTGCAGAAAGAAAAACTAGACAATATTTTTGCAGAAGGCAGCATAATTCAGGTCTGCCTTACAAGGTTATTGAATGCAGCCGATAAAACTGCAGAGAAAGACTGTTTAATACGGCTATGCGCCAAGATCTGGTTTATTTTGAATAGGTCCCTGCGAATGCAAGAAAATGATAACCAGCTAATTAACAGGTTAAAGACTGATTTAGATGGGGCAAGCAAAAAAGAGGAGATGTTAAGAGCAGAATTGGATGTATGCCAAAAAGACATGCAATTAAAATGCAGAGATTTTGATGCTCAGTTGTCCAAAAGCAAGAAACAATTTGAGGACAGTGAGCAAGAATTGGTACACTTAAAAGCCTTAGTGGACCACATTAGACAGGATAAAGATGAGATTGTTTCAGAAATGCAGATTTTACAAAAAGACAAGAGAAACAAAGAATTCAATGAATGCCAAATGCAAATGTGCGACATGCAGGAGGTAATAAATAAAATGAGTGATGAAAACAACTATCTGCAAAATGAAGCACGCAGGCTCCTTAAAACGTGAAAAGACTTAGAATAACAAATGTGCATTCCCAGGTCCCAGGAGAGGCGGCAGGGTACTACATTCAATGGAGTGGAGGTGAATTCTAGTTCTGCCCAAAGAGCTAGTGCTCCAGTGACTGGGCCGGTGACTGAACTTGGTTGCAGCGCCCTTGGGGGATTTGATACTCCCATTGGGGGCAGCCACCAATCCCATACACCTGAAACCAGGATTGAATCACAAAGTGGTGCAATTCCATGTATTGCAACAAGTAGCCCCATAAAGATAATGAAATACATTAAAGCCCTGATCAAACCATTTAAAAAAGGAGGGGTATGCTGTATAGAGGATCACTTAGAAACGGTTCATGACATTTCTAAAGCACTCCAGATACCTAAGGAACAGTACAGACAATATTTCCATTTAACTTTAGATGCCCCGACAGCCAGCATCATAAGGGGATTACATGAACAGCAGAATATGACATGGGTGGAGTTTGAAAAAGAAATTAGGCATCATTTTTCTCCTTTTCAGTCATTGCAGAAGGCAAAGAAAGTCGCTTACACAAACACTGCTGAGCCTAACACATCCCCTCACCAATTTTTACAGGACTTAAAAAAGGGCATTTTCTTGCTTTGATGTATCTTTTGACCCCAATTCCAATGATTTTAAAACTGCATACTTCTATGGGCTACAGAAAGACATCACATCACAATTGGTCAGTGAATTTGACCGTGACAAGTCCCTTGAATGGATTGTACATCAAAGCACAAAACTATATGAGGTACTCTATTGTCAGGGTAGAGAAAGTGATAAAATTAAGGATATTAGACCTAAATCTAAAGAACCCTCAGCCACAGTGATGGAATCAGGTCAGCCAAAATGTCCCTTGAGTCTGCTCAAAGTCCAGGAAAAATAAATCGGCACCTGAACAAAGGGTTAATCAACAAAGGTCATCACACTCTGCACCAATGTTCCAATCACATGATCCTAGTAATAGGGAGAGCTACATCAGCCCTAGGTATTTAGGGGATAGACCCCGGGCAGGATATCAGCCTGATATGTCAGGTATGAATAATAACCAAAGACAAAATCAAGATAAAAGAAATGATGGTCACTATCAGACATTGGGGACACAGAGCAGATTTGATCCCAACACCATGATATATGGTAATCAGGATACACCCCAATATGTGGATTGATTTGCTGATAATGGGAATCAACATAGGGGTCAGTACCCACAACATGAGAGACAGGACATGAGACAGAACATGAATTATACTCCATGTCAGTACAATGATTCCCCACCAGGGGACTACAACCAAAGGATGGGTGCACCCCGCTCCCCTCCACAAATGAATCAAGAGTTCAGGAACTATCCCAATAGAAATCACTCACCTGAAAGGTATCAGAATAGATCCAATCAGGGGGAAAACAACCAATATCGATCTAGGCCACAGAAAGAGGATTCTAGAGAGATGGAAAGGTTCCAGTGCCTCGAGGCCCAAGTGAAAATGTTAGCTGAGCAAATAGGGAAGCTCTAAACAGTGCAAAAACAACCATCCAAAGAGGGGGCTGATGGCCATAGCAATGACCGGGGGGCTTCTTCTGAAAAGTGACTAAGTACTCATGATACCTACAGCGCCGAAAAGACAGATTGCCCTAATGTAATTTTGCACAATGACTCTGAGATGCCTAATGATGTAAAAGTGAAAGCACCAATGAATGAACATGTAATAGAAAGTGCAAATAATTCTAAAAGAGAGGTACGGTTTAACCTAGAGCTAAATCAAACATTGGAGATTTGTACAAATGAAATAAGAAAACCTGAAAGTACAAGAGAACAAAGAGACAGATTTAAGAAAAATGACTCATGCATGGGGAACACCAGTGAACAGGGAGTAAGTGGGGATGCTATAGCTCCTTCCCTGGACAGTCAAAACGGTGAACAAACACAGACAGAAAAAGGAACTACTCAAAAGGAGGGTACAAATCTATCACCTGAAGAATTCTTGGAGCCACATATTTTTGAAGAAGCTGAAAGGGCTGGTAAAACACTAAATGATCACAAATGCACAGAATTAAACAATAACAAATTACTAAATGATGTTGTTACACATGTTCAGTTGGAAGGTTGTAATGTGGTCCCTGATGATACCCAGATGGGTGGGCGAACAGTGGCCACACTCCAAAAAACCTCTGAACATGGAGAAATGAATAAAGTCTCTCTCGCAGAAATGGGTGAAAAGGAGGGAAAAATGTCTTTCCATTTACCAATGTGCTTAGCCAAAAGTGAAAAAGGCCTGAGAAAGGTGAGCCCTGAAATCAGTAAGAATTCACACTTCTTATGTGTATTAGAGGAAGTTCAGGACAGATATTATGCACCCATCACTGTAGAAGAAAAATGCCAAACATTTGCTATGATTGACACTGGCGCACAGGCCACAATTATGTCCAAGGAGCTGGTGTAGAGTATCAATGAAGGGAGACCCCCACAGAATCAGATCACAGTGAAGGAAAATCAAGGTCCAGTGCATAACTTTAATGGGGAGGAGGTGCCCATCATAGGTGTAACTGAGGTTGACATAAAATAGGAAAGCACAGAATGAAACAAGAGGTATTGATCACATCTATTTGTGAAATTCCATTTCTAATAGGGACAGATTGCCTGAAAAGATTGTCTCCTCTCATAGATGGGGTGAATGGAGTGCTGTGGTCCTTAACCAAAAAACCATTGAGACCTAAGAAACTAAAAACACAAAACAGCAACATAAATGAATGTCACACCGTTGCCAAAACAAATGATGCTGTGGAGGTATATCTCCAGAATATTTCATACCTGGTGTCATGGTTATATTAATGTGTCAAGACAAAATGCAGAGCGACAATGAAAAACTACCTGTACAAATATACTTGGACCCAAGGAAAAATTGGCAGACTGCCATAGATGAGCACACATTACATTTTTATTTAAAAGAGAAAACAATCAAACAGAATATTGCTCCTAAAACACATTCAGAAAAACACATTACCACTCTTGCTGAAATACACATGGAAGATGAGCAACCATGGGTTCATGTTGGTATAAATGACTGTTTTAAAACAATAAAAGCCACTTTAGCGCTTGAACAGGAGAGGAGCTTCATTAATGAGAAATTGTTGCAAAAGATAATGGAGAGGGAAGACATCCCGAAATTTAGGATTAAAAACCAATATGTTTCTGGGTTGGACAGTCCAGACTTTGAAAACCGAATTGCAGGCAGATGCATGCTTAAAATTAGCATTGGGCAGAAAACAATTTACCATAATGTATGGATGGTGAGTGGAGCACAAAATGACTTTTACATGGGCAATGACATCATGCACAGAATGTGTAAGGTGTTAGATTTCCTTAATCAAAAAATATGGTCACGCCTAGGTGGGCCGGCACCTGATTTTGAAGACAAAAGAAGGGCTTATCATTGTGCACAACTGGTTCCTTGTGCAATGGAATTACAAATGAGGAAATATACTATTATTCCTGCATTTACAAAACAGTTTGCAATAACACTGAAATGCAAAAATGGACAGCAGATGAAAGACTCTGATCATTTGTATGCCTGAATGAATCCATAGAACAGCAAGGCCTGGATTTTGAATGCATTCCATTGGTAGATATTAGTGAAGGATCTGTAAAAATTATAGTAAATAATAGAGATTGTCAGGATATTCATTTAGAGGAAAACTCCCCATTAGGAATGGCCATACAAAAATCACATTATACGGCAGATTTAAATAAAATGGTGATTGGAAATATCCCTGAAAAGTATGTAGATGCCAAGGGTGAGTTGCCAGAACACCTGGACTCTCAGCCCAAAGGAATATTTAAAATTCATTCTGTGTATCCTTATGATTCAAATGAGACAGTGTGCTGCCATCAAGAGGATTGCATAATATTTAATTTAAATGAAAATGAAACAGAAAATCAGCCCATTGAAGTGGAAGCTGATATGCCAAAATATTTAAAAGTGGCAGATTTACAAAAAGACACAGCCACACAGTTAGAGGAAAGCGCCGAGATTCCCTTACCAGAAGATTTTCCAGAATTTTCCAAAATGGTAGAAGAGCCGATCTCCTTAGCGGATGAATGTGACAACGATGGGGATAGGAACAAACTGAGAAAGATATTTATGGAATTTAAAGATGTATTTGCAAAAGATGCTTATGATTGCGGTTTAACTGATTTACATGTGGCCACACTTCCGGAAGGGTGTAGCAGAAGTCCAGTATTTGTACGCCAGTATAGACTAGCGCTGGCATGTTTAGAATCATTAGCAGAGATTATAAAGAATTTGGAAGCTCTGGGAATCATCAGGCCCATTCATAGCACATCCAATACACTTATTTTAGGTGTGTTAAAGCCAAATGGTCAATGGCGGCTATGTGCAGACTTGAGGGAGTTAAATAAAAGAGTGCCAGTATCCAGATGGCCACTGCCATTCATTGATCAGGGCCTAGCTCAGGTACATGGTTCAAAAGTGTTTACCACATTAGATCTCACCTCTGGATATTGGTGCGTGCCATTGGCAGAGGAGATACAGATTTTATTTTCCTTTACATTTGACAGGACTCAATACGCCTGGATTAGAGCTCCGTTCGGGTACATCAATAGTGGGAGTGAATTTGGCATATTTTTGAGAAAGGCCATGCCAGATGCAGCGGAAAGAGGAACCATAGTTTATGTGGATGATGTCCTGATAAAAAATGAAAGCCTGAAAAGCCATTTTGATGAAATAAGACATGTGCTTGGCCAATTGCAGAAAGCAGGCGCCAAAGTGTCTTTACAAAAAGCACAATGGTGCAAGAAAAAAGTGAACTTTCTAGGCCATGCAGTGACTAAACATGGGCTAAATCCACAAAAGAAGAAAATAGAGGCCATACAAAAAATAAAGGACCCTAAAAATGTGAAAGGGGTAAAAGGTTTATTAGGGATGACAGGCTATAACAGAAAGTTCATTGAAAATTATGCTGAAATCACTCAACCATTGACTAAACTGCTTAAACTGAATACATCCTGGATATGGGAAAAAGAGCAGTCTGAGGCAGTAGCTAAATTGAAGGAATGTCTTGTAAAGGCACCATGTTTAGCATATCCCATAAAGGGTAGGGATTTCTTTATAGAAATAGGGTTCTCTGAACATTGTATGTCAGCAGTGTTATCACAAAAACATGATGTGAATCACAAAACCATTGCATATGCAATGCAAAAGCATTTTCCCAAGTTGAAATGAAATTCAATGAATGTGAAAAGGCCCTATTAACAACTGTGTGGGCGCTACAACATTTCCGCCCTATTGTTCAGGGAGAAAAGGTGATTATTGAAACACATCATCAACCTTTGCAGTTTTTAGAGAGTAAAAGAATTTGGTCACGTAATCTAGCGCAGTCCAGAATCACTTCATGGACGCTGGCATTACAAGGTTTTCTTGTAGAAGTGAGATATGGACAAAATAAGAAGAGTCCAATTGCTCCAGGGTTAGCTGACTTACATGACTGTGCAGCTGAACAAGTATCAAACGAAATGGAAGTGGAACCTAGTTTGCAGGAATTTGAACAATCACCACACAACGCTTTTGATGAAAAAACATGCAAGGATCTGCCAACTGTATATGTGGATGGTTGTGCTTTTCACATTGAAAATGACAGTAATAAACAATTAGTGTCAGGAATAGGAAATGTCTCGTTGAAATGTGAAGGTGTACCCAGTGTAGGGATGAGGATTGGAACTAGAAGCAGTCAAGTGGTGGAATTGGCGGCCATTTATAAAGCAATTGCTACTGCAGTTGATAATAAATTCAGTGAAATTGTCCTGGTGACTGATTCTGACTATGCACGAAATTGCTTTGTGGAGTATTTACCTGGCTGGAAAGCGAGAGGCATGGTTACATACAACAAAAAGCCACTGAAACATGGAAAAATGATACAAGCCATAGACAAATTGGTGTCAGAAAATGATTTGCCAATACACTGGAGAAAAATTCGGGGGCATTTAAAAACACCCGGAGAGGATAAGGAGGGAAATGATAAGGCAGACCACCTGGCTAAAATTGGGGCTGTGATGGGAAAGTTGCTACCTATAGATGATTTACTGGGTGAAATACAAATTGATGCAGTAACACATTCTAAAGCACCAAAGGAGGTAGATCAACCAGTTTTACAGTGGGGTCATGATAGGACAGACCAAGATTTGATTGAGGCACAAAAGAATGATCGCATTTTGCGAATCTATTATAATCATTTGATAGATCCTGAACAAAACCCTTTAGCAGAAAATGATTGTGTGGGAAAAGAAGAGATGAGGGTGCTATTAAAGAATAAAAAACAAGTGAGACTGCAGGATGGACTCATGATTAGACAAATACAGTGGGTGGTATCCCTTTCATTCAGAGGGCTAATGCTACAACATGCATATGATGCAATAACTGCAGGCCACAGAGGTTCACAAAAAACATTGGAAATACTAAAAGATTATGCTTACTGGCCACATATGTCCCAAGATGTGGAATTATATACTAGAGGATGTCTAGTATGCGCCCAATTTAAACCTGCTTCACCAATGCATAGAGCCCCATTGATGAAAAGAGGCCTAACTCTTCCATGGTCAGATTTGCAAATAGACTATTTAGGCCCTTTAAAAAGGTCGAGCAGAGGAAACCGTTACATTTTAAGTGTGATATGTTTGATGTCGAAGTAGATTGAATGTATTCCTGCACCATATTGTAGTGCGCAAACAGCAGCCACATTGCTGGTGAACCATGTGTTCTCAAGGTTTGGGTTGCCACAAAGAATTGAGTCAGACAGAGGAAGTCATTTCACAAGTACTCTAATGAGTAAGGTATGGCAAATACTGGGTGTGAAAAGGAAACTACATATCGTATATCGGGCAGCCTCTTCAGGTGGAGTTGAACGGAGAAATAGGTCTGTTGTGGACATATTGAAGAAATGTGTGGCAGAAGCAGGTTCCAGCTGGGATTTACGTTTACCGTTGGTTTTGATGGCAATCAGATCAACTCCTGTCAAAGCAACAGGTATTAGTCCACATGAGGTCTTAACAGGTAGGAAAATGGTATTACCACAACACCTACTATACAGAACACATGAGCAGACACTTGTGAGTGCATCCACAGTTCATGAGTACATTGATGAATTGAGGAAGCATTTGCAACATGCATTTGCTTTTGTGCAGAGAAATCTAGAAAGAGCTGCTGACAGTGCAAAGTCATACTACCATAAAAGAACATCAGTGAGAGAATACAGTGTAGGGGATCAGGTGTATAAGTTTCATTTTGGAAAAAGTAAACAGAAAAATTCTAAATTTCTAGCAGCCTGGCAGGGGCCATTTCGAATTATAGATAAGGTTTCTGCTGTAGTTTATAAACTTTTAAAGACTGAAGGTGAAACAACAATACAGCAATTTGTGCACGTAAATCAGATTAAGCCATGCCATCCCAGACACGAGATCAGGCAGCTTGAGCATGTAGAAACAGATAAAGTCCCTTGAACATAAAAAGGTGGAGTGAATATGTCTAGTCAGGAGGCAGTGACAGAGAAGTTAAAAAAAAGATGGTTGAAATGGTACATAAACACTGTAATATATGTAAATATATATAAAATATAGATAATATAAAAAGTAAATAAATAAAAAAAAATAATGGAAACTCATGGTCGGTGTGCCGGTGTGCAGAATGAAAATGCATTAAATATTGAATGTTGTTTTATGTATGCTTGTTCTCTATAACCTGTGCTTAATTTCAGAAGGCGAAAGAAAAAGGGCGAAATATTTTACAAAGCGTGTTTTATTTTGGCAAAAGGGTGAAATTAGTATTGTGCTATATACTTAATCTGTTTTTTTTCTATTTTGATTTAGAATATTAACATGTTTGTACCGGAAGTCACGGGAGACGATGGAGTCCTGGAGTCCCTGGATGAAGATGATGATACCTGCCTCCGGGTGGAGGTGAAGACAAAATAACCGGAATGCCAAGGGATGACTCCTATGGAAAAAGATCCAAGAGTGCCAAGATGGCGGAGTACCTGAATGAACCAAATGATGTGACATTGCTGGTCGTGACATATCAGAGGAAGACAAGCATCCTGGCGTATGGAGTTCCACGTATTTATTATTTTAATTAATTATTTTAATTTGTTGTGTTAATTATTTGTTTTAGTTATTTGTTTTATTTTTTTATTTTGTGATTGAACTCGGGTACAAAAAAATAGGACACTGGACTATGGACACTTCCATTAAAGAAATGTAAAAAATATTAAAAGAACTGATGGACTCATGAAATTTTAATATTCTAAGGATTGAACAGTGATTTTTCAATTTTCATCTTCACAACAAGAATGTTAATTGCATTGGATTGTTACATTTTGAAAGAAGAAAAGGAGCAAGTTGGATTTTTTCCAATTGTTGCTCGGATTAGCCAAATTCTCAAAAAAAGGAGGGGATATGTAGGATTGTTTGGTGTGTTTTAGGAGTACAGCGCCACTACACAGGATCAATGTATAGCATTTTTTTCATGCAGCACCACTGCATGGGTTTGGTGCATTGCCATAATGTGGTACAGCAAGACATGTGTTATTGAGCATTTTTTTTATGCAGCGCCACTGCATGGGTTTGATGCAATTGCTTCAAGCTATGTGTTGCCAGTGCAACATATGGATATGTAAATGAAGACAGGCTACACAGGTTAAAAACAAACCATTTTCTCATTTAAAAGCGCATTTTATTGTTCATATTAAAAATGCACACATTTTTTTTTCTTTTTCGTTTGTGTGTGTTTTCTGAATGGAACATAATAATAACAAAATGAAATAGCCTGCTGCCGAAGGTCTATGAGTCGGCAGAAAGAGAGGCCCTGGACATAGCTCACCAAACGTAAATAAGTTGGTGATAAATACCACATATAGCTTACTGTCGTAGATAAGTCAGTGAGAACAGCCATGGTGGCTCTCCAATTGGAAATGTGGTGTTTCTGAAATGCAAGCCTGAGGTCTCTCTAGTGATCACACAAACAAACTAAACAAAAATAAGGGGTTCTGGATATTGTGGTCACATATATAAAACAAAGGATTATGCTCACCAGAAATACCACCAATAACGCATACCAACATAATGTATACCACTAAATGTATCAGTGTGCATAAATAATGTATGTATACTATAGTACTATATACCAAATCTAATCTGAATGCAAAGAGTGATTATTACTGAATTATTTTCATTTTGGCGGTAAGAAAATACTGCTAGGCCCCGAATCTATACAAAATACCCAACAGTATGCATTGCTGGTGTTTGTGTGCAACTATCCAAAGCGGCTCCCATAAGAATTTATAGTAATTTCAGGAATTTCAACCATATTTGGTGTTTTTTACCCAGTCCATTCTAAGATAACTTTAAAAGCCATTCTGACAGTTTGACAGTAAATTCCGTTTTTTTCTCGTGTTAGCTGGGGGAAAGTGGGATTGATATTTCATTTGAATTTTACCATTCCTGAATACCTGTTATCTCCTCCCATCTCTTTACATTGACTATTGGGGGTTGAGGGGTGGGCAGGGGGAACCTTTAACCACAGTGCTATCTGATCTGAACATGCACACAAAAGTATTATTTCTGTGCTGAATTGTTTTGCTCACTATTACTTCTTATTAATTAAAGAGATTATGCATTGTTACATCACCCCATTGGTTATTATTGTGTAACCATTAAAGCATAGTGTGATTAAATTGTAAATACATAAATAAATATTTTAACTTTGCAAACCAGCCTGATTCCTGGTTCAGTGTGACTGGGGGGGTTCCAGGAGAGGGGCGTGATATGAGTGGTATATCGTTCAGAATAAAGAATTTTTAGACCAACACAAATAAGGATTTCAGTTGTGCATTACACGCTAGGCATTGACTTAGGTGTGTGCCAGATTGAAATCACTTACAGCGTCAAGTTGCATATGCTCAAGACTTCCTTCATTTGTGTGGCCATCATTGATGCCACTGCAGTGCCTCCCAACTGAACACAAAGGTATGCAGGGTATCCAGAATTATACATTTTAGTGAAGGGAAAATATAATTTCTAATAAAAAGCATAAGTGAGCGCTAGGGCCCTTTTTTTCGTGGTAGAGCGCCGTGCAGTGGATGGGAAGCAGAGTAACTTCATAAAAAATTATACTTATATAGTAAAAATTCATCATATGTGACGTCATACTACATGGCAAATCAGAAAAACTTATGGGGGTTGTGATACATTCAAGGGGAACATCTAAGTATACTTTCTATAAGGGATCCGGTTGTGATTGGGTCTCTACTGTCAGGTGGACAACTCATGCCCACGCCTAGTGCAAGTCATCTTCGACATTTATTTGGTACACAGTACATCATTGGCTCTTACACTATAAGGCCCTTTGTTATATGGCCCTCTACAATTGGTTGCCCTGCATGTGCCCTTCAGGAACATTCAGCTCACTAGCAGCAAGTAAGCTCTTCCCCAGGTGTCAGGAAGTTGACATGACATTACCTCCCCACCCAATTATCCCATCACCTCTCATCATCCATGCCTTCTGCAATGCAGTCTGTTTTGAACTTGGCCTTGCAAAATATACTTGCTTCTGGGAATATACGGGAGTGTGAGCACGCTCCTTCATATTTCTGGAACTGCATGCCCAACTTCTATTTGCATACATAGCTTGCGTGATAGGAGACTGCAATTTGGCCCATTTTGCAGCATTTAATTGTCTTAAATGAATAAAACTTGTCACTGATGGTGTTATTTCTTTGCACCTTAAGAATGGATGATTCGGCATCCAATGTTCACTGTCTACAAGAACAGATAACCAGTTCTTGACTGCTTCAGCTTTAATATCAGTCCAGACAGCCCTTCTCGATTCTTCCACAGTCCAAGCTACTTCTTTGCTGCAACACAGCTTTCTCTTCATGGGTAAGAACTTACTAAAGCTGTGACACCAATGTCCAGCTTCTATATAATGGTTACTCCGCCTGCAGTCTATACACTACTTATAGCTAGCTTCTATGATCACTTAGTCTACTTGCGTTACTGCATCGGTACAGTTATTGAACGGCTTGTATTTTCTGAAGTGTTCTTCACACGTGCAAGCTTTATCTCGCATATGAAAGTTTACTCGATCTTCTACTTCATCATCAGATTCTATAGGGTCCATAAACTCTTTTCATCAGCCCATCTTCTTAGTGTGCCACGCTCATCTCTTGTGACGTCACCAACTTCTCTTTCTCTCATTTTCATATTCCTTCGGCAATCTCCTCCATGAGATTGTCATCTCTTCAGAGATACATCTGATAGGGTCTTCTTAATGGTTACCTTTTCTTGAAGATTCTCCGCAGAATAGTCATAACTGCTGGTGTCAAACATGTCACTATTCTGGCTTCCAACATATAGGTGTGAAGGGGCGGGTCTTCCTAGAGGGGCATTTGGCTGCTTCTCTACACTCTCCCCTCTGGTTGATTCATCGACCACATCTTCACTGGTCTCCATATTTTGGTATTTTCTTTTGAAGAAGTGCTTCAGGGATCCTGCTGAGTTTACATGTTCATCCACAATCCGGGTCGTGTAGCTGCACTGTCCATTCGGATTACAATAGACCCATCGTCCTACATAGTTCTTGTGATTTCTCGGATGCAGAAATTTCGTCCCCTCTGGTGCTACGATGCTGGCCTTTATATATTTTATGATATCTTCATCTGTGAACTCCTTGGGTCCCAACCCTGAGACGACATTGATCATGATCTTCATTCCTACTGCCTTATTTGATGTCTTGTTACACTGTGTAATTATCAGTAGCGGCTGCTATCATAGGGCGGCAGGGTGCTGCTCCCCGACCTAGGCCCCCACCAGATGTGACAGTGTTCCCCAGTAGTTAACAGATTCAGAAGACTTTCTTCTGAATCTGTTAGCATTTGGCAGCAGTGCAGGGGCGCTGTGGCGAATACCGTCCTATGGACGTGCCCTGCTGTGGCAGCTGGCCCATGATAGGAGTTTCTATTATGGGCCGGCTGCTACAGCGGGGTGCGTCCCATTTTATGCAGCTTTTCCAATAGTAGAGTGCGTGGAGATTCAAGCTCCATGCACTCTACATAACGTTTCTAATGTCTTTAAACTAGGAGGCTGGCTGGGCGCTTTAGGTGTGCCCCCGCCATCATCAAAATGTGCGCTAACAGGGCAACGAAGAAGCGATACCCTGGCCACCCAATGACATTTGAGTGTGGGGGTGGCGTGATGGCAGAGGGTGTGTGCGTGCACCAAGCTTAGCTGCCCAGAGAATAGCAATGCTAACTCCGGTAAGTTAACTATTGGCAACGAAAATGCACAAGAGAATTTAATGTGGAAAAAGTGCATGCAAGGTGTCGTGGAACAGTGTGGAGGGTCGCTGAAGAGTGCTTCTGTGTCGGCAGTGCAGCAGGCCCGGTGACAGGCACCTTTTTTTCATGTGTGCCGTTCGGGCTGCAAGGTTCGTGGAAGGCACCTCTCAGGGAGAGGGGAGTGGAAGTCCTTTGAAGTCTTTTGTGGTGGCTGCCTAATCTAAGCCACCACTGGTTGCACTACGATTCATTTTAAACGCAGGTCTCATTTTCTATTGAAGCAAGGGGCTGTAGTATGCGGTATCCTAGTACGAGACGATAACTTTGCAGTATACAAGACATGTATTGTTGCTGAAAGTTTCATTCTTTAAAAAATAACAGGTAATGTTTGGGGTTTGCACCGAGGATCGTTGTCTCCAAGACAGGCAGTTAGGCACTACGTCAGAGGTATGTTTGCAACCTTCTGCCACAAGCTCGAATCCGGCATGCACAGACAGCCCCTCCGTCTTCTGGAGATGGAACACTGAGTACCATTAAATCACGCAATAATAGCCCCTACTGCTAACGCATGAGGTGCCGGAGCAGGAGGACCTATATATGACGAATGATGCACTGCATACAAACATGACACTTTGGCATGTTAGTACTAAAATAGACAAAGTAGCAGCATGATTTCATATGGCAAACACAATGATATGAATAGCCTCAAGGCATTTGAATTTTAGCATCTGACAATGTTGTTTCAGGCTGCTGCTGAAAGATATGGCCCACCATAGTACTGAGAGATACCATACGCTGCATGACCTCCATGGGTGTTGTGGTGAATTAATAGATGTGCTAGAACTCTGGCAATAAGAGAGCAGTGTAAGCAATCTTACTAGTCTTGTCCCCAAGAAGGCTGTAATTGAAGACATCCTACTCTTCATCTCCGTAAGGGGTGAGTAGTTGAAAACATTTTACACTTCACTTTATTAAAACGTAGCCAAGCAACAATTATTTTGTGGTCTGAGCTACATTTATGATCAAGCGTATTCACGTATGAATAATTTTATGAAAACTCAGCTGAGGAGTAATACCTCTGTCTGCAGTCTGGTTTGGCCCAAGACTTAAGTTATAATGCTGGGCCCCAGCGCTGTTACTGGCTGATGCAGCCTTGCCCCAGCAGCAGGTATTATTGCTATTAGCACTCTGGGTGGGGTAAATCGCTCAGGTGCTAATAGAAAATCTAGGTGAACTTGAAAGACTATTGGGCGAGGGGAAGGCACCATTCTGCACTCTGGGAGATTATAGTAGGGTACGTGATGAGACAGAATGGAGAAGGCCTGCCTTCAGTCGCTCGATTTATGAACACTCAGCGTGTCCTTCACTGAAGTCTTGTTCAAACCAAGCATTGGCAAAGCCATTGAAGGCCTCTTTGAAACAAGCATTGGCAAAGCCAACATTTTTGGCTCGTGCATAAGATTGAAGCTTTTGCCAGACACTGCTATTAGATGTACAAGTACTCATGCCATTTTACCCCTGCTACCAACAATGGCTGTGGGTTTGACAGTAAATTGCCCATCTTGGAAGCAATTTTTCAAAAATGTTCATGCCGGAAATACCCCCACACCCTCCTTGACATGGGGTGAGCTTGCTCTCTCTCTGCACTAACTCACAAATTTGGCGTGCAAAATTTCTGCCCCACTGGCCTTCAAAGTCACCAGCCACTACTGGTAATTATTATCCTAATCACACAGAATCCAAACATCACCATCACTTATACTGCTCCAAGAAACTTGAAGATGTTCGCCATGAGAACATAGGTGCCCACCAACCGTCATCTGCAATGTCCTCTGTCTCGTCTTCCATCTGGTTGTGCAGTTTTGTCAGCAACGTTATGCCCTCTGTCAAGGTTCCATTCTCATCCTCATGAGAAGGTGTGCAAGTACGACATTATGGGCCGATTTTGGCACAAACTCCTCCTTCCATTGAGTGATCATGTCAAGTGCATATCTATTCTTTAGAGTCATCATTCTTATGGCCCTCAACTCTTCTATGACATCATTGAATCCCTTTGTAGTGGAGTTGATGGTCTGCAGAAGCTCCCATCTGGTAATCTACAACCATTTAGCATTAGCCATCATCTGGATCCCAGGCATAAAGTTAGTTATAAATATTGCAGCAGTTTGGCTAAACAACCTGTGCTCATGAGTTATAGCGTCAAATGCTTTTCTACTGATTTAGCTGCAAAATATTTCTCCCTCTTGTTTGATTGAGAAATTGAAGCAATCTTCTCCTTCTTCAATGGTCATCGGCTTTCGGAAATTCTCTAATGTTTAGGTCACTCTGAGGAATCACTAATGCTGGAACATGGATGAGCACCAAGGAACACACCACTCCCAATCCTTGAGCAGCTTCATGTAGGCCCTGGGCCTACAAGCCCAATATCGATCCATCAGGACAGCTATCCTGCTCCCATTCTATTAACGTCAACTGTGGTCATGCAGAGCATGTTATCTCCCACATGCTTCTTTCCATGTCTCTGGAAGCACAACGTTGCATCCGCCAATGGGATCACAACCATAGGACTTGATTCATCTTCTACCCATATCAAGAGCTTGGCATGGTTGGCCCGTGACTTCAAACATCCATTGTTCACTCTTTGAACCTCTTGTAAATATTCTGGCTTTAGTAGATGAGTTGCACGGGATATCAGTCTTCTTCCCATAATTTCTTGTATTTCACTCATCCTTAGACTAAGACCTGTGTTCTTTATCCAGGTGATCCAGCCATTTTCGTTTTATCAGAGCAGTCAATTTTCTTCATCTCTGCCACGACTACCTCTTCCTGTCCGTTCACCCGATACATAAGCATCTTGCTATTCCATCCAGGTTCTTTTTCCTTCTTTGTAGTCTTGATATATTCATCCTGGAATGTAAACAACCATTTCTCTCTCCATCACAAAGTGGCCCAACTTCTTTGAATTTGCCTCTGGTCATGCATGCCATAATATGAATGAGGCATCTGGCAAAGTTTTCTGAAACCTCACTAGAAATAAAAGTCTGTGCTGCATTCATGCCATAAAGTATGAGAGCGCAGACATAGCAGCTTTCCTTAGATGCTCTCTCTCCCTCCTTTCTCATGTGCTGACATCACATGTTATTACCCAAGTGTGCTGTATTATCTGGATAAGTGTTTATCCCTTCATTATCTTCCTCTGCACATCTCCTAACTCTTCCATATGCAAGGTTTGTGTACTGACCACGAAGTGAATAAAAAGTTGTTTTCATAGTGGGGAGAGCCAAAGGGACATCTGCTTTATTTGGACCAATGGGATAGAGAGTGTTAAACAGGAGAAACAGAAAGAGACAAGGTGTGATTTTAGCGGTGTTGTAAGAGGATTCAATTCAACACTACAGCTAAGTCAATGCCTAGTCTGGGATACTGAATGGAAACCCTTATTAATATATCTTTATGTCCAGTTCATGAGTTCTGGATGACTACCCCTATATAACACCCCTCTCTTGGAATCCCCCTGACCCCACTGAGCCAAGAAGTAGTTCTGTTTTGCAAGTTAAAAGGTTTATTTGAGAATTTAAAAAATATATATATATAGCTATCAACAATGCCTGACGCTGTGGGCGTATCAACAGGGTTTTCCGTTATGTTGTCCACCCCACTCGAACCCTGAGAGTCTTCAAGTTCCCCTTCCTCCTCACCTGATGATGATGAGAAGTCCAACTTCTTTCCGCGGGATCGGCGAGTAAAAGTCTTCCTCTTCTTGTGTAGATAGGGTCGGCCTCGGGAGGAAGCCACTGCGATCCTTTGGGAATGGATCAGCGGTGACTCCCCCCCGTGACAGACAAGCGAGGCAAGGGGAAAAGCCTTACAGCACAAAAACCCCTTCGGAGTGTAGATATCCGATGCAGCGGAACGAGAGGATAATCCAAGACCAGCTGGATAAGGGATACCGGAAAACCCGGTAAGGGCTCCGCGAGATGAGTAGAGAGAACAGAAACTGAATGGAATCAATAAGGGGGGGAGCCAGAGAGAGAGAACTCAAAAGAGGCTAGGCAGGAGAAGAGAAGGGAGGCGAGCAATCCAAGCCCCCAAGTGAAATAACGGGGCGCAGGCAAGAGAGGGACGAGAAGACAACTGAATGAGAGAGGTACGCAGGGGAAAATAGGACAGGAGCGGAACACCGCCAAGCGAGAGAACTGATGAGCGCTAGCAACGTAGAGGAATCAGAAGTTGCAACGCGCCGAGCCGCCGAGCGTAAACAGGGAAATACACTCGGCGGTGGCCATGATGGAAAGGACTAGACCGCTAACAGAGCTTGGGAGCACAACGTGGTGGCACAGTCGGACGGCCGCCATGTTTCCACCTCTTCCATAAACGCCAGGAACCTGCGGTTGTGACAGTATGCCCCCCTCGAAGTCGGGTTCCCCCCGGCTTGCTGGGATGTAATCTGTGAAACTGACGTAGCAAACGGGAAGCATGCACATGGGTCTGAGGTTCCCAGGTATCCTCAGATGAAGGATAGACTTTCCAATGAATAAGATATTCAAGGTGACCTCTGTGGTAACGAGAATCCCAGATGTGGGAGACCTTGTATTCCTCAGAGGTGGGAGCAGGCAAAGTGTGGAGTTTGGGCGTATTCTGTTTTCTTTTCCCTGATATGAAGGGACGTAATTGAGAGGTATGAAAGGTCGGATGAATGCGACTAAGATTCTTAGGCAGTCTGAGGCGATAAGCTACCGGATTGATTCTGGATAGGACTTCAAAGGGACCAATGAATCGGGGAGATAGCTTAGAAGGATGTACCCAGCGGGGCAAAAACTTGGTGTATAGCATGACCTTGGAACCTCTGTTCCAATCTGGTACAGGTCTCCGGTGTTTATCAGCTTGTAGTTTGTTACGGGTGTTGGCCTTTAGAAGACTTTGGTTAGCGGTGTTATGGGCTTCCTTCAATTTAGACAGAGAGGTTTCTAAGGATGGTATGGGAGTCTCAGTCCAGAAGGTGGGTACTATAGATTTAGGATGGTACCCATATGTACAAAAGAAAGGGCTGATCCCAAGTGCGCTGTGTACAGAATTGTTATAAGCGAACTCAGCTGTTGGTAAGAGGGAAACCCAGTTATCCTGTTGTTGGTTAATGAAACACCTCAAATACTGCTCGAGGGTCCCGTTTAGCCTTTCCGTCTTCCCGTTAGTCTGTGGGTGGAACCCAGAAGACAGAGCCCTTTCGATACCCAGCAGTTTGCACAAGGCAGTCCAGAATTTTGAGGTGTATTGGCTCCCACGGTCAGACACGATCTTTTTGGGGGGACCATGCAACCTGAAGATATCTTTCATGAAGACTTCCGCCATAAGGGAGGCCGAAGCTATCCTGGGTAAGGGGGAAAAAATGAGCCAACTTCGAGAAGGAGTCCACAGTTACCATGATACAGGTACAGCCCTGGGAAACCGGTAGATCTACGATGAAATCTGTAGAAATGCGCTTCTGGGGGCCTGAGGGAATCACGTCTTGTTGAAGCAGGCCAAGAGGACTTCGAGTGGAATGTTTATTTTGCATACAGGTCAGACAGGTCTGGATGTATGCCTGAGTATCGGCTCGCATACCGGGCCAGTAAAAGGATCTCTGCAGTAATTCCAAAGTCCCTCGTAAGCCTCTATGCCCTGCCACCTTCGAGTCGTGACACCACAGGAGAGCTTGTATTCTGAGGTCCTGTGAAGGAAGGATGAGCCTCCCTGGAGTGAAGTACAGACCGTCCCTCCGACCCACCGGAGTCCTCCCCACTTGCAGGAGCGTTTCTTCTGGGGAAAGAGATCTTTCCCTCACTTCTTCCAAGAAATACGATACAGCGGAAATGATCTTGATATGAGGAAACATGAGCTCTTTCTCGTATCCCGGAGAGGTCTCATCTCTGCGAGATAAGGCGTCAGCAACCTGGTTTTGGGTACCAGGTATGTATGTGATGAGAAAATGGAACTGTGCAAAGAAATGCGCCCATCGGGCTTGTCTGGTGTTATAACACTCTTGTTGACGTAGGATCTGTAGGTTCTTGTGATCAGTACGTATCAGGAACGGGTGTAAGCTTCCATGAAGAAGATGCCTCCATTCTAGACAAGCCAGTTTCATAGCTAAGAGCTCCTTTTCTATGACGGAGTAGTTCAGCTGACTAGGGTTCAGAGTCTTGGAGAAATAGGCGATGGGATGTTCTTTGCCCTGATTTGATTGTAGGAGAACGGCGCCAACCGCACCCGCGGAGGCGTCGGTCTCAAGAATAAATGGTAGCAGTTGGTCCGGCTGTCTCAGAATAGGGGCAGAACAGAACCTTCTTTTCAGGCAGATGAAACTCTCCTCGGCTTCCCTGGACCAGCGAAAAGGCATGGAGGCTTTCTTTAGTAAGGCGGTGATAGGCAGAGTGAGTCTGGAAAATTCGGGAATAAACTTCCGGTAAAAGTTGGCCAGTCCCAAAAATCTTTGAATCTCCTTGACCGACGAAGGGGAGGGCCAGCCTAGAATAGCTTCGACCTTCTTGGGATCCATGGTGATCCCCTCGCTGGACAAAATAAACCCCAGATAGGAGACGGAGGATTTGGCAAAAGCACACTTTTCCGGCTTGACCAATAAATGGTGTCGCTGCAGCCTGTGTAATACTTCCTTCACATGACGAGTATGCTCTTCGGGCTGACGGGAGTAAACCAAAATATCGTCTAAGTAGACAATGGTGTTTTGGCCCAGGAGATCAGAAAATATACGGTCCATAAACCTTTGAAAGATTGAGGGAGCATTGACCAATCCGAAGGGCATAACCTGATTTTCGAACAGCCCATAGGGAGTGCGGAAAGCCGTCTTCCATTCGTCCCCGGTCCTGATGCGGAGCAGATGGTAAGCATTACGTAGGTCAAGTTTGGAAAAAACTACTGAGCCTTGGACGGTCTCCAGGATCTACGAGATGATGGGCATAGGGTACCGGTCCTTGATGGTAAGTTGGTTAAGGCCTCGGTAATCGATACAAGGTCTTAGATCCTTGGAGTCCCTCTTGGGAATGAAGAATAGAGATGCTCCTGCTGGTGATCTGGAAGGTCGGATAAGTCCGTTGGCTAAGTTGTCATCTCAGTAGCGTCTAAGGACTTCCTTTTCCGACAAGGAAAGGGGATACATCCTACAAAACGGAACCAGAGCCTGAGGGACTAAGTCTATCCTACAGTCCTCAGGCCGATGAGGAGGAAGTTCCATGGGTTGTTGGTCTTTGAACACTGTGGCATACTCCTGAAGACAGCTTGGGATACAATGGATCGTGCTCCTCTCAGGGGCACACCCCGTCTTGACGCTTTCGAACAAGGGTCCTGGAAGACACTTCTCCTGGCAGTAATCAGAATGAAAACTTAGAAGATTTGCCGACCAATCTATGGTAGGGTTGTGTCGTCGGAGCCAACCAATCCCCAAAATGACTGGGAAATGAGCTGCACGAATGATATGAAAGCTCAGTATTTCAGTATGTTGTTGAATGGATACCCGTACCTCCTCTGTGGTGTGGGTAATGAGGCCGGAGCACAGAGGGGTACCATCTACTCCCTCTACCTTCTGGTCTTCCTTCTTGGCTATTCTGCGAAGGCCTACCTTGTCGGCCCATAGGGTGTCCAGGAAGTTCCCGGCTGCTCCACAATCCAGCAGAGCCAGGGTCTCCATTTCCTTTCCTCTGAACTGAAGCTGGACGGATACCACCATGAGACGTTGGTCTTCCGAGGGTTGGGCAGAAGTAACTGAAAGAGTGACGTAGGAACTGGGAAAAGCCCCTCAGTAGTCTGTCCTGCCAACTACCGAGGGCATTCGTTTCCCGGACGTCTGCGGGGTACATCGGGGCAGTCTCTCAAAAGGTGTGTGGAGGAGCCACAGTATAGACAAAGGCTACCCTCCCTTCTCCTCTTCTTCTCTTCCGCTGTCAAGGGCGCTCTGGTTGCTCCTTTTTGCATAGGTTCTTCCCGGGTGGATGGACGAGCGGCAGGTGAGGAGGTTGATGGGTGAGTCTCGGGGTAAGAGCTGGAGTTGCGGTTCTTTCTCTTTTCATTCCTCCGTTCAGTCAACCGAAAATCTATCCGTACAACAGCCTTTATGAGATCTGAGAAAGAATCGGGGCGAGGGATCCTAGCGAGCTCGTCCTTCAGCTCTTCGCGCAAACCCCTCCTGAAGATGGTGTATTGAGCCTCTTCTTGCCAGCCAGCTTCTGCCGCCAGTCTTTTGAAGGATGATATGTAAGTAAGTAGGTCAGAACTACCCTGACGAACATCCAACAGGTCTTCACTAGCCAAGTGAGCGCTTTCAGTGCGAAGAAATGTCTGCTTGAGAAGATCCTTGAATGCTACAAAGTTCTGTAACACTGGGTCGGACTGGGACACCAATGGGGTAGCCCACGCTAGGGCATTACCAGTCAGGTGTGTGATCATAAACCCCACTTTAGCATGATCGGAGGAAAAGGTGTTCTGTCTGAAAGCGAAATGGATATTACAAGCTTCCAAGAATTCTTTGACTCTTTTCTCTGATCCATCGAATTTGCCTGAAACCAGAGGCAAAGGAGGTAAATCTGTGACTTGCTGTTCTCTGGTGGTAACTCTCTGTTGGAGAGCGGTATTTGCCATCTTAAGGGCTTGAACTTCCAGGTTTAAGTTTTGTACCGCCGCGACCAATTCTTGAAGTTGCTGGGGAGATGCCATGTCAGTATTTTGGTGTTGCAAGCTATCAACAATGCCTGACGCTGTGGGCGTATCAACAGGGTTTTACGTTATGTTGTCCACCCCACTGGAACCCTGAGAGTCTTCAAGTTCTCCTTCCTCCTCACCTGATGATGATGAGAAGTCCAACTTCTTTCCGCGGGATCGGCGAGTAAAAGTCCTCCTCTTCTTGTGTAGATAGGGTCGGCCTCGGGAGGAAGCGACCGCGATCCTTTGGGAATGGATCAGCGGTGACTCCCCCCCGCGACAGACAAGCGAGGCAAGGGGAAAAGCCTTACGGCACAAAAACCCCTTCGGAGTGTAGATATCCGATGCAGCGGAATGAGAGGATAATCCAAGACCAGCTGGATAAGGGATACCGGAAAACCCGGTAAGGGCTCCGCGAGATGAGTAGAGAGAACGGAAACTGAATGGAATCAATAAGGGGGGGGAGCCAGAGAGAGAGAACTCAAAAGAGGCTAGGCAGGAGAAGAGAAGGGAGGCGAGCAATCCAAGCCCCCAAGTGAAATAACGGGGCGCAGGCAAGAGAGGGAAGAGAAGACAACTGAATGAGAGAGGTACGCAGGGGAAAATAGGACAGGAGCGGAACACCGCCAAGCGAGAGAACTGATGAGCACTAGCAACGTAGAGGAATCAGAAGTTGCAACGCGCCGAGCCGCCGAGCGTAAACAGGGAAATACATTCGGCGGTGGCCATGATGGAAAGGACTAGACCGCTAACAGAGCTTGGGAGCACAACGTGGTGGCACAGTCGGACGACCGCCATGTTTCCACCTCTTCCATAAACGCCAGGAACCTGCGGTTGTGACAATATATCACACTTTATAAAAAATTAATAATTGAATATCACTCGTAATCTGAGCAGTAATCAATAATGGATAGTGTGGCACTAGCACACTTCTTTATAATCAATGATGAGTGGTTATAGGATAGATAAGATAGCAACAATACTTTTATGGTTTCAAATGGATGCAAGGTGGAATGAAAATGCAGTACAGAAAATAACTTGATAGGATTTCAGCAAAAGACAATTTAATCACTTTCTTGGACAATTCACCCCCCCTTTTTGCAGTGTAAGGCGATGAAGAGGAAAGCACACAGTTCTCAGAAATGCAATCAAATGTAATTCAGTTCACCCCAACAAGCTTAGAGAAAACAGGTATGAGTTTGAAATACAAGCAAAATGCTTTGAATATGGTGACAATGAAGTGAGGAATATGCTATAAATGGTTTTAATTCCCTTCAGGAGGTTCAGGGTGAGTGGTATCTAGTTAATATGAGTTCAGGCTCACTCTAGCAATGATTCAGGGATGGTTCTTAAGAGGCAAACGAAATTTAGCAGTTCAGGCAACTGCAGCTATCTTTTTACAAGTAAAGAAATCGGGCCACATCGCAAATCGTGGCAAAATTCGCGAGTGCGAGAATCGTGATTACGGCAGAAGTATAAGGAGTAGCAAGTGAGTTCTAGGCTTGCTGGAAAGCTGAGATTCTAAGCTTTCAGAGGAAAGTTAAACCAAGTTCCTAGCACAAACGGTTCCAGAGATACGGATGATTAAATAAAGGTAGTTTTTTGGATTTGAAATTTTTAAAGTTCAAAGTGACAGGTTACAGCTTGCAGCTAGAAAACGACAGGTGACAGCTTTGCAAATGACAGGTGACAGTTAGGAGGCAGTTCTGGTTAGATTAAAATAGATTGAATTATATTATTTTAACTAAGCGATTGGTTCTGCACAGTTCTGCTAGGTACTCACAATATATTTTGAAATGGGCCTCCCCACGGATCTGGTCAGGTTTTGGACTGGACTCCGGTTCTGGTCTCGGCACTTCACAGTGATCTGGGTCAGCTCTCTGGTTCTGCTAACAGCGGTCTGGGTCACTCTGGATCTCTGGCCTCTGGTTCTGGATACTGCTCTGCTTTCTCTGGGTACAGCACTGCTTCTGGATCTTTCTGCACAGCTTTCTCTGGACCCAGCGCTGATATGCACGGCTCCTGGATGCTGCTACCGCTGTTAGGTTTGCTGGATGCTGAGGCCTACTGAGAAGAGTTCTCAGTTTGTGGGTTTAGGCCCTTGCTTTGAGTTCTGAATCAAGATCTTTGGAGTTTTAAAGTCTAAGTGTTGAATCTGGTATCTTCTGGATGGTGTATGGTCCAGCAGAGCGCGTTGCAGCAACGGGATTTGAATGTCCCTACCTGTCCCAGCAGTCTCTTTTTATGTGTTTTGCAAGTGGGTGGAGAGGCTAGCTTTCTAGGCCCAACCCCTTCAGAGTTCTGATAGGTTGGAGAATTCTTTGCGTTCTCACTGGAGAGCAAGATTGTGTGTCAGAATGATGTCATTTAATGGCTTGCAGAAAGGACACTCCCTTGTCAAATTGCACACAAATCTATATTTGATCAAAATACACATTTCTCAAATACATAGTGGTTTGTCATTGCATGTACATATTACCTATCACATTAGGTATACTCTGTTCAAACTCTGCTCTTCCTGAGGGCTTGCATTAAAAAATGGCAACTTATTTTCGATTTTAGTGGGTTATGCAACCTTGGTTCTTCATTAAAAATTATACACATATACACGGCCTGTCCTTACATACTCCAGTAAATTCCCATGTCTCTAGCTTAAACACAGAGTCTGTAGTATCCATAAATAGCGGGGTTTTGCCCCAGAACATCACACAAATTCCCAACGCGTCTTAAAACGTGCACAGAAAATTCACAAGAATTATGGTATAATTTAAATAATTTTGACAAGTCCGCACTGTGAGTTATACATCTTTCTTAGAATTATATTCTGGCCAACAGGGGTGTGTCTTTTCAGGTCACATGGTGTAGAAACCAGTTTATCCAGTTTCTGCCAAGCTCAGAGACCCTGCCCCTCCCAGCTTCTGCCAAGAGGAAGCTATTTTACGGTCCCCCTAATAAACCATCTGCCTGGGCCCTGGAAGGCCCATTGTTCAAGAGGAAGCCATTTATGGCCTCCCCCCAATAAACCCTCTGCCTGGGTCCTTTGTTTAGTCTCTAGCAGTCCCTTGGTAATTCAATCAGAGAGGGGTAACCTCCCCTCAGAATGCAGCCAGGCCTGAGAACTGCTGTGGATCCAGTTTCAATCCAATTGGGGGGAAGTTGTCAGACAGAATCCAGTTCCTTAAGCCAGGCCCCAGCTAATGTCACTTTTAGTTACCCAGTTTTCTGCATTCAAATAAAACTAACAATGTTTACATATGCAGCTAGAATGCTGATTATAAGTTCAACACTATGACATTTTAACAGTGACAAACTATGTGGCAGTCACAAGTCTGTCCCTCAGTTTATTTACACATTTCGATTTTTGGTAATTTTGAATCCAGTTTCAGTTTAAGCCACTGCAGACCTGCAGAGCTCAGCCAGTCTTGTTATAAACCTTCAAGTCACTTCAGAATATAACTTTACATTGTATCCACCTCTCAGTAAGTCTTTCTTTGGCCTGCTTTGGGTTCATGTATTCAGTTTTACACAAATGTCTGGTGTTGTTTTAAAACCCCGGATTTCTGATAGTGGTGAGTACTGGTAATGCAACCATTTTTGGGATTTAAGAAAATGAATTCCCCACATTTCTAGGTTGCTTTTGGCAATCAGCATTGCCATTCCCAATGGTTTCAGGCTACTATGTGGGTAGTCCAATGGTGGTTTCAGGCAGTGCCCTTCTGTGCCCATAACATCGGCAAAAATGGGTGGCAGCCTATTCTTCATGCATTTCCCTGGGCCTTTTCTGGGAAGCTCTGGCCATCATGAGGTTTTCAATGCCAGTAATGCACAGTTTTTGTGGTAGGGCTCGGATGCATGGGTAAAAACATCCCACAGTGTCTACTGTGCACAATATCATGGACATCCACCTCTCTCTCTATCTTGGGATTGGCCGGGCTTGTGCACTCCCTAAAATTGTACTAGTTTTAACATTCCTAATTTTTACCATTGTCATTTAAGGAAAAACACTATTATTCCTGCAACAGCAATATCTCTTCTATTATTTCTATGTGTGAATATCAACATCTCTTCTGACAAGAGCAGGATAAGCTTGAAGGATACATACAAAAACATTAAACACAATCCTATGCACATCCCCGTCGGTTAGAACCATGGAGCTAACCAAATAGATACTCAGTGAGAAATGCATCTGGATATTGCTCTTGTTTCCAATCTTCAAACTGGAAATCAAGTTCAGGCATATTGTGATACATCAATATTTTTCTAAAGTTCATTTTTCAAAAGATTCCTAAGGCTCTCAGCAAGGGTTTGGACTCCCTCTCTAATATCTATAAGGAGTTTCCCACAGAGCCCTAATCCATATGTAAAATCTGCATTGTTATCTGATTGCCTTATCGTCCTTCTTCTTCATCATCGATCAAGTCTGCACATGCTGAAATTCTTCTTCTTGTCTTCAGGATCAGCAACGGTGTCGCCGTTATATGGTTTTATATCAATCAAATGAAGCCAAGCTCATCTGCCTTGGACGTTTACTGCTGATGGAGTTATTCTTTCAACACAAAAGGGGTCATGGAAACGTAGCTTGTGCCACTTTTTGGTGACATTCTTTCTCAAAACCGTCTCACCAACAAATAATTTAGGTGTCAATAATAGTTCAGCAGAACAGGTTGCTGGATTGTCTTCATCTGTGTTCTGTGACCCACCCCTCTGACGCTTGAGTTGATCTGAAATGAGAGAGATGCTAGAGGTCATACATGTCAAATATTTATTCAAGTCATCACCTAACAGTTTCGCTGTACTCTGGTCATCACTTCTACTTCTCGATGGAGGTGTAAGAGTCATTCTCATTCACCTTCCTGTCACTAGTTCATGTGGCGTGAGGTGGTGGTCCAATCTAGGGTAATTCTGTAGGGCATTTAAAGCTAAGGGCCGGTAATATAGCCATCCCTTCTTCAAAGTCAGCTTGATTTTGGAAATCTTTTCTTTAAGGAGGCCATTGAGTCTCTCACATGCTGTTTGCTTGCGGGTGATAAGCAGAAGAAAACGTGTGTTTAATTCAATAATAGTACTATCTGTTCAAAGACTTCATTAACAGAATGCAGCCCATTATTGGATCTCATCACTTCAAACACACCCCATCTTGGAAAGACTGCATGTACTAAAAACTTTGCTGCACAAGTGGTGCTAGGGTGTGTACATGGACCTGCCTCAATGCCCCTAGATAGGGGACACACCACAACTATCATATACCTATATAGTTTACATACTTGCAGCATATCAACATAGTCAATATGTAAATGCTGAAAAGGACCACTTGGTCGAGGAATGACTCCTCTAATTGTTCTCAGTGTGTGCCCAGCAGTACATTTCTGACACAAAATGCAGTTCAAAATAAAGAATGCAACATGTTCTAACAAATTTGGAATGAACCAGTCTTCTGCAATCGTTGAACCAGTCTTCTGCAATCGTTGCAATGAGACTATCCCTAGTTAAATGCGCGGGAAAATGCAGTTTTTCTAGCACGATCTTTACCAATGCTACTGGCATCACAAGCTTTCCAGTGCTATCCTATCACCATAATGCTTCTGTGTGAGATAAGGAACTCCCCCTTTACTCCCATAATTCCTGCTCTTCCTGTGGTGCACTTCCTTGAATCTCCATTAACTGGGTTTTTGGCAGATAATTAAACCCGTCTTGCATTATCATGACTGTAACTACTTTCTCCCTTACACTTGGAGTATCAAATCATGAAATATCTGGAAAATATGCAACTCTTTCGGATTCTACTTCTGTGGCTTCATTCCTGCAAGAGATAAAATCTGTTTTCTTAGTATGCGCAGCACATTCATTGATCGCTATGGCCACTGGGAGTTGTATTGCCTTAATAAGCCTGTCCAAAAAGGATGCGTGTTGCACTGGAGTGCCATCCACTCGGAGGTGGCCCCTCCTTTTCCAACATTCTAGCCCTGCGTTTACGGTTGATGTCACATAGGCGGAGTCACTGTACACCGTCACTTCCTGTCCTGCATGCTTTTGGAGCATGACAATAAGCGCCACTAATTCTGCTGCTTGTGTTGAAAAATTAGATGGTAGCCTTGCACTTGCTACAACTTCAAATTTCCCATTTAATCTGTGCCTCACTACAGCTGCACCCAAATGTCTTTCCCGACTTGTCCGATCAATTTTCGAAGAACCATCAATAAAAAGAATGTCCCCTCCTGACAGAGCATTTTCTTTCACACAAGGTATATCATCATATAACTCAATATAATTTGTGCAGTCATGCACATGATAGCCTTCTACTACTGGCTCAGCTACAAATGTGGCAGGATTTACTATTTTACATCTGACAATTTTAATCGTAGGATTTAAAATCATAACTTCATACGCAGAAGCTCGCTCGGATGTCAATGTACTATTGGGTTTCTCTAAAATAGCAAAAAAGCATGTTCCATAAAAAGCCCATTATAATGCTTGTGGATTTCCCAAATGCGAACGCGGTGGCTGCAATGACTGTCCAAAAGGAAAGTGTCTTTTCATAAATGGGTCTAACATCCCACTATAATACGGAAGAGGTTTGTACCCCAATGTAGTCATCTGTGTAAGCACTGCTTTCATGACTGTCCCATTCGTGTGCAAGAATAAGAAAAACTCCTAAGCATAATTAGGCATTCCCAAAACAGGGGCTGTGCAAATTGCTTTCTTCAACTCCTCAAACCCTTCCTCCATTTCCTCAGTCTATTCTATGTTTTCCTTGTTTATCTGTGCTTTCTTTAGAGCCTGCAAGAGAGGTTTTGTATACACGCTTTAGTCAAACAACCAGGCTCTAACATAATTACATAGCCCAAAAAGTGTTGCATTTGTCTCAATGTGTGTGGTTTTGCAGTTTTCATAATTGCCTCAGCTCTTTCAGGTGTCACCTTTTTTCCCTCATGTGAGATCAACGTCCTATGTATAACACATCTTCTTGACAGTACTGTACTTTCTTTCTTGTTGTCTAACTTGTATCCCTTGTCTGCCACGATAATCATCAACTGAATCGAGTCCTGTTTGCACTCATCTTCTGTCGTGCTACAAATTAAAATGTCATCTACATATTGTATCACTGGACTCTTTAAATCAATATTGCCTAAGTTCATCTGTCGTACTCTATTAAAGATCGATGGAGACTCAGAGTACCCTTGAGGCAGCCTTGTATGATTCATACAAGTCTGACGGAACGTAAATGAATACAATAATACCCCGTGATCACCATTTTCTCCTTGCCTCTATTCAATACTCTCTCACAGAATTTAACTTGTCTCCTTATGTGAACCTGTTCACACAGAACCTTTTAACCCCCATTGGAGTGTGACACAACTTCTTCTGAGCTCCCTTGAGCCAGGTTTCTCAGGCATTACTCTCTCTATCTTCACACAATATTTCCTAATACCTCAACATAACCACAACCCCATCCCCTTAATTTTCCATTCCCCTTAGTCTACCCACCATTTGTCCATTAATTGACTCAAAGCCCTTGGTATCATCTCCTCCTCCTCCGACCTCCGAACAACCACTTCCCCTTCCCTCCGCAGAGCACCCATGGAAACCAGGCAGGGATTTTGTCAAAGAGGGACCCTGCCACATTCTTGGTTCTTCTGTTCAAGGGGAACATCTAAGTAGGCTTTCTATAAGGGGTTGTGTTGTGGGTCTCTGCTGTCACGTGGACAACTTATGCCCACCCCCAGCGCAAGCCATCTTCAACATTTATTAGATACATGGTACATCATTGACTCTCAAACTTTGTTATATGAACCTCTTCAAATGGTTGGCACACTGGTGCCCTTCTGGGACATTCGGCTCACTAGCTGCACGTAAGCTCTACCCCAGGTGCCAGGAGGTGGACATGACGTTACCTCCTCAACTAATTAGCCCATCATCCCTTATCACCCATTCCTTCTGCCATGCAGCTTGTCTTTGACCTTGGCCTTGCAAATTATCCCTGGTTCTGAGAATATACAGGAGTGGGAGCATGCGCTATCATAGTTCTCGTACTGCATACCCAACATATATTTCCATCCATAGCTCACGTGACAGGAGACCACAATTCAGCCCATTTTGCAGCATTTAATTGTCTTAAATGACTAAAACTCAGCACTCAGGGTGTTCTTTTTTTGCACCTTGACACATTGCCATAATTGTCTCATATATTCCCTCATCTGCCTCCCTTGACAATGGATACTGTCTACATAGGGTAATACTGTGCCTGGCTTCAGATTTATACATACTGCTACTATGCTCTTCAAAAGCCCTACATCAGGGGGGTTGTCTGTCCATAATGTGCTTGGAACCTGTAACAAATCCTTCTCTAAAAGTACAGACATACATTTAGCAATGAGTATAGGTCAAGGGACATTCCTATGCTGGATCATTATTTGACAATGGTATATAAACCTCCAACATTATGTCACCTTTATTATCAGCATCCTCGAACAGCTGCCAATCTGACACTGTAATAAGTGGTTGGGTCGGCTCAACACATAAACATGTGTGCCACTCATCTCCCTCCTCATCAGTGCCTATCAATACTACCTTATAATCCGCAATCAATACCCGCTCCAAAACTAACATGATAATTGTCCCCAGAGCAATTTTTTGCGGCAGAGCTGGGTTAAAAAATAACATTCAGGGGTTTCTCTCCATGTTTTTTTCCTAATGCCTGCCACCCAACTCAGTAACACAGTTGCTCCATTTTTTAAACCGATCTGGGTACAAAGGTACTCGTGTATTGGTGCCATCCCTGTGCAATGCTTGTATTATCACCAGGACTCTAGCATAACAGATTCCTGGTGTGGAGCACGCCACCCATTCCTCTGAGAATGAGATTGTCATATTCAACTCACTTAAAAGATCCCTGCCTAACAAGTTCACTGGAGTTGCAGTTCAAAATATTAACAGGGCCAATACCTCTTTGTTATTTACCCTAAGTCTTCCGTAAATGGAACCAAATGTATTGCCCCAAAGAATCCTTGCAAATCCATTACCAATCCTGATAATGGAAAGTGCCCTTCTTTTATGCATGATTTTGTTTCAAATGTGTCAACCATAAAACAAATGATTTGTTAACTATTTCTTCACCTACTAAGGGTTAATCTTCCAGGTTGGCAGTAACTGATAGGACTGGGCAAACTAAAGCTCTCTGTGAGCTGTCCTAGTCTGGGTATGTGTTCAACCCAGGGAACACAAAGGGATTACCACCCACCACACTTGCCCCGTTATATGATGTCACTGTGCAAATCGGCAAAGCATTTTTGTCCCACACTTGTGCTGTTAACTGTGGTGGGGGGGCTGTTTTGGATGTTAGTTCACATACACTTGTGTGCTATTGGGCACTGGAAAGTGCATCTTTGGTGGTACTAGCATTTCATATTGATACTGGGTCTGTTGGTCCTGAATGGGCACCTGCGTGGGTGCTATACCATATGGGACACTTGGGGACTACATCCCATACAGTTGTTTATGTGGGCCCAGGGTTCCCGGTCCACTGGGATAAGCACAGGGATCATGCGCTGTCCTTGCCTACTTCTACATTTTTGTGCAAAGTGGTCCATTCCTCCACATGACCAAAACGGTCCCGGTCCACCAAATCTCAGCCGCATTCCTCCAAAGCATCCACTGCCTCCACAGAATGCTACTCTCCCCTGTGGATATCCACCCTGATACCCTCCCTGATAGACTCCTGTGTACCATCGTGATATCATCTGTTATCAGGGTAGCCTTCATAGCCTCCTGTCCACACCTGTGCCATTCTCTATTCCACCAGTGCCATTTGTGGTTGTACCTACTCTACAGGAGGGCCCATAATCACTGCTCCTTCAATGTTCAACCTTGATAATTTCTTCTGTACTAACTTTACTTCAGCCTTCAGTCTATTTTCCACCACTTGCTTCTCCTTCTCCTGCCTTCATCTACCCACTCCCTCCTTCCCTGCAGCTCTCTGGCCGGCCTCCCTTGGCCCCCTTCCTGCCCCTACCTGCAAGGCTAAAAACCTTGGGGTCATCTTCGACTCCACACTCTCCTTCTCTCCTCATATATCTGACATCTCTAAGAAGTCACACTACCAGCTGCACCTCCTCAGAGGTATTCTTCCCTTCCTCTCCTTCCCCCAGAAGCTCACTGTCTCCCGAGCCCTGGTTCTCTCAAGGCTGGATTACTGTAACAGCCTCTATCTTAATCTGCCTGCCTCCACTCTCCGCCCTCTGCAACTTATCCAGAACAGAACTGCGAGACTTGTCCTTGGCCTCAAGCCCAGGGACCGTATCTCTCCAGGACTGAAATCTCTTCACTGGCTCCCAGTGGCTGCGAGGATTAAGTTCAAAACCCTCTGCATTGTCCACAAGGCCTTCTGGGGCCTGGGGCCTAAATACCTTCAACTCTCTCTTCCTAAATATCTTCCTTCACGAGCCCTTCGCTCATCCGTCTCCAACTCCCTCATGGTCAGCCGCTTCTCGAAGCAACGAGCTGGGGGTAGATCTCTCTCCGCAGCAGGGGCCTCCCTCTGGAACAGCCTTCCTGCCTCCCTGAAACTTGAGGAGAACCATCTCCGGTTCCGGAAGCAGCTCAAAACCTTCCTCTTCGCTTCTGCCTTCTCTCTCCCTCTCCCCTGCTAAACCTGCTTAACTCCCCACTGAAATTCTGCACTAAACCTGCATCTTGGCCACTCTCAGCGACCTCGGTCCAGAGCCCAGCCACTCTCCACTTGCACTGCCTCCCTGGCTCCCCCTGCACTGTGGGACTGTCACTGTATCCCTACAGCCCCCTTCCTAGCACTTGCTCTGCACTTACCTCGCACTTGCCACCAGCTGGCCCTTTTATTTATTATTTATTATTTTATTACGCTACTTACCGTGTACTGCACTTTCCCCCCCACCTCCCCCCTGCACTTTCTCCTTTTCCCCTTACCTCTGCACTTGCCCGATCTGAATGACACCTGGCCTAGTAGGATCGTTTGTCTGTCTTCCCCTTGTTTCCCTCCCTCCCTGCCTCGTCGCGCCTTGAAACACTTGTGTATAGGCGCGTTACAAATACCATATCATATCATATCATATCATACAATGATGTACTATAATCACCTGGATGTCTGCCCATTCCTTAGCCCTGATCCCCACTACCATTGCCAAATCTTTTTGTACCTCCTTAGGATGCACCTTTCTCAACATGTGAAAAAATATTGCTATATCGTATCCGCTGGTTGCCCTGTCGCAGCCCTCCACATCTCTTGTGTCTTTGTCCTCTTTCATAATTCCAGGCATTATCGAATGTATGTCCAGCATATCAAAATATGCTGCTCTGAAGGCATATTTTAGCCTGACAACCGTTAAAATGCATTCCATCATGGTTGTACATCCATGTGTATGCCTGAATACCCTGCTTTTTTTCCAAATATCATCCACTCAGTCTTCTAATAATGAGGTGAACAAACTGTTCATGTCTCCTACCTCTAATATAATACCAGCTGTGCTGTTTCTCATGTACATATGTGCATTTGCATGCTCCTGCTCTGATGTATGGCAATACCTTCATCAAATGATTTCATTCCATGTGTGGCCAGGGCACATATTGTGCTCGGCTACAACATTTATGTAACAGTGGAGACTGTGCCCCCACCTGCTTAGCCGAGGGCTTTGCCCCCCTCACTTCCCCTTAACCATCGCTATATGACCTAGTCACACTCTGAATCTTGGACCCAACAGACTTTCTACTCTTGTTATCACTTTAGGATGCATCTCATCTCCCTGCTCTTCATCCATGCCCCATTCCTCCTCCTCTACTGCTCCTACATCAATGTCTGATCTGATTGACCCATAGTCTAGACTGCCCAACCGTGAAATCCCTCTCCATACCTGTTAGTATTACATCCCTCATCCTTCTTTTCAACCCTAATTGTGGTGCTATCGATCCTGATTAAAATGTCACCCACTCTCCATTCATGGGTGCCATTTGGCACTCTTCAACCCTCCTCCCTTTCTAGCTTTACTCACGCAAGCTCTGCCTCTGTCCTCCACAATGCTGTTCATAAGTCTCTTTGTGCCCTGTTATTTATTTTCATTACTAGTGTGGTACACACAGTATCTGCTCCTGGGGGCTCTAGGACATTTTGTTAAATTGCAGGGGCCCTCTGTCGTAGTGCTGTGGGGGCATATACTGAGGGTTTGTGTAACCTGCTGCTGCTTGCATAGGATAACACCCCTGTGGGGGTGGTGGGGCTGTGTGCATTGTCAGGATCTCACTGGACTCGAAGACTACACTAGGTGCAGTGGTGTCACATGGTGCTTGTATAACAATTGAATCTACCTTTCTAGGTTCCTCAGGGACATCTTCCAATCTCAACCATCCTCCAAAGCTCCAAAATATTCTACATTGTACATGTGGCTCAGAATGTCCTTACTGTGTGTTCCTTCTTCGGGCTAGGACATGTACATCCCTCCTCTCGTATCAGCGACCCACTCCCTGTGATATTTCATGATCTTCTCCCGGTACAGCCAAAGTGCTGCACAGATACATTCAAGTGAGGTAAGGGAACTCATGAGTACGTCAAATCACCACTTATTTTAATCTTTGTTCCTCCTAAACGTCAATCCAGTTGCGCCAATCTACCAACCCCCTAACAAAACTGCCTACACTCCCCATGATGCCCTCACCATTCTCTCTGCCTCGCACGCCACACACTTATCATCACATACCTCTCTTCACAAAACTCAAAACACCAACAATTCACACCACAATAACTCAAAAACACCTTACATCACAAATCAATACTACCACAATTATATACAAAATGGTATAGACCCTTCCTCAGTCTCCTCTTCAAGATGAGGGAATTGACTTCCTTATGCTGGCTGAAAGGATCCTAGGACCACCATATAATAGGCCTCCACAATAAAATCATGTTTCTTTACAAATGGTTTAGACCCTTTCTCTATCCCCTTGTGTCAGTAAGAGGGAATGTACCTACTCACACATTATTTTGCTCATTGGGGGGTCCCAGGTCCTCCATATAGTGGGCCTCACCTCCATTTCATTTTTGAGTGCTGCCTTTCCTCCGCAATGGAGAAGATCCTGTTTCCTCTTTTCCTCTTTCTCTCTCTCTCTCTCTCTCTCTATATATAAACCAATATATACTGCCATGTGGTCTTTTCCACTCCAAGCACTCACCATCAACTCACTTCACACATACACACTCCCCGCTCATTGTTTTCTCCCGTTAAGGTGCACGTACATCTAGGTGTTCTCCAGATCACCTCTGATTGGGGGTCCTGTCAACTGCCTGTACAATCTGGGAACAGCACCACACTCCAATGAGTAGACAGATATTCTGCAGCACAGCACCTGCAAACCTCTTTAGATCATGCACAGGAACTAGTCACTGCAGATGGGCGCTGTGCCCAGGAAGCATGGCTGTGACACCTCCGACCTCATGGAGAATCTGCCATCACGTTGGGGTCACCACATTGTAAAGAAATAACAACCCAAGAACCAAATGAGAAAAATAATCCAAGAGGCCAAATAACCGCTGCACCTTTTTGCAAGGGAAAACAATGTTTATTACATGTAATAAAAGGCAACGAGAATGGTGAGGGCAAAATGGGGAGTGTGGGCAGTAAACTGGTAAAGCCAATTCTGCTTTGATAAAACAATAGTCCTTCACATTATACTGGACACTGAGATGCCCAAAAGATGCCTCACTTATTTTGTACTTAATTTACTGGCATCACCTCTGCTCCTCCTATCCCAAATCACACAATGTTCCAGACATGCCTCCCACCCTTTATCTCCTTCAATCCCCAGGTGGCCAGTACTGATATGACTGGGAGACCACTTTTGTGTCTCAATTTCAGGTATTTATTTGTTCTAGTTGTGTGCCTACTTGTAATTCATGTGGGATGACTGCTCTCGGGAGGGCAGTAGTGCCCTTAAATGTCTGCTTGGCCTTTTGGCATCACAAAATCTAATGTCCTGTTCTCATGAATTTGTCCTTACAAGGGCTCATCCCCACCAGCTCACATTCCTCTGCTCCCCTTCTCTGCTACACTTTCAATCTGAACCATTGAACACACTCTCAACCGCCCAGCTTGTCTTCACTCTATCTCTATACATTACTTTGCATAACCCAACCTGAACACCACTGCGGGCCCTCCACACCCACCTGCCACTCATAACCTTTCTAACATGAGGAAACCCCTGATCACCAGGGACGCCACGCCGCCTTCGAACGTACCGACTTCGGCATATACAATCCAAGGCCAATTAACATCTGCCCTCCACTCCACAACTCTAGCCTCTCAAACTTGATCAGCACCTACTCAGCATTTTCACTGTAGCATCTTGACCCACATGCCTCACTCTTAGTGTCGTTTTGCAATGCGGATGAAATGCCTAGAAATGACTTCCAACCACTTTGTAAACATAACCTGCAACAAGATGCACTCCCGACTTGCGCCGACTCTCCATGTCTAGCTGATTCCTGATTTAGCAGTTTGTCCTAAAACTTGACCTCAAGTGACCTCCTGTGCACAGCGCATTTCATCAAAGTGATGCTCACACGTATGTAATATGGACAAAAAGGGGCTGCCCAGGACAGGGGAGGAATGAAAGGGCTATAATAACACTGTAACTGGGGGGTAGTCCTACCCTCTAGAATTTAAATCTTTGCAAAATGATTTGAATGCAAGTCTTGTTCAAACTCTTGTGAAAACACATCTAAATGGGTCATTCAGCATTTGTCCCATTAGCAAGCTACTTGTGAAAACACATAGACATTCAAATGTAGTTATACAGCTTTTTATTATTAAGCTGATACTTATACTTTTTTACTTTTAAAATCACGAGGTCATATTCTAGCGGGGCATAGGAGATCATTAATCTAGGTCTCCAATTTACAAAATCTGTTACTATGCTAGGACTCATGGACAGGTGTAAAATTGGGATTTTGATGCTTCTTGATTTTAGTGCGGCATTTGATCTGGTTGATCATGATCTACTGGTCAATGCCTTGCCAGACATTGTGGGCTGCTCGGATATAGCACATAAGTGGCTAGTTTCATTTCTCATGAATTGCCAAGGTAGAGTTCACTGGGGAGACCATTTTTCTGATCCTACTGTAATTCTCTTTGGAGTGCCCCAGGGTGCTAGCCTTTCACCTATGCTCTTTAATCTGTATATGAGTGCACTCTGTGACATCTTGACGGAGTCCGGAGTTTTCTTCACTAATTACGCTGATGACACGCAGCTAATATTAGAGCTAGATGGATCTCATAGAGCAGACAGTGAAAAGAAAGGATTTATTTACAGTAAAATATATGATTGGATGCAAGCCAACTGGATGTGCCTCAATGATTCAAAGACGGAACTCATGTTGTTTGGATCTAGCCGCCTCCTAGACAAACTGGGGGGGGGGAGTACAAATCATTTCAGATCAAAGAGGCCATCATAATGGTATCCAGCCAGGTTAAAACCCTGGGTATGATGATGAACTCATCTGTTAACTCAGAAGCCCAGGCCAACCTCTTGTGAAAGAACACAGCCGACTATTTGCAGCTCATGAGGATTATTAGACCTTTCTTGAGCGAAAACAACTTGGCCACCATTGCCAGGGCGGTGGTGTTGTCTAGGTCAGACTATGGCAATGCTCTTCTCATAGGCGCTCGTGCTGAAGCTCTACACATCTGCCAAGTCATTGAAACTGATGCAGTTAGACTAATCAAGCACCTTACGAGAAGAGACTATATTAACATGGCTAGAAAAGCGCTACACTGGTTAGGAGTCAAAGAGAGGATTAAGTTTAAATCCCTCACGCTTGTGCATAAATGCATTTTTGCGAAAGCACCCAACTATCTGAAGAAGAGTATCGTACCTTATACACAGAAGAGACAGCTGTGCTCGGCTGGAAAAAATGTGCTTGCAGTCCCAAAACACAATCTTAAATCAGCGATGGGCAGATCCTTTGCTGTGCAGGCAGTTCAGATGTGGAACTCCCAGTGAGACTACAGGAGAATCACCTACAATTTTGAAAGCAATTGAAGACTCACCTCTTCAAGTAATCCCACTTTCTAGACCTTTTGTCCTCAAGCTGCACCACTAAGATCACTAGATAGTTTGTGTTTTGTTTCTGTTAACACACCCTGATGCCTGCGGGCTACCGTCGCTATATAAGCTCACATTACATTATAATACATTACATTACATTACTCTGTGTTCATCTAATTAGTTTTCATGATGCTTTGATTGTCTTATGAGTTGATGTTTTAGTGCATTCATCATGCCTTGAAATGAATATACAGTTGTATCTTACGTTGGGCACAGCTGTGTACAGCATTAATTGTTTTCTAAAAAAATTAAAAAAGTTAGAGTATCAGCTAAATTAAAAGCTGTATAACTACATTTGAATGTCTATGTGTTTTCACAAGTAGCTTGCTAATGGGACAAATGCTGAATTCCCCATTTAGATGTGTTTTCACAAGGGTTTGAACAAGACTTGCATTCAAATCATTTTGCAAAGATTTAAATTCTAGAGTGGAGGACTACCCTGTCAGTTAAACATGTATGTAACACTCGGATATATTGTACTACTTACTCACCTCAGGATGCTTGTATGACTACGCCAGCCCCCGTAACTAAGTGCAATGCAATCTACCAGATTCGACCTGGAAGCCGCGTGCTGCCCAAGTGCCTATTTGACCTGTAACCTCCTGATTTGACCTTACTCTGCACTACCTGCTTGTCTGCTGTAGCCCCTATAAGATGAGGTATGTTTCTGCCAGTTTGCTTGCCAGTAATGTAATCTACCAGATTTGACCCTGTAGCCTTATGCTGCCCATGTGCCTTCTTCACGATATCACAACCTGATCTGACCTTTACCCTCACGCTACCTGTTTGTCTGCTGCAGCCCCTGTAACATGAGGGGTGTCTCTGCCAGCTGACTTGCCTGTAATGTAATCTACCAGATTGGACCCTGCAGCCTTGTGCTGCCCATGTGCCTTCTTCACCATGTAACCACCTGCTTTGACCTTTACCATTGTGCTAACTGTTGTCTGCTGCAGCCCCTGTAACATGAGGTATGTCTCTGCCAGTTGGCTTCCCCGTAACGTAATCTATTTGCAATCTACTGACCACACAAACTCCTCGCCTATACTTTGTAACAGATTCCATTTGTCCCTACAGTCTAGGCTGCACTATTGCTGCTGTTATACTTTGTAACTTGACTTGACTTTTAAGCAATTGCACCATGTAACTTTTGTAACTCCATTGTAACCGTTCCACTTAAGCAACTACTGTAACCATTTACTTAAGTACAAGCGCCCAGATGCCTCTGGGCTAGGTGTGATATACAAGTGTCAATAAAAATTAAATAAATTCCGTTCCCACCACATTCAGGTGCTGCAGCTGGATACAATTAGCGTTTATCTATGCACCTCGGGTGTCTCTGACCCCGGCTTCTCTCCTGGGGAAGGGGATTTGTTTTCAGGGCTGAGCTATACAGAGCCGCAGCTCCAATCAGGGCCTGTGCTCTGTTCTGTTCATAATATACTTGGCTTCAATATCCAATAAGGCGTCACTTCTGCCATGTTAGCACACCACCTCGCTTCTACCACAGCACTTTTCTGACTCCATCTTCCACCAGTCTAATGTCTTCCTTTACACCGTAATTCCAACCATACCTTTAAATACAACCACTAAACACAGGACCTATAATGCTGCCCTATCTATAACCTCTGCAACCGCAACAATAATCCATGTGTTTCTCTTTCTGTGTTGCTATATGTGAGTATCTAATGTATGTCAAACCTAATTAAACACAATTCAGGTTCCTTCTACTGTGCAAACCTCAGTCTGCTCCCATGATAATACGTGCTAATAGGTTTTTCGGAACCTGTACCTTTTTGCCCTGCTGGTACGCTATATGTGCATCCCAAAGTACTGTGGTAGACATCATTATCTGTAGTCCAATCCTGTTTTCTCTGAGGGGGGGGTGCAGTTATATATGACGGTTGAGATTAGATTCCAGGTCCAATCGTACCTGAGAATCATCCACTTATAATTGGAAATATTTTGATAGTCGTTTGATAATGCCTGATGGGGGTTAATGTAAATATGAAAAACCCAATGGGATAAGATAAAGCCCTTAGGAACACCCCACCATAAAGGGAGCATTGAGTTGAAATCTCCCATTTTAACCTTATGTTTGTGATCACCATGGTAGATGGGACTCCACCTCAAGGCAGTTCCATCTAGTTCCATCTAAACAGTATTACATAATTAACTATATTGTAAGCAGCCAATAGATCATGGAGTACTTGTGTGGTTGGTGTTATGTTGTTAAATTCTTTAAAAATGTACTCTTTCATGAAAAGGAAATGTGTTTCTGTACTGCTGTTTGAGCAATAGATTTTGTTTTTTATGAAGTAGGAACTTCTCTTCCCTGTGGAATACAAGTTGGGTGATAGTTCTATTATCCAGGATTTAAGCAATAAAAGGAATGTTAGATATGAGTCTATAGTTTTAGGATATCACTGAGAGTGCATTAAATTCTTCAGAATAGAGGGAATGGTGATGGCCGTTCAGGATATTGCTTGATATTAGCGATCCATTTCAAAATTCAGTCAGTGCTTTCACCAGGTTAGATTTGTGTCTTTGATCAGGTGTGACTATGATTATATCAAATTGTTCATCTGAGGCATTTAGTTTTTAAGAGAAATTACTCAGATGTTCAGTTCTAATGGAGTTGAATTCCATAAATATAGGTGGTTGGCTATGGTGTACTGGGGGCAGACCCATCTGACCCATCTGATAGTTTTGGTGATCAATATTGACTTGAATGTTGGTTATCATATTTGGAAATGACATAGCAAGAGAGTTAGCCATTTCCTCAGAGGTTCTAGGATGATTACTAGTTTTGTTGAAGGTGGATTAGTTAATTGTACATTTTGATAACTTCTTTAGTTTTACATCATGCAGAAGGGATATGGTTTTTAGAGTATCAGGTTTTGTTTTTTACAACAGCCCTTTCAAGAATATTTTAGATGACTTTGATTTCCTCTATTTGTTCTCCAGATTATATTATTTCATTTTAAGGCCTGTTTATCATCAAAGAATGTATAGTTGATTTGGTTCATGATTTGTATTCTTTCTGTTGCTTTGGTCCAGTGTCGGAGTGCTTTCCATGTTCAGTTCTTCTTGTAAGAGTGAGGGTGGTTTTCAGCATTACTGTGCATTTTAAGAGGGGTGACATTTTCTTCAAAGTTGTATTTGTTGACATTGGTCCGTTGACAAGGACATGGTGCTTCTGGTAATCCTTTTTAGTAGGATTATGTATGTAATGGTTGCGGATCTCCTGTCGTTTAGTAGTAGATGGGCATCAGACCATGACAGTTCAACGTTTGTGGTCTCTTTGAAATCCAGCGCAAAAGAGTAGATGACGTCAAGGGGTTCCCCATCTTTTTAAGAAGGTTTGTTAATCCAGGGATTGAAAACCAGATTGCTTATAGATTAGATTGAATAAACCCACTGCTAATCAGGCAGGATGTGTGTTGTCTCACACGCAAAATCATTCTGCAATAATGCCACTGCCTGAGTGATCAGCAATCCTTGTAAACAATGATCCAAGCTCTCCCAAAAAAAAGTTCCCCGTTCCTCAAAGTGTATTAGTAATGAAAGAAATGTGCATTATCATGTCAGTTATTGTGCTAAATAAATACATGTGTGAATAAACATTTAATCATAACATCCCAACCCAAAATATGGAAGCAAGATGATGGGACAAGAAGAGAATGTGAAATCTGTCACAGACAAAATCCCAAGACATAATAGCAAGGCTTGCTTGGCTTGTTTTATAATGAAATGCAGATAATGCCTTTCAATGATGTTTGCAAAAAAGTATACTCTGTCCAAAACTGCCTAAGGTAACACTCTAAAATAAATGCCTAAAAGCCGTACCTAAGCAAAATGCTCATTTTCTCCAAGAGCAAAATAACTCTGTTTGCTCCCTCTCTGAAAGATTCCAAGTGACTGCTTAAGAGCCAAGTATATTTCTTAGATAGACAGGCACATCCTGCTATGAAAACTCAATTACCTAAGTATTCTAAAAGTTTGACAGGTTTGGCAAATCCCAGATGTGATATGATATGTTATGATATGATGTGATATGATAAGTCATTTATAGCGCAGCTGCACACAAGTGTTTCTGGGTGTGACAAGACAAGGGAGGGAATACAAAGGGAGGACAAAACATACAATCATAAGAGGCCCTGTGTCATTCCGATCGTGCAAGTGTGATAACACAAAGTGCAGGGGGGTAGGGAGAACGGGGAAGTGCCAAGGAGAGAGAAGAGGAAGTGCAATCAGGGCACTGTTATTCTGGGTAAGTGCAAGAGGCTGGGAACTGCAGGGTTACAGTTACAACCCGTAAGTGCACGGTAGGCCTGGAGGCAGTGCAGGGGTGACTGGTCGTGGGGGAGTCTCATAACCAGTGAGAATCTGAGGGTAGCCAGGCAACCAGTCAGTGCAATAAAAAGATAGGTCAGCAGGGGAGAGAGAGAGAGAGAAAGCAGTGACAAAAGGAAGGTCTTGAGCTGCTTCCTGAACTTCAGGGGTTCTGGCTTAAGTTTGAGAGGGGCAGGGAGGCCGTTCCAGAGGGAGGCACCTGCAGAGGAGAAAAGTCTACTCCCCACTCTCTGCCTGGAGAAGTGTCTGACCCTCAGAGATTTTGAGGTGCTGAGCAAAGGGATCGAGAAGGAAGTTGTTTTGGAAGAAATAATTGGATGTAGTACAGTCTGCGGCCCCAGGAAGTCTTGTGGACAATACCAGAAAGTCTTGTGGACAATACAGAGGGTCCTGAACTTGATCCTTGCAGCCACTGTGAGCCAGTGGAGAGATTTTACGGCTGGAGAGATATGGTCCCTGGGCTTGAGGCTAAGGACAAGTCTTGCAGTCGAAATCCTTGATTAGTTGCAGAGGGCAGATATTAGAGGAGGGCATATTGAGAAAGAGGCTGTTGGCATAGTAGAACCTTGAGAGAACCAGGGCTCTGGAGACAGTGAGCTTCTGGCAGAAAGCGAGAAACAGAAGATTGCTTCTGAGGAGGTGCAGCTGGTGGTGAGCCTTCTTGGACAGTTCTGTGATATGATGAGAGAAGGAGAGAGTGGAGTCAAAGATGCAAAACGTTTTTTTGTGTCACAAGAAGGCGAAGGAAGAGGGCCCATGGAGGGCGGCCAGAGTGAGAGAGGGAAAGCGGGAGCAGAGGTCCCAATGAGAAGGATCTCAGTCTTTGTATCATTAAGGCAGAGACCATTGGAAACGCACCATTCCAGAATCGCGGATAGACAGTCAGGAATGAGCGAGAGAGGAGTGGAGGCTTAGGGGAGCCTGAAAGAGAGGTAAGTGTCATCTGCATAACACTGAAGGTTAGAGGAATAGGTAGGGATCAGGTAGGCCTAAGGGCCCAAGTACAAATTAAAGAGCCAAGGTCAGAGGTTAGAGCCCTGGGGAATATCACACGTCGAGAGAGGCGGCAAAGAGAAAGGACCCAAGTTGGACCTGGAAGGGTCAGTCCACGAGGAAGGAGGTCAACCACTACAGGGCCTGATCAGTGAAACCCGCATTCTCACAGAGTCGATGGATCAGGTTGGCGTAATTGACTGTGTCAAAAGAAGAGAAAATGTCAAGGAGGATGAAGACAGAAGGAAGGTTTGAATCAAGGTTAGTGAGCAGATCTTCTCTGGTTTTCAGGAGAGCAGTTTCCGTGCCTCTGACTGCTCTGAAGCAGATTGATCTTCATGGAGACAAGCAGCAGATTTAGTGTGGAGAGTAAGCTGGGAGATGGCCAGCATTTCCAGGAGTTTGCCCAGGAAAGGAGTGATAGAGATCAGGTGATAGTTTGCGGGACAGGTAGCAAGGACAGGTGGCTTGTTAAGGAGGGGGTGCACAAGGGAGTGCTTTATGAGAGAGGAGAAAGTTCCAGTGGCAAAGAGTGATTGCAGAAATTGGCCAAGGCTGAAGCGAGGGTGTCAATGTTGTCCTTGATGGTTCTGGAGGGGCAGGGAAACACCTATTTCGACAACACTTTCATACATCTGACTTATTTAGAAACATGGTCAGTTTGGATTTGTTGTTAGAGGGCTTTTGGGTGATCAGGGTTTGGCCCAACATACTCACCCAAGCTTAATACTTAGTGCCAATATACCACTAGGGGTGAAATCATCATGGTATTTAAATGTTCTGTGATGGATCTGTTGATGTTATTACTCCATTCCCAGATGTAGCCTCTCCTTATGTGGCCAGGGGACGGCAGGCGCTACCTGATCCTGACCACAGAGCTGGCGATCCGAGGGAGGATCACATGAGGGAAGGCAACCCTCAAGGGGGAGGACAGACATCATCAGATGACACATGATATCCCCCATTCCCTTTTAGGGATACCCCCTCCATTCCTCATGCCATGATGGCATATTGTAGTAAACCCCTTCAACGCTTTGAAAAGACTGCTGATAACATCTTTCAATATCCATCCCTTGTAAGTACCGTGATGAAGAGGAGGGATGGAGTATCGAGGATAGCCAGATAATGTAATCCAATGCAACGGACTAGTGTTTGAAAGCTATTGAACAATGCTGGGAACTTTTAAATGAACACAGCTGAGAAAGAAAGGGAGAGATACTTTGCAGAGTGGGACACTGAAAGCAGAGACATGGAGAAAGATATCAGAGAGGCTGTTGCGATGGAGAGAACATTGCAACTGTATTCCGACACTGTTCAGAATTCCAGAGGCCATCAAACTAGGGATCGCAGCATGAAGGCTCTCACCGAGACTGAGCATGGTGAGTGTACCAATGAGAGTGCTGTGTTGGACGGCTGCAGGCCGACGAAGTGCCCAAAACCAGAGAAGGATGGTACAGAAGCCAGCCAGTTCACTGCATGCCTGCCATGCTGGCAAACAGAAAAGAAGAAGTAGGAGAGAGGCAAGGAGCACCCCCACTGCATGGTAAACAAATGCAGAGTGAGTTGGGAACCGTAGCGCTTAGCAGTTAATGCTGTGTTGAGATTGAAGGAACGTACAGTGATGAACAAAGGCCAAGGACCCACTTGTTAGAAGGAGAAGAAAAGCCAAATATAAACGTTTTTGTAAGGAGGACACTGATCTAATGTGGAAAGACATAAATAGATGGCTGAAAGAAAGAGTGAATAAGAAGAGAAAAGGCCTGCCAGTCTAGTGAACCAGGCTGTGTGAAACTGCAAGTGAACCAGGAGAAGAGAATCATTCCACCTAGGTGAGCCCAAAGAGAGGGAGCATGCATTTTGGAAGTATAACCAAGTACTGGCAGAAGAGTATGCCTGACAAAGCCAAGTGTGAGCAAGTGTGTGGAATGAACTACAAAAGAGAATCCCAGGGAAGATGCATGCCCTTAGGATTGTGAGTTACATTAAAGGAGAAAGATAATGGGCCTCATTACGAATCAGGCGTTAAGGCGCTGACCCTTAACGCCTGATTCCGAGGTCCCTTTGCGCCATGGTGATTTTAACACCTGCTTTTTGCAGGCATTAAAATCCATGGCGCTTAGGGACCATGGTGCTAATTACGCCACCGTAATTTACGGTGGCGTAATTAGCGCCTTCCCCACACCCATTATGCCCTATGGGGCAAAAATGGGAATGGGGAAGGGTAAAACGGGAAATGGGGATTTACCGCCCCACTCACCTTTGAATGGGGCGGTAAATCCGCCATCCACCATGGTGTAAACATAGTTTACACCATGGTGGTAAGGGTACGACCCAGGCGGTAATTTACCGCCTGGGTCGTAATGAGGCCCAATCTGTCAGAAGAGTACACCATGCACTCTGTGAGTCTGAAACCCTCATACAAAATGTGGTACATTGAAAGGAGAATCCCCAGGGCGATCCATGCACTTAGGTTTGTAAGTTGCATAAAGTGTGGAAAGGACCTGGGGGAAGGGAGTTGTATCCGCAGTAGTGGATACAGAACTGGATTATTCTTTTGAACTTTTGTTTTGGTGAAGAAGAAGCCGAGGAAGTGAGCCATTCCCTCAAACTATGAACATTACCCTGTTGGAGCCCTTTTGTTGTATGTATACTTTCTTTCTGTTGTACTTGAACATGTACACACTTTCAGAGCCAAAGACATTATCCACGGCACCTTAGAGTTACTTTTTAGAATGAGAGGGCTAGAGTAGGATTTCAGACACATGACGTTTTTGCTTTGGACATCTTGACACAGGAGCGACCCTTCGTTTTGGTAGAGGTAGGGAAATAAGTGCAGGATTTGGGAAAGTGAGGCACTTCCCAACCCCTTTTTTTTCGTTAAATAAAAGAGTATACCAATCACCATGCATCATCTGTGTCTGTCTCTCATTCCTGATTCCTCACAGTTTATACACACATACAGTGAACACGCCAAACTCACTCACTCTTACTGTTACTCCTTGCACACCTGCTTCACATCCTTAAACCGTATAACGTTTATTAAAACTGTCATTTTCCAAAAATCTGGAGAAATGCTAAGATTGAAGCACAGAGATAGGTTTAAGGATAAGAGGGAAATGAGAGTGACTTTACGTGTATCATCCAGATACTTGTCCAACGTCCCAATGAGCAAGGACATGAGCTCTGAGGCATTTATAAAACGTGATTTTGGAAATTTGATTGCCTCTTTCGCTGCTGTTAACATGGCGAACTTTAAATGTTTGCAAACCTCTTGATACTGTGGTGCACTTTGTTATCTCACTACGGAGCAGGCCCCCTCACTACAGAGCACTGCTATAACCATAGAGCACAAGGACACAAGCACACACACCTTACCAAGATCAGTCGGAAGAGCTAGGGAATAATTTGCCACTCCACTCTCCACCCAAAGAGAAAACAAGCTCTGAAATGTCTTCGTCTGCAATCTTCCACCAGCAAGACACAACTCTTCATTATACATTCAGTCAAAATCTGTTTCTTTGGCCAACTTTTGCTAAACGGCAGCTGGCTCCGAAGGCTGCCGGCTGCATGTGTGAAATTAATTAGCAGCACACATACACTGTATGTGTGAAATCTAATCTGTGCATTTGGACCACCTGTCCAGAAGGACCAAATATTTATGGCTGAATGGTGGACTTAATTGACAGGTTTCACTTGTGTATAAATATGTATGCCATGGTGTCTTGGCTAATCAAGTCACCTAGTCCCGTTTCCGGAGCTCGCCAGCAGGAGAGCCGCATGACACATTTAATTAGCCAAGTGACACTTCACCGTAACTGTATATATTTATATTTTGTAAGACTATCGCTTTTTTAAATGTACATGTATATATGTTATAAATGCTCATGCACACCCGTACATATATACAGGGTGTTACTTTCTATAAAAAGTAATGTCTGAATATCTTAGATATGCCAACGTTGACATTGCTACAAGTACTCAGTACTAATTAACTATTTCCCTAAAATAAACAGACCATCTGGGTACAAATCTGACCTTAATCACAGAACTTACGGTCAATCAGTTAACATGCAATTTTCTTGTAAGGGATATGAAATATTTAAATTGAGTGCTGTAACGTAATGGTGTTGTGCGAGTTAAGGTTTGATGTGTGGTCGCAAGGGCTTGTTTTATATGAGGGTGTGAAAAAGATGTGCACTTGATTCTTTGCAATGAAATGTCAGCTGATGTCCTCTTTTTTCTACAAGGGCGTGATGATGTCTGTGGCTGTTTACATATGTATAGATGTTTTCGTGTCGTGGAATATGTTGTGTGATTTCTTAAATGTATCGTGCACGTTTTCGAACTGTGAGAAGTCCATAATGGGGTTTTGTGCTGTTGGGTATATCTGTTTTCTGAATAGTGTGTTAAGTGTCAGTTTATGTATGTGTGCCCCAATATTACTTTTTTTTAGTAGTTTTTACATGGTATGCACATGTAAAAATGGCAAAATAACTATAATATTATGTTGCACATATGTAGTTGTTATGAGTATGTAATTTATAGTTCACACTTCTGTTGCCATACATAATAGAGTGTGATGAATCCAATATTGTCATCACTCCTTTCTCTGTGTTGACCTCTCCCCATGTGCCCAGGGAATGGCAGCCTGTACCTGTTCCTGACCCAGGGTGCGGCTATATGAGGGAGGATCACATGGGGGAGACAACCTCTACTGGAGTCACAGGGCACCATTGGACAAGGCATCTTATTCCCCTTGCTCTCTTGAGGATACTCCTTCCATACCTAGTGCCTTAATAGCATGTTGTTACACCTCCCCTCATCCACCTATGAAGGGTACTGAAAACTATCTGACAAGATCTGTGTGCTATCTATCAAGATTTGACTTACCCATCATGAACATGTCTTCTCAGACTCTACCTACAAGTTATTAAGAGCTAACTTGCCTTCAAAGACTTCTCAGAACTCTTACATAGATTATATTCATAGAACATCAAGAATGAACTTCCATTCCCATAACTGCAGTAATACTGGGACAAGGAAGATGAGCAGAGTAATGCAGAGTTGAAAAGACCAAGAATATAGGCTGCGCTCTAGTTGTTGGGAGCACAGCCCTATAGCTGGGAGATTTAAATTGCAGCAATAGCTGACTTCGGGTCGGACCAAGATACTGTGGGGCTGCAGAGATTGTCTTGGAGCCATCTCACTCAAGAAGACAGAAGTGGAAAGCTGACCGCGAGAGGAGACACCTTGCAAGAATTACAGAAGCCAACACAGGGCTGCTGGGAATTTGCAGGTTCGTAGCAGAAGCGTATCCCTTGCCAAAGATGAACGGAAAGCAGAAGAGCACAGCAGGAACCACGAGCAGTGTACTGGCCGAAGAACGAAGGCAGCGAGATGGGAAGAGAAGCCGAACAACTGCCTGCGGATGACTGCAGGAAAATTAAAGAATGCCAGCGAGATCTGGTGAGTCCCTGAAAAGGAAGCAGGGACACCAGACATGCAGGCAGAGATGGCAAGAAAGGTGAATGAATGTAAAAAAAATCAAATTAAAGAGAAGGAAAAACTGAACCTATTGTTGAAAGGGAAAGTGGACGAGAAGTAAGAGACTTTGAGTTCTGTGAGTGTATGCAATACACATGGTAGAAAGGCTGTGGCAGAAAACTGTACCAGGCAGGTAAAGTGTTAGGTAATGCAAACTCAAGAATATATTAAGTTTAAAAGTCTGTGCAGAGCACACGTGAGAAAAGCCCTGGAAGGAGAGTAGACCAGGCAAAGTAAAGCTGTAAAGGTTTGTGCATTTAACAAAAGCCCTGGCAGGAGAGTTTACCTGGCAATTGCAATAGTGTTTAAAGAAAGCCCTGGCAGGAGAGTATGCCAGGCAAGTGCAAGTGTGGCTACATGGGAAGTCCTGGTAGCGAAACACTGCAGGAAAGGACAAACTGAACAGTGTATAAGAAATGCATCAGTTAAAAGCGTCCTGAGAAGGATATGCTTGGACTAGCCAAAGGTTGTGTGCAACTAAGGAAACAAAGAGCAAAAACCTGGCAGGAGAGAATGTTACACATGTCTTACTGAACAAATCACATTGTCAAAATTGAAAAGAACAATATAAATAGAGTTATGATGCAAGGTTATTATTCCAAGATGGACAGTCTAGTACAACCATTGTGTACTCTTTTGAAATACCACTATAAGAAAGGGGAGGCAAACAAATAGTACCAGTGAGCTTTCCGAGCTGCTTTGCATAAAGTCAAAGAGCATGGCAGGATCATGACAATGAACAGATATATTTAGATATGTCATATATGTCTGTGATATGTGAGGGGTCAGTAATACGAGGCAGACAATTGTTAGTAGATTTACCAAAATGTGCCATTTTATTAAAGAAATGATGATAAAAAATGCCTATCTATCCCTACTCTGCTGACATTTTCCCTGCTAACCAAAGCTAAGGGAACATACTATAACACAGGATGACTGGCCCTCACACTTAACAACAAATACACACAAAAACATACATGGAAATGTAACATCACATGAACAACATTCACAGTCTCTTGATACCCTTACAATTTCCTGGGTGATTTATTTTCCCTGGGATTCAAAGTTAGATCTGTTAGTGTTTAACCAGTGAAATAAATGTCTTAAATCAGTTCTTGATATTTCAAAGTTAATGGAAAAGTGTGTTAACCAAAGTTCCACTAGCGAATCTCTTCTTTTTGGTGACATATCTACTTTTCACTTCTTCTTCCAAATAGTACCTAACAATGGATGAGTGTTGTGAAAATAGAAATTACCACCAAGCTAAGTGTGCATTGGGTACTTGGTGAGTAAAGTATACACTTCTTGGATCACAAACATAAATATCAAATCTTAATATATCTGTTCATTGATATGATCCCACAATGCTCTATGACTTTATGCAAAACAGCTAGAAATGCTCAACAGTGCTATTTGTTTGCATGCCATTTCTGATAGTGTTATTTCAAAATAATACACCATGGGTGTACTAGACTGTCCATCTTGGAATAATACAAAAATATACAGAAGACCAGGTAACAAACCTGGCCACACAGCCGCTCTCTGTATAAACCCTACCAAGGGCAGTGCAATTTGCAAAATTAGAGTCAACTAGTAAATGTTCACTGTATTTACAGAATGTAACTCATCCAAATAAATCTCTTAGTCGGATCCAAAAGTAATATGCGTTTATCAAAAAGAAAATTCCAAGTTGGTCACTAATAAAATCTTAGTGAGGCCGCGGCTAACTCATCCCATAATTGTTATAGACATAAAGTGCCAATGCATTTCGGAGCATACAGCTCCTTCATCAGGGCAGGTCTAATTTACACAAACCATAAAACACGAGCTGCAGCATTCAGAAAGCGAGCGCGCAACCATCTTGGAATAATAACCATCCATCTAAAAAAGTATTTAATGGTTCTTCTAGGTTTTGACAGTGTGCTTTGTTCAGCAAGACTGTATCATGTGTAGCATTATTCGCAAGACTACACTACATACTGTAAGTAAACATGAGCAATCAGCAGTGTACAATTTAACGTAGAGCCAGTTAACAATTGTCCTGCATTTTAAACATTTTCTTAGGCTTGAATAGCTTACTATTACTATGAGTAATTCGATGAGAACTATCAATATTCCATTACAGCTGTTAGAGAGAGAGGCTATCAAGGCTGTGTACTTGCTGATTCTCTGCATAAACTTGACACTTTAGATAGGGTCAAGCTATTAAAGAAGTCAGTAATACTGTTAAGTGTAAACAAGATCAATCCAAGAATTCAATCTAGGCATCTTAATTACTAATTACATTAATGTATCCCGCGCAGCCTATACGATCATCACCGAATACAGGAAAGTTTTTAAATTTGGTTTGTATCTAAAAGGTCTTTTGAACAATTATCTAGGTGTATCCTGCAGCAAATTACCAACAATTTGAAATATAATCAATCACAGTATGTGTCTAAGTCACATGCCAAGTAACAAATGTTTGACCAAAAATTATGTTTAAATATTAGTATTTCATCAACAGAGGATTGTCGGTCAACATATGACCTTCACATGCTCACTTGTCTATAGTGTCTCTCTTATTGTTTTCTACTATTCACCTCTTGATGGGATTGTTGGAACATATGCAAGCTGTTCTCTCAGGACATTGCTTATACTGGTGTGTTGCATTACAAATATGCTCATAATTCAGAAGCAACATTTGGGTTTGAAAAACAGCTCTTCATTCTGGTGTGGCAAAATGGGCTGGAATTTGTGAAAACAGGAGAATAGGTGGATCAACAGACAGTAGACATTCTGAACAGTTTCAACATAGATGCAGAATATGGCATTTTCTTATGACTTCTAGGCTATGAGTATGAGTTTGGTTGTTCTTTTAATATATTTCTTTAATAGATGCCTGTGCAATGTTAGATTCCATTAGATGATAACATGTAACATTAATGCAGTTAACAAAATAAATATGATATTGAACTACCCAATCTGTTTTTAGATATGTATGTCTTCACTATTTTCTATTCTGCAATTGACATGATCTGTTAAATTGTTTAAATGTGGTCTTGTTTTGTAATGATAGGAGTCAGCATTGATAGGAGAGGTTATGGTTGAAACACTTTGCTTTTGTTACTTATCCACGTACTCTTTTGTGCAGGGGATTGACCACTTTTGGTACAATTTAACCCTTTTCCGATCCTGATGTAGGCTGTGCTTGCCAAAAAATGTGGTAGATCTGTGGACTGATTCATATACTGATGGTAGCACTTTAGAGAGTTTGCACTTTGTTGCTCTTTTTTGACGTTGTACTATTTATTACACTTTATTTCTGTGCACTTTATGTAGATGCTCTTTATGTAAATGTTGCACTTTATAAGTGATTAGCTACATAAAGATAAAGGCACCTCCAGTAGGACCAAAACAAATACACATATGATCCCTTTATTTTGCTAAAGAGTGGACTTTATTGAAACGTTTGCCACTGGTTTTTCCTGTGATTTGCATTCTTTAACAATGGGCCTCATTATAAGTTTGCCATTCCGGGAACTACGATACGGGTAAGCTTGCCGGTACCGTAGATCCCGGGCCGGCAAACTACGAATTCTGCTTACGGGTGCTTTTCTGCCTGCCAGGTCAGACCTGGCGAGCAGAAAGGCACCCGCGAACACAGCATGTCAGATGCACCGGCACCGTTATAAGCGGTGCCGGTGCATCCAACCTCCCCATTCCCATTCAGTCTCATGGGGCCGAATGGGAATGGGGAGCATCTTTTTTCTGCCGCCCGCAAATGAGCAATTACCTTGTTCGGCAGGACCGTAATGACCCAGTAATTACCCAGTAATTACCCATATCCAGGCGCCGGAAAAAAATGCAAGTTTGGCGGCAGCCTGCCGGTTTTACTGGCAAGGCTACTGGCAAACTTGTAATGAGGCCCAATATCTTTGCATTGGGAACTGGGCATGCACTCAACCCCACATGCATAGACATCCTTGCACTGAGATCCAGCTTTCCCACTCATGCCCTTTTTCTAAAATTCAAGGAATGGCACCTCCTTAAAATATAGGTCCACACCCCCTCCACTCCCTACCTAACATGAGACAGGAGTATATGCTTCCTCTTGTCCCTCCCCTGGCAGCTTGTAAATCCCTTGCTGCCATTTTGCCCACCCTCCCCCTCCCCCGTTGATAGCTCACACTCCCCTGTATTGATCCCTTGTAACCTGATTATCTAGCAAAGCACTTCCTACATGACTTGTAAAGTGATCCATTGCTTCCTGGAACTAGATCTGCACTCAATACATACCCTAATAATAGTACTATCGCTGCATCGTTGGTGACCTCTGTTAAAGCTCTTGGTTTTACATTTATCATCTTACAAAATCATGTTTTTTTTCACTATCTTTGATTTGCGGGCTTAGGTCTTACATTTCTTTCTCAGATGTCTGTACCACTGTAGAGGCATTTGTTTTTCTAACCAGGATGGTGGTAATGCTAACTTGCCAGGCCTCCTGTTATAATCTAGAACTTGGCAGATGCTAAAATGGGGAGGGTTCTGGGCGTGATGGTTGAGGCATGGGGAGATGAGCAGTTGGCGCCTGGTGCAGGGCTCCTTACATGCAAACTGCCAATAAAGTCTGCCCTTAGCTGTACCTGTAATGGCATCAGTTCACCTCCCTGCTTCAGCTCTGAAACCTCTGAAGACCATATTCCACTCAACTGAATGTTTAATTTCTGGTATGCAGAAATGTGAGGTTATTACCCCTCCCCATTCTTGTGCACTCTTCAAGGAGGGATGGATCATCTACAAGGCAGTGGTGTGAATCATCCATCCTTCCTGGAAGATACATTGCACATTTCAGAGTGTGTATGAGGAACCAGGAGTGCTGATATTCTGTGCTTGGAGTTTCCTTATTTCAAGCATGCTTATTATTCATCCCAAGCCGATCTCCCGATGAAAAATGAAAAAAAAGAAAAAAGATGACCGCCGCCATATGGAAAAGGGACTGAGTCCCTTTTCCATGTCTATAATGGCAACCAGACGAGAGGAGCTCCGGGACCGGAGCGCAATGCTCTGGTCCCGCAGGTAAGTGGTGCGGTTGGGCAGGCAACAGGGAGAGGCTCCTTGTTGCCTCCCACAATGGAAAAAAAGAAAAAATAAGCACCACCCGGGGAAGGGCATTGGGTGGCTGGGACAGGGGGAGGGAATTGTGTATTCTCACCTGCTGTTCCAGTCACCTGATTGGCTGAGCACCCTTCCCTGGGTGCGAATGATGCTTCCCGCCATGTCTAAACTCGAAAGGAGATATTCCCCTTGTCGAGTGGGGTTTGGGGGTGCACCTGTGAGCTACTATATGTAACCCTATTGCTAGCGGGAAGAGTTGGAAATGAAAGAAAAGAAAATCAAGGATCCCTGCAGCATGATGCCATGCAGTGGACCTTTCAAACAAGACACAAAAGAGTGTTGAAGTGGAGCGAGCAGAGCACTATTAGAGACATTTGGCCCAACCTTCACGAAGGAGGGTCGAGCTGGTGCTATGATCAGCGACGCAGAAATAATCCTGTGTTAGCTGGTTGAACCTGCCTGCATATTCACTGCAGCGGCCTGCCCAGACTCTTCATACTCGTGAAACCCAGTTGCCAGGAGGGGTACCACGAAAAGGCTGCACTGCTACAGCCTTGCTCTCATTCATTGGCAATCCCTGTAAGGACGGGGCATACCCAACATCACCACCACCTTCCGGAGTCATTCCCCACCACCTCAGGGCCCCGCTCATTGATTGGTACTCCTAGTGAGGATGGGGAGAACCCAACATCGCTGCTGCTGCCTGGCTGCACATTGCATACAAGAAGCTTCCCAAACTTGAAGGAGAGCACCACATGATTGCTGTGGCGCAAACCTTCTGCCAAGGTGGGCCTGCCAACACTCCCTGGGATGTGGTCCGGTTTGCGAGAAAGGACTGCGGCCCCCGCTAACTGCAATCAATTCCAGGCAGCAGCTGACATATACAGCCCGGCTAATTCTTAATACAGGTACTCCATCACACTGATGCTAACCTGCTGGGCTGCTCATGACATACACAGAACAGCCTACCAGGACTTAGGGCCCCCCTCAGAGTGCTGAGCTGTCTGCCGGCTTACCACCCAGGGGATCTACAATCAAGACCTATAGCAAAAGAGCCTTTAGACAGCTCATGCCTCGCTTCTCCCAAGTAAGGCTTTTTGCACATATATTTAAAGTGCATTTTAAAAGAACTTTTTTGGATACATTTAAAATAATTCTTAATATTTATAAGGACCATTTGTCATGTTAAGGAACTCTTTATTTAGATTACTGTAGGTGCTTACGGATATTTATAGAGGTTGTATATATTATGGGCTCATTATGAGTATGGCGGTGGGGGAAAAAAGTGGAGGTAAGTCTCTTTTCCATGTCTATGATGGCGAGACCCAAGCTACTCCTCAATGATGAGGCCCAACAAGGTTGAAACATGTTTGGGGATGCTTTTGGTCTCATGCAGAAGGGATGTGACGTAGCAGTTTGGGCTGGACTGCCCCTTTTTCGGGTGGGACCAAGCCTGAGTTGCATATGGTTTTTCCCTTTAGTAATGTCTTGCCAGGCGAAGAGTGATGGTGTGGAGGGTTGCCCAGAGCAATGCCAGAGGTTAGGATTCATTTTAAACCTTCCAGCCATCACCTCTTTGCTCTTGCTTTGTCAACCCAAGTGGGACGGGTATGTCCAGACATGGGTCCCGTGCCTGCTGGGCCTAGAGACCCAAGCAAATCCTCACTAATGAGGCCAAACAAGGATGTAACATGTTTGTGGATGCTTGTGCTCTCGTGCAGAAGGGATGTGACCGAGCAGTTTGGGTTGGAATGATTCTTTTGGGGTGGGATTACGCCTGATTTGCATATGGTTTTTCCATTCTGTAATGGCTTGGCAGGCAAAGAACAATGGTCTGCAGGGTTTCCCAGAGCAATTCTAGAGGTTAGAATTAATTCTAAACCTTACAGCCATCACCTCTTTGCTTTTGCTTGGTAACAGAATTACAGCTACTTTTCCCACTCCACCATGCTACTACTATTGCCCTGGAGTGGGGGATTTAACTCCAGCATGGTGCTGGAGGGAAATCCCCCCACTTTCTGCCGAAGAATTCGCAAAATTATCGAAATTACTGCAGCAGTAATTCCACCGCAATCCCCAATGAAGTCCTATGGACTCCAAATTAATGGTGACTAACACCTGCACAAGAATATCAGAGTTCGGGAGGATATCTCGCGCTCACACCAATAAGTTTTTTATGAAACCTATTATCACTGTTACTAAAATTCCTCAGGATAGGTTCAAAAAAGTCTTCAAGTTACACAATGCTCGTCAATTCAATATAATTTAATTTATCTTCCAAGGTAAAGAACAGCCGACACGTGTTTCGACCCTTGGTCGTTATCAAGGCTGTACAGATTATTACATTCATTCAATATAACGAAAAAAGGAATAGAAAAGAGAAAATTCAAAAACCATACCATATGGTGCCAACATGTCAGGTCAGGTTATGGGAAAATTCACGCCATAGTCAAGAAATAAGATGAATATTCAAAGAAAAATAAACATAAAACAATAATTTAGTTTTTCTTTACAAAATATATGTGTGTTCAACATAACATCCAGTTATCAACTGTTTTCACAATAAAACTCAACCCCAATATATTGGTTACACAGATTACCGACTATCACCCTGTGACACCATTCCAACATGACCAGAGAATATGTGAATGTTCAAGATGCAACATTAGAAAATAGAATTGAAACTTACCCTCTCTATGTCATTTAGTAATATCTTCCATCCCTATGTTGTAGACCCTTTAAATTAAATTTAATGGTATGGATTACATAAACGTTTTATCCCATATTATAGCATAGATTGAAATTTAGAATGTTCACCAACCTGAAAATCTATGTTCTTAGAATACCAATTGTTCCAATAGTCTTTATATTCGAAATGTATTAGGTCCAAAAATGGCTTTCACCTATAAGAAATATGTTTATTGTACTATGCTTCATAGGGTTAACTATAGATCCCCATATTAATCATTTCCATAGTTAAAAATACTCATCGGTCAATAAATCCCTCATGCCATTTAAATTATATTTTTGAACAAGAAAATATATAATATAATAATATTGCATTATGTTCAGTTCCCATATGCACATCATGAGTTACTGAAGAACCTCCCTCAACCATTCCAAAAGGATGGTTCTGTTAAATAGAATATATCCTGTTTAAAATACCATACCATACCCCTATTAGTATTCTTATTTTCCATGAGCTTACCTTTACATGGGCTGAATCCCAGAACCTCGTTATGCTAAGGGGATCCCACGAGTTTCCCCTTCCATTTATATGTATTGACACTCACAGGATCGCGGGCCGCACCGCGATGACGTCACGCGCACGCACGCGCAATGACGTCACACGCAAGCGCGCGCGACGGCGCCATACACACGCGCACTCAGCGTTATATAGGCATTATTACAGAGTCCCCTTATTAAGAAAGCATGATATATTGCCAATATATCTTATTCATTGGCTAGTGTCACTCAGTTACTGTGAGTGTCAATACATATAAATGGAAGGGGAAACTCGTGGGATCCCCTTAGCATAACGAGGTTCTGGGATTCAGCCCATGTAAAGGTAAGCTCATGGAAAATAAGAATACTAATAGGGGTATGGTATGGTATTTTAAACAGGATATATTCTATTTAACAGAACCATCCTTTTGGAATGGTTGAGGGAGGTTCTTCAGTAACTCATGATGTGCATATGGGAACTGAACATAATGCAATATTATTATATTATATATTTTCTTGTTCAAAAATATAATTTAAATGGCATGAGGGATTTATTGACCGATGAGTATTTTTAACTATGGAAATGATTAATATGGGGATCTATAGTTAACCCTATGAAGCATAGTACAATAAACATATTTCTTATAGGTGAAAGCCATTTTTGGACCTAATACATTTCGAATATAAAGACTATTGGAACAATTGGTATTCTAAGAACATAGATTTTCAGGTTGGTGAACATTCTAAATTTCAATCTATGCTATAATATGGGATAAAACGTTTATGTAATCCATACCATTAAATTTAATTTAAAGGGTCTACAACATAGGGATGGAAGATATTACTAAATGACATAGAGAGGGTAAGTTTCAATTCTATTTTCTAATGTTGCATCTTGAATATTCACATATTCTCTGGTCATGTTGGAATGGTGTCACAGGGTGATAGTCGGTAATCTGTGTAACCAATATATTGGGGTTGAGTTTTATTGTGAAAACAGTTGATAACTGGATGTTATGTTGAACACACATATATTTTGTAAAGAAAAACTAAATTATTGTTTTATGTTTATTTTTCTTTGAATATTCATCTTATTTCTTGACTATGGCGTGAATTTTCCCATAACCTGACCTGACATGTTGGCACCATATGGTATGGTTTTTGAATTTTCTCTTTTCTATTCCTTTTTTCGTTATATTGAATGAATGTAATAATCTGTACAGCCTTGATAACGACCAAGGGTCGAAACACGTGTCGGCTGTTCTTTACCTTGGAAGATAAATTAAATTATATTGAATTGACGAGCATTGTGTAACTTGAAGACTTTTATGAACCTATCCTGAGGAATTTTAGTAACAGTGATAATAGGTTTCATAAAAAACTTATTGGTGTGAGCGCGAGATATCCTCCCGAACTCTGATATTCTTGTTTACTTTGTACAAACTTTGTGGGAAGTTTGAGGGAGTGATATCACTTGCTGCCGACCCCATCTTTCTTATATATATTATTTTTTTGAAGTACGAGAGTGGAAAATAGCGCACGCAATTTGATAGCGATCCCACTACATTTGGTATTTAACACCTGCACAACACTTGTATTTTGGGGTAAATCCACCAGACCAAGTGAAGGTAACGGTAATTCTGTTGGTCGGTATCCCGGCAGATTTACTGCCGGACTACCGCCCAACTCGTAATGAGGCCCATTGGGCCTCATTACGAGGCTGGAGGTAGCCTACAGGCACTGCTGCCGCCAGTATTAATTTTTTTCCGGCGCCCAGAAATGGTCAATTACCCAGTATTTGCACATTTCTGGGCGCCGGAAAATATTCTTCCCCATTCCCATTTGAGCCAAGTAGGGCTCAATGTGAATGGGGAGGTCGGATTCACCGGCACCATTTATAATGGTGCTGGTACATCCAACATGCTGTGCTCGCAGGTGCCTTTCATTCCACCGGTCAGACCAGGTGGAATTAAAGGCACCCTTGAGCACAACTCTGAGTTTTCCGGTCCAGATACAACGGTATCGGCAAGCTTACCAGTACAGTTGTATCCAAACCGGCAAGCTCGTAATGGACCTCATTATTAGCTTGGGGGTAGCCATGCCCTTAATAAGGGCATGGCTACCCCCAAACTCGGGTCTGGGACCCACAAAAGGGAACTTACTGGGCCATTCCGACCTTGGAGGGCCCGGTAATTCCCATTTGAGAGACCAGGACCCGGTACGTCCACATTCCCATTTGAGCCCCCATAGGGCTCAATGGGAATGGGGAGGATGGTTACAGTGGTACCGTTCATAACAGTACCACTGCTACCGTCCTAGTCTGCTCACGGGTGCCGCTCTACACGCCTTGTCTGATCAGGCGTCCAAAGCGGCACCCGCGAGCAAACTCAGAATGTTGCGGCGAGGTACAACGGCACCGGAAGCACTACCGACGCCATTGTTTCCTTACTACAACACTCCTAATGAGGCCCATTGTCACTTGTGAAATAAAGTATTTATATATCACAAACAACAACTAAAGACACCATACGCCAGCAATAAGAGGCTGGTTAAGTAATTCAAAGTAGGAAAAAGTTAAGAAAAGTAGAAGTATATTGCTGTGTCTGCCTTCACGTGTCTCCCATCCAGTGCATTAGTAACATCCCCTGCTACATATGTCTTCCATACAACATTGTTCCTGTCTTTTTTTGGCCAATGACCACATTATGTTGTCCTTAATTACCCTGTTAATCCTTATATTACCCCATTTGTTTGACGGTTGATCTATGGCACCAGTACTATGTTCTAAGTCTTTATCACTTAGAAATGTCTTGATTTCTTTGGTGTTAAACTGCACTCCATAGTCAGTTAGCAGTATATTGGAGTAGCTCTCTCTAGAATGTCTCAGCGAAAATGTCTATCACTTTTCTTGTATTTATATATGTTGTGGTGATAACCCACCTCAGTACCACATGAACATCAATTAAACAGTACATTGAGCTACTATAATTGTGTTTTCGCCCAATTAGATACAGCCCTACCCTTTCCCAAGGCACCATGGAAATAAAAGTTGTTCACATGGGCGCCTATGCCTCACACAACCTTTCTAAATCTGTTCACAAAGGATACATTCCCTTACAGCAAATTCTATTTGCATATCACAGCCTGGCCCCCAATAGTCACTGCAAAGACTCGATTACCATGATCCCTCAATGACCTTTGTTGCCCAGATGTTTTATTTGCTTCCGGATATGTGCTTCTGGATATATGTAGGGGGAATTATTCTTTCTCCTCTTTTAATCATAATCCCCTCAATTTATAATTTGGCTACGATTTACCATAAAGACCCAATTGCAAAGGGACTTTGTTGTCATTTGTTTGAATGAACCTTCTCTCATCCTGAATGTGACCTGAGATAGGGCTATATCTTCCTCCATGGATGTTTTCCACTCACTTTCAAGTATGGCCTGATCTATCACCAACATGACTTATTTATGTACCTCTATTCATGTACCTGAGTTGTTTCTGGCTCTTTGTCATCAATTAGGTGAGACAGACAATCCCCAGTGAGATTCTTGACACTAGGAATTCTCACTATTCTGAACGAATGTATCCACCCCTTTATTATAGCAGATACTTTAGCAAAACATTTTGAGGTTAAAATCTCTTTGGTGGTTTGTGGTCCACATGTATTTCCAATTGTATGCAGCATATGAATGATTTGAATATAGCCACAGCCTATTTCATTGCTAGCATTTCCTTCTCATTGGTAACATAGGTAGTTTTCACACTATGAAAAGCCTCAAAGTGAATGCAATTGTGTATTCATTCCCTCCTTCAATCTATAGAAGCACTGACCCAAACCCATCTTTGATGGTGTTAGTCGCTATTCTTGTTTTCCTCCCATGTTTATAATTATATAGTGAAGGGGATTTTCTGAAAGAGCTTTCAGCACATGTTTAGACATTCCATGCCACAAATATCATTATAATTGAAAGTGACATGTGATCTTGAAGTCTTCCGAGTGAAACCACGCTACTTTAAAAATGTGTTGGGCATCTGAAAATATTCCGCTATAAACAGGGATGACATTACTTGTTCTTTGTTTGTTAAACATGGTGAGCTCTCTATGGCATTGATATATTTTTATTTTCGGTTCAATACCTCTCGTTGGTATTACATGGCCAAGGTTTTCTATATGATCCCTGTCCAATTTAAATGTCGTTCTGCTTAGCTTCATACCTGCCGCCCATAGTTTGCTTAGCGCACCACTGGGTCTGTCCTTGTGCTGTTGCTCATTTTCCCCAAACACCTATTTGTTGTCTTCAAACAAATATACTCCTTTGTCAGCATTGAAAAGCCTATACATGATGTTTGGGATAACTTACAAAGCTAATACAAGATCATGCAGAATTCTCATCTGGTGTAATAAAGGCTGACTTACATCTCAATGCTTCAAATAGTTTATCTTCATGGTATGCTAAGTTCTGATTCCGTGTTGAGAAAACCTTAGCTAGGTTCTTAGTAGCTTTTGAATGTTTTATAGAGGATAGTGATCAAGTACGATGCATTTGTACAGTTCCTTGAGGTCAACACATATCCTTTCCTTTCCCAATGACTTCCTCATGACTACTAGGGGTGATATTCTTTCAGAGTTCTATGTTCTTTGTGTTAATTTCTTGATGCTCATGGTTCCCAATTCACACTTGTGCTATCTCTCACAGTGACAGGTATACTATGATGTTTCTGGGCAATCGCTTTAATGCTCAGATGCATTCTGATTTGGTGGATGAAACTTTTGATATGTCCAATACCTTGTCTAAACACATCATGTACCATATTATGTTTACCATCAGCACATGTCATTACTGTCTGCATTTGGGCTTAATCTCACTTCCTTCTTTTTTTGGTGTGCCCAGCTCAAAAGTGCATGGGTCATTCTTTGCATAAATATAGCTTCCATTCTGTGATTCACCCTTTAAACTGCAATTCTGCATGGAAATATCCTACCAGATCAATATGTACACCCCCTTATGGCACCAGGTTTATTTCAGATTCGTGTAGTACTCTGTGTCCAAAGGTGGCCTCACAAATTGACATAGGGAGGAGCAAATAGTTGGCTCCTGATACTCGTATGATTGTGATGGGTTTCCCATCGATGTATAAGGTGGTTGTGGGGTCAACAAGTTCTTATTCTTCATTGTACAACATGACAATTGTTTCTTTGAGGTCTCCACATAGTTTGTCAGTGCCGTGTATGGTACTGGTTTCCCTACAACATCTTGCCCAATGTCTGTTTCTGTTTCAGACTGTGCACATTTTGTGTATGGTAGGATAAGTTGGACTTCTTGCCCAATGGAGTTACAATTGCATCTGTTGTGGAAGATGTTCCCCATTAGCTGTATCCCTTGTAGAGGGACCTCAGTAGCTATCGAATCCACATCAACCTCTTGGGTTCTTGTATGGTGTATAGCTGATGGCTTACACAGCCTGCCTGTCAGCTTGAGTACTCTAATGAAGTTCTGGGCACTTTGAGCATGATCATTGGTCTCATGAGCATTTTCACACATACATCAGTGTGTTCTACATTTTGGCAATAAGTTACACTTCAGCGAGTGTGGTCTCATCGTGGTACCATAACCAGTCCATTACTTTTCCATCATTGCAATCCAACATGAAATTTCCACTTAGTTGTTCCTCAGTCTGGTTGCTATGTTTGCAGGTTCCTACCCTTCCTCTAAGTGTCATAATATATTGCTAAGTGATTTCTCCCTCTTCTTGGCTTCTCTTGTCAAAATGGTAATGTTCCAAAACTGTGCAGGTCTTTTCTACTTAATAATTGCCTATCTTTTAAAGCATTTCTTATTTTAATGATCCTCAAATTGTTCGTAGCTTGCTGAGCCAAGGCAGTGTAATAGAAGCAACTTTCTCCTCTCCACTCCTCTCCACTCCACAGTTGTTATCACTGACCACAGAGGCTTAATGATCAAAGGCTTGTTATCAAGTTTTTTTTATGGCACAGGAGAATTGTCTGGTTCAAGTAAGAACACCATGGGGGAAGGACGCTTTGCACCCTAGGTTATCACCCCCAGCCGTATGGACCACATTTTCCTCGTGCAACGCGTATACTCATTTAGTTATTTTCTTTTTTTATTTTTATAACTAGTGGAGTGCACAGTTATTGTTCACTATTTGTTTAGAAGATTTTTAGATGTGGAGGCACTGTATCAAGATACAACAACCCATGTTCGGCTGAATCAACAAAGACTTTTGTCGGAGAGAATCAAGGTTAATAGGAGGTTGTAGCAGGGGTGTGCCATTGCTCTGATCCTCTTTAACCTGCACATCTCTGACTTTGGAGAACAACAAAAGGGAGTTTGTGGATTGCCCCCAAACATCAATGGGAGGCTGATTCCGTAGATCATGTACGCGGATTACCTCCTCTTGATTGATAGCGGAATGGGTCGGCCTTGATGAAAGACTATGCGCTTGACTGCAAATCTTTAAGGGAGATACCTAAATATATTGAAACATTTCCTTGCCCGATAATAAGGGCTAATTTTCTAAGAGTGTGCTTACACCTATATCCAACTAGGGAGGTATTAGCTATTCGGAAATAATTCATAGTTTTGAAAATGAGGTGCAGATTCTGTAAGTTTCTGAATGAAATTGAGTCCATAAAATAGCTGCTAACATCCTGTATAGGTTTGACGGATTGTTGTACCCAGTTTTTGGGGCATAAAATAGCAACAGCCTCAACACTGTTTTAGGGTGAACTGGTTAAACTGGATGGTAAAGACTTATTCCCTGGGATTATTAATTGCAATGTTGAAGGGGATAGGGAGTTTAGGGGAGTTTGGGAGTGTTAAGTGTAATGGAAACAATTGTATCGTCAGATACATGTGACAGACAATGTGTTTAAATGATCTGGATGTTTGCCCTTGATTTCATTTATGGACCCTTCCCTCCTACTTCTTCTTTGTGCTCTGTTTTACTTAATTTATTCGATTTTTTTCTTTTTTTCTTTTAAATGATGACTTTCATTGTATGAAAAATGGTTTGCTAAAGGTTTGAAATGAGCCAATAAAACAACACAAAAAATGTATTTGTTTAGGTGATTTTTAGTACTAATGAACTCCTTTTTATCTGTCAGGACATGTGCTTATTTGTTTTTTTGTCACAGCAGTTCAAACTTATCTTGTTTGTTTCTCAGATGGTTGGACAATTCGCTCAATATTTCAGAATGCTATCTTGCTTTCTCTCCCTTTTTTATACGTATTTAAAAGGTGCAGATTTGACTTTGTGAGCAGGTGTTGATTTCTGCTTCGCTTCTTATCATGTTGCTCTGCAATGCTGTCGGGAGTTGGCCTGGCATTGCAGTGGTGGTTTCCTTTGTTTCTATTCACCTTGTGTAGCAAATCTGTAGGAATGTGAGGTCTGCAGATGCATCAGAGTGCTGACGCACATGGTCTAGGGCAGTCTGTGGAACCACTGCGGCAGCATGTGCTCTAGTGGTAATTGTTACCTGCTGCTGACCACTTTTATGTAATTGGAATTGGGAAGTCATGCCTCTCCCATTATCCCCTCTCACCTTCGAGAGGTTGTTTACGGCATATGGTTTGATGTGCATGGCTGTGTCTTTGTTTGTTGCCCTCCCTTCTCACAAGGCCACGGTAGTGGTGGTGCACCTTAGTGGTGTGGCCTTTGTAGCATTTATTTGATTGTTTTTTGTTTTTTTTTACACAGTGCTTAATACCATAACTGAGTTTGGTTCTAAACACAGGTCCTAGATTCAAACCTATGTTGCTCTATGTGGTCTTGCTTCCAAGATCAGCGTGTTGCCCCTGTGCTATCCTCCGTTCACTATGCCATTGTCATCAGCAATCTGTAGTGATGAGGTGACGCAGAGAGGTGCACGTAAAAATTATTTAATTCATTAACACAATGGTGGTCTGCTCCGGCCTCCATTGATAGCCACTCTTCTCTGTCTCCTCCTGCTACAAATGGGCCTTCCAGAGCACGTCCTGGAATGCCGAGTAGAAGAACAGGATACCACATTTTGATAATCATGTTTGTTAAATGACTTTCATTTTGTATTTGTGTTAGCTATACAGCACCTGCTCCCTTCGTGAGAGGGTTGTGCTTTATACATGTTTAACTACATAACATATATAAATCATTCTAGCTTCTCTCTGTGAATAGGGTGCTATCTCTTTTGAAAGGACCAATCTGATGTGGCAGCAACATACAACTGCATTTCTTATACCAGTGCATGATTACAGGGCATTAGCCCTGACTACAGGAAGGAAGATGGCCATAACCTAGAGTCTCTTGTAGGGAACCAAGTCTAGAGTAGTTCTGTGGTCAACACTAAACTGCCAGGACAACAGCTTCCATCTCTCCTTTCTCTCCAGCAGCTCCCTTCTGCAGTCAAAGCTCTGGGCAACACACTTTCCCACCTTCTAGCACTATCTTTGCCTGGCCTATCACATGTTTGGGATATTTCTTCTCTGTGACAGATAGTGAGCTAAATACTCTGGGTAAGTCTCTCGTAACCAGGACTAATGTCTGGCAGAGGGGCACCCAGGACCCCCCTTGTTAATTTGCTGGACTATCACCTACCACAGCTCTGCCCAGACCGCACGATCGACTCTGACTGATGAACTCACCCAGAGATCATAGGACACTATGGAACAAAGCACACAATGGTTTTACAACATAATCTGGCCCTCATGTCTAACTCAGAATCACTGGATGCATAGCCTGCCCCTAGGCACCAAGTGATCTCAGCCACACAGTTTAATTATTAAGCGGTGGGCTATGCATGCTTTGTCGCTTTTAACAAGGCATTACTAGAATTCCTGTTGTATATTTAGATGAAATCATTTAAAGGTAAATACATTACAGACAATCACACTAGAACTACATATCTCTAGTAGATATCCAGCGATTGCTTGCATTTGATGCATTTATTTCTCTATGCTTCATCTCAAGACATCTTTTAATCACAGGTGTAGCCAATTGCACACGCCGTACTGCCAGGATGTCTGACATACAATCTTTTTCTGGGGAATTTTGCATACAATTAAGTGAAAGAGCCTACCTTCAATTTCCAGCTTATTAAGCTGGCAAAAAAGTAACACATTGCAATTTCCTCCAAGTTCAAAATGATAAATTATGTCCAACACAGGAGCAGAATACGAAATGTGTACACACGTAACTGTCCGGTTTTTCTAAAGAAATCAGATGAATTTGAGGTTTCTGCAATACATCTCATTGCTGTGATAGGGTTGCCACGAGGAAAGCTCCTGAGCTAGCTACCGTGATTAAGGCTAGGGAAATAGTATGCAAGTCTTGAGCTAATAGGAGGAATGATTATACCCCATTCCATTAGCTCAATTATGACTGCCTTCACAGCTCATATGAAAACATTTTGTTTGAGGAACTAGCTAGGAAGTGTTGAGATCAACCCACTGGAAAAAAGAAAAAAAAAACACAAAATCCAACACAAGTTTTCTGTATGAATCTAGGTAAGGTCTTTCGGAATAAAACTGTAATAATTCGTTTCGACTTCTAAAGTTCGCTAACTACTCTGGTGACTGGTATCCAATTTCTGAATTGATGTCAAAATCAATACAAGAAGACCATGATTTTGATTTGATGGAAAAACTCTCTTTACAGGATTGGGATGTTGAGGCAGATATTGAAAGGTCTCTGAGTTAAGATATGGAGTCCTAACAATTTCCCCCTCTTTTCACCATAGGGATGTGGAGAAACTCATAGCTAGGTCACGCCCCACTGGATCGATCAAAGAACAGTGCCCAGCTAGCCAAGCAAAGAAACTTTCTATTCATCTGGCGGTGGACATTGGATTGATTATGAATACTACTCCCAATATTATCAGGTACCAGAAGCCCAAACAAAGATGCTATCAAAAACCCCTGCTGAAAAATCCTTCTCTGGATCTTTTAGCTGAAATTGTAGGCCTACTTCATAACTAGACTACATAGGAGTGTGTGAACCCCTCTACTGAGAACGAACGCGGGTCAAATCTAGTAGGGCCTCATCAGTGAGGTTAAGCTGAGTTCTATAAGATGCAGTGAGCAAGGGGTCCACGTCTGGATTACCCTGGTTTACATAGGGTGAAATCTCAAGTATTACAAAGTTACAAAGGAGTGTGGGAGCCCCTCTACTGAGAATGAACATGGGTCAAATACACTGTTCTCTGGAATTTCTTCCACTCACTAGTGTCTACAACCACGTTTTATCTCACTTCACCCTTCACAGAGGAGAAATACCCATTTGCATATCAGTCTTTGTCCCACCCACAAGGGTAGCCAAGCACCGAAATAGTAGTCAAATCTCCCCATGAATAATAGTACCATCAGCAACCCTAGGCACATGTTTCATGCTAGTTGGGCCTCATCAGTGAGGTGAAGCTGAGCCTCGCTAAGACACAGTGAGCAAGGGGTCCCCGTCGGGATTACCCTGGTTTATATTTCGTGCTTGACTGCCCTTGTGGATGGGACAATGACTGATATGCAAATAGATATTTCTCCTCTGTGAATGGTACAGTGAACTAAAAAGTGGTTGTAGACCCTCCCGAGTGGGCATCTTCCAATAGAACAGGTTATTTGGCTGTGTTCATTTTCGATAGAGGGGCTCCCAGACCATTCTGTGCTATTTCATAAATCATTTTCCACAACACATTTCTAGAAACTAGAGTAACAGCCATACTTTATTTATTTTATTTTATGTATTTATTTGTAACGATCTGGGGACCCACAGGCACCTGTGTGCACAAAGACACGAGTGGACGATTATATAGAACAGGACACAAAGAGAATGAATTCAATAAATGATAAATGACAGCATCACCATAGTAGGAAGATTAGAATACTAATGATGCACGAAAAGATTTCAAATTTCTGTCCAGACGAATGGTACTTGGCATTGAGTTACATACCTATGCTGCAGGTATGGGTAAAGCCCTTCCTAGTCCTCATCACTTTTGAACTTGTGCATATTAATCATTCCAAGATTGGTGGAGCATAGAATTTGTTTGGGTTCATATAGGGTAATACTGGCTTTCAGGTACACTGACACCTTGGCCTAGAGGCATTTATGCACTAGGTCGGCTGTTTTAAAATGAATCTGAGTGAGGATGGGGGGCCAATTTAAAGATACCCTCACTGATTTTATATGCTCACATCTCGGCATGCTCTTAAAGATGTGGACAACATCATTTTGGAGGGTTTGAAGTTGAAACAAATGCTTTTATCTGGCCCCTATTAATAATGAGTTGCTGTAATCTAAACGGGAATGAATAATCGCTCAAACAACTCAAGAGCAGAAATGAACATCTTCATATTCTTAAGAAGTCTCAAGTAATAGTGACAATTCTTTGGATTGTAACTGATCTGAGTCTCAGTGCCAAGAGATGAGTTAAGAAAGACCTGCAGTGTCTTAACTTTTCTTGCAGCTGAGACGGGGCAATCCTTAATACTGATACAACAGTACTCTTTCCCCAGTTTAGCTCTAGTCACAGAGCTTCTGAATAACGATAAATTGGCTTTTGCTCCATTAAGGCAGAGCCAATTTTCCATCATCAACTCTTCAATGACACCACAGATGGAATTCAGATTAAATGTATAGGCCAGCCCGAGTGACTTCCATTTCTCATTGTTGAAGGCTATGGGATATTTTAGCCAGATTTGTTCAGCACACCTTTTCTGTTTTTTTTTCTCAAAGTGGCGAGGTTAGGGGTATATCATTTTTCATGATTAGTATTATCCCTCATCAATGTCTTCCTAATAGGAGCAATTTTATCCAACATTTTAGTCAAGGGTTTATTATACGTCTCTTCTAGGTGCTCAGGGGTGTCGAAACTATCAGTGGAGGACATAATGTCACCAATAATTCTCTGAAGATCTTGGGATTCAACATTTTTGAAGTTATGTTTGTACACTACTTTGATCGGGTTAGGTGTTTTTTTTTTCGATTGCGCAGTGGTCGCACCATATACATGGAGAGGATTTGTTCATTACCACATTGACGTTTCTTGAGATCACCCAGTCCAGAATATTTCCTGAATTAGCTGTCAGTTCATTTTTATCGACCTAAAATCCCTTTCTGAGAGTATCTCTTCCAGTGAGAAAGCTTCCTTATAAGCCACTGATTGAGATAATCTATTACTAGGGTAGAGCAATTTGGACCGTTTGTGGTTTTTAGTAGCTGAATCAGATCCTCGTTACAATTAATAATTTCACATGGTTGGTGGTTAAACACAATGAGGATGAAACTGCTGGTACGGGTTGGAGTGAGTTTCAGATTTCATATCTTGCAGTTATCACAGGCACTCAGGCTTTCTGAAAACTGAAATAGCTTTTTAGCAATAATTGCAAGTCCACCCCCATGACCTAGAGCTCGGTTTTTGCAAATGATGATATATCCATCTAGGCTTGCCATATTGATTAATTGATTGATGACCACTTATTGAGTATATACTCATATTGAGTATATGACCACTCGCAACTGTCAGCCATGTTTCTGTTAGACAGAAGATCTCCATGACATGAAGAGTAAGATAGTCATAAATGTCCAGAGCATGTTTGCTTAATGGATTTATGTTCATCAGGGCAATCTTTATATCTAGGCCGTCGATCAGATTTATAGGGCAGTCTTAAATTTGAAGATTCTTACACAGAACCCTCATATCGAGTTTATGGGTGTTGGTTTGGACTTTTAAATCTGCTTGGATATTTGGGTCAAAGGGTATTAAAACTCTATTTGCTGGGCCACAAATACTGGTTGGATTTGTTTTCTCTGGCCGCTGTACGGTCTGGGATGCATCTCGAGGCTGGGAGTCCTTGTTAGACACTAGGCCTCATTACGACCCTGGTGGTAAGGCAACAACGGCGCCGGTAGTGCTACCGGTGTCATTGTTGCCTCACTGCCTCATTACGAGTTCTGCTCGCGGGGCCGCCCTGTACGCCTGGTCAGACCACTTTTGGTAAGTGTGTTACACAGCACCCTCAGTGCAGTAACATAGGGGTGTCATAATGACCCCCAAACATAGACTCCATACCGTGGGACTGACTACTGTCTCCCTGGGCATGTAAAGTCACCATTGTCTTTACTAGTCTAAAATTGTGAACAGAACCAGTACCAACCATCATATTGTGGAAGTACTGTAATTAGATTGCCCCTGGTCTGTTTTTCGAGGGGGCACTGTGCAGTCCCCCCTCGTCGAGTTTCTGGCTGGTGGCAGTGGTTACCATGCGAAATATTGCACCGGAATATTTCCTATGGGATTTTCCCATTCATTTTAAACGCACCATTTTTTGGTGCAATGTTAAAGATAACGCTGGGTTATTTATTTAATATTTATTCCCCGGTTGGGTCTTTTTGCCAGGACTCGGTTTTAAAATGGTGTTTGTGTTCGCCTCTGTAACTCCAACCCAAGTCGAGCCCTTTGTTCCACTTTTTGGCGGGCTTCTCCACAGAGGCCTCCAAAAGTGGTGCCACTCTGTCTGGGTCTACAGGACGTGTGGGAGGGGGGTTTAGGCACCCTGGACTGAGTTGCCTCGGCAACTCAAGTCACACTCTTGTGTGATTGGCCCAGTGGTGAGCCGCCCGGCTCACCACTTAGCATGTTTGAGTGACAGCTAGGACTGATGAATGGGAGTTTTCTGCATAAAAGCAGGGCTTTGGGGACTGGAACTTCAGAAGTCGCCACAGGACCAAAGAATCCGAAGAGGGAGAAGCTGAGCTGACCTGCAACGACAACACCACTGGTGGAGCCCTGCTGAACCGCCTCACCACTTCCCAACGACAGAGAAGATCTTCATCCCGGAGAGTCTTCTTCCTCTGAGCTGGTGGGGATAACCAGTTTGCCCTCTTTTTCGTCTTCCTGGAATGTCCCATGGTCGAATCGCCCATGCCAAGCACCCCGGCGGCCGCATAGCCACCCTTCTCCACTACCGCAAATAAAAGGCTAGTACCTTTTAACCAGGAACATTTGTGGCTAGTTTCTTCCCTGGCAGTGCATTGACCTCCAGCTTTCCTCCACGTCAAGATCTCCTCTTCCCCTGGATGAAGCACTGACTTGCAAGCACTGCCAGGAACAACTGCCCCCGCTGGAGCTTTCTCACCATTTCAGGTACTGAGTCCCGCCTGGTCTCCCTTGCAACAGACTGTTCAAGGTGTCCCGTAAATCCTTGACTTTCTATCCTGGGGTGACCTGGGACCTACTAACTAACTTTTCCTAACTTGAGCCAACCCTTTTTGAACTCTTTGCAACGACTCTTTAAAAGTACTATTCAACTGTGTGATCTTGGACACATTCCACCTTGCTCTCTTCAAGAGTGGGCCTGGCCTATGACGTTCTTGCTCCTCAGTAGACTCTGCCTTTTCTGACTTGCGCTGGTTCTCCTAAAGTGTTGGTATTGTGAATGCTCCTAATTCTGCCTTTTTCCCTCCCTTTTTAATTAACTTATTGGAGTGCCATCTTAGGTTAAGCGCTCACCTGGGTCTGAAAATAAGTGGTGTTTTAACTAAGACTTGTTCAATAAGTGATCAAGGATGTATATATATTTTAAAAGTGACTGTGTTTTGAACTTGCTTGCCATATTAGTGTTAGTGTATATTACAAGGTGTGTTTTTAAATAAATAATTATATACTTTTATACCCAAGCTCTGGTCAGTGTTTGCTTGTGCTACTGTATTTCGGTACCTATTTTGTATACTCTATATACTGTCTAACTCTTCTTGAGAGAAGTCTGGCTGCTCAGCCACAGCTACCAGGTAAATCTGGGTGGTACAGACTGCTACCAATTGGGTTTACTGCCAACACCTGCAGTGGTCCCTAAGGGAACTGCACAGGTTTCTGCCTAACACTGGTGGCATCGGTGGGATTTGTATTGAGTATACATTTTATTGTGCTTATAGATACCTTAGTGCAACTAATCACAAAGCTTAGCACTAAAAAGTTTATTTTCTAACCTGTCAACTATGGAAAGTTATAGTCAAGAGTCCCTTGCTACAAAAACTGCTGATTGTTTAAGAGTTCTCTGTAAGCATAAGAATCTCCTGACTAAAGGGAAGAAAATGGAGCTAATAGAAAGGTTGTTAGCAAACCAACGTCTGGATGGTGGTTCAGAGGAACCTACCACTCCAGCAAATGTAGATCACAGTAATGATATCGATATTGATCCTGGTATTGATAATCTTGAGTCAGAACCAGAAGAGGAGGGTGAGGATGATGTAGTTGTCCCCCCAAGGCCTCTACCTGCTCTGCCAGCTGTACCTACTGGACCTTTGCCAGGTCCCACAATTAGTCCTCAATGTCTTGAACTAGAGAAAATGAAACTTGAATTGGGGTTTAAGAGACTTAATGCTCAAACAGAACAAAGGCACCAAGAACTAAGGCTCAGAGAAATGGAGCTCAAGCATGAGCTAGAGATGAAGAAATTGTCTGTTGAAAATGCTTCTCTCTCCGGATCCTCTAGGAGTACCAGTCCCAAAAGACCCCGGATGCCTAAAGAGCTTGTGGGTATGTATGAGCCTAAGTTGGATGTGTTGGATTGGTTGAGTTTGTTTGAGTATAATCATGAGCTCCAGAACATTACAGGAAATAAGTTACTTTCCTGGTTGTTCTCTAGGCTCCCCCCGGTTGCAACTGATGTGGTAATGGAGTTGGGGGAGGAGGATAAGAAGGATTATGAATGTGTTAAACTAGCTTTGATAGCTAGATTTGGGAAGACCCCTTCCCAGTACCTTAAGAGGTTTAGGACCCTCAAAAAGAATGATGGTACCCCTTGGGCTACCTGGGTGAGTGAAAGTTTTAAGAACTTAGAGGGATGGATTAAGGGTTACAAGGTTCACACTTATGAGGGAATGAAGAATCTTGTGATGTTGCAGTCAATTTATGATGCCTGCTCTCCTGAGCTCAGGCAGCACTTGGCTGATTCAAAGGAATTAGATTCCAGAAAACTAGCTAAGGCTGCTGACTTGTGGGTTGCCAACAGGGCTACTCACAAGGACTCTGGGGTAACTCAGAAAAAGGATGAGGGGAAACAGCCAAAAAAGGACTCCAAAGAGAATTCTAATGATTCCAATCCCAAAGAGGGCCCCAAACAAAACAATAAGGGTAAGCCACAAGGGAAACCGAATCAGGCTAGTGTACCTTCTGGTGCCAAACCAGAAGGAGGTCAGAGCAAGCCACCATTCCAGAAAGCATTTGGAAAATGCTATGTTTGTAGCTCGCCTGACCATGTGAAAGGGGATCCCAGATGCAAGGGTAAACCTTCAGGGGTCCACACTGTCTCCTTAGCCTTCGCCCCAGAGGAGGAAGTACAGATGGCCAGTGGAAACTTTCTGTTACTAGCTGATGAACCCATTGGAGTCTCAGCTAGTGTTTCTTTAGTGTCTCTGGGGTTGTGGGAGCAACAGAATTTAGATGTATATAATTCTATCCCAGATAATACTAAAGAGTTTTATAAGGACAGTGTCCAGGTGAATGGTCAGGAGACTCCTGCCATTAGGGACACTGGGGCCAGCATAACTGTGGTGGATAAATCATTTTTTCAGACAGAGGATGTTGCTAAGACACCCAAACGCCTCACCAAGTTAGCTGGAGGGCCTGTGCAGATGCTTCCCCAGTTACCAGTTCTCATCCAGTGTAATGACATGACTGTGAAGATACCTGTCAGCATACAAAGTGAGGCACCAGGAAGGGTTCTGTTGGGTAATGACCTGAAGACTCTTCGAGTAGTGTCACATACCCCCAGACCTCCTAGTAAAAGGTTACAGGAGCTCACCAGACCTGTAAGGGAGAGAACCATGAGAGGTACTCCCAAGGAGATGATGAAGAAGGATATCACTCCTACTCCACTGGAGTTACAACTTGCTATCTCGGAACAATAAGAAGCAAAGGGGAAACCCAAGACTTCTAGGAAACAGCCAGCAGCAAGCACTCAAGTGCTTCCAACAAGGACTTCCCCTAGGTTGTCCAAAGTTACACCTGTAACTTCACCTCCAGCTGAGGCTGAGAGGGAGGTACAACCCTGTGTGGTGGAGCTAGACTCTGAAGAGGAGCTAGTGGAAGGCCAAGAACTCATTGGAGATCTGGATCCTGTTGACCATCCTGAGCTGCAGTCTTTACTGGCAGAAGGTGGACCCAACAGGGCAGACTTCAGTAAGGGACAGAGAGAATGTCCCACTCTGGACGGTCTTCACCAACAGGCAGCTTCTCAGGCTGATGGGCAAGAGCCTGGGAAGTATAGGTTGCACTGGGAATATGGCCTCTTCTACAGTGAACCAACTGAGTCTGCACCTGGCGACTACAAGCGGCTTGTAGTACCTCCAGAAAACAGACAACAGTTCTTGCAACTGGCCCATGAGATTCCTTTGGCTGGTCACTTGAGTTTCAAGAGGACCAAGGAAAGGCTCTCACTCTACTTTTATTGGCCAAAAATGGGGGCTGAGGTAGATAAGTTTTGCAAGAGCTGCCACACCTGCCAAACTTCTGGTAAGGTTGGTTCCAAGAATGTGGCATCTTTAGTGCCTCTCCCAGTTGTGGGAATCCCATTTGAGAGGGTAGGGATTAACATTGTTGGTCCCCTTGATCCCTCAACCTCCTCAGGCAACAGGTTTATCCTTGTTGTAGTAGACCATGCAACTAGGTACCCTGAGGCAATTCCTATGAGGACTGTTACAGCTCAGGCTATGGCTAAGGCCCTCCTTGGTATTTTTACCAGGGTTGGGTTTCCTAAGGAAGTAATCTCTGACAGGGGGTCACTTTTTATGTCCCACTACATGAAAGCCATGTGGAAAACCTGTGGAGTTACTTACAAGTTCTCTACCGCCTTCCACCCTCAGACAAACGGGTTGGTAGAAAGGTTCAACAGAACCATGAAGAGCATGATAGGTGCTTTAGAAGAGCCCCTTAAAAGAAAGTGGGACCTTCTATTGCCATGCCTTCTCTTTGCTTATAGAGAAGTCCCTCAGGAGGGAGTAGGTTATTCTCCCTTTGAACTTCTTTATGGTCATTCAGTCAGAGGTCCATTGGCCCTGATTAAGGAGGGGTTGGAGAGTGTTCCTTCCCCCAAACCAGTCAGAGTGACTGACTATGGGTTAGGTCTCCGGAGGAGAATGTCACACATGATGGCAGAAGCTAGTGATAACCTGAAAGCTGGGCAAGCTTTGGTCAAGATTGGCATGACCAAAAGGCTAACATGGTTGAGTTTACTCAAGACAATCTAGTTCTAGTTATGATCCCCACAAGGCAGAGGGCCTTGCAAGATAAATGGATGGGACCCTTCAAGGTTGTGGGTAAACTTGGAGAGGTGAACTATCTGGTGGACTTGGGCAATCCCAAGGAGGCTCCCAGAGTCTTCCACACCAACGGAATAAAGGCGTATGTCTCCAGGCCTGAAGTAGGAGCCTTGCTTCTAGCTTCAACAGAAAAGGAAGAAGAGAGTGATGCTCTCCCTGATCTCCTCAGAGGTTTACCCTTGGATGAAAAGATTGAAGGAGTAAATCTCTCTTCAAATCTGACACCTGAGCAACAAGAAGAGTGCAAATCTATGTTAAATCAGTTTGCCTCCTTGTTCTCACTTTCACCAGGCTTGACCCCTTGGGGCCAGCATGATATACTCACTGGTGACTGTCTGCCAGTCAAAATCAGAGGATATAGAATGTCAGAAAATGTAAGGACCCACATCAAAGGGGAGGTCAAGAAGATGCTTGATCTCGGGGTAATAGAGCCGGCTACTAGTCTATGGTCTAGCCCAGTTGTGTTAGTACCAAATGCAGGATCCAAAGAATTGAGATTCTGTGTGGATTATAGAGCTCTTAATGCAGTCACCAAGACTGATGCCCACCCTTTGCCAATGAGTTGATGGATAGACTTGGTTCAGCCAAGTTCCTCAGCACATTTGACCTTATGTCAGGCTATTGGCAAATAGCCCTGACAGACCCTGCCAAGGAGAAAACTGCATGTTCTACCCCAGTTGGCTTATACCAATTTAAGGTTATGCCTTTTGGACTGAAAAATGCACCTGCAACATTCCAAAGGATGGTAAATCAGGTTCTGGCTGGGATGGAGGACTTCTGCATGGCATACTTGGATGACATTGCAGTATTCAGCCAATCGTGGGAAGAGCATGTTAACCACCTAGGACATGTTTTGCAGGCTCTTGGACAGGCCAATCTGACCATAAAGGCAAGTAAATGCCAGATTGGTCAGAGTAAGGTGGTCTAACTTGGGCATGAGGTAGGAGATGGAGAAATAAGGCCTTTGCTCAGTAAGATTGAAGCTATGCAAAATTAGACAACACCTACTTACTCAAACCCAGGTGAGAGCCTTCCTAGGCCTCACTGGGTATTACAGGAATTTCATAGAGAACTATGGGACCATAGCTTCTCCACTGAATGTAATCTCCTCTCCAAAATTCCCTAAGAAAGTCAAATGGAATGATGAGTGCAATCAGGCCTTTGAAAACCTGAAGAAAGCTCTTTGCCAAGCACCAGTATTGAGAGCTCCTGACTATCACCAAACTTTCATTGTGCAGACAGATGCTTCTAATGTAGGCATAGGCTCAGCCCTTAGCCAACTGGATGAGAAAGGTAGGGAGCTCCCCATTTGCTTCATCAGCAGAAAGCTGAAGGATCCTGAGACAAGGTGGGCAACAATTGAAATAGAATGGTTTGCTATTGTGTGGGCACTGAAGAAGTTTAGGCCATACTTGTATGGTTCTACTTTTGTCATTCAGACTGACCACCAACCCTTGAGATGGTTGATGCAAATGAAAGGGAAACCCCAAAACTATTGAGATGGTCAATCTGCCTGCAAGGGTTTGATTGCACCATTGAGCACAGGTCAGGGTGTCACCACCAAAATGCTGATGGTCTCTCTAGGATGCATGTCATCGACTAGAGGTATGAGATTCATCCAGGAGTGGAATAAATCCTCTTGATCCTTAGTCTGGGGGGGCGCGAGTGTTAGGAAGAATTCTCTGTTAAGGCTAATTCCCCAAACCTAGTGAGTCCCCCAGCAGCTTTACTGGATTTTTGGGGTTTATGTTTTTCTCCTGCTAAGAATGAGACTCTTTTTCTCCAAATCTCGGACATGATTTGAGATATTCTTTGACTTTGTAATGTGTTTTATGGGCTATGGGCTCTTTTACTCCATAGGGTTTCATGTGGTTTTTGGTAAGTGTGTCACACACCACCCTCAATGCAGTAACACAGGGGTGTCATAGTGACCCCCAAACATAGACTCCATACCCTGGGACTGACTACTGTCTCCCAGGGCATGTAAAGTCACCATTGACTTTACTAGTCTAAAATTGTGAACAGAACCAGTACCAACCATCATATTGTGGAAGTACTGGTATGATATGATATGATATGGCATTTGTAACGCGCCTATACACAAGTGTTTCAAGGCGCGACGAGGCAGGGAGGGGGGAACAAGGGGAGACAGACAACGATCCCACTAGGCCAGGTGTCATTCGGATCGCGCACGTGCATGGGTAGGGGGGACGGGAAAAGTGCAAGGGGAAAGGGAGAGGGGAAAGTGCAGTACAGGGTTAGTAACGAACAACATAAATAATAAGGGCCAGCTGGTGGCAAGTGCAAGATAAGTGCAGACAAGTGCAGGGAGGAGGCATTGTAGGGATACAGAGACAGTCCCGCAGTGCAGGGGTTGCCAGGAAGGCAGTGCAGGGGAGAGTGGCTGGGCCAAGGACCGAGATTGGTGAGTGGCCCAGTTGCTGGTTCAGTACAGTTTCAGTGATTTAGCAGGGGAGAGGGGGAGAGAAAGCAGAAGCAAAGAGGAAGGTTTTGAGGTGCTTCCGGAACCAGAGATGGTTCTCCTCAAGTTTCAGGGAGGCAGGAAGGCTGTTCCAGAGGGAGACCCCTGCTGCGCAGAAAGATCTCCCCCCAACTCGTTGCTTGGAGAAGCGGCTGACCCTGAGGGAGTTTGAGGCGGATGAACGAAGTGCTCGAGAAGGAAGATGTTTAGGAAGGGAGAGTTGAAGGTATTTTGGCCCCAGACCCCAGAAGGCCTTGTGGACAATGCAGAGGGTTTTGAACTTAATCCTCGCAGCCACAGGGAGCCAGTGTAGCGATTTCAGTCCTGGAGAGATATGGTCCCAGGGCTTGAGGCCAAGGACAAGTCTTGCAGTCCTGTTCTGGATGAGTTGCAGAGGGCGGAGAGTAGAGGCAGGCAGATTTAGGTAGAGGCTGTTACAGTAGTCCAGCTTCGAGAGAACCAGGACTCTGGAGACAGTGAGCTTCTGGGGGAAGGAGAGGAAAGGAAGGATACCTCTGAGGATGTGCAGCTGGTAGTGTGTAGTGTGTGGTAGGGGTAATTAGATTGCCCCTGGGTCTGTTTTTCGAGGGGGCACTGTGCAGTCCCCCCTCGTCGAGTTTCTGGCTGGTGGCAGTGGTTACCATGCGAAATATTCCACCGGAATATTTCCTATGGGATTTTCCCATTCATTTTAAATGCACCATTTTTTGGTGCAATGTTAAAGATAACGCCGGGTTATTTATTTAATATTTATTCCCCGCTTGGGTCTTTTTGCCAGGACTCGGTTTTAAAATGGCGTTTGTGTTCGCCTCTGTAACTGCAACCCAAGTCGAGCCCTTTGTTCCACTTTTTGGCGGGCTTCTCCACAGAAGCCTCCAAAAGTGGTGCCACTCTGTCTGGGTCTACAGGATGTGGGGGAGGGGGGTTTAGGCACCCCAGACTGAGTTGCCTCGGCAACTCAAGTCGCACTCTTGTGTGATTGGCCCAGCGGTGAGCCGCAAGGACCACCACTTAGCATGTTTGAGTGACAGCTAGGACTGATGAATGGGGGTTTTCTGCATAAAAGCAGGGCTTTGGGGACTGGAACTTCAGAAGTCGCCACAGGACCAAAGAATCTGAAGAGGGAGAAGCTGAGCTGACCTGCAACGACGACACCACTGGTGGAGCCCTGCTGAACCGCCTCACCACTTCCCAACGACAGAGAATATCTTCAACCCGGAGAGTCTTCTTCCTCTGAGCTGGTGGGGATAACCAGTCCACCCTCTTTTTCGTCTTCCTGGATCGTCCCATGGTTGAATCGCCTGTGCCAAGCACCCCAGCGGCCGCATAGCCACGCTTCACTGCTACCGTGAATAAAAGGGTAGTATCTTTTAACCGGGAAAATCCGCGATGGTTTCTTTCCTGGCAGTGCAACGACCTGCAGCTTTCCTCCACGTCAAGATCTCCTCTTCCCCTGGACGAAGCACCGACTTGCACGCGCTGCCAGGAACAACTGCCCCCGCTGGAGCTTTCTCACCATTTCAGGTACTGAGTCCCACCTGGTCTCCCTTGCAACAGACTGTTCAAGGTGTCCTGTAAATCCTTGACTTTCTATCCCGGGGTGACCTGGGACCTACTAACTAACTTTTCCTAACTTGAGCCAACCCTTTTTGAACTCTTTGCAATGACTCTTTAAAAGTACTATTCAACTCTGTGATCTTGGACACATTCCGCCTTGCTCTCTTCAAGAGTGGGCCTGGCCTATGACTTTCTTGCTCCTCAGTAGACTCTGCCTTTTCTGACTTGCTCTGGTTCTCCTAAAGTGTTGGTATTGTGAATGCTCCTAATTCTGCCTTTTCCCTCCCTTTTTAATTAATTTATTGGAGTGCCATCTTAGGTTAAGTGCTCACCACTGTCTGAAAATAAGTGGTGTTTTAACTAAGACTTGTTCAATAAGGGATCAGGGATGTATATATATATTAATAGTGAGTGTTTTGAACTTGCTTGCCATATTAGTGTTAGTGTATATTACAAGGTGTGTTTTTAAATAAATAATTATATACTTTATACCCAAGCTCTGGTCAGTATTTGCTTGTGCTACTGTATTTTGGTACCTATCTTGTATATTCTATATACTGTCTAACTCTTCTTGAGCGAAGTCTGGCTGCTCAGCCACAGCTACCAGGTAAATCTGGGTGGTACAGACTGCTACCAATTGGGTTTACTACCAACACCTGTAGTCTTAAGCCTTTTGCAGTGGTCCCTAAGGGAAATGCACAGGTTTCTGCCTAACAGTGACTGTTGTTAGCATCCTCCCCATTCCCATTGAGCCCCTATAGGGGCTCAAATGGGAATGGGGATGTACTGGGTCTGGGTCAGGGTCCCGAAAATGGGAATTACCGGGCCTGCAATGGTCAGAATGGCCCGGTAATTTCCAGTTTTCGGGACCCGGACCCGAGTATGGGAGTAGCCATGCCGCTAAAAACGGCATGGCTACCTCCAAACTCGTAATGAGGCCCACTGTCTCTACAACAATATTAGCTGCAGGGGGTAGTACTCTATCATTTTTAGCGTTAGATATGTATTAGCAATTGTGAGCCGTGATGTTTTATGTGCAGCAAAAAGCAAGTTTAATTCAGTTGAATGTCCCATGACTGTATTGGAGCATGTACCACAAACGTGAGAAAGGTACTAGTTCCGTTTTTTCCAGCGTGTGTCCTGCAACGTTCCAGTGATCAGGTGACAAGGAGGCACACCGTTATTATGTAAATGGGGGTAGTATGCGCTATATGTTGTGTAACAGCGCACTAAATTTGGTGCAAGGGTTTGTACATTCCCATGTTCCATGCCAGTTTTAGGTTGGCACATAGAAATGAGACAGTTTGTATGCCAATTTGCAGTGTCATTAGCATGTTGGTATATAGCAATGTTGTTAGAGCCCGGAAAGGAATTTAACCGCCGGTGGCCTGCAACACCTTTAACTACATCTCCTCCTATGGTGCATAGGCAAAGCCACTGTATCAATAGGACAGCACTAAAATGGATTAAATCCTTCAAGGAAGGCTAGAAATAGTGGCTCTTCCAATGTACGAATCACCATTATACAGTATATTGAGCGGTGTTCCCCAGGGATAGGCCCCCTCCCCTAATTTCCAATCCGTATTTCAAGCACTTTGCTAAACTCCTCAGAATACAGAGGATTATTGGTATACATATGCTAGTGCAACTCTGTCCCATCTCCATTTGAAGTGGTGGCTTTGACATGATAGCTGCCTATTTTTCCAGGAGCATGATGGTTGGATGTGGATGGACAGACACAGTTTAAAATGCAATCCCACCCAGATTGAAACACTTCTCTTTGGATTAGCATAGGCCAGTCCGAACTACACGTTCAGGCTTCACACTTTATCCACTGGCACCCAATTAAGGAGGTTTAAAACCTGTGCATTCTGGTTAGTGCCCCTGAAGTCTTTAAGCTGCTTCTGTGGAGGTAAATAAAACATTACACCTACTGCCTTTTCCTCGTCGTGTTGTATTAGTGAGCCTTATCATATCCTTCTGCATTGATTACTTAATTGCCATTTACCATGCTCATTCCAAGCGTGATATAAAGAGGATTTAGTTAATTCAAACTGCTGCATTCCTTAAGTTTATGGGTCTAAAGAAAGGGAGATTATGTGTCATCTGCATTTTGAAATCTGCATTAGCTGCACATTTTCATAGGTGTGTTTCTAAAGTGTCCAATGGGAGTGTACCGTTTTGTCCATCTTAGAATGATAGCCTGTGAGAAAATGACTTTTATGGTTATTCTAAATTCTGATAATGTGCTTTGCCCAATAAGACAAATGTAACACTCGTATTACTAGACTATATGGTAAGTGATTTCAATCCGGCACACATCCAAGTCAACGCCTAGCATGTAATGCACAACTGACATCTTTATTTATTTTTGTCTAAAATGTCTTTATTCTGAACAATATACCACTAATATGACGCCCCTCTCCTGGAACCCTCCCCTCCTGGTCACACTGAACCAGGAATCAGGCTGGAATCAGGCTGGTTTGCAAAGTTAAAATATTTATTTATGTATTTACAATTCAATCACACTACGTTTTAATGGGTACACAATAATCACCAATGGGGTGATGTAACACTGAATAATCTCTTTAATACACAAGGGGTAATAGTGAGCAAACAATTTAGCACTGACATAATATTTGTGTGTGTGTGTGTTCAGATCAGATAGCACTGTTGTTATAGGTTCCCCCTGCACATCCCTCAACCCCCAATAGGCAATGTAAAGAGAGCAGGTATTCAGGAATGGTAGAACTCAAACAAAATATCAATCCCATTTTCCCCTTAGCAAACACAAGAGAAAGATGGAATTGACTGTCAAGCTGTCAGAATGGCTTTTTAAGTTATCCTTAGAATGGACTGGCAAAAACACTTAACATGGTCTAAATTGCTGAAATTGTTATAATTCTTCTGGGAGCCACTTTGGATAGTTGCACACAAACACTAGCAATGATTTAATACCAAGAAACAATTTGAAATCTGAAAATTGAAGTTGGAAGCACTCAAAAGCTGTTTTACACATGTCAGAATTTCCCTAACCGAAAATTCACGACAAACTTTTCACTGCGCGATAATTGCGATAACAGGAGAACCATATGGATTTGGGATGCAGTTTTAGATGCGATTTAAAGCTGTGGATGTTAGCTGCAAGCAGTTTGTTTCTAGCACAAAAATTGAGTAAGTTATGGACGTTTTAGTGGAGGTCGTTTTTTTCGAGATAGGTGCAAGAATGGAAAACAGGAATGCACTTTTAAAATGACAAATGGGATTTCTTACACTAGAGGATGACTATGAATAACCGAATACCACAAAGGAACACAGGCACTTGATCAGGATGACTGCCTGCAGAGGAGCTCGCCTTCTTCAGATGAAAAATTATCAGCATCAAAATTATTTTAGCAATACTAGTACAGGAGGAAGATAGGATGGTTTGGATGGAGAGTTCAGACAATTCAAAAATATTTCTAACAACATAGGTTCTGAATACAAGATAGGATGGGTTTAAGATAGGGATTGACTCTGGACAGTACATATATTAGTGACACAGTTCTTTCTAAAGATACTCAATAGATATGTTTTAAACGGAACCGTCAGGATTCTGGTCCGTCAATATTCTGGTCAGGGAACCGGATCTGGTTTTAGGACAGACTGCTTGGCACATTGGATTGGGCAGCGTCATGAGGCTTAGAGTCCACCCCTAGCCTCTTGAACACAAAATCTACTTTTGACACAAGACATATTTACACGTGAGCAACCTCTATAACAATCACATATACAGATTACATATTTTGTGTAGCAGCTACTCCTCAAAACCCCGCCGCTGTGGGATCTTGTGTCTGCTTTTTGCCAAATAATTTCGCACTTTTCATCAGGAACACAATGTCCAATTTATCAGCAAATTTCTGCAAGTGTGCACGTATAAAAAGTTCATAATTGTATACCTTTTCACACTTCTAGCAGATATACATTTGGTGTGAAATTACATTTTCTGCCATTTCTTTCCAGAACATGTCACACGATCTTCCGCCTCTTGAAATGTGCAGCCAAAATTTAGATTTACAATTCTGTTACTTTTGTATTTTTGACAATTATAAGTGGCAAGTTATAACTCTTTAAATAAAATGTTCTTTGTGAATGGTCAGCCACAGATGGCTGTTTGGGTCTGCCTCTTTTTGTCTCCCTTCAGTTCAGAAGCAGTCTACTCCCTGTTCTCTTGGCAGAGGCCATTTTACGACTGTACTCACACCTAGCATTTCCTGCTTTGCACCTGTTCATTGTTTCCTTCCCCACTGCAGACCAGGTTCTTCACAAACCCTATAATTATCTCTTTGGTGTGATTTCCTTGTGGGAGGAGAGCCTTGACTCTGTGAGGAAAGCTATTATTCCAGTTTGGTAACTTTAGCCAAGCTAACTTTAATTGTTACTTCTGTTGAATGTTCCCTTAGTATAAAACAAACTTGTGGGATCAAATCACCGCTAAATACTTATTCAAGATTTTAAACCATGGAATCAAAACAATTACAAGATGGGTTACTCTCAATAACAGGCCTCTTAGATTGCAAACATTTGATTTCAGTTTATACATGGTTAAAGTATAATCCGGCAGGCCCTGACAGCTGTCATTTAGGCAGCCCAGGGTACTGCACCCAGATTTTGACAGATCCACAGGCAGGCCACTTTTGCTGTGGAAATCCCTTGATGCTTTCAGCTTTTCAGGACATTGTAAGTTCACAATGATTTCTTACCCAAAGTGTTTTGTAGCACCCAGCAAGAATTTTGGATGTTTGAGGGTGTTTTGTACCGGCATTCTGAAGTTTCAGCAACAAAGAAACAGTGATTTAAAGCAAGATGTTGGGGTTTCCTTTAGCAAAGCACTGCTTTTTCCTTCTGTGCTCCATTTTCACATGTTGTGGAGCCCAGTGACATGTTTCAGGAGTAAGATCTCTCTTCCACCACCGACAACATGCATGGCAGATTGGGCAGCCATCTTTTTGTGCTTTGCAAAGCGTGATTTTCAGATATTTTTGGCGAGCATAAGGGTTTTGCAGCCATGTTGCTATTTTTGGCACCATCAGAACACAGTAATGCCGCATGGCAGAGCAAAAGTGGATCAAAACATCCCACAATATATAGAGTATAAGACATTATTTTTCTGACATTTTAAAAAGAGAACTGTACAGTGCTAGTAGAATTAAATAATTAATTTTTAATAGACTATATTCCCAACATTACATTTTGTCTCTCAGAATGTAAATCCTTCTTGGAAAGGGTCTAACTCATTTTTTTGGGGGAATTGTCTGTTTCTTATTTGAGCACCAAGATGATGTTTGATTTTGCATGCTGTCTAATGATTGCAGAATCGCTAAACATTAAAATAAATACAAAATAACATATGTAATTGTTGACTCTGCAACGTAGACCGCTGGTTCCCTACACGGTCTGTAAGAACTGCAGCACACCCTGCACAGCCAATCCACCTCACATCCACCATACAGACAAGGGCATTGCAGGATGGTGGCAACACATTTTATCCAAATACAGAGCCAGTCCCCACCTCTCTTTCACTGATGATAGCATTCAACTTTTAAGCGTAAGCATTCCCCTTTAAAAAAAAAAAATCACACTTAGCGGGCTTGCAAATTCTCAGTTCCAGACCAGGCCCCCTTCATTAGAACACATGTAGCTTCTGCAGCGCATGGCTAATGCCCACTGCAAGGCTCTTCCCTCCAGGCCACATTGCTCTGCCTCTTTCTCTGCCTTGTTTTCTTTTTCTCAGCACATTGGGACTGCTGTTTGTAGTAACTATTTCTCTTTGCGTTTCTCTCTTCTTTATACTGAATTCAGAATTGCTATATTTACCAATCAGTCAATTTCGCTCCTCTGGATCTCACCCAGTGACATCATGATGTCCGTTTGATCACTCCATTCAATACAATGATATGATATGATTTGATATGATATGGCATTTGTAACGCGCTTATACACAAGTGTTTCAAGGCGCGATGAGGCGGGGGGGGCAAGGGGAGACAGACAACGATCCTACTAGGCCAGGTGTCATTCAGATCGCGCAAGTGCAAGGGTAGAGGGGAAGGGAAAAGTGTAGGGGGGGAATGGTAGAGGGAAAAGTGCAGTACAGGGTTATAGCATACAGGATAAATAACAAGGGCCAGCTGGTGGCAAGTGCGAGGTAAGTGCAGACAAGTGCTGGGAAGGGGGGCTGTAGGGATACAGACACAGTCCCGCAGTGCAGGGGTTTCCAGGGTGGCAGTGCAGGGGAGGGTAGCTGGGCCAAGGACCGAGAACGTTGAGTGGGCCAGATTGCAGATTTAGTGCAGTTTCAGTAATTTTAGCATGGGGAGAGGAAGCGGAGGCAAAGAGGAAGGTTTTGAGGTGCTTCCGGAACCGGAGATGGTTCTCCTCAAGTTTCAGGGAGGCAGGAAGGCTGTTCCAGAGGGAGGCCCCTGCAGCAGAGAGAAATCTGCCCCAACTCATTGTTTGGAGAAGCGGCTGACCCTGAGGGAGTTGGAGGCGGATCAGCGAAGAGCACGAGTAGGAAGATATTTAGGAACAGAGAGTTGAAGGTATTTTGGCCCCAGATGGCCTTGTGGACAATGCAAAGAGTTTGAACTTGATCCTCGCAGTCACTGGGAGCCAGTGTAGCGATTTCAGTCCTGGAGAGATACGGTCCCTGGGCTTGAGGCCAAGGACAAGTCTCGCAGTCCTGTTCTGAGTTGCAAAGGACAGAGAGTAGAGGCGGGCAGATTAAGGTAGAGGCTGTTACAGTAGTCCAGCTTTTTGAGAACGAGGGCTCTAGAGACAGTGAGCTTCTGGGGGAAGGAGAGGAAAGGAAGGAGGTGTAGTTGGTGGTGTGACTTCTTAGAGACGTCGGATATGTGAGGAGAGAAGGAGAGTGTGGAGTTGAAGATGACCCTGAGATTTTTTGCCTTGCAGGAAGGAGCAGGAAGAGGGCCAAGAGAGGCCGGCCAGAGAGCTGCAGGGAAGGAGGGAGTGGCTGTGCCGATGAGTAGAATCTCACTCTTACTAGCATTAAGGCAGAGGTCGTTGGCGGCACACCATTCCTGGATAGCAGAAAGAGATGAGGGAAGGAGAAGAGGAGGCCGAGGGTAGCCTGAAAATGAGCTGGGTATCATCCGCATAGCACTGAAAGTTGGGGCAGAGAGCGGCGATGCGGTGGGCGAGAAGTGCCAGATACTGGTTGAACAGCCAGGGAGAGAGGTTAGAACCCTGGGGGACACCACAGGTAGAGAAAAAGATGTCAGAGAGGAAAGACCCCAGTTGGACCTGGGAGGGTCGATTTGAGAGGAAAGAGGTCAGCCATGCCAGAACCTGACCAGTGATACCCAGGTTATCACGGAGATGGTTGAGCAGGATGGTATGGTTGACAGTATCAAAGGCAGAAGAGAGATCATGCAAAATGAGAACACATGGAATGTTAGAGTCAAGGTTCGAGAGCAGGTCCTCACGGATGTTCAGGAGAGAAGTTTCTGTGCTTCTGGCAGCTCTGAAGCCAGACTGATGGTCATGAAGGCCACCAACAGATTCAGCATGGGGATTTAGCTGGGAGATGGCCAGTTTTTCCAGGAGCTTGCCCAGGAAGGGAGTGATAGAGATTGGGCGATAGTTAGCTGGGCAGGAAGGGTCGGAAGAGGGTTTCTTAAGAAGGGGGTGCACAAGGGAGTGCTTGAGAGGGGATGGGAAGACTCCAGAGGCGAAGGAGTGATTGCAGAAGTCAGCAAGGGCAGGAGCCAAGGAGTCGATGTGGTCCTTGATAGTTTTGGGGGAACAGGGGTGGACCTGTTTTGATGAGACTTTCATAGATCGGACTTGTCTCGAAACCTCGTCAGCAGAAAAAAGGGAAAAGGCAGAGAAGGAGAGAGGAGGGGTGGCTGCAGAAGGGCCAGAGGAAGGGCAGGGAATAGGGGGGGAGGTGATAGTAGGAGAGTGAGGACATGAAGTCCTGAGTTTTTTAAATGAAAGTGAGAGGCCAGTGCCATGCAGAGGGCCTGGGAGAGGACAGGGGAGGTAGAGACTGCAGCAGGGTTGGCCAGCTCCTTGCAGATTTTAAAGAGTTTGGCCGAATTGTTAGATGCCGCAGTGATGCAGGCTTGGATAAGAGCTCTCTTCTTGGTGAGAAGAGACAGCCAGTATTGCCTTTGGAGCAGGCGACAGGCCAGTTTATCAGAGGATGAACATGAAGCACACCATTTCCTCTCTGCCACCCTGAACTTGGTTTAAGGGTGACGAGATCGGAGTCATACCAGGAGTTACATTTGGCTTTGGGCTTCAGGTGGATTCTCATGACAGGGGCAAGGATATCAAGAGCATCAGATATAGCAGAGTAGAGAGTGGAGAGGGCTGTGTCAGGGTGGGAGTCAGCCGAACGGGGAGGAGGGGGCGAGAAGGTGGCAGCGAAAGCCTCAACTGACACACGGTTCATGGGTCAGATGACCGAGAAGGAAGATGGCAGTGATGAGGGTGGCTTTGCCTGAGGGGTGGGGAGGGTGAGGTGGGAGGAGAGGAGAAAGTGATCACTCCAGGAGAGAGGAGTGGAGAGAGGGACAGAGAGGGGAAGGTCAGAAGTGATCAGGGCATCAAGAGTGTGCCCTGCAGAATGAGTCGGCCCAGACGGGAGAATATAGAGTGAGAGAGAGTCGCAGAGGTCGCGAAAGAGTCCAGAGGGGGGACAGGAGGCATCCAGGTGGACGTTGAAGTGTCCAAGAAAGAGGAGTTGAGTGATTGAGGACAGGAGTGAGGAGGAGAGGTCCACTCATTTGGAGAGGAAGGAGGAAATTTGATCAGGTGGCTGATAGATAGTAGCCACGGTAAGGGAATGGCTAGGAGAGAGAGAGTCGGCAGACAAGACATTCAAAAGAGGAGTAGGTCTGCGTGGGATTAACAGTGGCAGGAATCCACTCAGGGAAGATAAGGGCCACACCCCCCTCCGCACGGTTGGGCCTGGGCACGGAGAGGATCTTGTAACCGTCAGGTAGGAGTGTGTCAAAGCTGGTGACAGAGCTGGCCGTGAACCATGTCTCAGTGAGACCGAGTACGTCAAGGTCCAGTTCCTCAAGAAGGCGGCAGATATCAGAGGATTGTTTGACGGCAGAGCGAGAGTTAAGAGTGGCAATGTGGAGACGGTTTCCATCTTTGAAGGACTTCCGGGGAGGGGTACAGATAAGAGGTACGCCCTGCGGAGGTAAAGAATGAGCACAGGAGGGGGCAGGGAGGAAGGGTAGAGGCAAGGTAGCCGAGGACAGAGAAGGGGGGACAGAAGGAGAGGAAAGGAAGTTGATGAGGCGCGGGAAGCGTCTATCAAAGAGGTGAAGGTTGGCCTGAGGGCCTTGGACCAAGACGGTCCCATTAGCGTAGACATTAATGATGGCCTTAGAGGAGTAGAAGGAGGCCAAGAGGACATCCCAACGGGTGCCACCATTAATGGGAGAAGAGGATAAAGGAGAGAGCACAAAGACCATATGAAGGGTCCATAGGTCAGGTGAAGGCACGAAAAAGAGGATGTCAGTGAGAGTTTCCTTAGAGGAGGCACTGGTGTAGCTGTCAGCGATAGGGAGGCCTGGGTTGGAGACCAGGATATCCTTTTTAAACTTTTTCCTACCAGATTTAGTGAGGAGAGCAGGAGAGCAGGATAGTCAATGGAGAAGCAGTTAGAAAGATAGGTGAGATAGAGAGCACCATGGGATAGGAGGGAGTGGGGGAGGAAGACAGGACAAGCACAAGCAGACAGGAAGAGAGCGGCAAGCCCTAGTTTACCACAAATTCAGAACACAGTGAACACAGTAATGCATATCAGGTACCCAGTGGAGAGGCCACCTAAGTTTGAAAATCCTGAGAGGGGAGAAAAACCCTAGTTTACCACAAATTCAGAGCACAGTGAACACAGTAATGCATATCAGGTACTCAGTGGAGAGGCCACCTAAGTTTGAAAATCCTGCGAGGGGAGAAAAACCCTAGTTTACCACAATTTGCAGGGCACAGCGAAGTGAAGGCACCATGCGAATGAAGTGTACAGGTGTAGGTGCGGCGGGCCGAGGGAGCAAGTGGAGCTAACAAGGTGGACCGGCGCCAAGAGTCCCCTGTGGACACCTGCAGACACAGTGGGAGCCGCAGCCGTAGGAGCCGCCTTTTGCCTGAGGGGCCCTTAGCCATGGGGGCTGCCAGGCAGGGGGCTGCCCAGGAGGGTCGGTATATGGGGGGGTGGGTGGTCAGGGAGGCGGGATGGAGGAGGGCACCAGGAAGAGGCTGCAAGGGGAGGGGGAGGGAGAAACACAACCAGGCGCTCAGAGCGCAATACAAAAAACAAAAGAACACAATTCCTCACTTGAGGCCCAGATGGACTGGCAGGATTTCTATCCTGCAACTGGGCTGCCCGGCGAGCTGCTCTCAACCCCAAAAGTTCAGCACAAAGAGGCGAGCGGGGAGAGCAGCCATCGGGTAGTCCGGAGGGACATCTGATGGAGCCAATCAGAGGGGGGGGAGCGGGCAGCGAGGCGGGCTGGAGGAGGGCACCAGGAAGAGGCTGCAAGAGGGGGGGGAGGGAGAAACACAACCACGCGCTCGGAGCGCAATACAAAAAACAAAAGAACACAATTCCTTACTTGAGGCCCAGATGGACCGGCAGGATTTCTATCCTGCAACTGGGCTGCCTGGCGAGCTGCTCTCAACCCCAAAAGTTCAGCACAAAGAGGCGAGCGGGGAGAGCAGCCGTCGGGCAGTCCAGTGGGACACCTGATGGAGCCAATCAGAGGGGGGGCGGGTGGGCAGGGAGGCGGGCTGGAGGAGGGCACCAGGAAGAGGCTGCAAGGGGAGGGGGGAGGGAGAAACGCAACAACGCGCTCGGAGTGCAATGCAAAAAACAAAAGAACACAATTCCACACTTGAGGCCCAGATGGACCAGCAGGATTTCTATCCTGCAACTGGGCTGCCCGGAGAGCTGCTCTCAACCCCAAAAGTTCAGCACAAAGAGGCGAGCGGGGAGAGCAGCCGTCGGGTAGTCCAGAGGGACACCTGATGGAGCCAATCAGAGGGGGGGCGTGCAGGGAGGCGGGCTGGAGGAGGGCACCAGGAAGAGGCTGCAAGGGGAGGAGGGAGGGAGAAACACAACCATGCGCTCGGAGCGCAATACAAAAAACAATAGAACACAATTCCTCACTTGTTACCTAGAATATGAATTTCCAATACTTCAATGTTTAATTTCCGGAACATCCTTGTACTGCGCAAAGTAATTCTAATTCACAACATCACAAACTCTACTAAACACTGCACATTATACACTCCTTTTACTTGCCTGAAATGTTTAACCCTTACCATGGCCAAGAGGTTCATGCACTGGGTCCAGAATCTTAGTACACTGCCTTGGTGCGTTGGCTCTAGAACATGCATCATTTTTTGAAGCAGTTCATTCCCCCAACAAAGAAAAGCCCATTTGCTATTAGTGGATTTGTACAGTTAAGAGTGCAGATGCATTTCCATTGTCATGTTGTTATATTTACAATGCACAGTATCTCAAATACTGAAATCATGCATTTGACCGATTATGCTGGCATATTCCCCACGCCCTTTTGAAAAATATCTCTAATTTTATGGAGTTTGAAATGTAGAAAGAATGTCAGTGAACAAATAAAGCCTCACATTTCTGACTAACTATAATGCAATGCGTCTTTTTTTTAATATCTACCATAAAATTGAGTCTAACAAGTATACCTGCTGGGTCCCTCTTTGGTTCTTCTTCTTGTAATTCCATTTCTCCTCCTGATGGTCTCAGTATGCTATGGAGGTAATGGAGCGAGGAGATATTTTGAACAGATGGAAAAAGTCACAGGTTAAGTACTAATTGACATAATTATTTCCCTTTTCTGTTGTCTTTTCCTAAGGAAAGTCTTGTATTAAAAACATCCTTAGTCACCAGTGATATATATTTTCCCATCCTTTATATTGTCAGAACTGTCTCATAAACCTATGTACTTACCTGTAAAGGTATTGGGTTTCCTTATTTTTCGTCTATTTTTGTCCCTAAAACTCACTTATTTATCTGCAGAGTATGCAGTTTCTAGATCCATCATCTTATGCTTTTTTCCTTTTCGCACTTTTTCTTGAATTGATTCCTCAATCTCCCAAATCCTGGATCTTGGATGGCATGATTTGATTCGGTTTACATATATAAACTGCACGGTTACTTTATCTCTTTTGTTTATTAACATTTGTGTACACAACGGGAGAAATTGTATTAATGATTTTAAATGGGCCATAACAAACAATCATGAATTTTGCCTGTTTTGATTTGTTCTTGGCAATTGAATCGAAATATGCGGTCATCAATCTGATACTCTTTTACAGATGTTTTCTTTTCATTAAATGTATTAGCATTGTCAGCTGTCTTCTCCATGTTCTTGTGTGTGAATGTAAAAGCATGTTGGAGATGTTTCTTCAAATTATATACATATGCATGAATAGTGGATGTATTGATTAGGGTGTGTTCATTTGTATTGGATAATACATTTTGTGGTAATCATCACTTCGGGTCATCACTTTGGGTGTATTTAGATGAGTAGGTTTAGAAGGTATTGCTCTGATTGCCATGAGCAGTAGTGGAAGACGTAAATCCCAACTAGGTATTCGATATGCTGACATTGGTTTGGTTTGTTCTCTCGACACCTCCACTAGATGATAGTCTGTAGGTAATTTGTAGTTGTCACTTTACACACAAGATTTTCCACATTTTTGTCATCACTAAAATAGTGAAATGGCTGCCTCCATCTGATTGAATTCCTTGGGGTAGACCAAATCTAGAGAAAATGTGATTTAAAATCAATGTGATGGCTATTTCTGATGAACAATTGTGATCTGGCGTACATTCAAACTACCTGGTCATCATGCATAATGCTGTTAGCATATAGTTATTTGCACGTGTAGATATTTTCACAGGACCAATAAAGTCGGCTTGGAGATCTGACCATGGCAATGTTCATCCTCTTTTAATTAAAGGGGCTCTATGTGTCGGGGAACAAGCTTAGAATTGGGCACATACCAAGCATACTCTAGTATATAAGGGGATGTCTTGTGACATGTGTGAGTGATATGCAAAATTCCTTCAAATCTCAAATGTCTTTTGTGCCCCCCCATGTCCTGCAGTATTAGCGTGTTGTGCATGATGCATCATCAATCCTCTGAAAGCCATGGATACAACCAACCGAGATAATCCTGATAAAGGCTTCCGTATTAGCAAAGCATCTTGCAGATTAACTAATTTCTTTGTCTTCATTAGCACTCATCTTTCCTGGCACAACCTTCAACTGAAATTGAATTATTCTCAGGATCTTCAACATTATCATAGAATATGCAAATCAAAGGGGTGTCTGGGAGTCTCTCTACCAGCACGAACACAGCCCATTGACCTGTTCTTGGGTGGATGGCCCCTGGGAGAGTCTCAACCAAGTCTTTAGCTCACTGTCCCTTTCACAGACGAGAAATATCCTGCATATCAGTCTTTGTCCTGCCCAGGGGCAGTCCAGCACTGAAATGCTACGCAATTCTTCTCTGAACAAGAGTACCAACAGCAACCCCATACACGTGTTTCAGCCTTGTTGGGCATCATCAGTGAGGTGGAGCTGTGCCTCTCTGAGAACAGTGAGCAAGGGGTCCACATCTGGATTCCCCTGGTAACTTAGGGTGAGACCCAAAGTTACTTAATATGCAAATCAAAGGGGGGTCTGGGAATCTCTCTACCAGCATGAACACAGCCCATTGACCTGTTCTTGGGTGGATGGTCCCTGGGAGAGTCTCAACCAAGTCTTTAGCTCACTGGCCTTTTCACAGAGGAGAAATATCCCTGCATATCAGTCTTTGTCCTGCACCGGGCCAGTCCAGCACAGAAATGCTAGGCAATTGGGGTTGCTGTTGGTGCTGTAGTATAATTTAGCGTGTTTTGGAGTGCAGCGCCACTGCATGAGATCACATTATTACTGTGCTGTGGTACAGCAAGCCATGTGTTGCCAGGGTAACATATGGACATGTATATGAAGATAGGCTATCTATTTTAAAAGCACTATATGAAGACAGGCTATCTATTTTCAAAAGCACACCATTTTTTCTCATTTTTTCTCAATACCTATTTAAAAGCACACCATTTTATTTTCTTCACTTGAAATGCCTCACTTACAGGAGGCACATTAGATACTTGATTAATTAACTTAACTAACAAATACTAACACGATTCTAACTATTTGGCATTATAATGTGTTTTCATTTTTAAACGGGCAATTTTTCTTTGCCCTGTTCACTGTCTTTGCAGGAAGCAAAATTCGAATGCCAGGAAATCAGTTAGATACAGTTGCTTTCTGTAAAAGTGAGCTATTGTTGAGGAAGGAGGAGGCAATAATCTACATAGACTTAGGGGAGGTTTTTTGGAGTGTCTCGGACAGAATTACAGGGAGAAGACATTTTGCGGAGTTGCAGTGAGGTCGCCTTCATTCTGCTGCTGTGAGGAGCTGGACCACTGACCTTCAGAGGCTGGGGTTTCCTAGTTACTTGGCACCGGCTTGAGAACTGCAGATTGCAGATTGAACTGCATGTTCTCGCTGGGTGCTTTAAAGAAAGAAAAAAAGAGAGCCCTGGGTCACTGCTCAAAGACGACAAGCAAGGAGATTTTGCGTGCTGAAAAACTACAAATAGCTGGTAAATATACAAATGGAGTGAGATTGCTGTGACTGCCGGACGAATGATCTACTATTAGACAGGCAGTGTAGCGATAGGGAATTCTCCTGTGTTTGACTGTGTTTGACTGCCACGTTATAATGTTTCAAGACACATGATATAATCTCTCTTTTGCTTGTTGCAAACATGAAATGAAATTTGTGGTATTATTGCATTTGTTTCTCTTATGTTTATTTCAGAAAGAATTGTCTCACCAGAATGGTAATGTATCATTTTGAAATGAAATTGTGATAACACAGTCTGCCTGAGAGTATTCTTGCTTCTGTTCTTCATTTGGTGCCTATAAAAAAAGAAAATACTCTGTAGGGGAGGGAATGATGTTTAATGTGCCAGGTTTCTTATACAGATGAAGCAATGTCATGAGCCATTATAAATAGTTGTGCGCGTGATTCCACTCAGGGTATGTGTGTTTGGCTTCTGAGTGGAATATAATGCAATAGTCTGCTGAGCGTATATGAATCAGCAGAGAGAGGCCTATGGAAACATAGTCTCACTTATGTAAATAAATTAGTGATAATACCACATGTTATTGTGAATACTCCATGGAAACATAATCTCACTAATGTAAATGCATTAGTGATAATACCACATGTTATTGTGAATACTACATGGAAACATAGTCTCACTAATGTAAATAAATTAGTGATAACAGCCATAGGTGGAACTCCATATGAAAATGTGGTGTTTCTGAATAATGTAGAAGGCTGAGGCCTCTAGAGATCACACGAACAGTCTAAACAAAAGAAGGGGTTTTGTATGTTGGGGCCACAAATAAAACAAAGAAATTATGCTCACCAAAATACCACCAACAAAATGTATTCCACTATAAAGCCAAACCTAATCTGAATTCAAGGTATTGTTTTTGGCGGTAAGAAAATACTGCCAAGCCCCAGGTTTATACAATATACCCTACAGTATTCTTGTTCAGAGGATAATTCACTTAACAAATATCAATTAAAACTCATTTCACAAAATTAGAAATGTGCATTAGGATTTCAAACACAGCTCATAAAGATATATTATCAGCTAGGCAATTTTCTTAACATCTGAATCATCTACGCTATTTCGCATATATTATTCAGATGAGCGATTACTCTTTTTTTTTAAAGCTATTGATTTACCATGCATCATCTGAAGCCATAAATATTCCCTTAATACTTTGTGTGGATTGTTCACAAAATGCGCAAAGTATAGCATCCTTTGTGGAAGTAAAATCGGACAAACCAATAGTAAATGAAACAAGGTCTCCTCTATTTTTATTTCTGCTCGGATACTTCTTTAAGTATGGTTCCGGTTCCAGAAACCATTTATAAAAGGAAACCATTTGTGAATATCATTTTGTATTTAATATTGTTGCATTATTCTCAGACTAATCATTACCTTTCACCATCATTTTTATTTTATTTGGATTATGTAGTAAAATTTCAATAGAACTCCCTAATTTCATCATTGCATCTTCACATTCAGTCTTAAGTTCAGAAGAAAATGGCTCACTGTTACAAACCCCAAATATTGAACGTAAAGTGTCACAATTTGCTTTAAGGCACTTGCACCACAATGAGAGTCCCTTGCATAACACAACGCTTCTCAACGATTGGACTCCCTTTTTTGTATCTGAATAGTTCAAACGGTACACATTTGGGTATAAAAACCATCACCCCACATGAAACAAGTCCCTCAATAGCTTTGAAATCGTTTGCTATTTGAGATGGAAAAAATGCACTTCCATACATCAATCTTGATATAATTTTAGCATTATAGAACACTCTACAAGGTGTCATAGAGAAGCCACCGTATTTACTCTCAACTCTTCAATGGGATGCAGCGACTGCCTTTGTTTTTATGTATGTCTTAAAAAAGTTGAGAGAACAATTACTAGAAAATGTGTATCCTAAATACTTGAACACATTCTGGCTTTTTATTGTCTGTTCTTTACATTTCCATGTGATTTTAGCCTAACACTTAGGAACCTTTCCAAAATGCATAATAACTGTTTTCAGTGGATTTATAGTTAGTCAATAAACCTTTCAAATGCTACTATCAGACTTTGAAGCCCAATTATGGTACAATCAAGTAAAAGAAAATCATCAGCATAAGCTAACCAATTAATTTGTGCTGATTCCAATTTTGGTGAAATCAAACCAATGTGACCCAAGGCTTCTGATGCTCCAGCCACATATAAATTAAAAAGCGTAGCAGCAAGGATACATCCTTGCTGCAGACCATTTTGAGTATGAATGTCCCTTGTTAATAATCCCTAAGGTTTGAGTCTCACCTTCATGTTAGTATTTGAATATAGATGTTTAATTAGATCCAGTAGATTTCTCAAAATCCCCAATATGGTAAATGTGTGCCACAAAGTAGATCAGTCAACCATGTCAAATGCCATTGATAAATCAATCGAGGCAATACAAATTGGAGAGGCATTTTTGCAGGCTTTCTTCTGAAGACATGCAATTATAAGACCCCCGCAATTTTTACCGACTCCCTTCTTAAAACCTGCTTGTTTTGGGTCTAAGACCTTATTTTCCTCTATCCATAACTGTATGTGATGAAGTACAATGGAAGTAAAAATGTTGGAGTCAGCGTCCATTATCGCTATTGGTCTGTAATTTAGCAGAGAGACACGGCTCCCCTTTTTGAAGATCGGTAGAACGTGGGAAGTAGTCCAAGAGGAAGGAATTTTCTTAGTGTTAACAATGTCTGTATAAAGACTATTAAGTATTTTGGCACAGAGAGGAATGTTCTGCTTGAATAAAAGCTAAGTAGATTGTTTGGAGCAGGGGTTTTCAAAGAATTTGCCTTGATTATACATTTAGAAATCTTTTCAACAGAAATATCAATAGATCAGCTATAGCTATTGTATGTCTTTGTCGTAGTATCTACATCCCTAGCTTCATATACATTTTGGAAATGTCTGATCCATTAATTTTCCGATATAGGATTGGAAAGCAGCTGCATTTGACTAACTTCAATACTGTTAATCAATGACCAAAAATTATATGTGTTCTGATCTTTTAAGGCGGAAAGCATTTCCTCACAGTATTTTTGAAGTAAAACAGCTCTATAGTTGATCATCCAGTTTTTATATCTTTGCTGTATTATTTTGATCATCTTTATGTTATTACCATTATCTCCAATATTTTTAGATATATGTCTTATCTCTACGCATTCAGCCTTTTCTCTGTTTCACTAAATGATCAGAAGATTGTTTATGAATAATTTGCACTGATTTCAAAGCATTAGCATTCCTTACAACTTTATCCATAATAGATTTCAGGTAATATTCGAGATTTGCAGCAGAATAATTTGCAACTTTCTCTTCCCAATTGGTTATATTGAAATCATGCGGCATAAACCCATTCAATTTTTGTATTCTAGAGGGTGACCACTTAATGCGGTTTCCTCTAACATTTACTTTGCCAGTAGCAGCGTAATTCACATCCAAATCTAATTTACCGCACACATTCAGGTTCAAACCTAGCATAGTGTGGTCACCACAAGCTGTTGTGGAAATCAACAATTCAGTCGATTCCTCAGCCAGTTTACGAGAAAGAAATGTAGTTGATTATAGACTCAGCCCCTCTGGCTTTCCAAGTGGGTTGTTTATTTATATTCTCTAGGTGCTCAAGCCCCAAACTACTAGCCAAGGATAACCATAGTCACCACGAAAAATGTTATCACCTGATTGATTCACCAGAACATTCACTGTGGTCAGTAGGTCAGTAGTTACAGTAGAATCTTGAATACAGTCTGCATTAAAATCCCCACCCATTAAAACAAGGCCTCCTGGATCCTCATATAGCCATTCATCAATTGATATACTCATTTTGTCCAATGCTGTGGCCAACTGACTGCCAGTCCATTCTAAAGCATTCCAATATATGCTTACTAGCATTAGATAGCCCATGTCTTTTGTAATATGATACGGTCAAACTTAGAAAATTAATTTATTAGATTTTCATTAGACACCAAATGACCATAGCCTCTGGAGTTCTAGGAGTGTAGTCTTACAGCCTGATTCATGGAATAATCTGTGCGTAAATCACAGATTTGCACGCCATTCTGCCCGCAAATCCTTGTTTCAGGTATGGGGATTTTCAGGCAGAATAGCGTGCAAATCTGGTTTTATGTGCAAATAATTCCATGAATCTGGGATTTAGTTTTCCAGGTAGGCTAAAGAGGATTATTTAGTGTTTTTATTTGAGCAATGGATTCTTGTAAGGATAATGCTAACCAACACCAATCTTGAATATCAGCAGTATTCCCACCCAACGCTTGCTTCGTATCATTGGGGCCAATAAGGACAGTCATATCATCTAATGATGAATGCCCTCATTCTCTAGGACTGTTCGCCTGCTGGATTACATCACCGAAACAAGTTCTATCAAAAGCATGTTTCTGAAGCTATCTCGCTTCTTTCAGTAGCAAAGAGCATGCAAGCGGAGACAGAATGACTAACCTAGTTGTACTGTTGAGGATGGATATAATCAATTAGTTTAATATCAGCAGACGTTATGAGTCTCAATTTGGGTATTTCAGAGAGCATGGTAAATAAGTACGGTCTGTTTAACGAGAATGGCCCACCCTCCTCAAATAAATAATTAATTATAAGACCTGGTACATCTGGAAACATGGGTTGACTTAATCTCATCTCCACTTTGGAAATTGCTTTCGTTTCATTCTCATTGCTCCTTATACTTGAGATCTTATTCATTAGACCATTACTCTTTGTCTTTCATGCCTCAGCCATAGATTTAAATTCAATTTGCCTTGGCAGAGGTTCTCCATGTGCCGATTCAGTAAGGTTCACATTCTGAATATTTGAATTCCTGTCCCGATCAAGAAAACTTTTTATCAATTGATGAATCGTCTCTTTATTGAGGGGATTCTCTTGCTGTCTCTCTCGATCATGACTTTTGGGTATATTTTGATTATCATTCAATATAAATTGAGATGGAACCCCCTTCTGCACTGTATTGTTGGTCCGTGTTTTATCTGACTGTTTCGTTCTATCAAAATGTATAATTCCAATTTTATTGACATTGCATATTGGTTGGTCACCTCTCCCAAGAATAGGGTGAGTATGCACACACATACTGGCTTGCGTCATTTCTCTCGAGCTGGAAAGCATAGCATTTTGATGTGCTGTTGTGAATTTGGACATATCATGGTGATTCTTGGCTTCAGAATGAGATATTGGTCCCATTCTCTGTGGACTCTGTAAAGATTCCCTTCTGCTCTCCCTAGATAATATGTGTGCCTCAGATAGTGGAGTAGTTGATCTAGAGGTTGCAGTATGTTATTTAAAAATGTGAAAAGTGTCATTAATGCCTGATTCAATTGCTTTTAAATGTTTATCAATTCTCCCATTGTCTTTTTTATTTTTCAGGGCATCAGATAGCTTTAAAGTTCTTATATGTATTTGCACTGTGTTGTTCTATTTGTAGAGCGTTGAAGAACAGAGTTCCCTCTTGAGTCTGTTAAGTTTTGATCCGAATAGATCTCGAAATCAGAGATAAGGAGAATGTCATCCTCAATTTTACTTTCATCAATAAGATTTGTAAAACCCTTATCTCTTAGAAATGTTCTTGAGGTTGTATTCATGGCAGATTGGGCCAATGCCATTTTGCGTGTATTTTTCCTCTCTGTTTTTTTGAGATTCTTTCATTAGGTTTTGGTGGAAAAGAATCAGCAGGCTGTCTAGTCTCAGTAATAATTTCTTCTGCTAGTTCAGTTGGAGTGTTATGCCCTTTCAATGGTTCTATGACATTTTCCACTGAAATTGCTTTAGGCATTGCATTAGGTAGCTTTTCAACCAGCATTTCAGCAGTCTGTTTTTCTATGTATTTAGATAGATTTAAGGGAAAATGATGCATCGCATTCAGCATTTCTTTCATTAATATTGTTTGTGACCTTATTTCTACAAGCAGCTGTTCATTCAGTATACTAATGACCATCCCCATAGTGCTGTTCTCCTTAGAGTCAGTTCGATTAGTATTTGTTCTGATGGCAGAACTGATGACTCCTGCTCAGTGTGGACAGCAAGATGTTTGGTCATTTCCAAAAGCGACATTTCGCCAGGTTGAAAAATAGGGGGAGTGTCAAATAAAGAACGATTTATGTTATCCTCCCATCTTGAGTCAACACACTCCATTCCCATGTAATCAGCATGACCACAGATCATGCCTGCTGAGTCCCGGTCCTCCGCAACAATGGTTGTGAAGAATCAGGTCCTTCATTAGGCTGACATGGGTCACAATGTTCAGCTAAATGTTTTAACTTGTTTGAACATGTGTGTGCACATTCAAGGACATCCAAATCAGATTCCAGCGACAATGGCAGCAGTAACATTCAAGCTTTTGATATGCTAGCAATGCGCGAGTGCAGAGCTATACCAGCACATGTTATATCTTTCTTGGAGGATACATTTATCCTAACCTTCATTGTAGCAAAGCGCCAGCATATACGTTTGTTAGCGTTAGCTTGGAGAATAGTCCTCACAGGTAGTATTTCCAGATAACATGTTAATAGCACTACAAGCTCAACAGCAGTTACAATCCTATCAACAGCGATACTTTCTCCTTTAAGAAATGACACGTTCACGTTTAACAACACTGTTGTTAGGAGCTCTTACCACAGACACAGCCCCGGCAACAGGCAAACAGGCCAACCGACACTCTGTCGCACTCTGTGTGCATGTGTGCGCGCTGCCTGCTGGATAAATAGCCCCCAGGCAAAAAGGGGGCATGGCTTGCATCCATATAAGCTTTTATTATCAATCTACAAACATACAAAACATGCAATCAGTAAATGCAGCGTGTAGATAGTATAGTAATGGCAGGTCTTTTATGCATAGTGTCCATATAATACCAAATGTCTTTTTGAGAGAAGCAAATTCGGCATCAGCAGGATCAAGGGATGAGCTCTAAGGTATCCACACTCAGAGTCCCACGGCCAACAGGCACTCTGTCGCACTCCGTGTACTGTACATATTATTTTCTTTTCTCCAACTCAGCATGCATTGTCGTCATTAGCTTGTCTTTGGACATTGCTGTCTAATTGGAAAAGTATATACTCATCATGAGGATGACACATTACCTTCTCAGCTTCCTATATATATACTGAAATAACTGAAAATATTCCTTCTGGTCTTGTGTCTGCCACTTCAGGTATTTGTCCTTTTTCATTGGTGCACACTTCAGGTATGGCCCCCAATTATTGACTTGTTCAATTGTGTGGTGTAATAGTCCTTGCTGATGGCCATTCCAATGGAACTCCCTCTTCCAATATGAATATGTTGGCAACCTAAATTGTCCACTAAAAACCTAGTAGGTTAATCTATGATCTCCACTAATGGTGTGTACTCACAATTTATTTCTTGTTGGATACAGTCATTAATGCTCACAAATGCACTAGATCTTCCACTTTCCCGACTCTTTCTTTGCTTTGTGGTCTGTGTGAATTGTTTTGTAAATGCTGGAATACATACCTCCTTCTTTAACTTTAACTCAGTTTTATATGGAAATATTTGTGCACAATGAAATGATATTTCTCTATTATCAAAACTTCTAGAATTTCCACTAATTGTAGTCCAGATCTTCTAATTCAATAAGTCAAACACTTTGCACATTCTATGTAGCTCGTCATTACCTAAGTAAAATGTACTTTTGGAATTCCTCACAAACCATATACTATGATTTTCTAGGATCCTCGACCAATTTTCAACATGCACCTTCCTACTATTCTGTGCTCAGAATCGGACTCATCCAAACAAGATACCATCTGATCTCTAATAATTTGTTGTTTTTCCTTGTCCTTCAATTATCGAAACAATGATTCATTATTGAAACTTCTTTCCTTTTCTAGTGCCAATTCTGACTTTACTTCCTCTTTGGAGTAATTAATTCTCACAAGAGTACAAGGACATCCATATTGCATTTCAATCCGAGCCACAATGGTTGTGCATGCCTTCTGTCCTCTTTTGCTTGCTTCAATGATTTTGGAATCCACATTTTGAGGCTAAAACGTCAGTGATTTCTTCTGCTTGAGTCATCAATTTTGATTTGGTTCCAGGTGGACCTTAAAAGGTTGATCTGGTTAACTATGTTCTGTTTCAATGTAAAGGGGATGTCTGGCACATGTCCATTCTGCAGATATACTGCAACAAAAAATTAGATCTTGCCACTGTGTGGCACTCATGTGAACTTCCTTCCTGGTATTTCACTTTCTAATTCATTTGATGTCTGCGGGCTAGTGACCACAACACTTGCAAATTACTCTGTAAATTAATGGGGATGGTCCTCTTAACAAGTTATTTCCCATTGATACTGATGTCTCCTGGATAGGCATTACCAAAACTTGATATTTAAGTTTATGCTTTCCTATCTTGATGTCAACTTCAACACCCACTATTGGGATCTCTTTTCCATCAAAATTGTACACTGGCTCTTGTGCTTCCTGCATTTTCAGATGATGTTCCTTTTCCATCTCTTTATTTATTGATTCAAGAATTTTCTTTGCCGTAATTGTCATGACCCCTAGTGCACCATCACACAAATACAGGGATAGGTTTAGTAATCCTGGTAGACAATGGACTATGAGGGTTGCTGCCTGGCAATGGCACCTGTTTGTGAACTTGGACAGCCCCTGCCAAGATGGTGGACAAGTCAGGACTCAACATGAAAACAAAGATGGTCACCGATTTGCTCATATTTCAGCATCAGCAGTGGTCTAGTGGAAGGGTGCAGCCCAAGGCTATAAAAGCCAACCCTGGGGCACACCCAGTGCTTAGTGCTTTTTCGTCCTGCTTCAAGCAAGCTGTGTAACGTTTGCCTCTTGCCGAGGTTCTGGCTCCACGTGGGAGGAGCCGCCATCCTTCAAACACCTCTGCATGCTCTATGTCCCTGAACCGGGTCCTGCACAGCTCTCCCTGCTCTCCGGAGACTTCATCCATAGAAATATTCACCCGGACTTCCGTTTTACTCGCAGCAGCTAGATTGTTTATCCAGCCGCATGTTGCAGAACTGAACCGCTGCTTTTCCACCACGCCTGATAAGAAAGCACAGAAAAGACAAAAGACAGTAAACATTCAGAGCGCTCATTGTCTCGCGCTCCCATAGTCACCCCTGAAGCCTCTGCTTACCTACAATCAGCACCGCAAACCATCAACAGCAACAGCTGAGTGCAACACACGATCCCTGCAGAGAAAGTAACAAAGGCTAAAAAGGACGCTTAAACAACACAATGCACGTATCACGCCTCACTATTAAAGAGACATTGCCAGTGCATGCAAGGACTAATCTGATACAGAGGCATTGCCTGTGCATGCAGAGACTTACCTGATGCCAAAGAATTATCTGTAGAACACATCCAGTGCACGGAAAGCTGGCCTGTGCCACTCTCCAGTGACGGAACTGGAACGGATGTTGTTTGATCCACGGAAGTGTTCTCCTGCAGAACTACGGTGAGCCGGGTCCTTGTCGCTCAGCCAGCTACCCTGGGAAGGAGGAGGGTGGTGGGGGTGGCAGGTAGAGAATAGGAACTAACACTGACTCCATGTTTGACCATAGGTTCTCCTAGGGAATTCATCACACTACCTAAGGACGCAGGAGGTTCAAACCAATCCACTCCCAACCACATTGTATGCCGGGCAACAGCCTTTTCAGTGCAAACAGTGGGGAAGGAGTGGGTCGGGCTAGCATCTCATACCAGGAGCCACATCTTCCCAGAAGAACTTATCCCTGACAATCCGGACCAGGCACACCTGCAGGGCCGCAGAGGGAAGCGTTAAAATAATGTTTGCTTGTGCTCCTGTATCAACTAATGTGAAAGCCTAAATAGTTCCAGAATAGTAATTGGTGCATAGTAAAACTCATCAGCAAATTTCCAATGTGCACAGCAGATAGGAATTACGACTAAGTTCAGAACTAACTTTCCGCAATCCTGTCATGATCCTTGCGAAACATAGTGGCATATCGAATTAAGCCTTTATTATCTTCTTGGATATGTTTCAATTTTTCACTTCCTTATCTCCTACACTGGCAATGCAATTTGGGTACTTACCAATATTCTAGAACCCGGTGGTGCCCCTTTCATTTCAGACATTTTAGTGTTCTAATTTACATACTCACCCTGAGTCTCTGGGTCTGAAACCTTAGTTTGGTCTCTGGTCCCTTTTCATTCCTGAACATTTCCTTCAACCAGCAAATGAGAGATATTTTGGGTGGTTAGGTAGCATCAGATTTAGATACTGTGAGACGTTAGGTAGCATCAGTTTTAGGTACTGTGAGAAACCTGAAGGTGTCTCACTTACTCGTATGCAGGGATCTGTCAATCAGGTGACCAGGACACCGCCATCACTATTGGATCCAGTTCCTGGGGGTGGACTAGTGGGGGGGATCACCTGGATGAGGGTTTTCTGGGGAGTGGAGTTGGGACACCAAAGGGTGAGACACTGTGGGCCTCATTACACGGATGGCGGTAAGGATACCGGTACCGGTATTTTACCGGTACCGGTAAATCCTTACCGCCTTACTACAAGGTCCCTGTGCGGGTTGGGGAATTTAACGACTGCTTTTTGCAGGCGTTAAAAACCAACCCGCAAAGGGACCCGGGGAGCTAATTACGGTACCGCAATTTGTGGTACCGTAATTAGCGCCTTCCCCATTCCCATTATGCACTATGGGGCAAAAATGGGAATGGGGAAGGGCAATGGTGGAAGGGGGAATTACCGCCCCGCCAACCTTGGAATGGGGCGGTAATTCCCCTTTCCGCCAAGGCGGTGCCGGTATTTTACCGGCATGAACCATAGCGCTAATAGCGCCATGGTTCTCCGCCATCCGTGTAATGAGGCCCTGTATCTCCTTCCCTATAACACCTTTTCCCCATCCTACCCCATAAGATATCTAGAAAATCTAACTCCCCCTTTTCCAACATGAACACTTTCCTACACTGAGACAGACAACAGACCAACACCAGGACCATTTACCTGATGTGTACCAATGCAAGGATCAGGCAGAGTCAGGCAATTAATCATAACTATGCACACCTGATGGCTCTTTCCCATCCCCACAGGGATAAAAGGTGGAGCATGAAAGCACACTTCGAAAGAGGCAAACACATGAGGTAACAGCTATTCTGGAACCGGCATTTGAAACGGAGGAGGAAGGCAGAGAAACCTGGAGGGACGACGAGGAGCAAATTATCCTTGCTTTTTCACCTCAGACCTACAATTCCTCCAAAAGGGAAATCACAAGACCGAGAAGTCCAGTTGCCGTGTGGTGTGACAGGTGTCAATGGCACACAGGGCCCTCCTGCGCTGATATTCAAAGCGGGGAGAAGCGCTTGCCATTCTTGACTCCTGAGACAAGAAACTGTAAAAGTTCAGCACAGCCGTTGAGTCGGAGAAGACAGATAGTGAAACCAAACTGTGCTGGTCTCAAGGTTGCAGGTGGCAACCTTGTTGAACAAAGAACATGTGTTTTGAACTTTAAAGAAAACCTGTTAAAAGTTCAGAAACAGAGTTGTCAGGCATTGTGGGGTGCTCATTTGAAGGAATCTGGCTGCAGCACTTTTTTGGGTTGTGCTGTTTTGTTTATTTGAAACTAAGAAGACCATGAGACCTTAGGAGATGCTAGTGTAAAGTGTCGAAGTGGTCAAGCAAACTCCCTTGTACACTCAAAAGTCCAGAAAGCAGATTGACTTGCAAAAGATGTGTAGCCTGGCTGCCGGATTTAAGGAAAGCCTGACTGGGGGCTAAGACCTGGACATATGATATGATATGATATGATATGATATGATATGATATGATACGGCATTTATAACACACATATACACAAGTGTTTCAAGGCGCAACAAGACAAGGGAGGGGGAACAGAGGGAAGACATAGACAGCGATCTTACTAGGCACAGTGAAATTGAGATAACACAAGCACAGGGGAGGGGGGAATGGGAAAAGGGAAGAACTGAAGGTAAAGGGAAGATCCTAAGAGGTCGAGAGTGACTTTTTTGTGAGCTGTGACAAGTGTGAACCTGACGGAGGGATGCCGAAAGAGAGATAGGGGAATGGAACACCACTTTCTGATGAGAATGAGCAAATCATGAACCGTGTTATAGTGGCTAAGTGAACCCGATGGTGGAAAGCTAAGGAGAGTGAATACTGCATATTGATTAAGCAAAGTGAATGGTGTATTTGGCAAATGTGAACCCGGCTGAGGGATGCCTGCGAATTGGGGTGAACAGTAATACACCTGTAAAAATTGTGTCGACAAGAGTGAACTGCTGAGGGTTATCCACAAGTGAATGGTTGTTTATAAATGACATTGAGACTCTTGAATGTTACATTGTGAATGAAAGGCCGTAGTGAACCTCACAGGGAGGACCACTTTGTACGAGCGATCAGAGACCAGCAGAGGGGGATCCTAAGGCGAAGAGTAATCACCCCATGAAGATTTATTGAAGGAACTTTTGTTTTTGTTGGTTGTAACACATAAGATCCTCTGAAACAAGGAACTTTGTGTGAAAGAGATTTGGCCACAGAAGGCCCTGGTATTTTGGAAACAAACTGTAACCTCATGCTCGGAGTCCCGCCTTGTCCGGTTCTAAAAATGTGGGGAAGGGAGACCCCAGCCATACCATCTTGACATATCACTTTGAGAACAATTCTTTCTTTTTTGATTAACATTATCCCACACTATTTTGTAATTTAGCGGTACGGATTGGCAATCCTTTTTTTTAGTATGGGCCCTTTTTATTTGACAAGACGCCACTAGGACTGCCTTATTATTATTTGATGATTATAGCTTGCTCTCATCTTAGATTTAGGTTAAGATTATGCCTTTATCTTACCCCATTACACCGTTTAATAAACACCCTTGAACTGTGATCACTTATGTCTGTCTTTACTGTTGCCACCATGAGTTCCTTACAATAATATACCTGTTATCCGTACATCATAGAACCATTCCATATTGAAACAATCCTCTGATTCTAACTCGTTGGTTAAAGCATGTTTACTATTACTGGGACTATTTGGGTCTGACAGATTTTAGATACATCAGAGAATGAAGAAATTATAATTCTCTTCTCTGTAGGGATATTTTGGTTTTGTTTGACATGTTTCTCATCTGATGTGTCTACCCCTATCTTTAATTGTTCGATTCTTTTTCAACATTCAACCATAATCTGCTTACGTTTTTCATTCCTGACCTGCAATTTGGTACTGATTTATCTGATGTGACAATACAAGTCCTGAGTTTTTAACTAAAGGTATACCAGCAGTTACCAATGTATCTACAGTTCTTTGAATCACTGATGCTTTAGAGCTACACTGTGTTACTTTCGCACATTGTTGCTTTTTGCTGTTGTCTCTTTCAGATTGTACATCACTCTCACAGTATCGCTCTGTGCTGTCATTGGTAATCTTACCATCATAAAAACAAAGCACCTAAAAGAGAAACCCATTTCTAAGATGTATGCCCTTTGTTCCTGTTACCCTTTGACAAACATTCTCATACCTCACATAACATATGTTTTTTAGGGGCAGACTCGGCCAGTCATATAAAAAGAAATGTTATTCCTATTTCAAATCTGTACACATAAACATATAGTCACAAACACACTGTAGAATGGGCATTTCTGCAGTGTCAAATGTACTCACACTGAGCCAATGTAACAGGCCCCAGACCATATTTCTCATCTATATCAATTGTCACTGCAGATAGAGCAGAGCTGGACAAGGGGGTCTCCAGAGCAAGGTACAGCATGGAAATCAGATGTCAAGCAAAGGAGAGCAGGGCTGTAACAAGTCATGCCACTCTGAGCAGGATCCATCCTAAGGAATTGTGGAATTGAGGCACAGTAGTCTGCTCATGTGTTGAGCCAAAGTGCTAAACAAATGATGCAATCAAACACATTTTGGTCATTGTTTTCATTTATCCAGGGAATGAAGCATCTATTGACCATCCGAGAAAACCCTTTGGTCTGGATAAAAGAAAGAGGATTTACTATGAAATTATATCTTTGTTAATTGGGTTTTTCCTAGAAGTGTGCCACTGATAGGCTCTCAGTAAACTACGCTCCTTATTCATGGTGAAAGTAGCACTTAGAGTTCCCTCATGCAGTCACTAACTCAGTCTACCTGTTTATGCTTGATTGTAGGCTTTTTTGAATGGTTGAAGTGTAAGTGTTGATGTTGTGTCCTGTGGAATATGCCCAACTGTAGAATAAAGGAAAACAAAGCGGATCAAATATACTGATGAAGCCCCTTTGAGAACCATTGAGGATCTCAAGCACTTTGCAAGGGAGATCCAGGACACCTTAAGGCCAAACACAGTAGTGTCAATGTTGTTTTCAGACATTGTAAAAAGATCACATTTGGTGACATTTTAAGCGTTTAGGTTGACACACGCGTGTGGGATAATATTTACAATCAGAGACAGACACAGCTCCACAACTGTTAAAAGTAACAACATTTGGTGGTGCTTCGATCATCTACAATTGAGTGGAAAAAGAACTTTTTCAATGTGCTGTTGAAGACCATAAATGTGTACAATGAGTTTGAAATCGTGATACCGAGTTATATTGCCAGACTGGGGTCGAGGAATTAGTCTCTCGTACTAATCCCCACACAGACATTTGTGTTTGTATTTTGTTACTTATAAGTTTGTTCAAAAGAAGTGATAGAGTCAGAGGAGTCCAGTTTTTCATGTTATTTTTGTGTACTGATTTTACTATGTATAATTCTTATTAATTTTCTTAATTTTTCTAAACTTACTGGTTATGAGTGTGAGCTGTGGCCACTAGAGGTAGGGTGCTGATTGAGTCAAGTTTTTTGGTGATAGAAGTGTGCTAACAAGTATTTTTCAAACTGCTCCATTTAGCTGCTTAGTATGTTTTTTTCTGACAATTTTCGATTTAAACATACAAGCTGCTGGCCCAAATGTAGCGAACAAAGGAAATCAGCTGGATGTGATTGAGCAAAAAAAGAAAAAAACTAGTGAGGATGGAATTACATAGTAAGGTAATGTTCAAATATTTAAATGCAGGAGTGACTCCAGAAGGCTTGAAAATAAAAAATGTGCCACGCGTTTTTTTTAGACAGCCCTAAATTTAAAGGTTTTTGGAGTGGGGTTGGCAACAAATGCAGCAGGGAATAGGTAACCCTAACAATAGATACTGCTGAGGAAGAGATGAAGAAGCAGGGAGAAGAAATAGCAACTCTTAAAAATTAGGTGTACATTAATGCATAAATTCAATATGCTAAGAAGAAATTGGAAAAACTAGAAGAAGAAATTGGGAGATTTATACAGTTTAAACTAGATAGAAACATTTGGAAATGTGAAAGAAATTTAGCAAATTATAAAAAAGAGAGAACCTACCTTATACCTCCAGCTCAACTATTATGAGAATCTTAATAGAGATGATAGAACTGGGCAGGATCATTTAACACCAATAATCCAAAAAGGAAAAGTGTTGTGACATTTTCAGAAACAAGCACAAGCTCGGGTGGCAGTGAAAGAGATGATGATACCCAAGGAGCAGCACTGTCTACAGTCAATACAACCCCCAAAAGTTTTCGCAGGTGAGAGGGCGATGAGGCAGGAACCGACAGAACCAGCATCAAAGAGGTTATGGGATGAGAACATGGCAGTGGGACCAAGAGTAAAGGCAACAGCAATTTTTAAATGAACAAAAATATATATTGACCCATGATGAGACTGAAGTACTCAATAAAGGGCTTAGTTTTGCTCTAATTAAATTAAGAAGGCAGAAATGTTTGAGACTGATATTGAGCTATGCAGATTTTTCAGATCCATTAGAGTATAATATTTTTTTAAGGACAAATCATATGAACCAAAAGAGAATTTGATGGGGTTAAAACTTCCTTCCTCTTTCTAACCCCCATAGCCATGTATATCTCCTGCAATACTTTGCATCGAGAATAGAATCTTAAGGAAAGTTATAGATGGAGGCAGGCGAGGAAATTAAGCAAAGGACAATTTAACCTCTCGAGAGAGGCTTGCGCTGAGGTCCCTCCAGAATGACACAAACATGGTAATCAAACCAGCTGACAAAGGCGGAGGAGTGGCACTATGGGACATCGAAGCATATGAGACAGACACATTGCTTCTACTTACTAATCTCTTGCACTACACCAAACTCACGTCGAATCCCATAGTCTGACTACAAAAGGAGATAGCAGATTTGTGCGATTATGCACAGGCATCTGGTTGGATCTGTGACAACGAAAGAAACTACCTGTGTAAAGCAAACCCGAGGACTCTCTTGTTTCATTGATTGACTGCAGTACTACCTCATCTCTGGCACAGATAAGCTATAGCTGGAACATGATTGTTTCACTGATATGTGTTGAAATGCTGTAGTTCCAGCACCACACAACTCTGATGTGCATGATTGCTTTGTGGCAGAAAGAGTGTGTAGAGATTACCTGTGTCATATGTATTTTGGCCCACGGCCACAGGAGTGTGAATGAAAGGGTGCCCTGTTGAGGAACGTGAAAATGAACGTGAAAATGAAGAAAGGAATTATGTATTTGAGTAGTGATACATGTGTGCATGTGTTGCTTACTTTGCCATATATGTACATTTGGAAAAGTGGTTTTGACTTAACATACCTTCCGTTTGTTAGAGGATGATAGTACTGTGGCATTGGCAGTGGACCACATAATAGTTATGTGCTCCACATCCACTGTGAACGAAAGGTGTGTATCACACATGTGCACTGTTATGCAGAAGTAAGAGAGAATGAAGTGTGCCTCATAGAGGCTCAATTGCAGTGCATGCCTTTTGCAAGGTGCTGCAGCATTGTAAAAAAGGTGCTAACATATGCAAAGCAGGGTTGCTGGGTGGCATCACGTTTGCACAGTTGTGTAATGGTCCTGTGTTGTTACTTCCCCATTGAGCTATGAATATCTGATTGTTGTATGTCTATGTGGTGTGTTGCTCACAATGTGGTTACACTTAGAAAGGTATAGACTTAGGTTACATGTTGCCTCAAATACATGATTACATCAGGAATGTGTGGGTACTGTTTTCGCACTTCATTTATTACTCTCTACTTTGCCAGCGCTACATGAACATCTACTGCTAGTGTACACATACCCAGTAGTGTGTGCAGTTTTTCCAAACAGCAGCTGACCATGCATTTTCTGCACCCATGTCCAGTGCTGTTGCAGCCTACTATTTATCTTGCCATAAGTGTGCCATCGCTGAGCAACCTGTACAACCAACTACGGTAAATGTGCAGGCTGAACACCCACATCCCAGACAAAGAAGAAGGCGTCTCTACGGGTGCCGCCGGGATCTTGGAAGCATTTTCGTAAACTTACAATGTTCTCGTTATTTAACGAAAATGCTGTTTAGATTTTGCATTCCGCCCATTCTCTCCACAAACAGGCGGAATGAAAGCGGTGTACTGTCGTGCACTCCGAGGATGCCCAGGTCCAATTACGAATAGTGGTGGAGGCTGGGCGTCCAGATTTGGTGCAGTGAAGCGTGCTGTTTAGCATGCTCACTGCACCAAGATAAGAATCAGGCACTGAAAATACAAAGGGCCTCATTACACGGTAGGCAGTAACCATTGCGCTATTAGCGCCATGGTTGCTGGCAGTATTTTACTGTGTCCGCCTTGGTGGATGGCGAAATTACCGCCCTACTCCAAGGTGAGCGGGGGCAGTAATTCCCCATTCACCAAGGCACTTCCCCATTCCCATTTTTGCCCCGATAGGGCTCAATGGGAATGGGGAAGGCGCTAATTACGGTACCGCAAATTGCGGTACCGTAATTAGCACCAAGGTCCCTTTGCGCCACCCTACTTTAACGGCTGGTAAAACCAGCCGTTAAGGTCGGGTCCCGCAAAGGGAACTCGTAGTAAGGCGGTAAGGGTTTACCGGTACCAGTGCCCGTACTGGTAAACCCTTACCGCCTACCGTGTAATGAAGCCCAAAGAGAGGTCAATCTTCATGATCGGAACTCCTGTGGAAAAAACAGTGAGATTTGTTTAATAGAGCTGTGCACTGGTATCCTGAGCATGCAGTTTAGACATTTTTAATGGGCTTGTCTCCTGAAACATATTGTCAAATGTGTTCACTCAGACCCCTGCCAAACATTCATGGCATTACAATCATCTGCTAAATGTGCCCGGTGACACACAGCACTGCCACCAGCTTCTCCAGTCCTACACTGTGAATTATAAATATGATCTGCCTCAGAGAGCTAGACAAGGGTTGTAGGCTTAATGGGGATGTCATTTCCAGAACAAAATCACGCATTTCCTTTCATGCTAAAGCCACCGCAGTACCCTTGAAGGTGCCTTGCAGGGTCTTAAATGTGTTCCAGAAACACATTGGCAGGTGTTCCTGGGGAGGGATCCCAGTGCACGCTCAGCAGTGTGACTGGCGTGCCTCTCACACCTATCAACGGCCTGAATCACCACAAATCTCTCTCAATCTGCTTGCTTCAACATCACAGCCTGCTCATACAGGGATCCATGGTTTTCTGCACCTATCGGGTAAACACCCCTCTCCACTTCCCTGCTAGTTCACTCTGCAAAATAGGATGCATGCTGCACACTGCGTCCTTCTCCATCTATGCAGGGGCAGAAATGCTGCAATGTGCATGACAAGAAGGCATAGCAGTCATAGAACGAAAGTGTTTGTTTGTTTGTTTATTCATTTGTTAAGCGCAACAGACTCAAAAGTAAAAGGACGCAGCGGTATGGAAATGCAAAGCTTACAAAGTTACGACATGAGCACAGGATACAGTATTTATATGCTTACAAGATATACACAAAGTACAAAAATAGTGGCAGCGAATAACCATGGCTTAAATAATTAGCGAAATACACACTAATCACTGTACAGAAATATTTATTACAGGAGTAAGGCCCTTCATGTATCACATAGTCTCACACGTAGACTAGAAAGCACATTGGGCCTCATTCCGGGTTTGGAGCTAACCATGGAGTAATTAGCTTCATGGTTGCCTCCCGAAACCATCCCAAATCCGGCATGGTGAATGGAGTAATTACAGGTCCATTCCAGGGTTGGAGGGACCGGTAGTTCCCCATTCACCTTTTGCCCTTCCCCATTCCCATTTCTGCCCCATAGGGCTCAATGGGAATGGGGAAGGAGGTAATTACGGCACTGTAAATTATGGTACCGTAATTACCTCCGAAGTACTTTTGCGGGTCCCGTACTTAACTCCTGCTAAAAGCAGGAGGTAAGGAAGGACCTGCAAAGGGACCTCAGAATACAGAGGTAAGGGATTACCGGCATCGCATCCTTACCGGTGCCAGTAATTCCTTACCTCCAACCTCGGAATGACCCCCATTGTCTTTGAGGGTGGCTCCGTAATACACTATTAGTGCAAGGTCTCTTCAGGAAAGGCTGGTTCACAACCGGTACAGGGAGCTAGGGGTATATGGCGATGATGAATTTTATAACATTTTTTCTGAAATGTAGGTAAGGTTGGTCAACTCTCAGATCTTGAGGCAATGTATTCCAGAGTTTAGCGGCCTTTACAGTAAAGCTGTTACCACCGATGGTAGTAAGCTTGTATTTTGGTATGGTCAGACAATTAGCATTCCAAGATCTGGTAGGTCTGAGAGAGGTTCTTCTCTGGAGTTTATCAATAAGGTAGCTGGGGGCTGCGTTATTGAGGGCTTTGATGGTCAAGGAGAGGGTTTTTAATTGTATTTTGTTAGATGTAGATAACCATTTATACTGACGTCTCACAGAGGAGATGTGAGTTTTTTTGTTTATGCCTAGGGCTGCTCTTAGGGCATTGTTCTGTAATGTTTGGAGCATTTGGGTAATAGATTTATTGGCACCACTGTATAAGGCATTACAGTAGTCGATTCTAGAGAGTATTAGGGCTCTGGCCAGGATCAAGCAACTATTGTCGGATAGGAAAGGCTTACCAGCTCTGAGTAGCTTGCAGGTGTAAGCAATGGAGGAGGTAAGGGATTTAATCTGTTTATCAAAGGATAATGTGGAATCCAAGTAGAATCCAAGGGTTTTTACATCCTTCGAGACTTTAATGGTGTTCCCATCAATATTAAAAGAGGAAAATTCTTGGCCTCGTTTTTTAATGTTAGCCTGTGAACCCAAAATTATTAGCTCAGTCTTATCATCGTTCAAGCACAGGCCATGAGTAGCCATTCATGCTTGGATGATAAGGTAAACTTTGATCACTAAACCAGTGTCTGTAATATAATCCCCAGAAAGTGGGAGGATAATCTGAGTATCATCTGTGTAATTAGTGTAGATGACACCCAGATGGTCCAGATCGTCAAACAGTGGCTTAGTGAAGATATTGTAAAGGGTTGGCGAGACGCAGGAGCCTTGAGGGACACCACATAGGATAGGTCTTGGGTCAGCATCTGCCGACAGGGAGAAGACTCTCATGGTTCTCTCACTCAAAAAGGACTCAATCCATTTGATGGCTCCAGCGGAGAAATGGGCCGCAGAGTCAAGGTGACGACATAGGACCTTATGATTGACCAGATGAAATGCGGCAGAGAGATCAAGTAGGAGCAAGAGTACTGTCCTCCCTTTGTCTCTCTGCTCTTCTATTTGGGACTTTAGGTCAATCAAGGCTGTCTCTGTAGCGTGTAGTGGCCGGAAACCAGTTTATGCAGTTGAAGGTGTTTTTGAATTTGGACATAAGCAGCTTTATCCGATATTTTAAGTAGAAATGGGACTGTAGTGATAGGCTGGTAATTAGTAGGGATAAGAGGATCTAATGACTGTTTCTTGAGGAGGGGGAGCACCCATGATTGTTTAAGGTTGGCAGGTATAGTGCCTGTGGCGAATGAAGCATTTATCAGTTTTGTAATGAATGGTGATAGTTCTCTGGCAGCATCTTTTATTAATTGTGCTGGGCAGATATTGCCTTTGCAGTTTGAAGGCTTCAATGATAGGATGATTTTTTCTACCTCCAAGGTGGACATTTTAGAGAAATGGAAAGTGTATTAGGCGCCGGTAGTGAGACATTAGGCAGACAGTGTTAGGTATGTCCTGTAAATTCAGTGCTTCCTCTTTAAGATACGGAGGTCTTTAAGTTGAGGTGTGAACCATATCTGCAGTGCAACCCTTTGAAGTGCCCTTTTCCACACATGTGTGCTTAGCCGGACATATCCCTAAACATTTTATTTCCATTTTGGCCTTTAATGCTGGCCCTATTTCTATGGAGGGGGTGCTGAAATCAGTGCATGTGACCCGATCTTCATTTTCCCCATCAGAGCTTCAGCTCCAGGACCACCATATGCAAATTGTTAGGACTCTCATACGATTACATTACCCTGTGGTGGTGCACTGTTGTATTGCGCATTCCCCTGGCTATCATACAACGAACACACATACACATTAAGCAGACTGCTCGCGAGTTTGCACACTTTATCAGTCTTTGCTTTGCCGTTCAAAGTTATTATCCTGAAGGAGGACTTCAGGATGAGCTGCTAAATATGCTATAAAAAGCAATATGAGGATCAGCTCCATTCTTCACAGGTGCCGCAGTCGACGTGTTACATAAGGACACAGTGGGCCTCATTACAGATCCGGCAGTAACCCTGCCGGTGCTACTGAGGGTTGCAACCGAACCTGTATAAAATTAACGCCGCATGACTTCTCAGTGCCACCGAGCTATTACAAGTCCGGCAGCTGGGAAGTCAGACGACAGTAATTTTGTTAGTCCCCATTCGCATAGAGTCCTATGAGACTCTACGGGAGTGGGGACACGGTAACACCGGCACCATTAACAGTGGTGCCGGTACTCCCGTGACAGGTCTGCCTACCATGGCCGCTGCGCCCGGCAGGGTCAGACCTGTCGGGTACAGCGTCTCCGACAGGCAGACTTGTAATTTGCTGGTCCGGAAACAAGGGAGTTAGGGGCTTACCGGAACCCTTGTTTCCGGACCGGCAAACTTATAATGGGCTCAGTGAAACCTACCCAACTAGAGTATATAAGTGCAATTCCGATGAGTCTATCTTCATAAATTAGCATTAGATCACAGTGATAATCATTTGTTATTTAAATAGCTTTTACACGCCTAAGCACTAGTACTCACCTATCCATTCCCACCAGAGCCCAGGGATCCCAAATCCCATTCCCCGGCCCTACATTATTCTTCCTGATTCTGCACGGACGGACTACTGAAGAAAGTTTTCTACAAGGGCAAGCGCTGCTGGCCTGGCTCACCCGTCGGAACAGTGTAGAGAAGGCCAGCCATCCCAAGTCGCCCGCTGCACCAGCCCTGCACCTGTGCATGTGTGCACTGTGCAGAGACAGTGATTGATAGCACACAGACAGGCAGGCTGCAGGCACGCGCTGTTCCCTGGGCGGTGCCCAGCATCATGCGCAGGTGCAAGCCCAGCCCATGCCCTCAGCCCTGGGGCCTGAAGAAAAGAATTATTCGCAGTGCCAGCAGGCAGCAGCCAGTTTCAAGTGAACGACCCAGGTTGATAGTTTTCGTTTTTTTCATTTTCATTTAATGATTTATTTATACTTCTGAGTTCTGTGGCACTACCCAAAGAGGCCCTAAACCCTGAGGCCTACTGCGGAAAGGCCCAGTGTCCTGGTGGGCCAGTCCAGCCCTTCTGGAGTTGAACTACAGTTTCTCATACATTAAAACAGTATCCACAATTCAACACACACAATACAGTTTCTAATGCATTTCATTAGTGCCAGTATGGGCACATTTTGTGCCTGATCAACACTGTGGTCGTCATTGAGCCCAGGGTGCCAGTATACCGTAGGAGCAGTAGAGTATATATTTTCTGTCCGCCTGTTTTGGAGCCATTACCATTAAGCGATTGCTGCCCTTGTGTGGTGTCATTTCCATTTGCAGGAGGGATAGAGAAACTTTATGTGTTCTGCACGCATTCAGCGAACGGGGCTTTTTCTACTTATCAGCCTCTACCAAGATGGCTGCTCTAGAGGAGAATGTTGGGCAGCTAAGATGTCCTGCTAAAGGTGGAGCTGATGTTACTTAGATAACATGTACCCCGTCGAGGAATGGGACATCAGTTGCCATAGTGAGCAGTCACGTTCACGGAGAATCCAGACACAGACTAGTGTCAGAGATTCAGACTGTGCAGGCAAGAACACACATGGGGAAACGCTGATGAACTATTGCATTTTGCAGCACGGGTTTGAGAGAACGAGGAATATAGATACTGAATTAAAATATTTTGTAAAAGGAGAGGCTCGAACACCACACATATTTTCCCCAACAAATACGCATTCATTCAATTTGAGTCCATGAATTGTCTTTCTACAGGCAACCTGCTATCTTGTACCAAATGCACAGAGCAGTTTGGCACATGGGGATAATAGAATCACCGGGGAAGAGATTTTCTTTCCACATTCGTGAATGTTTGAACATGTTTTATAAGAACCCTTTTAGTTTCTCAAGAAAGCTTCATGTTGAGGCAGGCAACAAAAGGGCTTAGTCTCATTATTTTAATTCTTATGGGTGCATCACCAGAGATTATTTGGCAGATTTAGCAGAGTAGCCCTGGCAGAAGCAGGGGGTGGGGCAAGAACGTTGTAGAATGGTCCTTTTTGCAGTGTCAAATTTACTAAAAATGAGACACTGTAACGGGCCCCAGAACAAATTTCTCATGTATATACATTTTCGCTGCAGATAGAGCGGAATGGGACAAGGGTGCCGCCAGAGGAAGACAGAGCAGATAACGTTTGGAAATCATACAGAGGAGAGCAGGGCTATAAAAGGTCACGCCACTCTGAGTAAGTTCCATCTTAAGCGATTGTGGAATTGAGGCACAGTAGTCGGCTCATGTGTTGAGCCAAAGAGTTAAAACAATGATGCAATCAAGCACATTTTGGTCATTTTTTTCATTTATCCAGGGAATGGAGAATCTATTGACCATCCCAGAAAACCCTTTGGTCTTGATAAACTAAATGTGATTTACTATGAAATGATATCTTCGTTAATTGGATTTATCCCAGAAGTGGAGCGACTGAAAGGCTCTCAGTAAGTTACACTCCTTGTTTACGGGAAAGGTAGAAATTGGGGGTATGTTAGAGTTCCCTCATGCAGTCACTAACTTAGTCACCCTGGCATTTCAAATGGTTGCAGTGTAAGAGTTGATGTTGTACCCTGTGGAATACACACAGCTGTAGAATAAAGGAAAAATAAGGGGATCAAGTCATTTATGAAGTCCTGATGAAGGTCTGTGGAGAACCAATGAGGATCTCAAGCACTCTGCAAGGGAGACCCATGACACCTTAGGACCGAAAACACAAGTGTCGACGATTTGCTTTCAGACATTGTACAAAGATGACATTTGATGAAATTTGAAGTGTTTAGGTTGATGCACGAGCATGGGATAATAATTACCTTCCAAGACAGACATAGCTCCACAACTGTTAAAAGTAACAACATGTGTTGGTGTTAAGATCATCTACAGTTGAGTGGAAAAAGAACAATTCCAATGTTCTTTTGAAGACCATACATGTGTACAATGGGCCTCATTACGACCCAGGCGTTAAGGGTTAACGCCGTTGTTAACCCTTAACGCCTGATTCTGATTTTAACGGCTGCTTTTAGCAGCCGTTAAAATCCATGGCGCTAACCCGCCATGATGCTAATTACGCCACCGTAATTTGCCCTATGGGGCAAAAATGGGAATGGGGAAGGGAAAATGGGAAATGGGGATGTACCGTCCCACTCACCTTGGAATGGGGCGGTAAATCCGCCATCCATCCATCCATGGTGGTAAAGTTGGCGTACTTAGCGCCTCGGTCGTAATGACCCCCAATGAGTTCAAAATCGTTATTCACAGTTATATTGCCAGACTCGGGTTGAGCAATCATTCTCACATAATAACCCCCACATAGACATTTGTGTTTGTAGTTTGTTACTTGTATGTTTGTTCAAAAGAAGTGATAGAGTATGAGGAGTCCAGTTGTTCTTGTTATTTTTGTGTACTGATTTTACTCTGCATAATTCTTAATACATTTCTTTATTTTTCTAAAATTACTGGTTCTGAGTGTTAGCTGTGGCCATTAGAGGAAGGGTGCTGTTTGAGTCAAGTTTTTTTTTGATTGTGCTAACAAGTATTTTTCTCGGTACTCCCATTTAGGTGCTTAGTATATTTTTCACATATACATCTGTCAATCATAAAAAACGTTTTTTTAAATTATAAAAGAAGCAGGTGTGTAAACACCTAAAACAATACAAATCAATAATACAACCGAATCTGGGTGGTGGGGCTAGTAAAGTGTGCCATTATTCCACAGATTCATTTTGTTCATATTTTGGCACATTTCTTCGCTGATAGAAAGAAAGTACTGGCCTCAACATTCAATTGTTTTAATTAACACATTTGTTTGGCCATTCTCATATAAAACAATCACCTTAGTAGTTAATTTGACCAAACCTACTTTTCCAGACCAACCCGGGGACCGAATATCCCTTGCCTCTGTATTTCTCATCTCAGACCACTTCTGATTTCTGGTGCAATGTATTTAAAACAAAAAACCCATGACATGTGTGTTCCTACTGCTTAATTAGGGGTCAGCTCTCTTAAAACAGAGTGCTCCTCATAATTTCTAATCAGGCCTTAATCAGGACAAATACACATTTTTAGCCTCAATTCCTAATATATCAAACAAAGGCTTCTGGACATGGATCCGACAAATCTTTTGTTCTCTTTTTCAGTAACAGCTCCTACAAACAAAAACATACAGACAATCAGCCCTTATCTTATGTTTACACTGCATTTCTTCCCACTTTTACAGTAGGAATAGCAAAAGCCTTGAGAAAACAGCTTACTTTGGATCTTTCAATTTTGTACCTTCATTTTCAACCAATGCTGTGCCAAATTAGAAGAAACATTCTTTAGTCTCAGTAACGTCCTCAGTAACGTCAATCATTAACAGATGTCTTTCTAAGAAAGAAGAGAAAAAACACAAATACGCACATAAGACCTGTCTTTACACCTGCATTTTTACTCAATACAAATTCTACTGGTGATAGTTTGTTCACACAAACTTGATTACCTTGGGATTTTCTATCCTTCAATTACTTCTCAAGGCAGTTTGTGGATCATATCTGACGTATGGAGTCGTACAATCACAATCAGACTCTATAGGCAAAACATACTGAGGGGAAGTATCTCTTAGACCTGCTTCTCTTTGTTTCATCAGTTTGTGCATTGTTGCTGCTGCTCCACAGTGTTTTTGTATATATATATAATCTACCCTCCTTTTGGTATCTCCTTTACCTCCCAAAGTCCTTCTCCCTGTGGGCTCTCTATGTTCCCACTCGCATACAGTGCTGCTTGTTGAAACTGTTTCTAGGTAGAGGAATCCTTCATCCACCTCTTTGGGGTCTGCTGTAATCAATAATTGTTCTCTGTTTACCCATCACCCTCTGTTTATGATTCATCTCTCTATCTACTCACAACTCCTTACCATGTTCTCTGCCGATGCTTGACAACGCGTCATTTTAAACAAGGCATCAGGGGCGTCGCGAGCCAATAGCCCACTAGTGAAACATGAATGGCGCCAAACCCCAATAAAGCCATTGTTTCTCATTTAGGATCAACACTGCCTCATTTGCGTTGGGCCTTGGTGTGTGTGTTTTAGCAAGCATCATGGACAAAACACTATTTAGTAACTTATCAGGAACATGATGTGTATAGGAATGAACACGCTCGTGTTTTAGCACAACATTAAAAAACACCTGCTAAAACAATAGTAGACCCGCTATTGTTTCTCATTTCATTTTTCCAGCATTTATGACCCTGTTTCTGGAAGATTTTATTTTCTCCAAATGGTTACACTGTTTTGTCAATACACATGGAGGAATTGTAATCTTGATGTGCCCAATTTACCCTGTAGAGCTCCATGGTTGCACAGGGTTGTCTGATGCACACCATCATCCTATTACTAGAGACCCCCATTCAATGCACACATTTAGGCCTCTTTTAACCCTGTCAAATGTTGGTATTAGTCTTTGTTCCTTTTTCTGTGGAATTTCATCATGGTTTCCTGTGGAATTGTGCTGACCTGCCAGATTATGAAACAGAACATTTCTTCTGCAGTGTGTTTTTTCTGGACAAAATGTTCAACAAGAGGATTGTCTGGTACTCTATTTTTCACACATGAGCGGTGCTTGCATATCCTTTGTCGTACCACTCGCCTAGTTTTTCCTAGATATACAAGAACGCAGAGACGTTTAATTCCATAGATTGCATATTTTGTCTTACAGTTGTTAAAATTACTGAACGTCCATTGAATTCCATGTGTCTCTATACCTTTAATGTTTTTAGTAATATTTTTAGTGAGATTACACGCTGGGCACTGGACACATTTGAAATGGCCAATGACAGGGGGCAGCCCCCAGAGCGTCTGATTTCTTTTTACTGGGTTAGGTCTTTCATGCTTCGCTTTGACCAGTCTTTGATTGATATCTTTACTGTTTCTGAAAGCAAACATACATTTTTAAAGCTTAAAGTCAGTCGTCTCTAATAAGTGCCCGGTGTTTTGCACTTCCTTTCTTACAAAATTATTCAACAGGCTGTAGGTTGTCACACAAACAAGCATTTCCTGTTTTATTCTTTGGCATTGTTCTCGACAAGCCCTGCTAATTGTATTACATGCTCTTTTTCGACACTGCCATTTCTCTTTGGGTATCATCTCAAGATCAGATTAGATTCCATTTTTGCAGCTTCTGTCACAAAATCAGTCCTCTTTGAACAATTCCTTCTGATAAGTAGGAATTGTCTAAAGGGAAGATTCACCTTAAGAGCCTGGGAATGAAAACTTTCAAAGTGCAATGCACTGTTTCTGTCCATGCGTTGCTTGTGTAAAACTTTTTCAACACTAACATTTCTCTTTGGGTATCCTCTCAAGATCAGATTAGATTCCATTTTTGCAGCTTCTGTCATAAAATCAGTCCTCTTTGAACAATTCCTTCTGATAAGTAGGAATTATCTAAAGGGAAGATTCTCCTTAAGAGCCTGGGGATGCAAACTCTCAAAGTGCAATGCACTAATTCTGTCCATGGGTTGCTTGTGTAAAACTGTGCAAGGTTTTCCCTAAGCCTACAGTCACTACATCATGTGTCAAGGTACATTTTAGATGTTGGTGTTTAACTACACATGGAATTAATTTCAAATTTCAATAGATCATCTCCAAATGGTGAAAATAGCATCAATAAATTGCCTCCAGGTGATCATTTCCAGGCAGAAGGGATTTGTGTCAGTAAGAATATGCATGTCTTCAAAACCCGCTACATACAGATTTGCAAGATTCAAGGAAAAAGTTGCGCCATATTGGTCCCTTTATCTGTTTGTACCGACTATTTTTTTAAACAAAAAAAGTTTTCTGTGAGAGCTATTCTTGCACATTCCACAATATACTGTGTAGGCACACTGTCCTGTCCTCTCTCTTTACTATTGAGTACCATCAGGATGACCATGAGACTGTTCCTTTGAGGTATGTTAGTGTGAAGTTAATCGACATCAAAAGACACCAAAAGATCATCTTCTTCCTCTATCACCTCTTCTAAACGTTTTATCATATCTGTTGTGTCTTCGATGTAAGCCGGTGTCTGGAGGACAAAGGGCTTTATGAAACAGTCTACATAAGTAGACAAAGGTTCTAAAAGTGACCCACTCACTGAGGCTATTGGTCTACCTGGGGGTGCTGTTTCATTTGTGTGCACTTTGTGTCAGATATATAAAATTGGAATCCTGGGATTTGCTTTGCACAAGCCCTCATTTTCATTTGCACAACTCCATTCCTAGGTTTCTGCTTCTTCACACATATTCAATATCTCTATTTTGATTCGTGGTGTGGGATCTTATTTTAATATCTCATAGTCGGCCGTATAATTCAAAAGGGATAGAGCTTCAGCTTCATACACCCTGACATCCCACAGAACAATCCCATCACTCTTTCTGCTCGTTTTATTATTATGCTCTCATCATTCTGGAGCATTTGGAGTGCTTTCCGTTCCTCAAATGTGGAATTGTCCGTATGTGAATTAAATGCATGGCTTTTTCTTTCATCTGTTGTAGAAACATATTTTCAAAAGAAAGAATCACTGGACTTCTAGCACTGTGCAGAGGATTAAAGACTGATGGTGGTTTAAGACCTGTGTATTTGCGTGGTGGATCATAAACATTGTTATGGAAAACATATTTCAATCTGATCAATATGTAGAGGAGCAGATGAATGCCTCAGCAGGAAGTCCCTCCCCCATTCTTCCTATATGTTGGAAGCTGGAAATTGTGACATGCAAGACACCAGCAATGGTGCCTATTCCGCTGAGAGTCTTTGAGAAAAGGTATCCATTGATAAGACCCTATATGATGTATCCCCGTAGAGATGTCAATCTCTTGGAGGAGATCCCCAAAGGAATATGAAGATGTGAGAAAGAGAAATTGGTGACGTCACAAGAAATGAGCGTGACACACTGAGACGAGTGGTCGAAGAAGAGACTGGATAGAGCTTATGGAATCTGCTGATAAAATAAAGGATCAAGTGACTTTCATGTGCGAAGTAAAGATTACACGTATGAAAAGCACTGCAAAAAATGCAAGCATTGTTATAACTGTACAGATGCAGCAACGCAAGTAGTGATCTTAGTGGATGGCTATATGTAGAATGCAGGCAGTGCCGCCATTATATAGAATCTGGATATCAGTGTCACACATTTAGTAAACTCAAACCCATGGAGAAGGAAGGGACGGAAGGCTGTGTCACAGTGAGAAAACAGCTGAAGATCGAGGAAAGAACACCATAAATGCTGCAAAACAGGCCGAAATACTGTCTCCTGTCGCGTGAGCTAAGAATGGAAATAGGAGTTGGTTGTGCAGACATGAACTATGATAAGAGTGTGCCTATAATCCCTTTTATTCTCAGGAGCAATGAAACTTTGCAAGGACAAGTTCAAAGACAATCTGAATGGCAGATGGCATGAGTGATGAGAGATGTTTGGCTATTTGGGTGGGGGGACACAGTACCTGGGGTACCAGCTTACGTGGTGCTAGTGAGCTGAATGTTCCAGAAGGGCATGAGCATGCCAAACAATTGTAGAAGGCCATATAATGAAAGGCCTTATAGTTTGAGTGCCAATGCTATATGGTGTACTTAATAACTGATGAAGATTACTTGCACTAGGGGTGGGTATAAGTTTTCCACCTGACTGTAGAGACCCAACAACAACCCATCCTTATATTGAAAGTATGCTTAGATGTTCCCCTTAAGCCAACCACACACCCCCATAGGTTTTTCTTGTTTGCCATGTAGTATGACATCACATATGGCGAGTTTTTGCTATAAAAGAATTGTTTTCTATGAAATGCATTGAGGGAATGTTGTGCAACATCCGTTGGTGTCCTTTGTAACTCCCTGTTTTGAACAATAAAGATTTAATAGAATGAAGACTTCCTGAGCTGTCAGCGTGGGAAATCTTTATTCTATGACAAGACAGGAGGCTCGCATTATGCTTGTTCAAAGCTTGCCACCACTCTATTCGTTATGTCACATACACGTTTGAAATAAAATGTCTTAAAGGTCGACTCAGAGGACCAATCTGCTGATTTCATTATATCTTGAAGTGATACACCTGCTGTGAAGGCTCTAGAAGCCATTGCGCCTCTAGCTGAATGCGCGCCGTATATGGTCAGGTCTATCTCTGCCCATTGAATAACCTTTAACACCCAGCTAGTGACTGTCGCTGCTGCTACTGCATGATAAGACCTTCTACGTGCTATAAGCAACTGGGTGACCCCTCGTGGTCTTAACTGTGCTATAGCGTTCTCATAATCTTTGATACATTGCACCACACATAGCTTCTTATTTTCCTCAAAATAAGGGTACGAAATAAACCCAAGAATCATTCTTTGTCCTTTTAGCAATGGTAAAGGCCACCCCTTCTGGATAGAAGATCTTTCTGTCAATTTCTAGTGCTTTAACATTGGATACCCTTTGGCAAGCTGTAAGACATAGTAACATTGCTAGCTAGCTTGTCAGATAATTGTGAGCGAGAAAGGCTGTCGTTTGCAGGCCATTTCATGAAAAGTTTGAAGACTTCTCTGACATCCCACAGCACTCCATAAATTGGTTCTGGCGGTCTTTTCAACTTGATACCTCTCAGCAAACCCAGGATAGCGGGGTGTTCGGCTAGCACGCCTCTTTCTTCCTTGCCGTGACCCACCGAGATTGCTGATCTGTACACCCCTATAGTTCTAAACGTGCTACCTTCTTGGAATTTCTCAGCTAGGAAGTTAAGAACGTGTACTATAGGGGCTGAAACGGTATCCAAACTGTGCTCTGTGCACCACTGAGCCCAACTCTTCCATGCAGCGTTATAGCTCTTAATGGTGGAAGGCGCCCAGGAATCCCTGAAGCAGTTTGCAGCGAGTTGCAAAATACCTGGCAACTCCCATTGTCTCCTGAAACCCTGCAGGCCATCAATTGCAATGCGCCTCTTGCTATTAGAGGATGTGTCTGATCGGTCAGCCCGAGTAGGAGATCCGGCTGGTGGGGAACTATTCTCGGAAAATCCGTAGAAAGTTCCATCACTACTTGAAACCAGGGCTGTAACTTCCATATGGGTAGCACCATTACCAGTTCCACCTTCTCCCTGCGAACATTCGCTAACGCTATCGCGATCATGATAAATGGCGGGAAGGCATAGTGGATCGCTCCGCTCCATGGTTGCAGGAAGGCATCCGTACCCGCTGCCCACGGTTCTGTCCGCCAACTGAAATACTTCTGTGCTTGGGTGTTTAGTCTAAACGCAAACAGATCGATGACTAAATGGGCCCCGTAAGTTCTGCAATCTCTTGAACACTTGTGGATGTAGTTTCCAATTTCTGGAATCTACAAGACAAAGTGAATTCCAGTCTGCTACTTCGTTGAGAGTCCCTGGCACATACTCCGCTGTGACAGAGTTCTGGTTCTGAAGGCAATAATGCCAGAAATCTTTCGCTAGCTATGCCAGCATCTTGGATCTCGTCACTCCTAGCTTGTTTATGTAACGCACTGCTGAGATGTTGTCCATCTTGAGTAGTACGTAACACTTGACTCTGTCTTTGTGAAGGTGCGGACTGCGAAAGAACCTGCTAATAGTTCGAGACAGTTTATGTGTAAGCGCCTTTCTTGCTCTGACCATTTTCCTCCCGTCTTTATATGTTTGCACCGGACCTGCTCGCATCTGACTCTATGATGAGGTATGGGGAGTCTCTGAAAAATCGCCCGGCCATTCCAAGCTTCCATATTCTGGAGCCACCAGTGAAGTTCTGTAAGGGCGTTGTAATCTAGGGTCACTGCTTGATGATAACCTAGCCCTTCCTGTAGGTGTTTGATCTTGAGCCGTTGTAGAGCTCGATAGTGGAGCGGACCCGGAAATATCACTTGAATAGAAGCTGCTAGAAGACCTACTACTCTGGCGAGGCCCCACAGAGAAGTCATTCCCATTGCTATCGGAAGTCTGAGTTCCTTCTTTATCATTCTCAACTTGTGTTGTGGGAGCTCAAGAGTCACCTTGTTTGTATCTATTTTGAAACCTAGGAATTCTAGACATTGAACGGGTCCCAACTGGGACTTGTCCAAGTTCACCAAGAATCTGAGCGAGGACAAGAGCGTGAGGTTCCACTGCACGTCTTTGGTGAGAGTCAGCCTGTCTGGACCCAGCACGAGGATGTCGTCTAGGTAAATTACAATGCGTATACCTCTTTCTCTTATGGCAGCTGCCACAGGTCTCATGAGCTTGGTAAATGCCCAAGGAGCGGATGCCAGGCCAAACGGAAGACATGTGAAACACCACATCTCCTCGTTCCACCGAAAGCGTAAGTACCTCCGAAACTCCTGCACTATCGGAATCGTAAGGTAAGCATCTTTGAGATCTAGGCATGATAGAGGTGGAGGAGGTTTAGCAGCAGATGGATATCCTCCATCTTGAAGTAATTGTATATGAGCCACTCGTTCAAGCTCTTCAACTTCATGACTGGCCGAATCTTGTCTCCTCTGTGTACTAGAAACATGTTGCTGAGGAAACCTGGTCCCCCTTGTCCATCCCGCTCTATAGTGTTCTTGTCTACTAATTTGAGCAGTTCGCTGTGTAACAGCATCACCCCTTCTCATGACATCTGAATGCGGTGAGGTTCTGAGCCCTGGATGGGATCTCCCACAAACTCTAGTCGAAACCCTGCAACTGCCTGCAGCACCCATGCTTTGCACGATAAAGCTTGTCATTCACTCAGAAATTGGAGGGTTTCACCTCCTATTTTGCTGCTTGCAGTACTCATCCCCTGAGGCATTGAGCTGGCGATAGGATCCTCTCTCTCTTTGTCTCTGGGAAACCTGGATCTGGATGGGAAGAAGGTATCCTGTTGCTTCCCTTCCCAGTATTGGGCACTCGCCCCCTGGGGTCTGCGATAATAGTTGTATCGACCGGACGCGCAAACCCTGTAGCGTCCAGTCCCGGAAAAAACTCGGCCTGGAAAGAACTTTTTTATAGAACTATGGGCCTTCTCCAATGCCGAGTATGTGCCGACAAACTGCAACATTTCCTTTGTGAATGCTTCACTAAACAAAAGACCTTTGGTGCCTTCACCTGCTTCGTAAGAGGCCAGGCCGCTCAACTTTCCATCAATTTTGAGAAGGACACCTCTTCTTCTTTCAGATGAAAGTGCGCAATTGGCGTTGCCTAAAAGGCAAACAGCTCTTTGGGACCAGTTGCCCAGAACGAGGGCATCTACCGGGGTACCGGTATCTTTCACTTTTTCTGCAAGGTCCATTAACTTCACTAATGGACCTGCGATGTCGAGAAGCTTGGCCTGACATCCCCTCCAAGCACGGTCAACACCTTTCCTGATGTCCCACATTGATTTTTTCACAAAGGTGACCATCTTGGGGTCCAGGTCGGGAGTCTCCGCCAGCTTTCCTGGCAACTCTGGCCTTGGGCATGCTGATCGGATGTGCGACCGCAGTTCCCTATCCAGCGCCTTTCTTATGTTATGTGCTGGGCCATGTACGCCGCTACTCTTGGTGACGACACCCACTCTGAGGATTTCGGGTGCCTGATAGCTTCTGAATCAAACATATCAGCCGTGTTATCTACTTCTTGAGACATGACCACTTCCTTGGTCTGTTGGAATGTGTCGTTTTCTTCTCCTCCCTCATCATCAGCCGTGTAGCCCTCGTCCTGATCCCCTGAATTGTCCACCCCTGGGGTAGGGCCTGACCTGGCTCTCTTTCTTCCACTTCAGGAATACTCTTCTTAGTCTAGCGACAGGGTCGCCTAGTTCTAGGGGAGCAGTATCCTCCCTTTCCAAGTTGCTCGGGGGTGTCAAAGAGTTCTTACTCTTCCGAGCTGCTTTACGCCCCGTAGATTCAACCCATTCCATGGGGTGCCTGGCTGATGGCCCCTCGCCAGGGCTTTCTGCCCGTATTTTTCTGGCCAGCCTTGCTTGCTGTTCTGCCATCATAGCCTCCAATTTTTCCAGCCTTCTTGTAATAGGTTGCACACCTTGCGAGACTGCATGCATAAGCGAGTCTCCAAGTACCAGGGCAGTGACTTGTTGAGAGGGGTCCTCTTCCCACTCTTCCTGTGACCACTCAGGAGAAGTGGATGGTGTTATTCCAGGACTTTTACATTGGGCCATATTTCTTGCGTTGGCAGAGCCAACTTCTAGGCTGTCAGCCAAGAGGACACAAATTCAGCCTAAACTGGTGCAGCTGATGCTCTGAGGCTGCTAGGCAATGTGCTGTTTACAGCTGTCTCTCTCACTCTTATAAGGAATCCCAGCAAAAAATGGTAATTCCCTTCGTTTTTTTTTTTTTTAATATCCTGGTAACGTGAAGGCTGCTATCTCGGTTCGCTTTGCAAATGCACTAAAATGCACGCGTGCGAACGTCAGAGATCACCAGGGGATGAAGGGAAAAGTCCAAGCCTCCCACTCCCCTGGGTCCTGTGGACCACGTGTTCGCCTGCAAGGCTGCGTAACGTGGAGGAGCGGGACTGGCTGCCTGAGATGGGTGCGTTCGCTTGTGGATCCGGTCCCAACTCCTCAGCATACCATAACAATGACAGCTGTTCACCGATTAAGTATTGCGCTGCGCCACACAGATAAATGTGATAACTATGGAATATTCGTGCTCGCGCAAGTCTATTCTTGACTTTTACAAACAATATAAATATAAGATAATGGCACAATAATCATGGAGTACTTATCTCATTGCGGCAGTAAAAAAGAAAGAGGAAAGGACCTGGGACTTGGGGTTCTTATGGGGGAGCCTGCACGTTGATAGGCGCAGAGGTAGAGGTCAGGACTACCGGGCCTCTGAGGATCATGGTAGTTTGAAGCTGGACTATAAAATTTGGAACTTTAAAACCTCACAGTTTGGATTTTTCTCAAGAGATTGGGAGAAAAAGCGCAATGTTATAAGTTGAAAAGCTGTATGGCTGTAATAAAAGAAAGCATAGCATAATGCGAGCCTCCTGTCTTGTCATAGACTTGATAATAAAACAGTCAGAAGAGACTTTTTGCCAACTTCCTGAGTCATTCTTATTGTTTGATGTAAGTTATTCTGCATCCCATCCTGAGTATGACGTGTTACTGATTTAAGGACCCCCCTGGGTTCAAGTGGTAGCAATATCAGATGGTTTTATAGGAGACCCATCGACCTGTTGACTCTAGTGTTTTGGACGATCAGACATCCTCTGCAAACTAGCAGGAAGATCACAGGTTTCCTGTGGACAGCGGCCGAATAGAAATCCTCCAGTAAAATCAAGACGATGGGCAGGGTCCCTATTTGATGCAATCCCTACCTGGTTTCCACAGCTGCTTTTCTGATGGAAGGCTGAATTCATCGGTTGGAAGGGGATACAATACCAAAGGCCTCGAGCTAAACAAGCAAATGGTGAGTAGTCTAAGGGGAATGGCAAACTAAGGTGATGGGGTTGTGGTCGTTTAAAAAGTAACAAAGGTAGCAAAAGTAACGAGAGTAACAGGAGATTTTTTGTGTGAAGAGAGAGATAAAAGGCCAGACATTCCTAACCCAAGGGGTTTTAGAGGAGGTTGTCCAATTGGATAGGCTATGGATAGGTGCACATAAAGTGACATTTAAAACTCTGTGATCAGAGTATTAATTAGGGGAAGAGAGTAAGGGTGATCACCAAAGTTTTTTATGTAAAGAGTCGACTAGCCTGTCTGTTTATGTATATTGTGTTGAATTAAGGTGTAGAGGAGTGACAGAAACAGTTGTATAAAAATTGAGACAAAGTTAAGAAGTTACTATCTTAGTTACTTAGTAACTTAGTTACTATCTATCAAGGGAAGCGGTTGGCACCAATCCAGAGGTAGACAGAGAAAATTGGAGAGATAGAGGCTTTGCGCAGCAATAGTTGGAGCGAGCTCATATTTGTTGTTTTTATAAAGGTATTTTGTAAATGCTGGTAAGTATTGACAGTCAATTGAGACTCATCACAATGTGAGATATCACTCCTCTGATGCATTTATGTAAGATAATTCCAAAGCACATGCCCAAGCTCGAACATTATAGTGCAGAATGGGTGAAAGGCACAGCAGATAAGGTGTTCATGCCATGGCAGCAGCGAGGATCACTGTTGAAAGTGGTATTGCAACACATGACCACATACTTGCATGCTGCATACACAGGAAAGAAAGTGGAGAAAAATGTGCTATTTTAGAGCTTTGTAAGATGTACAAGGAAGAGAGGGAAGATCCACCATCCGAAGAGTGGATGCTTAACCAATGTAAGGAGGAAGGTTTTGAGCCCTCAGCTCCCCTTACCTTGTGGAAAGTAAAGGGGCAATAGTACAGAAGGAATGGTATTGTATTCTTTAAAGGAACTGAAAGTGGCGACCAGATATAGTAAACCGATATATGAACTACCTGCTTATATCAGTGATGATAGTCCAGAGGAGAGTAAGAGAAAAGAGGAGATCTTTAAGATCTTACAAAACAAGGAGGAGAAAGGTGAGTGAATACATATATCGACAGAGATAGAACGAAAGATTAAGAGATGGAAAGGAGTGAAGGATAAAGCTAATTAGGTAACTCTGGTACAGAACGAATGGATGGGAGTACCAATATTGCGCAAGCTAGATTGGAAAAGCATTGAGGAAGAAAGGAAAAAGGTAGATCAGGGCAAACAGGACAGAAAAGGCAGGGAACAAGAAAAGAGATTAAGGGAAGATGAAAACAAAAGAAATAGCAGACATAGACGAGAACTGATGTATCAGGAGGAGCAACTAAAGAGAGAAGAGGAGCAAAGAAAGCATGACAACAGGCAAAGAGCAATGGAAGAACGGGATAGGCAAGACAGGACAAGATAAGAGGAGGAAGCGCAGACATTAAGGGACAGGAGAATACAGAGCCAAAGAGAAGAGGAAGAACAGAGAGCAGGGCTAAGTAGAGAGGAGATAAGACAAGAAAAGGAAAGAGTTAGATGGGAAGCGAGAAAGCAAAGAGCATTAGATGAAGAATTAGAGAGCAAAAGAAGACAGTGAGAGCTAGACATTAACCACATTCAAAAGGAGCTAATGGAGCCATGTTCACAAATACAAATGGACAGTATCGAATAGTTCCTTCCATTAAAGGGAGAAATGTCAGGGCCATCGAGAGTGGCCTTAGAAGAGAAACTTGATATAGGAAGCATCAGAGACAGGACTGATAAACCTTTTCACAAATAAAAGCAAGGTAGCAAATCGGGAAGCAGAGGGAAGGGAGATCAAACGCTGGTCTTCCAATCACATAGCGAAAGGAAAATCCATTTAGCCTCGAGCATAGAGCCTTTTCCCTAAGTAGGGTGACCTTAGATAAGGGGGAAGGGGACAAAAGTCACACTAGCTGGGAACTAGATATGTCAGATGAGGAAAGAGAATACTTCCATGGGGAAGAGGGAGGAAGTGCATGTGCCCCCGAGGGAAGCCTGCAGGTGCATAAGGAAGTAAGATGGTCTGATCTGGATCAACCTAAAGATAGAACGCCAGATCCCATAGCATATCCAGAGCATCCCAAAGAATGGTCGTATAGTGAGAAGGTAGAATCACTGCCATATGTGAGCAGGTTAAGATTGTTGCCAGGGAGCAGGTGGTCAGGAACCATTGTCCCCACCATGGATAGGCAAACAATGGGAACCGATTGAGGGTTAGGATTTACGCAGTTTCCCTTTTTGGAAAAAGGGGGAGCAAGACCACAGTATATTCCATGGGCACATATGGGTATGGATAATTTAAGATGCAAACTCCTGAGCTTGATATCAGGTGAGTGAAAATGGATTTATGAATTAGAAAAGATGACAGGAGGAAACACGCTAGCCATAGGGGACATTAAGGGTCTCTTAGCAGCTATTCTTGGGGAGAGTGCTGATGGCATATGGAAGAGAGCAGGCTATTCGAGTGTGACAGCACAGAACACAGAGCAGGATGGAGCGCCAATAATTGCAGAGCACATGTCTGGAGTGCTCTCAGGGTACAGTATCCTGACACGTCAGACATGGGTTCAATCATGACATATAAGATGAAAGAAGACCAAGATCCTCTTGCTTACATTCAGGACTTTCAAGAGCTGTGGACTCTTGAAAGGAGGGAACCATGGGGAAAACAGTGGCACTATGTAACCACATTGAAATGAAAAAGCAAGTGGGAATGGAAGCAAAGCCATGGACAGAAATACAGTTGACAATATTGCATCACTGTTGGCTGTTGCAGGAGAAAAATAAGAATAGAGATGAGGCTAGGAAACTTGAGGAAGCTAAATTAGTTCAGAAGAAATTATCAAAATATGCCAAAGAGGGGGCAGAAGGGGGGATTCCAAAGCAATCAAGGTGGGTTTCAGAATGCACAGAATGAGAATCAGAATGTGAAAGGAGGGTTTAACCAAGGAGGACTACTTAGAAGGGCTCCTCTTGTATGTTGGACTTTTGGGATGAAATGGCACATTGCGCGCATATGGTGGAGCCAAGAGTATGTAGAGAATGGCCAATTCTCAAGAGGGGAGACAGGGGACAGCTTATCCTCCAGCATATAGCTCACAAGTAAGGGAAGATCAGACATTGTATCAGACACAGATGCCACACATGTAACAGGCACAGCAACCATAGCAAGCACAAATGAATCCACCACAAGGGCAGTCACAGCACATCCCTATGAAGATACAGCAGAATGCAAACACAGGAAAGTGATTGACACCTAGCATAGGGGGTGTCACTGCGGTGGGAGGAAATCCTTTCACGGGTACAGGGGTATGCATGTATCCACAATAGGACAGCTCACGGAGCGACTTGATGTGTTTTGTACTATCAGTGATACCGGACCCCCATAGGGTCGATGTTACTATAGGAGGCAAAACTTTTTCATTTTTAGTGGACACTGGGGCTACTCATTCATGTACACGAGAGGGAAAATATCCAATGTCATGAATTGCCATGAATGCTCAAGGGTTCTCTGGAGCTATGAGTTCCTTTTACTGATGCATTATCAGTCTCAATAGGAGAGTGTGACAAGTCTGCTCCATTGTTGTATTCACGGCAGAGGCCAGTTAACATTTTGGGAAGAGATTCGATGACAAAACTCAATATGACAATTTCTTTTACTGACAAAGGGATAATGTGTTCCACTCCTTGAATACATTATATGAATGTGGGCGAATTCATATTGGCATTCACAGGGCAAGTGGCTCTGTGAGGCGTACCAATAGAGTCAGAGGTATTTCTTTATGAAGTGAGCATTCTGATGACTGGCTTAGTGGGAAGGACTATGAAAATACCTGATGAATTTCTGTTTAGACCACCAATACCCATGGACGAAGAGGGGGGACAGACCATCCCTATAGAATTAGATGCAGCCATAGTACGAGGGGAAATTGTAATGCTCGAAGGAACAGATGATGAGGATAGACCATGGAGAAAATTGATAGCTATTGAAGAAGGGTGTAGTTTGACTGACGTTACTGATGATGACATGTTTAGAGATGACCCAACAGATGATGAAGTAGTGTTCTTTATGAGATTTTACTGCGAATGATGATAATGCTGCAGCGTCTAGCATTTTTTTACGAAGTCTTGGAGAAAGTGCGAAGCGCCTTATGGACTACCAGCCCTTATGACGTAGGACTGTTAAAGGGAATAGGGGAAGTTAAAATATAGCTGAGCCAAGAGCAATTTTACCTGGAGCAAAACAGTACCCAATGGCTCAAGAGGCGAATTAGGGTATTTTTAAGACTATTTTACCACTGATGGAACAAGGTGTCTTGGTGCCATCAGAATCATCGTGCAACACTGCAGTGTATCCTGTGAAAAAATCAAAGTGAGGGTCGTGGAGATTTATACGAGATATGAGACCGATTAACCAGATTGTAGAAGCAGACTTTCCTTTAGTTCCTAATCCGGCAACAATAATATGCAGTATCCCAGTAGAAACGCAATATTTCATGGTGATAGATTTGAAAAATGCATTTTTCTCAATCCCGTTGCACAAAGACTCACAAGACTTGACTTAATTTACGTTTTGCCAAACTTGCCTGAAAAACACTTGTTTGTCCCAAGGGTACTGTGAGTCCCCATTGATCTTTAATAGGGTCCTATAGATGGACCTACACAATAGTCATTTGAAGAGTGCTGTGATACAGTATGTAGATGACATTTTAATTTGAAGCACTACAGAAGATGAGTACAGACAGGGCTCGGCTCAGTTGATGACTATTTTAGCAGACAAGGGATAGAAGGTAGACAAAGAGAAGCTACAGTACTGTCAAAAGGAGGTGTTATACATAAGGCAGTTGATTTCACACGAGGGAAAGAGGGTAACACCTGAAAGAGATTAGGCAATCATGAAGACTGCAAAACAGCACACTGTAAAGCAGATGCAGCAGTTTTAATTATGTAAGAGCCTGGGTGTTTGACTATAGTTCCTAAACAAGACCCCTTGTGTAGGCTTTAAAGAAAGCACACGTAAACAAGGAGAAAATAGAATGGACTAAGGAAATGGAGGAAGGGTTTGAAGAGTTGAAAGAAAGACTTTTTACAGCTTCTGTTTTCAGAATTCCCAATTATGCTGAGGAGTTCTTATTTTTGCACACGAATGGGGCAGTCATGACAGCAGTGCTTACACAGAGGACCACATTGGGATAAACGCCTCTAGCGTATTATATACGTATTACCCAGTAATGAAAGGACACTTTCCTTGCAAACAGTCACTGGTAGCTGCCACATTCGCAACTGAGAAATCTGCAAGCATTCTAATTGTGTCATGACGCTTTTTGTGGAACAAGCTTTGTTTGCCATATTAAAGAAACCCAAAGGAACATTGACATCCCAGAGAGATTTGGCTTACAAAGTGATGATTTCGAACCCAGCTATTAAAATTGTCAGATGTAAAATAGTGAACCCTGACACCATTGTAGCTGAGCCAGTGGCAGAGGGCGAGCATGTGCATGACTGCGCAAACTATGTAGAGTTTTATGATGATATACCGCGCGTAAAAGAAAATGCGTTGGTAGGAGGGGAAATTCTCTTTATTGATGGTTCTTCAAAAATCTATCAAACAAGTGCAGAAAGGCATTCTGGCACAGCTGTAGTGAGGCACAGAGCAAATGACGAGTTTGAGGTTGTAACAAGTGCAAGCATACTGTCATACTTTTCGGCACAAGTGGCAGAATTGGTAGTGCTCATTGTTGCGCTCAAGAATCATGAAGGGCAGGAAGTGACGGTGTACATTGACCCCGCCTATGTGACATCAATCATACATGCAGGGCTTGCACGTTGGAAAAGGAGGGGCTACCTCCAAATGGATCTCACTCCAGTGCAGCACGCATCCTTATTGGACAGGCTTATTCAGGCACTACAACTCCCGGTAGCCATAGTGATAATTAAATGCGCAGCGCATACTAAGCAAACTGACTTTTTTCTTGCATGAATGAAGCCACAGATGCAGAAGCCAAAGGGGTTGCGTATTCACCAGATATTTCAAGTTTTGATACTCCAGATGTGAAAGAGAAAGTAGTCACGATTATGATAGTGAACAAAGGGTTTAATAATTTACTGAAAATACAATTAATGGAGATTCAAGGCAGTGTACCACAGGAAAAGCAGGAATTATGGAAGCGAAGGGGGTGTTCTTTATCCCCCACAGAAGCATTATGGGGACAGGACAGCACTGGAAAGTCGGTGATGCTGGTAGCATTGTTAAAGGTAGCACTTGAACAGCTGCACTACCCTGCACATATAACTTTGGGAAAGTGGACGTGGCTTGACAGCCATGGGATAGGACGCTTCTCGGAGAGGCTCCCGTGGATCCGACATATATCCTTGCACAAGCAACTTAATTAATGCCAAAACCGCACCAGCAACGAATATCCTTGCAGCGGAACACGCAGAGCACATCGAGATTGTGCTTCCAGTGGCCCCACGAAGCTGGAAACAACAGAACAGCTGGGACTACTGAAGGAGCCCGACAGCAATAAAGAGAGAAAGATGGCGGCGTACGAGGAACAAAGGACCGATAGCGGCTACATTGTGTCATGACCCGACACTGTAGCACACCACGGTCTATTATGTGGGGCCTCGCCGGTAGAAAAAGTAAGCAGAGGCAGCTTGATCACTAATGCAGCAGCACAGCCGGGGCGAAGACCACACACACCCCACCGTCGGAGGAGCGAAGAGGAGCGGCTGGAAGGCAGCCACGGCAGAGCAACATGGAGGAGGTCCGAGCAGCCTCGCAACTTAAACAGGGAAGCAAGAGCAGTTCATCAGCTGATCGGGGCGCATAACGAACTGGGACCGTGAGACCCCATCGCCTGGACTAGAGTTCCAGAACGGCTCATGAGCAGACAACGCCGCATTGCACAGATGATGGCCGCGAGACCCCGCGGATAGAACACAACACTGAGAGCGGTCCGAAGGCTGGAATCTGTACGGCCCAATTGTGCTATCAGCGAACGTGTGTGATCTGCTGCGGAGCAATGCAATGCCGCCACTCCAGACCCTCACTGAGATGCGCACCCCCCGGTAGAGCAACAACTTATACCAGCAATCGCCTGCCGGGGGAAACAACTCTGAGCCCGCAAGAGCACTTTCGCTCCCCCGAAACGGACCGAAGCACGGGGACCCCCAGGAGGCAAGACAATATTGAAAGGCCCAGGAGAAGCGCTGATGGGGACAAATGAACCTCTGGACAGCTAGAAGCACCGATAAGGCCAATAAGTGAACGCTTAACTGAACACACGCCTGGGATCCCACGATGAAGGCAACCAGACGCACACACCAAATAAGCTGAAAAGGCATAGGGAATTATGCCAATCCAGTGCGAAAACAGACCTCTAGAACTTGGAAGTGCCCATATACAATAAACCACTGGGATCAGCACCCTAAGGTACTAAAGAGGGGAGCATGAAGAACAAGTCCTATCCGCGGACACACGTTGTGAGCTGTGCCCAAGATCAACCAGCTGGCTCAGAATTGAGAGATGAGTGCACGTGCTAAGTAAGAGCCCATAAAGAGATGACTGGTGACTAAGGGAGAGGAGAACAACATAAGCCCACCCGGAGGGGGATAGGGCTGTAGGGGCACCAGGACACAGAGCTAGCACAACCCAGCAAGGAGGCCCAAATAACAGAGTCACGACTCAGGGACAACACTAGGCCCCGGACTGCAGGCCAGGAACTGGGGCGACACTGTAGAGACACGCCTAGAACCAAATGAAGAATCAGGCGAGAATGATAAACCCACTGCTGATACCCTACAAGCAAACTACGCACCTCCACCTGTGCTGTGCCCTGTGACCCTCTCTCAGACTTTGCGGGTGCAGAAGACAGCCCCACAATAACATTTAATACCAGACACACTACACAAACCAACAGATCCACAGGTCAGGCACCAATACAGGGAAACCAAAACCGTGGGTGGCACTAAAATGGCATCTAAGCTACCCAAAAGTAAAGGGAAACAGCCGACAATGGAAGAGTATACGAAAACACCACTACCAGCAGACAATCCCAGGCACATTGAGAAAAACCTGCCAATAGACTCTACACCAGGGTGTAATGACCAGGAGATTCTAGACGCAATTGCAGATCTAAAAATCACATGGGAAACCAAACTGGAGGCAGCCGTGATGGAACTCAAGACATCATTGGACCTAAAAATTGGGGCAGTGCAAGAAGATGTCAACCTGCTGAGACAAGATGTCAAGAAGATATCGGAGCACACTGGTGAACTAGAGAAAACAGTGACCTCGAACGAGACAGCCTGTACCACACACGCCACGGAAATCCACATACTTAAGCAACATGTGACCAATCTAGAAAATAGGGTGGAGGAAGCTGAAGGACGGGCCCGAAGGAACAACATTCAGATTGTGGGGCTTCCGGAAGGAGAGGAAGGACAGACCTCAACGGACTACATTGAGACCATGCTGCTACAGGAAATTGGAGGCCGGACGCTCACGCAAGGTTTTGCAGTGGAAAAGACACACAGAGCCCTTACTAGAAACCCCCGCCAGGAGCCCCCCCTTGAGGCCGATAATCGCCAAAATCCTGAACTACCGAGACAGGGAGAAGATCCTGGAATTCTTCCGAAAGGGGGCATGATACAGAGAGCATCCATGACAATTACAGTGTACCCGGAGTACACACTCCTGGTGCACAGACGGTGACTGAACTATGGGACAGTGGAGAGGAGGCTGAGAGAAGCAGGCTTCAAGTACATGCTGATGTACCCTGCGAAACTCAAAGTTCTCCATGGGAAAAGACTTTGTTCTTTGAAACCTGGGAAAATGCGTCAGAATGGCTGGATGCACAAAATTGCCCGTCAGGACCGAAACACAAACAGAGAATTGAACACAGGAGTGTAGAGGCGGATCCCACGATTGAGGTACTGTATAATTTTAGACACTGGGACTTGAATATTGGGTAGAACTATGCCGAGTTTATAATAGTCTGGTGCTACAAAGAATATAAGGATGTGCATTGAACACTATGGCCCTCATTAGGACCCTGGCGGATTTTTTCCGCCATCGACGGACTTTTCCGCCATGGCGTAAAGTCCGTTTACGCCATGGCGGATGGTGGACTTACCGCCCCATTCCGAGGTCGGCGGGGCGGTAAGTCCCCATTGACCCATTTACCCTTCCCCATTCCCATTTCGGCCCCATAGGGTATAATGGGAGTGGGGAAGGAGTTAATTACGCCACCGTAAATTACGGTGGCGTAATTAACACCAAGGTCCCATAGCGCCATGGATTTTTACGCCCGCAAAAAGCGGGCGGAAAAATGACCATGGCGCTCTGGGAACTCGGAATTGGCGGTAAGGGGTCGGCGCAGCTAACGCTAGCGTAAACCCCTTACCGCCAGGGTCCTAATGAGGGCCTATGACCTAATTACAGGAGGTACAGCGGACCTAATTGCATAACCCCATAGATAGTTGCCGATAGGGAGGTAACCTCCTGCTGAGTTCCTGGTACCGACTAGTCAATATAGGACTAAATGCAGGATCGCCTGTGATCCAAGTATGGAGCTGGGCATATGTTGGGAAGGGGAAGGGAGGGGAGAGGGAAAGGAGTTGAGGGTTTTGGGGTGTTAGTAGTTTGAAAACAAGCCTATTTACGCGCTCATCCAAGATGTAAGCGGATAAAGGGGGGAGTTAGAAGGGGGACGGGGTATGGCTAAAGCATGGGAGATCTGAACATAATGACCTGGAACATCAAGGGACTAAATAGCTATTTAAAGAGAAATGAGGTCATGATGTACTTAAAGAGACAGAAGATAGATATTGCCCTAATACAAGAAACACACCTCACTAAAGAGAAACTAGAAGTTCTAAAAAGACAATGGAAGGGCACCCTTATAGGTGCAACATACTCGGCTCATGCCAGGGGGGGTGGTCACTTGGGGGGCACCACACGTCCCATTCCAGCTCCTACATTTCATGGCCGAAGCTGGCAGGAGGATGGTAATATTGAGGGGACTGATAGAAAACAGAGAAGTATGCATTGTTAATACATATGCCCCGAACCAAGACACAGTGACCTATTTTAAGACCCTATACAGCAAAATGAGCCCATACCTAGGATGTGCGGTTATTTGGGGTGGAGATTTTAATTGCACACTGGACCCAAAAAAAGTGGACAGGTCAGATGCGAAATATGATAGACCCATCCCTGCTGCTAGTGTCCTAAGGGCTCTCCTGCGAGATCTTCAGCTGGAAGACACATGGAGGCTGCACCACCCACATGATAGGCACTACTCACATTACTCAGCCCCACAAAACCTATATAGACAGTTGAATTATGTGTTCGCAACGCAAGAGATCAAGGGGGAAATTGTGTGCCCAGAATATAGAGCGAGGGTCCTCTCGGACCACTCACCATTGGCCTTAACATGGCAATACATGGCCCTGAGAGCCAAGATCCCTACTTGGCGACTCAGAGCAGAGGCTTTAAAAGATACGGTTTTCAGAGAAGACCTCAGAAGCAAAATTGTAAAATACTTCAAAAATAACACGGGAGTGTAGAGTCAGCTATGGCCCTATGGGAAGCATTCAAGGTGGTGGCAAGAGGAGCAGCTATAGCCAAATCCAAGGTACTGCAGGGGGGTATACTACTGCAACTACAGAACACGGAAGAGAAACTAGAGATGATACTAAGCGGTGGAAGTTACTACCAGCAGGACGCTAGTAACATCACCCAACTACAGCAGGAATGTATGAGACACTGGGAGAGACTGTGTAACTTAAATTACAAAAAATACACAGAGAGGCAACATGCTGAGGGGGACAAGCCGGGAAGATTGTTAGAATGGCTATATAAAATAGAGACCCCCAGATCAATTATTAGAGAGATACGGTGAGAGGGTGGACTAATACTAGACACCCAAGAGGGTGTGAATGAGGGGTTCTTTGAGTTCTTTAAACAATTGTATATTGACACAGTATGTGAGGAAGAGAGTGAGATAGCAGACATTTTGGAGGATATTGGCTTACAGAAAATAAGCGCCGAAGAACGGGAAAGCCTAGAAGCCCTGATTCAACTAGAAGAGCTAGAGGCGGTCGTGGAGCAACTACCTACTAGTAAGACCCCGGGAGCAGATGGGCTCCCTAGTGAATTCTACAAAACGTACAAGAATGAAGTGCTCCCCCTACTGCTGTTGATGCTAAATGAAGCATACGAAATAGGGTCACTGCCAGAATCCCTTAGAGAAGCGATTATCATCCCACTCCTCAAACCCAAGAAGCCAATCACAGACTGTGGGTTGTATGGACGGCTATCTATGCTAAATCAGGACAGCAAAATACTCACAGCTGTGTTGGCAAATAGGATGAAGCGAGTTATTGGCAGAGTAATAGACACTGATCAGACTGGATATGTTCCACACAGAAGCATATACAACAACCTTAGAAGGCTACACCACATCATAGGACAAACAGAAGGTGCCTCAGGCGAGTTAGCTATAGTGTCACTAGATGCAGTCAAATGGCCGTGGCTGCTGGCAAACCTGAGGGAACATGGGATGGGACCAGGGTACCTGAAATGGGTGAAATTACTATATAGCTCACCATTAGCTTGAGTCAGAACGGGAGCGGTTATTTCGGAGAGATGGCAGCTCAGCAGGGGCACCAGACAGGGATGCCCCTGTTCCCCAAAGTTGTACATTCTAGCATTAGAACCTCTAGTGATATATCTGAGACAACAATATGAGCAAGTGGGGATTTACTCAAGAGGGGGACCGCACCTAATATCGCTGTACGCAGACAATATGCTTCTATATCTGAGGTACCCAGAAGATAATGTACAATATATCCTAGAAGTGTGTGAGCGATTTGCATCACTTTCATGCATTGCAGTCAGTCCCAAAAAGTCCTGTATATTCCCCCTAGGACGGTACATAGGGTTCCGCACACCAATCTACCAGTACTACCAATACCCTGGGTGACCGATACCTTTAGATACCTGGGAATTGACATCTACCACACAACAGAGGCAGAACACACACATAACACTGAAAAAACACTGCCAAATGTTGTGAATAGTATGAAGTTTTGGACTAAACTTCCCCTGGCCACAATGGGGAGAGGGGCACTACTGAAGATGGTTGTATTACCCAGATTATTGCACTTCTTCGGAAACATACCATATATAATACCCAGGCACTTCTTTGTCAAACTTCAAAGTATATGCAGAGACTTTCTACGGGCTAATACAAGGAACAGGATAGCCCCATTGAAATTGCAAAATACTTATGATAAAGGGGGCATTACGCTGCCTAACTTTGAGATTTATTACCTGGCCAGCCAACTACAATACATGGCCGAGTGGCTAGCTGAAGACTCTACATCAGAGTCCAGTTTTTTGAGATCCGACTGTGCCTCGTACTTCCTAAAAGAATGGATCTGGCTTCCTAAACGTGAGATACAAAAGAGCTCAGGGATGCTAGAACTAGGATGGCAAGTATGGTGCAAAATGTGCCAGACCATAAAGAATCTGACCCCATGCTCCCTGCAAGTGCTGCTAGTGACTCTAACCGCAGGAGACGCTCAGTTAAGAATGACAATCCGCAAACACTGGGATCCGGTGGGGATTGTAACGATGGGAGACATATAGCAAGAGGGGGGATAAATGGATTTAACGTGCTGGTGGAGGAAATGGGTTTACATTTGGGGCAACACATAACCTATACCAGACTAGTGCGGAGAGTGAAGGAGACATGGTCGGAAATAATGCTAGACCAACAACCAGATACAGCCATCGAAACATTGTATGATATCAAGGAAGGAGGGCACAACGTTTCCCTAATTTACGAACAATTGATGTCCAGGGTGGGAAGGGAAGTGACCCAGCTAAGACAGGAATTGGAGGAGGATGCCGGGGAACCAATGACGGATGGGCTATGGGAACGGGTACAAGGGTATCACAAAAAAGTGTCTAGGAACATGAGGCTACAACAAATACAGCTATGTATAACCCACAGAGCATACATGACCCCCCATAGAATTTCTCAATTTAAAGGTGCGCAACGACAAACATGTCACAAATGTGGGGAGGAAAATGCCGGGCTGATACACATGTTTTGGGTATGCCCCAAAATAAGGAGGTACTGGGAAGAAGTGGCCCAAAGATTGAACGAGAGAGAGATCAATCTGAGTGTAGATTTAATATGGGCATGCATGGTGGGAATGTTCCCCAGGTCACGCCAATTGAAACATGTCAGTAAACTCAAAGACTTGGCCTATATACTCGCCAAGCGTAGGATCGCCATGGGGTGGAAAGCATCTAACAGACCCAAGATGGAGGTCTGGTGGACCGACCTCCATAAATGGTCCGAAGCTGAAACAGTAGTATGGAGTGAGGCAGCCAACAGAGGGAGAGAGGAAGAGTCAGAAACCCTAACAGCCTGGAAACACCTAGTGTTCACATTCTGGGGACCCACCCAGGGCAGCCCGAGTGATGAATCCTCTGAGAACACAGATGAGGAGGCACTTCCAATGAATAAAGAGCAAGGGGATGGAGCGGGGTAAGCTTGTAGGAGGGTGGGATAAGGGAAAGCAATAGACACTAAATATATGTCTGCTGAGATGTAAAATAAGACAAAGTACTCCTGGGGTTGTTGATTTATTGTTGATTATCTATTGTTTGTTTTAAAAACCAATACAAATTGTTTTTAAAAAAAACTTTGGGAAAGTATTGCTGCAACATTTGCAGAAGACTGATGTTGCATGTTATGTAGTAAACTGTATTGTATGTCAAAAGGTTACCACTGGGCAAACACTGTGAATGATTAGAAGAGTAATTCCTCAACCAAATTGTCCTTTTCAGCATTTACAAGTTGACTATGTTAGTATGCTGCAAGTATGAAGTGGTTGCAGGTACCTGATAGATGTGGTCTGTCCTTTCTCCAGGTGGATTGAAACATGTCCATGTACAAACCCTGACGCCTCTTGTACAGTGAAGCTTTTAGTATGTAAAGTCTTTCCAGGATGAGGAGTGTGTGAACTGCTGAGATCCGATAATGGGCCACATTTTGTCAATTAAGTATTTTAACAGATAGGATTATTGTTGAGCATTAAGCACAAGTTTTCTTCTGCTTATCACCCGCAATTGAAAGGGATATGTGAGAGACTCAATCGCCTCCTTAAAGAAAGGATTACTAAGCTCAAGCTGATGCTGAAAAAGGGATGGTTTACTTGCCTGCCCTTAGCTTTATAAGCCCTAAGGAATCAGCCTGGTTCGCGTCTTCACCTAACACCCCATGAACTATTGACAGGAAGGCAAATGAAAACGCTTTTGACTCCTTCATCAAGGAGCAGAAGTGATGCCCAGATTAAAGCAAAAATGTTAGGAAATGGGCTATGTGAATATTTGACATGTATGACCTCTAGCATCTCTCTCATTTCAGAACAACTCAAGCGTCACAGGGGTCGGTCTCAGAACACAGATGAAAACCATTCAGCGACTGGATTTTCTAAACTATTATCAACACCTAGATTGTTTGCTGGTGACACTGTGTTGATTAAAAACGTCACTAGGAAGTGGCATGAACCAAGGTTTCATGGCCCATTTTTTATAGAGAATGTTACTCCCGCAGTAATAAAAGTTGAAAACAGACGAGCTTAGATGAACCTGAATGACGTCTAGCTATACTACAGTGAGACTGCAAACCCCCCAGCCATTGATTCAGAAGCAAGACAAGAAGAAGAATTTCAGTGTTTGCCTACTCCATCGATGACAAAGAAGAAGGACTATAAGGCTACAAACTTATTGATAAATGCAGTTTTGCATTTGGACTGTGGCTCCCCTTGGACACTCCTTATAGATATTATAGCAGGCATGCAATTCTTTGCTTGAGTCACAGGAATCTTTGAAAATGAACTTTAGAGAAATACTGATGTATCAATTATGCTTAAATGACAACACTTGATTAAGAATTGGAAACATGAGCAGTACCCCATTTAGTTTTTCACTAAGCATTTGTTTGGCTTATCCTATGGTCCTCCCAGAGAGTGATGTGCATCATCTTGCGCTTATGGTTTCTTTGTTTATTCTTCAAGCTTATCCAGCCCTTGTTAGTAGAGACGTGGACATGCACCACTTTTTTTACAGTATTCTAAGAATGGCCCTGTAATCAGAAGGCTGCTTAAAGCAATAGAAGGGGAGTTGCTGCAGTCACCAATTATATTACAATAGCTGGAGTAAAGTGTTTTTCCTTCCTTAAATTGCAGTAAACATGAGGAATGTTGAAGCTGGTATGATTTCATATAATGAGCAAGCCCAAGAGATTCCAGAGTGGCACAAGTGGTGGGGATTAATATGTTAGTTCACAATATTGTTTTATGCATGTGATACCCACCACTGTTGTATGCATCTGATGCCTGTATGCCTGCCTCTTGTATTTTGCTGTCCCCCTGTTGTATGACTGTAATGCCTGTATGCTTGAATCCTTCATCTTGCAGGCCTCTCCCCCATGGTAGCCCCTTCCGGCTATCCCCCTACATCAATCAATTGCTCCACCCCCATTGTGGGAGTTTGTATTGACACATTATGGTGACACCATCACTGTCTTGTTGCTAGTGCTTGATTTGACCTTTTGGACTGATGTGACTCATGTCGGTTCACCCATCTCGAATCTCGTTGTTCGCATGCTCGACTTCCTTTAGCATCACGTAATCATGTTAGCTTTGAATCAAGCTGTACCCATCAACGACTTGATTCCTTGCTTGTACTTGCTGTCCTTTTGCAACATTATGTGTTCAGTATTTATTTCTGCAACTTGATGTGTTCTCTCTGCTTGCTTTCCGCTCTAGAACACTGTATTTCAGCGGCTTGCCTCTTCTTCTCTTTCACCTCACTTACCACTTCTCAGTCTTCTCGTCCTCGCTCTATCTTTCCCTCTCTCCTCTTCCTCTCCCCTTACTATATTTTATGCACTTGCTCTAACAGAAATGTGGTCTGACCTAGTATGATAGTAGTTTATTTGTTCCTCCTGCTCCCGTATTTGTGTGTTACTCCCTCTTCAGCACTACCTGAAATGTTGTGACGCCTAGTACGCAGGCCTAGTACGATAGTCACTTGTTTTGTTCCTAACCTTCTCAACCCCTCACCTTTTGTCAATCTCTGGCACTACCAGAAATGTTGTCAGACCTAGTACGATAATCGCTTGTCTGTTCTTATTTCCTACAGCCCTCGCTCCACTCCTTATCAGTGTCATAGCTCTTGCACTATCTGATATTTCGCAAGGCCTAGTACAATAGTTAATTTCACATTCTTAATGTCTCAAGGCCTTGTAAGAATGTCATTGTATTTTCCTATGCTCCCACCCTTGCCTTGAAGCACTTTGAAACATATGTGTGTATATGCGCTATACAAATAAACTATCATATCAAATATACATATGCACAGTTATTCGTTGTGACTTTCTGAAAGACAGAAGTCCCTTTGATTCTTCCCACTCCAGGAACTCTTGTAGATTTACCAATGAACAATGAGCCAAAGCCCCTTGTGTTGTCTCCCCAGAGTAGAGCTGCTTTGGAGTTGTTTCCATGGGCTGCAAACATTTTGCTAAGGAGAGACAGGAGAAGTGCAGAGGAAAGCAATAATGGGATAAACACTTATCTAGATAGCACAGCACACTTGGGTAATAACTTGTGGTATCAGCGCATGAAAAAGGTGGGAGAGAGAACTTCTAAGCAGAGTTGCTAAGGCTGTGCTCTCATACCATATGCCATTGGAACTTCCAATTAATTCATAGCCAATGAAGTACCGTACCAGTACAAAAAGCTCATTGCCTGACGCATCTCACACTCTGCATGACAAGAGGACAGTTCCAGGGTCGAACAGCATCCTTATCATGGGTGAATAAAGCAACAAATCAAAGAGAAGATAATTATGTGCAAAATTTGAAGACAAGAGGGAAATCAGACACAAGGAATCTAGTAATAAGGTATGGACAGCCTGGAATGAGCGGAGCAGGAATCAGGATGGAAGAAAACAAGATACTGAATTGTCAAGGCAAGAATAAAGAAGAAATACAGAGATGTTGGGAAGGAGGTCAATTGCAAATTAAAGGAAAAGTGCTTACTCATGAAGGGTGGGCTGAATGGCTGATTGTATGCAAAGCAGCAGCGATAACTGGACAGTGCAAGTCAGTTATAGAAAGTGCAGAAAATGAATGCAAGAATCAATAGCCAAAGATTACAAAGTTGTTGACATGGATTGACAATATAGGAGGACTGTTGCAGATAATACCTTTAGGAATTGCATCCTTGTGTTTCAGAAATAATGGCACGAGGAAAGTTGGAGAAAATCATCAGTGTGGACACATTTTTGATGTAGCAGGCATGAAGGATGGAACAGTAGTCCTGATGAATCATTATTGGGCTTGTGGGTCCAGAGCCTACATGAAGCTGCCCAAAGAATGGGGAGGGATGTGTTCTATAGTGCTTATTCATGTTCCAGGATTAGTGATTCCCAAGAGTGAACTGAACATTGGAGAGTTTCCAAAAGCAGATGCCTATTTGAGGAGAAGATCACTCGAGTTCTGAAACCAAACAGGGAGGGAGAATTATTTCTCAGCTAAATCAATAGAAGCCTTTGATGCTATGCCATATGAGCACAGATTGTCCAGCCAGACTTCAACAATATTCACGACTATCTTTATGCTGGGGATCCAGACGATGACCAATGTGAAGTGGTTACAAATCGCTCGCTGGAGCTCCTGCAGACGTTCAACACTACCATAAAGGGATTCAATGTTATCAAAGAAGATTGATGTCACACCTTGGGTTCCTGTGTGGCGGTGCCAGGACATACCTCACAGCTCCTGGAGGCTGCCCTGGCATCTCTCTCTGCGCCACACGATCCGCGGTCATGATCGGACCACTTTCCCAGCAACCTTCGCCCATAGTGATCATGTGACACGCACGTAACATGCTTTCGCATCCTCACGCGGCTTTACCATTTAATGTCTTTCAAGCTGCGGCTCGGATGCTCCTTAACTGAGTTGTTCCTGCTTGGTTTCCAAGTGCGGTTTATCCTGTTTCTTTGTTGTGATTCCGGCTTCCTGACCCTGCTCGCTCATACAGATTTCTGTATTTTGTAATTACCCTTTGATCTCTGACGCTTGGTTCCCTACGCTGGTTCCCCTGGTTAACAAACATTTGGCTATCACATCTACGGCATTCCTCCTGCTCAGACCTATTGTAGTTACGTTAATTGGCTTCTTGGTTCCATTCCGCGTGTCAACGCTTCTCTTACAAGTACTCAACACCCATCTAAATAGCATTGCATTTCTGTGTATAAAACTTCCTTTGACCTCTCCTCTTGCTACACATCCTGCCACATTCTGTAAGGATTTTTTTGTTTCTTTCTGTTTTATTTGCTTTTGCACCCTTCACGGACGTCGTGCTTCTCGCACAAAGAATACTGCCCTAGACAGCAGTTGACATCCTGGACGCTCTCCTGATTTCACTATTGGTCACTTTTTGTGGATTTCATTTCCTTTTTACGGATTATTTTTGGATGCTCTGCTGATTACCATAGAACTTGCTTTGGACTCTGCTTTAGTGTGCGCCCTCGTGCCATTCGGGTTAGGTGGCTCAACGCAGAATTTTCTTTGGACTTGGAATTATGTAGCACCAACAAGACTTCCACACATCATTCACTTTCCTTCTGGCACCAAGTAGGTTGCTGCTCTTCTCCTTCACTCAGCAGGTAAGAGTGGGAAATTGAGGGTGGTGGTAATTAATGTCTGGCATATTGGGCTACTGTTCTGTACTGTTGTATTTTTCTTTATTCCCTTAGCTCTGTTGTTGCTGTTCCTACCTTTTCTCTCAGCCCCCTGGCCTGTCAGGTGATTTACTATCCTGCAGCCCGTGCTCTTGTGGGGAAAGTCTAATATACATCAGTTCAAGGACTTTCGAGTGAAGTGTCCTTTTGAGGGTGTGTTATTCTATTGAACACTCAATATTGTGACAGTTGAGGGCCATAAGATTGATCACCCTCCAGAATAGATATGTCCTGGATATTATCATAGCAATGGATGGAGGAGTTTGTGCCAAAATCGGAGAATCATGTTGCACGTTCATACCTTCTCAAGATGACGAGAATGGGACCTTGACAGAGTCCATAATGTTGCTGACGAAACTGCACAATCGGATGGAAGATGAGACAGAAGACATTGCAGATGATAGTTGGCTTGCGTCTATCTTCTCATGGGTTCCATAATGGATGGCGAACATCTTCAAGTTCCTGGGAGCAGTGTTAGTGATGGTGATGTTTGGATTCTGTGTGTTCAGGATCATATTCACACAGTACAAGAAGGCAGCAAAGAAGGTATTAGGAATGAAGATCATGATCGATGACGAGTCAGGGTTTGACCCAAGGAATTGACAGATGAAGATATCAGAAAATATGTAGAGGCCAGCGTTGTAGCACCTGAGGGAACGTAGTTCCTGCATCCAAGAAATCACAAGAAGTATGTGGGAAGATGGGTCTACTGTAATCCAAATGTTTAGTGCAGCTACATGACCTGGAGCGTTGATGAACATTTAAAATCAACAGGATCCCTGAAGGGAGTAGTGAAGATCTGGGCCCAGAAGAAGCACTTCTTCAAGAGAAGGTCCCAGGATGTGGAGACTGGTGAAGGAGTGGTCGATGAAATAACCAGAGGGGGAGTGTAGAGGAGTAGCTAAATAACTCTGCAGTAAGTCCCGCCCCCATTCTTCCTATATGTTGGAAGCCGGAAATTGCAACATGCACACCAGTGATAATGTCTATTCCACAGAGAGTCTTCGAGAAAAAATATCCATTATGAAGCCCCTATATGATGTATCCCCGTAGAGATGACAATCTCTAGGAGAACATCCATGAAGGAATATGAAGATGAGAGAAAAAGAAGTTGTTGGCATTGTAAAAAACTTGTGTGACACACTGAGAAGAGTGGTCGAAGAAGAGAATATATAGACCTTATGGAATCTGATGACAAAATAAAGAATTGAGTGACTTTAATGTGCAAAGTGAAGATTACATGTGTGAAAAGCACTGCAGAAAATGCCAGCCACTTTATAACTGTACAAATACAGCAAAGCAAGTAGAGTAAAACATCTTAACCTTATATAGAATCTGGACATCAGTGTCACCACAGTTAGTAAGCTCAGACCGGTGGAGAAGAGAGGATCAGAAGGCTGTGTCTCAGTCAGAAAACAGCTGAAGATCAAGGAAAGGCTTCTAATAGCTGTCTGGCCTGATGTCAAAGGATGGAGCAGTCAAGAACCAGTTATCTATCCTTAAAGAACAGTGAACATGAGAAGCTGAATCAGCCCTTGGTAAGGTGCAAGGAAAGAACACCATGAGTGACAAGTTTATTAATTCAAGACATTTAAATGCTGCACAACAGACCGAAATACGGTCTCCTGTCACATGAGCTAAGAATGGAAATAGGAGGCAGGTGTGCTGACCTGAAATACGAAGGACAAGTTCAAAGGCAATCTGAATGGCAGATGGCATGTATGATGCAAGAGGTTGGGCTAATTGGGTGGGGAGACAGGGTCAAGTCTACCCACTGGAACCTGGGGTACCATCTTACGTGCTGCTGGTGAGCCGACTGTTCCAGAAGGGCACGAGCGTGCCAACCAATTGTAGAAGGCCATATAACAAAGAACCTTATTGTTTGAGATCCAATGATATACTGTGTAATTAATAACTGATGAAGATGATTTGCACTAGTGGTGGGCATAAGTTGTCCACTGGACTGTAGAGACCCAAAAACAATCTGTGCCTATATAGAAAGTATACTTAGATGTTCCCCTTAAGCCAACCACAAACCCCATAGGTTTTTCTTGTTTGCCACTTAGTATGATGTCACATATGAGTTTTTGCTATAAAAATATAGTTTTTTTATGAAATGCATTGAGAGAATGCTGTGCGGCATCCGTTGATGTCTGTTGGAACATGTTTTAGACAATTGATAATAAAACAGTCAGGAGAGACGTTTTGCCAACTTCCAGAATAAGTCTTATTATTTGGTGCAAGAGTTATTCTTCTGTTACTGATAGAAGGACCCCCCTGGGTTCAAATCTGAAAAGAAATCCTTGGTTCTATCTCAGTTTCAAACAAATCTTCACTTTTGGTGGGGACAAGGTTTAAGCCCTTGTTGAGTTTGCTGATTTCTTGAAGTATCAATACAGGCTAGATAACTTTTTGTGCTCCCAGTTGTCTTTTCCATTGCCTTGTACCAACCCCCAGGGTTGCCGTGTCAGGAGCATGGGATGGAGGAGGTGGAAGGGTCAGGGACTCAGGAGAAGGTATATTAGGGAATGAACTACATTACCCAGCAGTCATGGGGACATTTGGTAGTTCTTGCTGTGCGCGGGTGTGGCCAGCTGACACTCATTAGTACAGTTCATCAAGGACCAACAGCGCACGGCAGGTGTGGCTTATTCTGTTTACTGGGGCGAAGCCATGCCGGAGGACACAGGGAGACAGCTTGCACCTGTATTGATTCTTTCATAGGCAGGCAACATGAACTTGCAGCAGCTACAGAAAGAGAAGTTTCCAGGCAGTGTTTATTTGCGAGGAGCAGGCACCGGACGCACAGCAGCAGAGGAAAGACACACGCGTCTTCTACGGCTACACGAGATTGCGTGCGGGAAGGCTTCCGAGCTTCCCGGATGAAAAGATAAGTGTGGGATGGGGTTGTGAACTCTCATTGTACACAAGTTAAGGGGGATGTTCATTGCATTTTTGGATATGAGAAAGCATTGACTGTCAATGGGCTTTGCCAGTGGGCGCAGAACTCATCAGACACCAGCAATTGTGTTGGAGGATTAACCGTTGCTCTCGCCACAGGTTTTCCTATTAGGTCTTAACGCATGTGGCATTAGCGCTGGGAAGAAGCACGGGTGGTCCTTGATTAAACGTGCTGCACTAGGGTACTCAGAGGGTGTTCAGGAAGACAACATTATGGTTATGTCTGTTTCGTGTCTAGGCCACTTCATGTTTTATGTTTGTACGTGTACTAATGCTTGCCCATAGGGCCATGTGTTACGTTTTTCATGCTGGGAAAACCTCCCAAGGTCTATGTTGCATTTTATGCTTGCTTATATGTGTTCAATACTTTTGTATGTGCTCAACACTATTGTATGTCCACCAGTGCCTGTATCAAGGGCTACTAGAGAATAAGTGATCCAAGAAAGTGTACCGTATTAAGGGGTTTTGCTGGGCATTGAATTTGTATTGATGTTCTACGGTATGTTTGAAGGCATTAGGCAGTGTAGGGTTTTTTCCTGACTCTTCCCCGATCCTATCCAAACTAGGCATTCCCTAACCCTGTATCCAGTGTTCCTATATCCCCCTTCCCATCCACAATCTCCCCCTAACCCTCTTCCCCCCACTGGCTGCCACGTGGTATCTTGTATTTTGCATATCAGGTATCTGTGCCAACCATGGGTGAAGGGTCAACTTCATTCAGCTTCTGTGGTTCGGGGAAGAGTGTGGACACATCTGTACTGGTTTTGATATAATAAGCCACCCCCAAATTGGGATCCTTACAACCACCCAAGCCAAATGGAAGCAACTACTCCCGCCTTGGCCGATGTGCTAAAGGCACTTCAAGATATTCAGGTAGAGTTAGTACAAGCAAGACAGGAATCGCATAATTTGAAGACACAGGTACAGAGTCTGGTAGCCCAGCGGACCCCGTTGGAGGGAACCAGTGCAGGGCCCCCGGGTCAGAGTCCCACAGTGATTGTTCAACCTCCCAGTAATGTACCATTGGCAGCGCCAGAACACTTCTGAGGGGATCCTCGGAAATATATAACCTTCCTTACCCAGTGCAGACTTCATTTTTTGTGTAAACTTACGGCTTTTGAAACTATTCAGGCTAGGACGGCTTTTGTAATTTCTTATTTGACCAGAGATGCAGCTGCATGGGCTATGACACTAGTACAAAAAGATTACCCTTTATTATACAATTGGGATAGGTTTCTAGGGGAATTTGGCAGGTTATTTGATCAACGAGAGGTTTCATTAGCTCAAGATAAGGAATTACTGGGATTAAGACAGGGAGGTCGGGATCTGGTAACATACGTAACTCAGTTTAACAGATTGGTAATTGAAACAGTGTGGCCAGTGGCTAAACAGACAGTGTTATTCTATCAGGGATTACCGAGGCACTGAAGGATGCAATTGCTCAAGTAGAGCCGCAACCAAGAACTTGCACGGCCTTGATAGATTTAGCTTTAAGGTTGGACCTTCGCATGAATTAGAGGAAAGGAGATAAAAAGAGACCAGAAGCAGGGCCGTTTGTGCGTCTAGACAGGAGTAGGGGAGGAAGGACAAGTGAAGAGAAGCCAATGCAAATTGGTAGTGTAAGAGGACCTTTTTCTGCAGCGGAGAAGGAACAGCGGAAGGTTAATAAATTGTGTCTCTATTGCGGCCAGGCAGGACATTTTATACGTACATGTCCCAATACACCTTAGAAAAGTGGGGGAGGGGAAAAGAGTACCAAGGAGGTGGGAAAAGAGTTGGGCTGGGCTTAGGGGGAACAAAGGTACCAGGCCCGATGGAGATCGGTTTCCCCAGATGGGTTGCAAACACAGTGGGGGTAAAACCTCTCACTTATATATTTTGGTGATGTTATGTTTTGCGTTAACTAAACAGGAGGTCCTGGCAATGGTGGATTCAGGATTCAGGGGCTTTTTGTGGATATTACTTTGGCAAAACAGTTAGGGTTGCCACTGTTGGACAAAGTCAAGGTGGAAGGAGTTCAATCAGTGGATGCTTCACCGTTGGTGTCAGGGCCCATATGAAAGCAGACAGAAAAATTGGGCATGATTTGTGGACACGGTCATAAAGAGGAACTCACAGTTGATCTAATAGCAGCACCTCAATTTGAATTAATTATTGGTATGTGCTGGTTAGTTCTTCACAATACAAGAATTGATTGGGAACAGCAGACAGTGTGGTTTGATGAAGAGAGGTGCCAGGAACACATTTTGCAAGAAAAAGGACCAGCAACATTGTTAGTGGAAAAAAGGTCAGAAGATCATAATGTGGGAGCAGTAACAGAGGAACTTCGTTTACAGTATGTGGAGTTTAGTGAGGTTTTTGACAAAAGATTGCTGAGAAATTACCCCCGCATAGACCTTATGATTGGGTTATTGACTTGGAGGAGGGAGCAAAATTGCCCTGTAGTAGAATTTATGCTCTTACAGAAAAAGAAAATCAGTATTTACGAGAATATTTAGATGAAATGTTGACTAAGGCCTTTATTAGACATTCCACATCCCCCGTCTCCTCCCCTCTATTTTTTGCTCCCAAGAAAGAAGGGACCTTGCGCACTTGCATTGATTATCGTGCATTAAATAAGGTGACAATAAAGAACAGATTTCCGTTGCCCTTAATTTCAGTTCTTTTAGATCAAGTGAGGGCAGCCAAGATTTATACTAAGTTGGATTTAAGGGGTGCGTACCATTTGATACAGGTCAAGGAGGGGGATGAGTAGAAAACAGCTTTTAGAACTAAGTTTGGTTTATTTGAATATCTTGTGATGCCTTTTGGTTTATGTAACTCTCCAGCGGCTTTTCAGTTTTTCATGCAATAAGTATTGCGTGAATTTATTGATGCTTTTGTCATTGTTTATATTGATGATATCTTGATTTATTCCGAGTCTCCAGAGCAGCATGTAAAACATGTAAGAACTGTGTTGAAAAGATTACAGGATTGTCACTTGTGTGTAAAATTGGAGAAATGTGCATTCCATGTGACACAGGTGGAGTTTTTGGGATTCATATTGATTGATACAGGGATTTTGATGGACCCGAAGAAAGTGCAGGCCATTAGAGATTGGCCTTCTCCCCAATGTGTAAAGAACATACAATCATTTCTAGGGTTTGCCAACTTCTATAGGCGGTTTATTAGCAATTTCTCTAGGATTGTCACTCCAATCACGCATCTATTAAAAAAAAGCGGTGAAGTTTACTTGGAGTTCTGAAGCAGAGAAAGCCTTTCAAGAGTTGAAGTTATCATTCACTACTGCTCCCGTGTTACAACATCCCAACACAGAGAGGGCATTTCAAGTTGAAACAGATGCAATTAATGTGGCAATTCTGTCGCAAAGAGATGAGGAGGGAGTGTGGCATCCTGTAGCATTTTATTCCAGAAAATTGTCAGGGTGTGAGCAAAATTACTCCATAACTGATAAAGAGTTACTGGTGATAAAGTCCACATTCTTGGAGTGGTGACATTACTTACTGGGAGCAAGGCATCAGATGGTAGTAGTAACTGATCTCAAGAATTTGCAAAAAACTGCCCAAACACTAAGTCCTAGACAATTAAGATGGTCCCAGTACTTTAATGAATTTAATTTTGTGGTTACCTTTAGGCCGGGTAGCAAAAATGGAAAGGCGGATGTTCTCTCCAGGCAACAAAATTTGGATAATGTAATAGGCGAAGTGAAGACCATTATCTCGCCAGAAAAGATTGTTGGGGCCATTACTACACAGGTCATTGAACTGGTCAAGAGGGGCCATTACTACACAGGTCATTGAACTGGTCAAGAAAGCGTTAACATCACGACAATTGTCAGAGTGGCGGAACAGTCATCCGGCACAAACAATAAGGGAAGGGTTGCCATATCATCATAATCGGTTATATCTACCAACTAAAGAGTTACAAGATAAGGCTTTGTTTTGGTGTCATAAGTCTCCTTTAGTGGGACACGCAGGTAGGAGAAAAATGCACATTATGTTGGAAAAATATTTCTGGTGGCCCACATTGAGACAGGACATGAAGAGATATGTGGATTAATGTGAGAATTGTGTATGTAACAAGGCAGAGCATGTTAAGAAATCAGGTTTGCTGCAACCATTACCAACCCCTGAGAACGCATGGACGCATATTTCTATGGATTTTATCACTGATCTGCCACCCGATAATCAATGTGATACCATTTGGGTAGTGGTGGACTTTCTATCAAAACAAGCACATTTCATTCCATGTGAGGGAATACCTGGGGCAGGTAGATTGGCCAAGTTATTTTTACAACATGTGGTAAGACTGCATGGGTTGCCAAAGAGTATTGTCTCGGATAGGGGCTCGCAATTTACCTCCAGATTTGGTTGTGCTTTTTGTCAAATGGTGGGAATCAATTGTGCTCTTTCCACAAGCTATCATCCCCAAGGAGACGGACATATAGAGAGAGTGACTCAAACTCTGGAGCAATATTTACGAGGTTACTTGGGTGATGGCAGGGATTTGTGGGTGCAAGCTTTATGGTTGGCAAAATTTACCTACAACAATACTTACCACACCTCTTTGGGAATGGCACCAAATTAATGTTTGTATGGTTATGAACAGAATATGATACCAGAACATTTGCCAGAGATGGAAAGTATGCCAGTGTTGCAGGAGCGCAAACAGTTGCTTCTCGAGATTAGGCCGAAGGCAGGAGAAAATATGGAGAGAGCCAAGAGACAGTACAAGAACCAGGCTGATAAGCATCGCCAGGAAGGTCCTAAATATAAAGTGGGTGACAGAGTGTGGTTGTCTACTCAAAATGTGTCTTTGATTGGGGCACGAAAATGTACACCTAGGTTCATTGGACCATATAAGATTAGTAAATGCATCTCTACAACTGCTATGAAACTGTGTTCGCCTAAATATTTACCTATACATCCGGTGTTCCATGTATCTTTACTTAAATCCGCAGCTCCAGGCATGACTACGAAGAGGCCTCCAGCGATCATGAAAGAAGGTCAAGAAGAATATGAAGTGCAATGCATTCTGGATGCAAAGAAAAGGAATCGTCAATTATGGTATTTGATTCAATGGAAGGGTTATGGGCCGGAGGATTGTTATTGGGAGCCGGCAGATGCAGTACATGCTTCGAGGTTGGTCACACAATTTCATCGGCAACATCCGGATAAACCACATACTGGGAAGGGCCCTGGGAGAAGAGGTAATGTCAGTTAGTATGGAACAGAGGAGGTGGAAGGGTCAGGGACTCAGGAGAAGGTATATTAGGAAATGAACTACATTACCCAGCAGTCATGGGGACATTTGGTAGTTCTTGTCATGCACGCTTTTGGCCAGCTGGCACTCATTAGTACAGCTTATCAAGGGCAAACGGCGCACAGCAGGTGTGACTTATTCTGTTTACTGGGACAAAGCCCTGCCGGAGGACACAGGGAGACAGCTTGCACCTGTATTGATTCTTTCATAGACAGGCAACATGAGCTTGCAGCAGCTATAGAAGGAGAAGTTTCTGGGCCGGTGTTTATTTGCGAGGAGCAGGCACGGGATGCGCAGCAGTGGAGGAAAGACGCATGCATCTTCTACGGCTACACGAGATTGTGTCCGGGAAGGCTTCCGAGCTTCCCGGATGAAAAGATAAGTGTGGGATGGGGTTGTGAACTCTCATTGCACACAAGTTAAGCGGGATGTTCATTGCATTTTTGGATATGAGAAAGCATTGACTGTCAATGGGCATTGCTAGTGGGCGCAGAACTCATCAGTCGCCAGCAATTGTGTTGGAGGACTAACCGTTGTTCTCGCCACAAGTTTTCCTATTAGGGTTTAACGCACGTGGCATTAGCGCTGGGAAGAAGCATGGGTGGTACTTGATTAAAAGTGCTGTACTAGGGTACTTAGAGGGCGTTCAGGAAGACAGCATTATGGTTATGTCTGTTTCGTGTCTAGGCCACTTCATGTTTTATGTTTGTATGTGTGCTAATGCCTGCCCATAGGGCCATGTGTTATGTTTTTCATGCTGGGAAAACCTCCCAAGGGGTATTTTCAATTTTCGCTTGCTTATATATGCTCAATACTATTGTACGTGCTCAATACTATTGTATGTCCACCAGTGCCTGTATCAAGGGGTACTAGAGAATAAGTGATCCAAGAAAGTGTACCAGGAAACTGTATTAAGGGGTTTTGCTGGGCATTGAATTTGTGTTGATGTTCTAGGGTATGTTTGAAGACATTAGGCAGTGTAGGGTTTTTTCCTGACCCTTCCCTGATCCTATCCAAACTAGGCATTCCCTAACCCTCTATCCGGTGTTCCTATATCCCCCTTCCCATCTGCAATCTCTCCCTAACCCTCTTCCCTCCACTGGCTGCCACATGGTATCCTGTATTTTGCATGGCAGGTATCTGTGCCAACCAGGGGTGGAGGGTCGACTTCATTCGGATTCTGTAGTTCGGGGGAGAGTATCGTCACATCTCACCCCATTATTCTGTACTGGTTTTTGACATGCTGTTGGTATCCTACTCTGGTCCTGCCTCTTCTTCCCTGACTCTGAACATTTTTTTCACAGTTGTCTGGATTGTCCAGAGGTAGATGCTACCTGGCCTTGTTCTCCCTCATCTTGTTCACTTCCACGTGTACTTGCACTGGTTTCAGAGAACGTTACAAAATGTCTATTTTTAAGTCTCCCTCCAGCGTATCTTTGTGGATAATGATAACCCCTTTTTGATAAGAATCCAGTTGTAAAAAATGATAAGTCCTTTCTTCTTTGTAGTTAGCTAGATCATTTTTAAACTTCCAAATATGAGTATTTAAATTTAGCTGTCTGAATTTTCCAATTTCTTCGATCAACTTTTCAGATTTTACTTTACCATCTCTGACTTTAGCGTCATTTATATATTGACTTTCTAATGCTTTTAATTCATCTTCTTGTTATTTGAGTTCCTCTTCAGCTGTTTCTATAATTAAAATAATCCAGTCCATGCAGCACTTATTTCCTACCCTGCTGAAAATTCCTTTACATTTGGGGTTATCTATAACAATGCAGAGAATGTTTTTTTTTACTTTTTATCCTTCAGGGATTATTCCAGCTCTCAGGTACTCCGACATAATTTTCCCATGCAGCTTTAATTTTTTTCTGATTTTGCTCTATGGCAACTAACTGGTTTTTACCAAGCTGATTGTGTTATATGAGAAAGGGCAACACATTTGTTAATTAAAGCAATTGAAAGTCGAAACCAGTGCTTTATTTCCTTATGTGAAAAGATAAGACAAAAAATGAACAAAATAATCTGTGAAATAATGGTGCACTTTACTACCCCACCACCTAGCTTCGGTGTAATGATTGATTTGTATTCTATGGGGTGTTTACACATCTGCTTCTTTTATAATTAAATATGTTTTATGATTGATAGATGTATATGTGTGGAGGTTTGATATATGAATAAGGGGGGGTCGGGGCATTCTCATTAGGGTTATTCCACTGCCTTGGTTAATATCGCCTCACTCTAACGATTAACTGTATCCTCTCTCCGCTCTTCTGTTCCTATTTACCCTGATTGTATTGTTGATTTTAATTTTACCATTCTTTTATTTTTGTACAAGCACTTTGACAAAAGCGCTAGTTAAAGTAAATGAAATACAAATGGTGATACCTGAAGTATGCAAGGAATGTTGTGACAAGTTGAACAAGCTGATGCTGTGGGAGAACCTAAGAGAAGGAATCTGATACAAGAAATCTGATACTTAGGATAGGTTTGTGAAACGGTAATTGTATAGTGCCTCCTTTGTGATTAATATTGGCCTAAACCCAGTCGCTCTACGAGGAAAACCGCGTTGCAAATTTCCGATTTTGGATCGACTTCGCTGCCATTTTAAGATTCATCTGCCATTTTGATTTCTGTTCATACGATTCTCTATTCTAAAATGGTGGACTGTGTTTTCATCTTGCAACCAAACCTCCTGACCTTTGAGCCCTGTTAATGTTTAGGCTGTCCGAGAGCCGACTGCTTAGACTAGGTAAAGAGACCTTGCGCTCCATATGAACTGTCATCTAAGTATTGCCTGCTTAAGACTCATCCTTGTATAAACGTTGGGACAATGAAGAACAAACCTCGAGTGTATACTCAGGCCGAACTGCATTGTGCAGAAATGTAGAATAAGGCTTACTGCAGAATCGGAGAACATACACCACCATTGTGCCTTCATGGAAACGCAAACCTGTGTAATCCTTTGCATATTATTGTATAGGCTGTATGTGAACTAGGCACTAACTCTAGACCACAAATTATTAACATGAAGAGAGACTGGACAATATTATTTGAAATTGTATAAAAGCATGCATGAATGTTTAGATGTCCAATACTCTCTCACCTCTCTTTGTCAGGCTGGTATACGTTGTGGGGTGTTGAGAGCTAGGTAGCTATCTGTGTTTCTTTGTAAACTGTACAGAATAAAAGATCTCTGAATCTTTTCAGCCCTTGATTGGTGCATTCCATTTGTGGTACTCAGCCTCGATATTTCATTGTTCTTACAGATGGCACCGGAATAGGGACCCTCAAGATTGATGACATCACGTTGAAGAGTAGACGCGGCTATCGGACCGGGATCAGACGGTGAAAAAGGGAGCCCCTTCTTGGATGAGACTCGACACCTCAACAGTACTGCTTGACCCGATCCCCAGACGGTGAGCTCGCGGTCCGAAACGGCATCTTGACGAGGGTCCATATATATCAAGGCAGCCAGTTTTGCCAAAATCACTAACACGAGGGTCCTTTGTTGTCCATAGTAATCCGATCGGACCTCCCTTAGTCCTATGAATCAGGTGAGTCATGCCCCGATTCCTAAGTATCCTGATATTTGATTTGGAGTATTGTCCTCGCGAGTACAATTATTGACCAGGTAACACCAGTAATCTCACATGCCTTGGAAATTGTCTGCTGTTTCTGGGTGTTATTCCCAGAGACAGACAATCTTTGGAATTTGGCCGTCCGGCACCACAGGAGGGGTCACCGGCATGTACTATGTACTGTAAGTATGGCATTGGTAGTATAGTGTTTAACGATATTTGGTACAGAAAAACTAGACATGCTTCCCAACTTCAGTGGCCAATTAATGGTACCTTTTATAGAATATTTAGAATCTATATTGTTAAAAAAGAAAGCTAGACCTGCAGCATTTGATATGTTACAAAATTGGAAAAAAGAAGCTATGCAGCAGCTTAAAATTAGAGAGAAACATGAGCGCCGACATATGTCAAACACCGAGAAAGTGTTATAGTATGATCAGCAAAAACAATCAGAGTTAGTTAGAAACATGGATAGGGCTTTTCAACTTGAGTATACAGAAAATATAGCCGTCTAAAGATTTTCATGCATCAGATGAATTGATTGATAAGCTTTTAAATGAATGAAGGCCTGGTGCTACTCCAGCACCACCTTATGTACCTATTCCTGTTACCTTAACTCTTCCTGCTGTCGTTCTTCCTTCCTTAGTAATTCCTGCTCTTCTTGTTATTCCTCCTACTGTTCCTCCGCCGCCAGCTATTGCTCCGGTTCCTATTATACCTCCATCTTTTCCTGCTGTTGTGATTCCAATAGATTTGTCTTTTTAACGCCAGTAATAGCACCATCATTACCTATTGTACAAGATTTGTCTACATTCTCTCTCCCAAGTGGTTCCGTTCTCCTTTTAGTTGATAAGGGTGCTGAATCAAAAATTGTAACTTGTAATACAGTTTCTAAAGAAAGAAAGCGAGATCTGAATACATGGGCTAGACAGTGCATGGAGAAAGGTGAACAATCTGATGTTTTCACTACGCTCTCCAATCTAGAATGTTTTCCTGAGAAAAATGTCTTTAGTCTTTATTGAAGGGATAGGAATCCATTTATCCGTAATATGGAACAGGCTGAATGATGTAGATATCCCACAAGGGTTAAGGGATCTGAATGTTTTAGCATATTCAAGAGATACTGTGGAGAAAGTATATGAGCACGTCGAGAGGGTGTTTGAGTTTAGGAGGGAGTTAGAAAGGTTACGGAATGATGAAATAGATGGTGATAGTTTGAATGCACCTTTTTTGTACAGAAACGGTTCCTTCCTCCTTGTAAGTCGATAAGTGAAGAAACATGAATTTGCACACGAGATGCACTTAGATGGATTTCAGACCAAGTTATTTTTACAACATGTGGTAAGACTGCATGGGTTGCCAAAGAGTATTGTCTCGGATAGGGGCTCGCAATTTACCTCCAGATTTGGTTGTGCTTTTTGTCAAATGCTGGGAATCAATTGTGCTCTTTCCACAAGCTATCATCCCCAGGCAGACGGGCATGTAGAGAGAGTGAATCAAACTCTGGATCAATATTTACGAGGTTACTTGGGTGATGGCAGGGATTCGTGGGTGCAAGCTTTATGGTTGGCAGAATTTACCTACAACAATACTTACCACACCTCTTTGGGAATAGCACTGAATGAATGTGTGTATGGTTATGAACAGAATATGATACCGGAACATTTGCCAGAGATGGAAAGTATGCCATTGTTGAAGGAGCGCAAACAGTTGCTTCTCGAGATTAGGCAGAAGGCACAAGATGCACTTAGATGGATTTCAGACATGTCAATATCTCCTGTAGAAGTATATGACACGTATAGTCAGTATACACCAGAAATTCAGAGGAAAGTGATAGAGGTGATGGTAGAATACCTGCAGGATGAATGTATAAAAAGAAAGATTTGTTGTACCGGAGAATTATTGAATATCTATAGAAAAGCTTTTTCATCTGACCCTGCTTCCACTGCTTTAGCACTCGATTTAGCTCTGTTGCTCAGTAAGCTTTCGGAGTTGCCTGTTACTCAGGTACCAATGAGAGAGGTTCCTCTGACATTTGTCCCTAAAGTCAAGGTTCCGGCTCATGCCGCAACGGGTGTAGCCGCCTATGATATTGACGCACATTATGTATCGCAGTGTGTTCACGTCCCGTTCTCAAGACAGGAGGTGAATACGATTAGACAGTCCATTCCAGATATTAGGAAGAATCCGACAGGGTTTTAGAAAGAGATAGAATCTGTCTTGAAGTCGTCAGTGTTCACTGTGGGTGATATAGAATTGCTATTTCCCGTGCTCCTACCTGCTGACTTGTGGAAACAGATTAGGACTGTAGACGATGCAGCGGGGTTAGGTGACACATGGGATAGCTTGGTTAGGCAAAATAGAGAAAGGATAGCTGGTGAAAGACCACCGCAGGTGATACTGACTTTGCCTGATAGAATAGTGGCAATATTAAAGACTTTAATTCCCGAGAGAAGGATTGTTTGGGACAAACGTACTGCTTGTATTCAAGGAAAATCTAAAAGTGCTACCGAATTCTTTAATCGGTTTGAACAAGTATTTTCAGATTTTAGCGGGCAGGATTTAAGCACCGAGTCTGGAAAAAGATTATTTGTGGACAAATTTGTGAGTGGATTGTTACCTGACATCCAAGCGCAAATTATGACTTCCGAGAGTGCTTGGCAAGCTAAATCGCAGTCCGAAGTATTGTATATGGCTCAGTATTATGAGAACAGAGTCAATAATGAGCAAGAAAGGATTAAAAAGAAAAAAGGAGATCTGAAAACTAAGATATTGTTGCAACTTATAGTAAGAGGGCCTAGAGGGGTAGTACACATTTTTGGGGTTAGTATGTCCCACTGGGTAATGTGCCGTTGGGTCCTCTACACGTGACCAATGTGCCTATTGCAGACAAGAGGGTCATTGGCGAGCACAATGCCCGATCCTCAAGCAGAGGTCGAATTACACATTTGGTATCATGGGCAGACGATCCAGAGGCCACCCTGGCATAGGGGGTCTTGGTAGAAGCCAGTTTTCTCAGAATTCCCAGTATTTTTTGCAAGATAATCAGCAACCGAGTATGTATAATAGAAATATTTTTGAAAATCCTTCTACTGCTTACCTCTCTGAAGACCTTCCTTTTGGTGATATATTGTTTCGCTAGGATTGCCCCAAGCAGGGTTTGGAACCAGCAGCTATTCCTGTTAATCAGAAAGGTCCCTACATTGAGATGGTGGTGGGAAATAGAAAACATCTATTTTTGATAGATATAGGAGCACAGAAATGTTCCATTGATCATTCACGGGTTCCAGACATTCCACTGTCAGGGCAAACAAATGTTTCTGTAGGGTTTTCTGGAACGCCAGTGGTTAATCCGGTTTCTTTGCTGGTACCGATTTCACTGGGTCCATTCACGGATCACTGTCTGTTTCCTTTGACATCGAACTGTGAAGAGAATTTGTTGGGGTTGAATCTGTTGCAGGAATTAAATGCGGTAATTCATTGCTCTTCGGATGGAGTGCGTTTGACGATTTCAACACAGCAATTTTCTAAGTCACAGTTTCTGACTAGACCTTTGCCACCAGAATTTAGTGACGTTCCGGGGGGGGGGGCGTTGAATGGACAATTGATGACAATGATGTTGGTATTTTACAAATCGAAACTGTTAAAACTGTTTAAAAACCAGGAGTTAAGTTGCCACAAATTTCACAATATAAGATTTCAGTTGATGGTGAGCAAGCTTTGAAGTGTATAGTTTCTGATTTTGTACATCGTGGGGTAATTGAAGAAATTGCAGGAAGTTTATGCAATAGTCCAATTTTACCAGTGTATTAAAAAGGGGATAATGTAATTCCTTTTCATTTTATTATCGATTTACACACTATCAATAAGATTGTTGCTCTACAATTTTCAATTATGCGTGATGTAACGATGATATTAACGATGATTCCAGCTTCTGCTACTCATTTTAGTGTTGTGGATCTTAAGAATGCCTTCTTTAGCATTACTATACACGAGGATAGCAGATATGTGTTCGCGTTCACCCTAGGGGGACGCTCGTTTACATTCACACGTGCACCACAAGGGTACACGGAAAGTCTGAGCATTTATAGTAGGGCTTTGAAAGAGCAGCTTGATATACTTGAGTTGCCTACTACTGTCAGGGATGGCACTCTATAAAGAGTGGCACAGGACACCCAGAAAGGGTTTGGGTGGTTGTGCCAAAAATAAGTGGACAGATAGGTACACACACAGCAGAAAGGAAAGAGAACGAAGAGTAGGCAAGAGTAGTAAGGGGAAAGGTACAGAATGAATTCTCTCTTGGGGTGTATGCAGTTATAGGAAAAGAGTATTCCACAAACCTTAGGAAATACTTTAGCCTTCTGCACAGTTTGCTATAACAGAGGCCCACGCTGTTTGCTCATGGCTTGGAACAGCAGCTATGGGTGTCTGTAATGTAGAAACGAGACAAGGGAAGGGGCAGAGGTTGACTGATGGAAACCAACAGACAAGCTCTGTACAAAAGGGTCTACCAACAGTACAAGAGAAGATACTTACAGACAAATCCAGGAAAGGAGGTTGATAGCAAACTAGCAGAAGGAAAATGAAGGGAAAGTCGTGTAACAGGATAGAATAGAGAGGACAGTAAGGAACAAGGTTGAGAGCTTAGAGGAGCAGGAAAGCAATGAGCAAGCCCACAGGAGCAGGGCTGTAAGGTAGAGAGCCCAGAGGGAAAGGGCTTAGGGCAGCAGAGTAAAGCAGGCTGCACGGCAAGGAACCCAGAAGGACTGGGCAGCAAGGAGTGAGCCCTGAGGGGCAGGGCCGCTGACCGTAGAAGGTTGCAGAGGACTGTAGAGGGCTGCTAGGCCGAGAACCCAGCGGAAAAAGGTAGGTAGTAAGCAGCGGAGCGTGATCAGCTGCAAAGTAGGAAGCCCAGAGGACAAGGGCTGTAGGCAGCCGGAGTGAGGCAGGCTGCAGAGCAGGGAGCCCAGAGGACAAGGGCTGTAGGCAGCCGGAGTGAGGCAGGCTGCAGAGCAGGGAGCCCAGAGGACAAGGTCTGAGGCTGGAAAGCAGCAGAGCGTGATCAGCTGCAATGTAGAGAGCCCGACAGGGCAAGGGCGTAGGCTGGAAGGCAGCAGAGCGTGATCGGCTGCAATGTGGAGAGCCCGGCAGGGCAAGGGTGGAGGCTGGAAGGCAGCAGAGTGTGATCGGCTGCAATGTGGAGAGCCCGGCAGGGCAAGGGCGGAGGCTGGAAGGCAGCAGAGCGTGATCGGCTGCAATGTGGAGAGCCCGGCAGGGCAAGGGCGGAAGCTGGAAGGCAGCAGAGCGTGAACGGCTGCAATGTGGAGAGCCCGGCAGGGCAAGGCTGTGAGGAAGAGAGCCTGGAAGGCTATGGCTGTAGGCAGGGAAGAGTAATAGGCTGCAAGGCAGGAAGCCCAGAGGAGCTGGACTGAGGCAGGGAGCCCAGAAGGCTAGGGCTGTAGGCAGCAGGGTGTAGCAAGCTGCAAGGCAGGGTCTAAGCAGGAGTGATGGTAAACAGCATACAAAGATCCGTAGAAAGACACGAAAGGTGGAGGAAGGTCTCTCAATGCAAGAGGCTGAGCCACTGAAGGCAGCAGCCTTTTATACTGCCTAGCCCAGCACAGAGGCAGGCTAATTGGTTGCACCTGGCTAAGCACACCTGCAGACAATCGGCCACCTCCCTCTCTGTTCCTGAGCTGGTGGAAGCAGAGCCAATCCCTAGGGCTTCTGGGGGGTGTAGTTCCTTTGATGACCAATAGGAACAGCCAGGAATCGATGCTTATAGCCAAGTGCATTGTGGTATGCGTAGTTTGTTGGAAAAAATAATAAAGCACCAAAGTCTCGCAAATGGGAAATAAAGTCCCCAAAGTAAATATAGATTGATCCAAGAGTCTGTTGTAAATAAATGATAAACAAATAGTCCATATTGAGTGCAAATGGATGCGCCCATGGCGCAGGCATGGCAACTACTTGTATATTGCTTCAATATGTTGACGATCTTCTTTTGGCTGCCGATTCAGAAAGTGATTGTAAGGAAGGCACTGTGTTATTGCTTATTCATCTAGCGAAACATGAACATAAAGCTTTACTGAAAAGGTTTCAATATTGTCAACAGGAGGTCGCCTATTTAAGCTATCGCCTGTCAAAGGAGGGATGAAGATTGACACCTGAATGAATTAAAATCATTTCTACCATGTCTGTCCCAAATACACAGAAGGAAGTCAGAGCCTTGATAGGAATGGCTTCTTACTGTAGACAGTGGATCCCAAACTTTTCACTAGTGATCAAACTAATGTTGGCTTTGACAAAGAAGCGCATTTCTTTGCCATTGCCGTGGAACTTGGAACACCATAAAGCTTTTGATATGCTCAAGACCGCACAGTGTTCAGCACCGGTTTTGGGCACACCAAATCATGAAAAGGCCTTCGAGTTGTATGTGCATGAACGTGATGGATGTGCTTTGGCTGTGTTAACGCAGGAACATGGGGGGAAGAATATACTGTGTGGTTAATTTTCTTCCACCCTTGATCCTGTTGCATGCGCTTTGCCGAGATGTCTGAGAGCTGTCACTGCTCCTGCTGCGTCTGTAAAACAGAGCGAGGGTATGGTCCTAGGCCATACTTTAACCTTGTTGGTACCTCACTCTGTAGACGTTCTATTAATAAGAACACAAACACAACATCTTACTTCCGCGCGATTAATGAGATACGAAATTGATCTTGTTTGCACTGCATATCCAAATTAAAAGATGTTGTGTATTAAATCCTGCTGAATTGTTACCTCTTCCGCAAGATATTGCTTGCAGTGATGAAATGTCACACGACTGCCTTTTTTACCACAGAACAAGAAACTAAAGGCAGGATTGATTTGAAAGATACACCTTTGAATGATCCACAAGGGGAGCTGTTTTCCAATGGCTCCTGCTTCAAACTTCCGTATGTACATCCACTGCTGCTTTTGCCATCACTACACTAAGCACGATTGTGTAAACCAAGAGTATTTTGCATAACTCCGCGCAGGCCGCAGAGATTATAGCATTAACTCGAGTTTGTAAACTTTCTGCAGGGCTTAGAGTGAATACATTTACTGACAGCCAGTATGCCTTTGGAGTAGTTCACAACTTAGGTAGACTTTGGGCAGAACAAGGTTTCTTGACCTCACATCGAACGAAGATTCAAAATGGCACCTTGATAGTTCAGCTACTCTCAGCGCTTGCACTTCCCACTCAGCTAGCAATTATGAAGTGCATGGCACATCAGAAAATCATAGACGATGTAGGAAAAGGGAACACTTTCGCTGACCAGATAGCCAAACAGACTGCTACTGATCTCTATTCAGAAATGTATACTACATGGGAAACCACAAATGTCTGTACTATAGATGAAGGAATTGATTCCATAAAAAATATCCAAGTCGATGCCACTCTAGAAGAAACTAAACAATGGGCTGAGGGCTTGGCGAGGTTGGATGATGATGGGTGTTGGGTGGATAACTCAGAGGCAAAATGGATGTTGCCAGACGCCTATGTCACTATGATGGTTTCAATGGCTCATGGTCCCACTCACATATGCGCTAAGAAAATTTGCAAAATGTTAGAATCTGTCCAGGTAAATGTTAACATCCCGAAAACTGCTGAGCGTTTTGTCCAGAGTTGTATGGTCTGTCTACAGGACAATGTGGGGAAGCGTATATCGACACCAAGGGGTAGTTTTGGTCCTCCTTCTGTCCCTTTTATTGAAATGGAGCGTAGTAACAATTTTAAATACGTTTTGGTAGTTATTTGTGCTTTTAGTAAATGGGTTGGAGCCTTCCCTGTGAAAGATGCCACAGCAATGACAACAGCGAAAACCATGCTTAAGGAATATTTTCCTAGGTTTGGTTTGCCGAGGGTCATCTGGTCGGATAATGGTCCACATTTTATCGCTGCTGTTATTCTGCAAGTATGCGCAGGATTACAGATCGATAAACGGTTCCATTCGGCTAGACATGCTCAAAGTGCTGGACTGGTAGAACGACACAATGGTATTCTGACAAAATTGATAAGGTTTGCGCCGGCACCAATCTGAAATGGCTGGACACCTTACCAATAGCTCTCCTTTCAATGCCCACAACCCCCAAAGACTAGGACTGGGATCTCCCCTTATGAAATTATTATGGGGAGGCAAGCTAACATTTGGAACATCCCCAAGCCTAGATATCTAAGAGATGTGGAGCACTTACTTCTTTCTGAGTATTGTGAACGGTTAACTCAAAATCTGTATTTGATTTATCAACAGGTGCGAGAAGCCCTCCCAGTTAAATACGAGGGGCCAAGTCACAGAATTTGACCCGGTGACTGGGAGCTCATGAAGTGATTTGAGATAGCATCCAGTCTTGCACCATGCTGGAGAGGGCCTTTCCAGGTCCTATTGGACACACTTACTGCCGTACGAGTAGCTGGAATGAGACACTGGATCCACGCGATGCATGTCAAGAGGAAATCTTTCCCGTTGCCACATGACGGAGAAGACAAGGAGAAACATACTTGCTCTGTTCCCAATGATCGATCAGCATTGAGCAGCATCGAGGGTGTTTTGGAGACACTTCCTGGGCCCGCAGGGCCTGGTGTAATTGCTGCTTTGTCTCCAAACTCTTCTACACATCCATTTGCACCTTTGTCCGGTTCTTTTGCCAATTCATCACTTCCATCAGGAAGCAATGACGCACTGTTCGCAGCTCACACAGTACCAGGAGTCACAAGGTACAATCTGCGACCACAGACCTAGACTTACTGCACAGCACAGCTGTGCCCACAGGGGAACAACCACAGAGCTTGTCCTTTGCCACTCTTTTTGCACCAAAGGAAAAATTGGTGGCTGGGGATAGGGAAAGACTAAGAAACCACGGTATCAGGAGATCACCATCAAACAGACTACAGAGTTTTTCACAGGAATCTTTTCGGAGAAGAGCTTCAAGGAACAATGCCTGTTATCATCCCTACTCGTGCGGAACAAACAAGTGACTGTGTGGCTAACAAAGACATTGGACGATCAAATACATGGTCCGTGAGGATGTATTGTTTTTCTCATAAGTGCATTAACCAGTCTTACTGTATTGATTGCTTTCGGATTTTGGTATATGGAAGAAGTGCACCCACTTGAAACATTCTTGCCTACTGAGAATGTTCCTACTATGTCTACACTTTCTGTGCATCTGCACACTCTATCTCCTAGGGACGCCCAACATAGACAGATCTATTATACCAATACACTACTGTTAATAATGAATGCAACTCATGTGATTTTGAATAGGATGAACTGCTGGATATGCTCTCACTTACTGCAACATGGGGAAAAAAGGGTTGGGCTGGTATATTCATCTTTAGCCTTTAATTACTGCATGTTATGCCACTCTAAGGGCACTATTCTTTGGGCGGTGGAATGATAGCATCTAAGGGAATTTTGATGGGACAAATTTGAATGAATTTGAAAGGCGAGTCCTAACGCCTCTGGGATGCTCACTCTTTGCAAATAGGAGCAAGCTCAATGTTGCTTCTATTAGGCCTTCTGATAGACTGTCCTAACCTTTCCAATCACTAATTTCTTTCAAGATGGCTCCTTTAGGCAACAGGGATGCCACGCCACCTTCCTATACTGTTAACCATAGTCCCAACTCTGTCGCTTTCTGCATACAAAGGAATGCTACTCATTCAATGGGTGATTTCGAGAGTTGTACCAATGTTGCAAACTTGACCAGTGAGAACAGCCCTTTGTATGTAGGCGAACCTATCTACTTCATTTGTGGTAATGAGGCTTTTCCATGGCTACCTAGGGATTGGCAGGAACTTGATATTTGGGAATTCTGCTACCAGTGGTATATGTAGCCAGTACCACTGAAATCTCTAGGGCTCATCCAAGGTGGGACGAGAATGATGATACTCCTTCACAAGTTCTGGGCGATGTAGCAAAATCTTTTGTACCATTTTGGGGGCAAATTATGAATTCCGAGGATATTAGGAGACTAGCAAGAGTACTGGAGAGAACCATCAACCATACCACTGACATACTCTATAACATGACTCTAGAACAAAAAGCGATTAGATTAGTGGCACTACAAAATCGGATGGTATTAGATGTCATCTTGGCTGACGTGGTGGAGTATGCAAATTAGTGGGTTCTGCTTGTTGCGTTTTCACACCAGATTCCTCCCCAACCATATTCAAGGCAATACAAAATCTGTACGTCCTAAGTTCAGAAGTGCACGTTCCAAAGGGAAACTGGGATCTTAGTACTTGGTTCTGGGACTCTTTACGGTCTTGGGGATGGAAGCTGCTCTCGTTTTAATGATAATCTTTGGCATTTTGCTGTTTTGTTGTTGATGCATACAATGTCTTCCTGCCATATGTTCAATGCTACAGGGATGTTGCGCGCAAACAGTAGTAACATTAGGACCAAAAGTACATGCGCCTGAGAAGATGACTAATGTATTTGTGATGAAGGACATTACCGAGAAAGACCTAATGGCGATTAATATACCTGATGAATATGATTCAGGATGCATGGATATTGAAACGTGTAGTTATGAGTAAAATGACTACTTTTAGTAAAGATCTTGGCTTAAGCCAAAAGGAGGGTTTGTGAAACGGTAAATGTATAGTGCCTCCTTTGTGATTAATATTGGCTTAAGCCCAGTCACTCTATGAGGAAAACCGTGTTGCAAAGTTCTGATTTTGAATCGACTTTGCCACCATTTTAAGATTCATCGCCATTTTGATTTCTGTTCATACGATTCTCTGTTCTAAAATGGTGGACTGTGTTTTCAACTTTCAACCAAGCCTCCTGACCTTTGAGCCCTGTTAATGTTTAGGCTGTCCGAGAGCCGACTGCTTAGACTAGGTAAAGAGACCTTGCACTCCATATGAACTGTCATCTAAGTATAGCCTGTGCACTTAAGACTCATCCTTGTATAAAAGTTGAGACAATGAAGAACAAACCTCGAGTGTATACCTAGGCTGAACTGCATTGTGCAGAAATGTAGAACAAGGCTTAACGCGGGATCCGAGAACATACACCACCATTGTGCCTTCATGGAAATGCAAACCTGTGTAATCCTTTGCATATTATTGTATAAACTGTTTGTGAACTAGACACAAACTCTAGACCACAAATTATTAACATAAAGAGAGGCTGGACAATATTATTCGAAATTGCATAAAAGCATGAATGTTTAGATGTCCAGCAATCTCTCACCTCTCTTTGTCAGGCTTGTATATGTTGTGGGGTGTTGAGAGCCAGATAGCTATCTGTGTTTCTTTTTAAACTGTACAGAATAAAAGATCTGTGAATCTTTTCAGCCCGTGATTGGTGTATTCCATTTGTGGTACTCAGCCTCGATATTTCTTTGTTCTTACAGGTTTCCAAGGAGATGGAAAGAACAGTTTAATTAGGAGACTCAATGCTGAGAGTCAACGCCGGAATAGCTTCACTAGAAGATGTTTGTTATTCTGCAATATTAGCTTACGGATGGACATTTAATGATAGGCTTTTGAAGGATATGTTTGTTGGCCAAACGCTGGAACATTTAAAAAACCTACAAGGACTTTGTGTTATGACATTCTGACAGAAACATCTGAATAGTTTGTAGCTTGGAACCGAGTCCTAGGGCCTCATTAGGAGGCAGGCAGCCACGTAATGAACGGTGCCGGTACCAGACCGGTACCATTCATTACTGGCTGCCCTATGACGAGGACTGCTGCGGGACCCGCTAAGGAACGCCTGGTCAGACCAGGCATCCTTAGCGGGTCCCGCTAACAGTCTAGGATGCTAACAACAGGCCTGTCAATAACGGGCCCGTTGTTAGCATCCTGCCCATTCCCATTGGGCCCTATGGGGCTTGAATGGGAATGGGGAACGTTTTTTTCTGGAGCTCAGAAAAGGTCAATAACCGGGTCCGCCAAGGTGGGCATCACCCAATTATTGCCCTTTTCTGGGCCCTGGAAAAAAATCATTACCGGTGGCAGCTGTGCCCTTAATAAGGGCATGGCTACTGCCAGGGTCCTAATAAGAGTCCTAGACAATGCTTTTCTCACATAACTTTTTCATCACACTTAACTGATCTGAATGTTTCTAAAGCCTTTGAAAAATATGATTCCAATTCCCTTCGCTCTAAAGGTGATACAAAGTCAATGTTCTCATGGTTAAACATGCTCAAGCAGAACAATGATACACTTTTCATTTGAAGTAATTGGTTCTGCACTTCTTTATTAGTTAGCTCTTCAGGGAAGGAGTTGGCTAAAGCCTATGGAATCTAGGTTCAACATCATCTGGAGAGTCACAGGTTGCAGACTCCTCCATTAAATTGTCACCTTAAAGTCACTTCAACTAACAGTTATCCACAAAATTTCAAAGAGTTGATTGCATGGAACCTATTCAACTAACTACCTCTTAATCAAAGTGGTTCACTGAATTTGAAGTGTTTTATTATGCTATATCCTACACCACCTGTAGTACTAAAGATGTTTGCTTTTCACATCATCACAGATGTTATATTCAATCTCATCAGTATGTTTCTCTGCTACGCACCATACGGTTTCCTTAATTATGTCCCAAGGACCCAGATTTTCTCAAGAGATATCTTTATGAGAATTTAATATTTTGTAATTATCACAACAATACTTCTCATCAGTCATGATGTCATGGCCATTAAAAACATGTTACTACGCTTGCAGATAAGATTCTCATGAACACATCATTGAAACTCATGAGAATAAAACTGTGACAAATCGACTTCCGGGGACCAGTGGTCCCGGGATGAACTCAATCAACCCCACACCTCTAGTAATCCAGAAAGGATCCAAGCAGATTGGAAACACAAGCAAATTATAAACATCCTTGTCCAATTTTGGTAAATGTGGAGAGAATGCAGGCTTTTCTCTGAAAGGTACTGGATCGTTGGCTAGTTGCAACACAGCAAAAATACAATTGTTACCCAATGATAAAAGGGGCTGTCCATTCAAGGTTGTATACAAATATCTACTTTATAATTATCACAACAGGCAGTTTTAGCACACTACAAAATACAACCCACCCTGTAAAGGAATTCAGAGGACAGACAGTTTCAAAGAAGTGAAAGGGATGCAGTCTGTATACTGACAGGAGAGTGGACAGTAAAGTAAATAATTTCAATAGTTCAAGGATTCTTGGTTTCAGCACAAAGGGAGGGATGAGTCATAAAATGTCAATAGGGGCCTTCGGAGAAGGACCAGGCTGACAGAAGCACTATGTACCTTGTGCTGTAGTAGTTCTTGGTGCACCACAGGGTTGAGTTGGTTTGAGGGTGCTTTGCAGCTTCTGCGACAGAGTTCAAGATGGGAGACAGTGGCGGGTATCGGGTGGCTGGCAGGTTGGCATGAAATTTTAACAGACAGCTGCAGGCTGGCTTACATGGTAGCTCAGGGTCAGGCATCAATGTCTCAGTGCTGGTCGGCGGTTTTGAAGTACTGGTTGAGGTGTCTCAGAAGACATTCTTGCCTTCCTTCACTGGTGAAAGATGTATGGTAGACTATACCTTCAGCCAGGGTCCAATGATGAGTTCTTCCTACTGCTTCTGGTGATACCTTCAGACGATCTGCCAAAAGAAGGGATCGGGCCTCATTTAAAACCAAATATACCACAGGGATTGGTGTAGTCTAATCCTACCTTAATGAAACAATCCTGGTTCCCCAATAACAATCTTCTGTTTGCGTGAGGTCATAACCAGAGTGCTTTGCAAAAGAAAAGAAAATCTAAAGGGGTGGAAAAATGTTACTAAGTCCAACCCATCTTCCTGTCGGTTGTGGATCAACGTGTCTCTCTGGTTAACAGAGCTTTCTGTAGTTCCCTATTAAAGTGGCAGGTCTCCCTTGAAGTTGTGGCGAGACCGGACTTTCTGGCTTCATCAAACCACATACTCATACCTTTTAAATGGGGTCTCCCAGTGGGTATGACCACTGTAAACACACAGTCCCAGACATGACATTTCACTGATAATCGATACTGTGGGATGGGACCTGGCTTCAGCTTGACTCAGTTGCATATGAAAGTTTAGAGCCAATTACCCCCACCAAAAGCACATATCCCATGCTGCCTATATGTTGGGAGCCAGAGTGTAAGATGTGTGCAGTACCAGTGAAAATACCTATACCAAAAAGTATCTTGAAAGTAAGATTCCCATTGAGAAAGCCATACATGCATTCACAACAATATGTGTCCATTTGAATGAAATCCCGCAGGAAGTGTGAAAACGGAGCAAATGGGAAGACTGGTGACATCATGAAAAGCAGAGCTGATGCACCAAGAAGAGATGCAGAGATGAGAAACATACATATTCTTTAGGGTCTGAAGAGAAGGTGTTAAAGATGAACAACATTTCGGGCTCAAGATGAAGCTGCTCATGCTACAGAAATAATGAAGAAGATATCAAGTCATTTTATAACTGTACAGATGCAGTAACGCAAGCAGACAAAGTATTTCTAAAGGCTGGCTATGTAGTGAATAGATTGCAACAATGCCCCAACGTATATAATAGGAAATTTAAGGACTATGGATGATTCCACAATGTACTTTAGCAGAGCTGGATCCCGTGAGCAGAAAGACTTTTTCAGTGTGTCACAGTTAGAAATAGAAAACTTAACCCTGGAGGTGAATTAAAGAAAGGCTTGGTTGGCCCAAGACCAGGAAGTCAAGGCCACCGTCGGCCTGAATGTTCAAGCAGTGGTTACAGAATGTGTGAAAAGAACAAACTCCTGTCTTAGGTGAGAAGTGTGAACATTGAAGACATCAGCGTTTCATCATTTAATAGTATTTTAAATGCAGCAAGACTCGAAAACATGGTATGCAGTCAAGTGGTCAGATGGAAATAGACAGTAGGACAAACTGTATCGAAACCAAGAAGACAGAGTATGCCTATACTCCCTTGTATTCCCCAGAGCAAAGAACATTTCCAAGGCCAAGTTCAAAGTCTTAATTGACTAGAAGGCTGCAAGAGTGATGATAGATGACAGGCTATTTGGTGGGAAGCTATGGTTATGGCCAGCCCACCAGCACCTGGGCGCAAGCCTGCATGCTGCTTATATTTATGAAATATTACAGAGGGGTATGAGGGCGCCAACCAATTATAGAGGGCTACGTAATAGAGAGCCCTAAAGTTTGTATAACCAATTGAACGTTGTGTATTTGAGGACGTTTGTAGTGGCCTGCACTAGAGGAGGGCTTATTTGACCCACCTGATGATAGAAATCCAATCACCTTCCCTGACAAGTATGGATCATATACCTAGAGGTTCCCTGTAATTCTCTCACCTTCCCCAGTAGGTTTTTGTAGTTTGCTACGTAGGTAGACATCAATGATGATATATGAACTACATTTCATATGAAATGCATTGAGTGTGAGGATCGGGCAACTTTGTTGATGTATGTTGTAACTCCCTTTTTCAGATTATTTATATTAAAACAGATACACTTTGCCATCTTCCTGAGTAAGTTTGATTATTGATGTTTGAGTATCTTCATACATCTCAAAGTATTGCTACCTTGTCTTAAAGGGCTGAGGCAGATACCCCAGTTCAGGTTGTTGGGGTTTCATGTCTCCTTTATTAGCCTCTGCAGCCAGGCCCTATGTGGGATTGTTTGATATAAACTTTGATTAGTATGAAAATGAGTCTATGCTTATGTTGTGCAGTGAGCATAGGAAAATGTGTGTGGATTTACCCACACACATTTCTAGAGGTTGAGTTACCATCATTCAGTTTCATTGAAAATTTCAAAAGAACCCAGACGAGAGCAGACCTACCATGCCGATGGTCAAATTCCTCACATGCCCCCCAGTCTCACCATGTGAACTGCCACCCTACTGAGGTTCTGGTACATCATCAAGGTGAAAGTACCAGCTGAGGCCATATGGATTTACATACTGGGAGACTGACCTCGGCTGCATGTCCACAAATACTTGCTGTAGGGATATGACCCATCGCAAAAGCTTACGGTTCTCCCCTTGCATGGCCATTAACCATTTAAGATGCCAGTGATACGTTTGGACCAAACATCGTTACCCAAACATGTAGGGTTTCAGCTTCTTTATGTCCTGCATGACTGTGTAAGTGTCTTTTTCAACAATGGCCCAGTTCCTTTCTCTTCTTGTCAATTGCCTGCTAATGTAGGCGACAGGTTGCTCTACCACTTGAGTATTCAACTGAGTTAACACTGCTCCAATCCCAAAATCACAGATGTCTGTCTGGATAATGTACTCCTGACGATAGTCTGGCACTTTCAGAACTTGGGCCCTGCGCAATCCATACTTTACATCCCGAATGGAGGTATGATAGGCAGCGGTCCAAGTTACCTTCTCCAGAATTTTCTTGGAGGTTACATCATTCGGGGACATGGTAATGGCCTCATACTCCTTGATGAACGACCGATAGTAACCAGTGAGATGTGGAAAGGTTCTAACCTGCAGCTGTTTGGTGGGGATGTAGTGGGGATGTCCCATTCCTTCACAGCCTACACCTTCACTTCGAGAGGTTGTCACTTACCTCCACTGACCAGGTGGCCTAGGTACGTCACTGTGGCTGTTTCATGGGGCACAGTGACAAACATAGTATTCCGGTGCTGGGAAGGGCTCAGAAACTAATGGCAACCAGCACCATGAAGACACATGCCTCTAATAACAGAATACTGCCATACAAAAGACTATTATGTCCTTTCTGCAGGAAAAACAGCTCACGGACTACATCTCCCAAGCACCCCCGGGCCAAGAACTACATATTGCAGCCCACGTCATGAGGGGCACGCGCACGCATGCGCACGAGATCATCGAGAGCACGGGGCTTGTGCTCAGGACAGCAACCAGAGAAGACGTGTTCTCCGGAGCTCCGAGCAAGGGGAAGCTCACGAGGGGCCACACCCCACTCATCCTCCACCTGGGCCCCTCAAGCCCTTCAGATAAGTACCGCAAGCCACAGGCAGCGTAAGCGGATATGGGGGAAGGCGCGCAGTGCTTTGTTGAACCGTAGAGAGTCAGAGGATTCAACCAGCAGCTGCGGTCAGGGGCACGCACAGGGGGGCTCCGCCCAACTTTCTCATGTTCCCCCCCCTGCTCCAGCAAGCTAAGTGAAAAGCCTTGAATACTAACGCCATAGTGTCTGCAATCTGACCTACGCGCAAACTATAGGAACCACGCACCGCGTAGTAAAGCATGTTTTAACCCACTAACAGCCGTTCATGATTATGCGGATACCTGAGAGGCTACAACTTATTCAGTGTGACATACAGCACGTGTTGTTGCTACGCAGGAGCCCTTTAGTGGCAATTACATTTTGGGCAATAACGGACGCGGTGCCACGCGCGGCTGTAATCCGCTCGTAAAGGGGGAATGTTAACAGCTGCATGTACCTAACTACTCGAGCACGTTAATGGTGCATTAACCTCTAGTGCGAGAGTGAGTGAATGTAACGTTTGGTGTGGGATGTAACACGCAGATGGTAATTCCCACTCTCTTTTCAGCAATAACACTTCTCCGGATTCTGGACCTGAGAGTGCGCAGGCAGGAGGCCAGCACTCACCCCCTGAGATAAGTCCCTTTCTAGTTCTAGCCCTTGTTGTGGGGTGTGGGGGGGGAATTGTGCATATTGTGAATGTGTGTGAATGCGCAACTGTTGCATTGTGTTATCCTATGTCCCCTTCCCTAACCACCTCCCCTTTCCTAGTCCTCTCACCGGTTACCCTTGCTACGGAACCTATCCAACCATCGAGATCCTAAACCTCTTTCCCCGCCCGGGTCGCGGAAGCTTGTGTAAGTTTAACTTGCAGGCGCCAAGACGCTGGAGGGGTAGGTTGGTTCGTGCCATTCCTGAGCCTGGAAGCTGAAGCCATGACAGGCTGGCACTATCTGGCACTTTGTAGCCTTTATAGTCAGACCTGCATTCTGCAGCAACTGAAGCTCTTGCTTCAGGTGGGATAAGTGATCCTGCCAGGTATTGCTGGACCCAGCAATGTTGTCTAAATAGCAATGTTGTCAAAATAGGTGACACTGAAGTCTTCCAGCCCAGACAAAACCTGGTTAAGCATCTGCTGAAAAGTGGCAGGGGCATTCCTCATTCCAAAGGGCATCACAGTTAACTGATAATGTCCTTCTGGGGTTGTGAATGCTGACCTCTCTCCCACTCCATCTGTCAAGCCGACCTACCAGTACCATGCCGCAAGTCAAAGGGTACTCATGTACTTGGCAGCGCCTAACTTGTCAATGAGCTTATCTGCCCAAAGAATGAGGTGAGCATCTGTTTTCGTGACAGAATTGAGCCCCCTGTAGTCCACACAAAAGCAGACTTCATTCTTCCCACCTCTGGTCTTTTCAGGGACGAGTACCACGGGGCTAGTCCAGGGGCTGTGGGATGGCTCTATCACACCTAGGGACAGCATCTTGGAAACGTCCTCCCTGACCTTATCAGACATCCAGTGAATCCTGCTCTTCATCAGCTTACTTTCTCCAGTGTCCACATCATGGATGCAGCAATTTGCGCGACATTGGGTCAGCGAAAAGAGATCAGCAAACTGTCCCAGTAAATGGCAACTGTTTGTCAGTTGCTGTTCTGATAGGACAGTTGAAGGGTTGGTACCTTCAACTGCCCCATCCGTGGCTTCAGTGTGCAGGAGGTGTGGGAGGGGATCTGTCTGCTCCTCAGTCCCTCCATCAATCACTAATACCATGCCCAAGTCATCCCGGCTATAATGGGGTTTTAGCCGGTTGACGTGAAAGACCCTGCACATCTGTTTAGTTAATTTTACGGCAATGAGATAATTTAACTCACTGACTTTTTCCAGCACACAATAAGGCCCAGTCTACATGTCCTGAAGGGCACTGGATTTAACAGGCTCCATAATCCACACCCAATGGCCTGGACAATAGACTGTCACTGTGGCTTTCTGGTCATGCCAGGACTTCATCAGCTCCTGACTCGCTTTTAGGTTTTTCATCGACTGTTCTAGTTGCCCTGCCATCCCTCTTTCACTAGACTGAGGGGACCTCAAACAGGGTGTCCAAACAGATGCTCAAAGGGGGTAAACCCTACTCTGTTCTGTAGCACCTCCCTGTAGGTGAACAGAAGGCATGGCAGGAGAATATCACATGTTCTACTGAGCTGCTCATCCAAGCCACCTATCATCCCTTTCGGGGTCTTGTTGAACCGCTCCACAAGTCTGTTTGTTTGTGCTAGAAGGATGTAGGTAAGCGGTAGGTGACTCCACACTCTTCCCACATAGCCTTCATATACGCTGAAATGAAGTTGATCCCCCATCAGAAATTACTTCTGTGGGGAGAATATCCCAATCAGAGCCTATGCAGATCCTCAGTGGGACATCCTCAGGGTACCTCGTGGCATCGTCTACTACCACCAAGATGTATCTATTCCCTTAGCTGGTTTGAGTATCCAAGGGACCCACAATATCCATGCCTATTCTCTGAAAAGACCTACCAACCAGGGATAGTGGAATTAAGGGAGCCTTTGTGGCACCAACTGACATGTTGGACAGGGCCGGACAAATTCCTTAACTTTTACGTCGGACTGTGGCCAGTAAAAGTGTGCAGACAACCATGTCTGATGTCTTAGTCACTCCCAAGTGACCCACTCAAATAATTTGGTGAGCAGAATCTAAAAGGACATTTTTGTGACAGTGGGGAACCACCAGCCTTCTAGTGCTCTCACAACAAGAGTCTTTTGGCTCACTGAACAGGAGTCCTGCCTTTCAGTACACTTTGAACAGTACAGGGGCCTTGCCCATAGCCTGCTGTCCTGTATGCTAATGCAGACCCGCCAGAGCGGGACACTCTTTCTGGTCTTTAATCGTCAGTGTGATCTGGGCACTATGCTGATGCAAACTCATCCAGCTTGGGCAGGCCCTTCAAATCTGCACCCACCTGGTCCTCCACTTCAGGTTCATGCACAGCACCAGGCAACTCTTTAGTCATGGAGTCCCTTGCTACCAAATTAGGGTGATTAGTGACTACTCACCCTTTTCCCACAGGAGTAGGTGACTCAGCAGTCTGCAGAACTGGACCAGGGGCTACCGGCTATGCAAGAATTTCTGAAGCACTCCAGGCTGTAAGGTTTGGAGGGTGTTCAATCTGGCAAACCTCAATCGGGTAGCTGCTGTGACTCGGAGTCTGGAAGATCATTACCCAACAGGATTGGAGTTTTCACTGCTACACTGTGCTGGGTCGTTTTTACCTCACCAGCTGAACTCTTCTAACGCCAAAGGCACATACTCTTTCCGTTAAACCCACTGACTCTACAGTCAGGCCCATCAAATTACTGACCTGGCTGTACCCACTGCCGGGTGACAGCAGTGAGGCTAGCCGCAGTGTCTCAAATGACAGGAGTTGTGTGTCCATTGATACACATGTTCCAGATAGAGTTGAGTATTATTGGGAGCTTTCCGGAGACCTGCTACCATTCCGACTCATTGTGACTAATCCACATTCAGCCACTCCCTGCCCGAGTGGGAAGTCCTACTCTAGGAGTCCCACACTAATGATATCCTCCTCCAAAAGTCCAACATTCATTAGCTCCTGCATAGGTAAGCCCTTGCAAGCAGGACCCCCTTTCCTTTGGCCCAGCTCCTTATGGACAAAATAACCTTTGGGTGGAGAGAACGCAGGTGTTCCAGTGTAAGGGTTCTTCTTTTCAGGGTGTACGGCTGAATTAAAATGGCCCCCTCATATGCGAACTCATTCATGCACAAATTTGAAACAGAATATGTCTTATCAAATCACCTATGGAATCAAGATCTTATAATCTGGATCAGATATATTGAAGACATTTTTGGCATTTGGAAGAACACAGAAATACGCTTATTATAATTTTTCGAATACATTAACAGCATAGACCCTCGGATACAGTTTACCTATGAATATTCACAGAAATCCATCCACTTTTTAGATGTAGAGATTAACATTACAGAAACTGAATATCAAACAACAATACACCGGAAGAGTACAGACAGGAATAGTTTGTTACATCGGTTGAGCTTTCACCAACCAAGTTTGATTAAAAATCTACCTTATAGTCAAATGCTTAGGGTCAAAAGAATAGTCAGCAGCCCAAGCGAATATGAAGCAGCAGTCAAGGCGATGGGCAATACATTTCTTGAACGAGGTTACTCACAGGAAGAAATTGCATTGGCAGAAGCACGAACAATGACACAGAATCGAGAAGATTTACTTAAACCAAGAGAAACTAAGAAAGATATTTCATCTCCACTAGTTTTTGTTTCTAAATATTCACGACAAAGTAATCGCATCAAGGCAATTATAAGGAAAAATTGGAACACTGTTACATGCGATAAAAGAGTTGAACATCTATTTAAAAAAGTTCCCACGTTTGCCTATCAAAGAAGTTCCAACCTCAAAGATAGATTAGTTCACACGAGGCCACCACAGAAGAAGAAGAACACAGACCGAATAGGTACTTTCCCATGTTTAAACTGCAGCAATTGCAGCTATATTATGAAAGGATAAACAATCAATCATCCATATACTGGAGAGAAGATAAGATTAAAAAGCTATGCAACATGTGACACTCCAGGTATTATATATGGGATCAAATGCCCATGCGGATTGTATTACGTTGGACAAACGCAACGTACAGCTAAAACAAGGTGGAACGAACACAGATCGTGTATTAGGAACAACATTGCAAGTTCGGCGGTGGCAAGACATTGGCAGAATAAACAACATAATTTGGCACAGATAAAATTTGTGATCTTAGAGAGGATCCAAAAAAGAGAGAAATATGAAGATTTACAGAAAAGACTGGATCAACGTGAGACATTTTGGATCGATAGATTAAGTTCTCTCTCCCCAAAAGGAATTAATGAAGACATCAATTATATGTGCTTTCTGTGATGAACATAACCTGACGAATATTTTGGGATGGACATTTTTGTAATTAGTATCATTTACATGTGGTTTCCTTTATTCAGCTTACAAATATTGTGAATAATGTGGACGTAATTTTTTGCAAAGGGATTTTGTTCCATATATATCATAAGGAAATCATGATAACAAACAGATGGTGTATTCCTGAAATGGCTACATGTTTTTTCCTTAATTGAGATGTTCCTGTTACATTTATATATCGTTTAAGTATCTACTTTTTTATTTTAATTTGTTTCGTCTTCATTTTTCTAGTTATCTGGTATGTATGTCTTTTTATTATTAGATTTTCGATCTAAGATTGAAGAATGAAATGATTATATATACATTAAGATTTACGCACAGAACAATCTACTTTTTTTCAAAGTTCTATGACACAGACCACCGTGGCAACAATCCCGCCCACCTGCAGCAATGTAGAGGGGTGGGACCCGAGGCGTACGTACAGCATCGCTCGCGTTGCTCTGCGTCGCCCCGCCCACATTCCCATGGCGATCTTTGATAGCGTCTGAGTTCGCGGGCATTACACTTTCGCTTTCAACGCGATCGGTTCTACGTGGGAGCTCTACGCATAAAGGTAAGATATCCTTTAGTATAGAGGTATTAGGTATACACAAATGTATAGATAGAAGTTCTTAGACTCACTTATCATTACTTAACAGGAATGTTGGAGACAACTATTGAAAATACTGATACGAGAGGACAACCAATTTAAAGCAGGTATAGACTGCCGTAATTTGGGAATAGTTGTACACTGGAAACGCACAGTTGTTCAACAATATTGACATGCTTTTTGTTTTGTTTTCTTCCCTTTTGTTTCCTTCCCTTTTTCAATCGCACGGATCCATTTGGGGGTACGTGCTTTATCTGTTTTTGAATGATCCTTTAATCACTATATGTTTTGTGTTGAAATGCTATATGGTTTTATGAAAGATTAGTTGTTGGTATATCCACTAAAGCATGGCCCTGACGAAGGTCGTAGACCGAAATGCATTGGCATATGTGCTTATTGATAAAACAAACTTATGCTTTTCAAGGTTGCCTCACTATAAGAAAATTTAACTGGTGATACTTAACTAAGGAATGTGAATAAAACATTTCTTGCTGAAGAATTTACTACAATTATTTGAGATTTTGGAATCGACATAGAATACTGGACTGTATACTCAATAGGATATTGCAACCCTGCCAAGGGTCAACTGAGAGCTCTAGTCTTTGGTAAGGAAATATTACCTTACTTTTCTTCTTTAATTCAAACTGGTAATCAGCCTGAATACCTTAGTTTAGAGCATCATTGGCATTCTAAGCACTGAATTCTGTTTTCATTTCGCGCCTATTTTTTCAAAAATGCCTCTTAGTAAAACTTCTATAACTTCTTCATTTCTTAAGATAGAAACCTAATTTCAACTCTCACTGATACCTAAGACCCTTAGCGACATCACAGATCAGTGTATTTGACCGGTTTTGATAAAAATTTGCATAGTGAAATTTTGCCGCAAATTTACATGTTAGCAAAAGTTTCCCACGTGTCATTTTCCCATTCAAAGTGTTTCTGAACTCCCATCCTGATCTAACGTGTCTACTGTTGTTTATCATGTAGCTCATGTTTGTTAGGACCTGTTTAGTGTTGCTTTCCTAAGAATTTTTATCCATGTACGCATTTTTGCCCACTTTGCATTGCCATTTTCACCTGTCAATTTAAAAGTGTCAATTTGACAAAAATTGTTTTCTCTCTTGTTTGGGGAGGGAAGCTTGCATTGAAACTCTAGAAACTGTCTTTCATTCCTGAATAACTGCTGCTTACTTACATCTGTGTAGGATTGCTCATTTGCGCCTTAAAACTTTGCAGGGGGAAATATTGGCCTAAACGCTATCTTTTCACAAACCAAACCTGTTCTTTTTCTTGTGTTTTCTGTTATGCATTACTATAAGTGAATTCAATTGCTTTACTTATTTTTGAATTTTATTGTCACCACTTGGTGATTGCTGCCCCATATATATATATTAAAACTTATGTGTGAGTTGAATTTTAAATTAATACATACATCTTTACCTTTACCACTAGCCTGATTCCTGGTCCAGTGTGACCTGGGGGGTATTTTGAGATGGATGGGATATGAATGGTATATCATTCAGAATATTGAACTTATAGACATAATAAATAAGTATTTAATTGCGCACTACATGCTAGGCAAGACCCGGGTGTGTGCCTGATTGAAATCCTTAACAGATTTTGGGGGCTTGTGCCTTGATTCTAAGTTCGGGATACCACCCGTGACAGTCTAACACAGCATACTAGCCTGCAGGGTAGAGACACCTTACTGGGTTGGTGTACTGTGCTACACTGTACTAGCACCACTCAAAATAAATACCCCAAAAATAGGGCCTGTTTGTAAAAGTGCATTAACTCTAAAATAAGTCATAAGGAAATTGATATTTCCAAAATGGTGACCCCAGTAGAAATTAATATGACTAGGGAGCACCTCCCTGATTGTCAGGGGTGAGTGGCCAGAACAGAATGAGCAGATCTGCCTACAAGAAATCAAAGAACAGGTCACTGCCATAGACCTAGATACATGGCAGGACAAAGTCCCATTACACCGAGCTCTTAGTGAACTGTACATGGCCCCAAAAGTAAAAGAGGAGCAGACAAAAAATGCCAGGATAGCAGCCTACCTATACCTCCATATAGGTGTAATACAGGAAAAGCATGCAGAAAACATAGTTCTGGCAAAGAAGCAGGTGGTGACACTAGAGACAATCCAAACTAATCTGGACACTGTAGCGCATAGGCTCCAGAAGAGCCCAGAATCAGAGACAGAAGCTAGGCAGTACTTGACAAAACTAAAGGAAGATTTGGCTCTCTTACAGAAAAGAAGGCAGAGCAAGATACCAAATTAAAGACACTGCAAGATGGGTGTCAGGAATGGGTTAACTCTTTACAACAGGGTCACCAGAAGCTGGCACAACAGATAAAATTACAACAGAGCATGCACAGAACAGATAGTCACATTACAGAACCACATAGAATCCTTGAAAGAGGAATATAATACATTAATTATTAAAGATCTGGAATCTCAAGGAGAATTTGATGAGGAGTGCCAGAAGTCCAGTGCATTCAAAAAACAGAGGGACAACCTGGATGAACAGAGGGGCACTCTAAGTCAGGAGAGGGACGCCTTAGGCCAGGAAGTCAGCCAATTAAAAACTAAGTTAGAGAGAAAAAAGCTGGCCCTCCAGGAGATTAGTGAATTTAAAACCGAATATGAGAAGCTACTAGAGTACATCAGATGGATGGAGGATGCTCTGGAAAAGAATACTCAGACAAATAATGACAAAACTCAGGAGGTGAGTCTCCTGCAGCAAAAATTGGCCCAGTATTTCCAAACCAGGCAGGAAGCACAGAGAGACAAAGAAGCTCTTTGTGAAAATAATGATAAACTCCACAAACAGATAGCCATGCAAGAACAAATCATTGAGACCAGTAAGGCCTTAATAGAGGAGCAAAAGAGTCAGATTTTGACATGTCACCAGGGAATAGGGGCTGAAAGAGAAGAGGTAGGAAGGGACAAAGAAACCCCTGAGCATAACATCTAACCCCTTCAGTACCATGGACTCTGCTGCCTTCATGTCCACTGGCTCATATGGACCAAGGGCCACAGGGATGGTAGACTTCAGCAGAATTGGCAACATGGGACTGACAGATCAGCGCCTCCCAGAAATGGATGGGCGGGTGTCTCTGTACAGATTCCCCAATGTTAGGGCTAGCCTCTCTAATCAGTAAGGCTCATGTGAGGGGAGAATCAGGGAATTGGATCCACAAAAATACTGCCTACCAAAGGATCAGTCTGTCAAATTTGGAGAGGGACCCCAGGAAAGCAGGCCCACAAAGAGTATCTTAAAGACCTCTTCCAAGCTTGGGCAGTGGGGAGGGGGGTTACTCAGCCAATCCTGGGAGCAGTGGAGAGTCAGAAACTCTTCTGAGCGCCACAGGCATCAAGAAACTAGGCCCCCACATTCTGCCAACCATTCTCAAGCTCGCATAATCAGGGAGAGCCTAGAGGATCAGATAGCCACCTCCTGTAGCAGTGCCTCTGACTCAGAGGATGAATGGACTCAGGTGACTAAGTCCAAAAAAGCCAATATAATTAAGGGGGCTCGCCTAAAAGATCCCCTGAAACAGATCAAGGTGATTAGGAGTGTCATAACTCCCTAGCACAAAAATGCCAGGTATTCAGTTTGGGAGCACCTTGGTTATACGAGCAAATGATGGCTACTATCCATCTGAAAGCTAGCCAGAGTTGCATCCAATATGTTAAGCTGACATTTTCCCCTGAATACTCCAGCTTCTTTGTGGGGTTGGAGGATCAGAACCACTCAAGATGGTCCACCTGCAGGGAGGCCATCTTAAAACATTTTTCTGTACATAGGAACCCCCAAGAGGCCCACAAGGCAGCCTACAATCTGCAGTGTGGGGAAGACTAGGCCACACAAAAATATGTGTAAGAATTAAAACGTGCCTTTGTGCAGTCCACCAAGAGGGTGCACACAGACAGTAGGGAGTTCATTAATACCTTCTTTCATGCACTCCCTAAATACATCATGGCCCAGCTGGTGTGGGACTTTCACGAGAAGAGATCACTAGACTGGGACATTGAACAGGTGACCTGTATTTATGAAGTGCAGAAACCGGTAGAGAATAAAAATACAAATAAAAACCCCAAACCAGCCAACACCCCTGCTGCTGCTAAAGTGGCGGAGGTGAAGGTTTCCCCCATTTTAGATCTGAAGATGGGGGGGCCTAAAAATATTCCTGTACAGAATCCATATTCTAACCAAAGAACCAGAAGGCCCTCGGGCCAATCCCAAACAGGTAGTCAGGGAGCTAAACCCACAAATGGGACCCCTAACTCCCCTGATTATATTAGCCCCCGTTACAAGGGCAACACATCCATCCTGAGGTATGTGTGGACTCCCCCAACCCACGTGGGAGGATCCAATCAGGTAGGCACCGCCCCAGGAAACTTCCCTCCTAACTTTCCCCAGGAGGACAGTAATCCCCCAAATGCCGGTTGAGCTTCTTTCCAGGGTACCGCAAAACTTCAACCCACAAAACAGCCCGCCTTTCTTTCCCCACTTTCCTGAGCCCAGACAGCCCAATCCGGGAGAGGGAAGGCCAAGGGTGGAGGGTTACCAGAACTATCCCAACCAAGGGTATTATGGGAGAAGTGACAGTTACCCTTCCCGTGATCCACCTAGGATGAACCAGAGACCCCCGTACCAGCCAGAGCGGGTGTCCCAACTCGAGCGCCAGGTCCAGAACTTGTCACAGGATCTGGGTCACATGTTGAGGGCTCAACAAAACCTTCAGATGAACATGGCGGCCCAGAACTCCACAAACCTAGGGTCTGGTACTCCAGAGCAATGACAGGGAGAGAATCCCGACAACCCACCGGTTCCAAGGGAGGAGGCACAGGGGAAAAGGGGGTGTAAAGCCTTAGAGGAAGCTTCCTTCCCCACTTGTGAAAAGCCCCTGGAAACCCAGGAACCGGATTCAAAGTCTCCTGCCCCTGAAAGTCTACAACCTAAGGAACAGAGGGCGAGTAGGAGGAATAAAGAACCTAAAAAGACGCATTTTGTAGAGGAAGTTTTTGTCCTCCAATTTGAAGGAGAGGGGTCCTCAGAGGACTGTGAGAAAAAGATCTTCTCTTTCAGGGATGGGGGAACTCCTCCCAAGGAAAAATGGGTCCCGAGAGATCCTAATTAAGACTGGATAAATGTGGAGATGGAGTTAGAACCGCCCATCATTGAACCCCAGAATAGTCAGCCAGAAAGCCAACTTGCCCAAACTTATTCTGGGGACTGCCTCCAAAAAGGAGGAGGCAGCCCAGATTCAGAACTAGGGGAGCCCGAAACTCCCCCAATATCAAACTGCCACATTTTTCTTACAGATTCCCAAGCTCCCACACCGAATCCTGCCCAAACTACCCCTGTGTCAGAATTAAGAGTCAACAAATTAACCCACCAACTGGCCCAAAATGCACATTATCTTTGCCCCTTGAGGAGAAGGAGGGAAGATTTTATGACCCGGTCCAAATACAAGGGCAATGTACATGTTTGGCACAGGTGGACTCTGGTTCCCAAGCCACCCTCTGTCAAAGAGGGCCTTTGATCAGCTGAATTCAGGAAGGGGGTGAGATACCAGACCCCTCTAACCCCTCTTCCTGGACAACTTCAGAAATTCGATGGGAATGAAATTCAGGTCAAGGGGACTGCGGATTTGGAAATTAAAATTGGGCAACACAAGGTGAAACACCGGCATAGTTGCAACTCCAGAGGGCACGCCATGTTTACTGGGGAATGATATCTTGCGTAGATTGTCTTCCCTAATAGATTTTGTAAACAAGGTCCTCTGGACCCAGAATAACCGACCAATAAAATTAAAACATAGTGTCAACCACGTTAGTTTAAATGGCACATGCCACATGGTTGAACAAAAACAGGTTCAGATTGAATTCCATTTTCAGAACAATCAAATCCCTGACTTGACAGTAATTGCAGTAGGACGACAAACTGGTGATGGGAATTCCTCTCTATTTCTGAAATTCAACCTTCCTTCCAGTCTCAAGTGGCATTCCACACTGGAAGAAAATAATCTGAAATTCTATACCAATTCACAATCAGAAAATCCCACTTCCATAGACCAAAATGATGAGAAACCAGCTCAAAGCTTGGCTGAAATTCAGAAAATTGGAGAACAGTTGTTCATCCCTATTCAGTTAAATGAGGCAAAGGACTCTGTTCTCACCCGAGTGTGCGTGAACAACTGTAAGAGCTTCATTAGCGAAGCCATGTTACGAAAAATCCCAAAAAATATAGCCATTCCCATATTTAAATTGATAGACAAATGGGAGATGGACCTGGAAACTCCCAATTCCAAATATCTCCTGCCTAGCAGGTGTATGCTCAAAATGTCCATAGGCAACAAAAACATAGTGCATAACTGCTGGGTCGTGCAAGATGTCCCTGCTGCATTTTATTTAGGCAGTGACATTCTCAATCACTTTGCCATTTGTTTGGACCTGATAAACTTCAAAGCCTGGTCCCGATTAGTGGGTAATCCCATGGACTTTGATGATTCAGAGAAAGCTTTTTGATCAGCTCAACTGCTGCCATAAGCAGATGAAGTTCAGATTGGAGAGGAAGTCACCATCCGAGAACGGACCCAACTATTTCCACTTATGGTAAAAATTAAAAGAGGACAGAAACTGCAAAATCCTGATGCATATGTTTACCTCAATGCCCATCTCCAACAGCAAGGGTTGGGATTAAACCCAACACCACTAGTCAATACAGAACATGACACTATTCCAATAGTGGTGGATAACAGCGACCTTAGGAGTATCACTCTGGGCGCAGTCACCATTATTGGAATGGTGGATGATGACTGACATTTTTCCATAGATTTAGGTAATTAACTGATCGGACCTATCCCCAATGAATGTCTTGACAGTGATAGCGACAATGACACAACACCATACAGGATCTTCACCCAGAATGGGGGGAATTTCCTGGTGTACTCTGCCTGCCCTTATGGTAAAAAAGAGGTGACCTGTGACTTCAGGAGGGATGAGGTGATCTTTCAAGTCCACCAGGACTGCCTTCCCCACCTGAAACCTGAAGCCATCAGTCCAAGTTAGTACTTTAACCTGGGAATTCTCCACACAGCTGGAGGAGGTCGCTGAGATAGCCAAACCAGAACTCTTTCTGGGCTTCAGGCAAAGAGTTGAAGAAAGAGACAACCTAGCTGATGCCTGTGAGACTCTGGAGCAAAAGCAAAAATTGAAACAAGTTTTCTAAGATTTTCAGGATCTCTTTGCGGTGGACTCATATGACTGTGGTTGCACCAAAATCCATACAACAATTATTCCCACGGACCCTGGTATGACTACTGCATCCATGGAGTCTGTCACAGAAATAATTAAAAACCTTGAGTCCCGTGGGATAATTCTTCCAGGCCACAGCACCTTCAATAATCCGGTGCTGGGGATTTTGAAACCAAACAGCTAGTGGAGACTCTGTGCTGACCTGAGAGAGCTAAACAAATGGGTCCACACTTCCTGATGGCCTCTTCCCTACATTGCCCAAGGGCTGGCCCAGATCCAGGGGTCAAAGGTATACACTGCCATTGACCTGACCAATGGGTACTGCACCGCACCTGTCAGTAGGGAGGACCAATACAAGCTGGCCTTTACCTTCAGGGACCTGGACTCCCTTTGGATATGTAGATGATGTTCTGATCAAAAGCTCAGCTGTGGAGGAACACATAGCGAAGATCCATTATGTTTTGACACAGTTGAGGGCTGCCAGAGCAAAACTCTCTTTCCAAAAGACACAGTGGTGCAGGACCTGTGTCAATTTCTTGGGGCATGAGATAACTCCTGTCCGCAGGAAAAGAAAATAGAAGCACTCCTGAAACTTAAAGACTGCACAACTCTGCATGAGTTAAGGAGCTTCCTTGGGCTGACTAATTACAGTAGAAAGTTCATTGAGGATTACGCAGAGATCTCAAGACTCCTGATTCATCTGTTGAAGGGGGAAGTCAAGTGAGAGTGGGGTCCAGAACAGGCTGAGGCAGTAAGACAGCATGAATTGAAGCCTCTCACAAGCACCTTGCCTAGCTTAACCTGTAAAAAACAAGGAGTTCTTCTTGGAGACAGGGTTCTCAAATACATACTTGACCGCAGTATTATACCAAAAGCATGACAAGGTCAATAAAGTCATCTCCTATGTGAGTAAGACTTTATCCTGTGTGAAGGAAAAATTCAACGATTGTGAGAAGGCACTCCTAGCAACGGTGTGGGCATTGAAGAATTACCACCTGTTCATCCAGGGGGAACACATCATAGTGGAGATTCCACACCAGCCTCTGCAATATCTTCAAAGTGACAGAATCCGGGCCAGAAATCTGAGTAATTCCCAAATTACTTCCTGGATTCTGTCAATGCAAGGCTTTCTTGTGGAGGTCAGATATGGCCAAAACAAGAAGAGTCACCTCGCGCAAGGTCTGGCTGACTTGCATGATTGTGCCTTTGAAAACTGTCTCGAGGACTAAAGTCTTAAAATCAAGGACGACATGGAGGCGTACCTCAATTCCCCACACAATGTCTATGAAGAAGACAAGTGTGAGGGAAAGTCCACTGTGTATGTGGATGGGTGCTCCTACCATGTTGACAACAATGGGGAAAAGGAATTAGTGACCGACGTGGGAAATGTCTGGGTAAATGATGCCCCAGAAGCCTCCGCTGGGTACAAAATCAGCCCCTGTAGTAGTCAAGTGGCAGAGCTGATAGCTCTGCATCAAGCCATCCTCACTGCTGTCCAACACCAACTCCACAAACTGGACATAACCACTGATTTAGATTATGTCCGGAACGGTTTTGTGGAGCACCTGGTTAAATGGAAAACCAGAGACATGCTATGTTCTAACAATAAACCACTAAAACATGGAAAATTAATCCAAAATATTGATGACCTGGTCACCTCTAGTGTGATGACCATCTACTGGAAAAAGATCAAGGGTCATTCCAAAGTAGAGGGACGAGACAAAACCGGAGCCATCCAAGGGGATCTACTTGAGATCGAGTCCCTGTTGGGGGAAATCCAGGTCACTGCTATCACTAGGTCCCAGACAAATGCTCACAATGAACTCTCAACTGCCCAGTGGAGTAAGGAGACCACAGATGCTGATTTGATTACGGCTCAAAAAGGGGATCCAATAATTGTTAAGTTTTATCAACAAATTGAGGCCCCTGAGAACTTTCCCCTGACGGATACTGATTGCATTGGGAAAGAGGGCCTCAAAGTGTTGATGAAATGTCCAAAAATGTTCCATAACCAAGACGGTTTGTTGGTAAGGAAAGCCATATCTGGCTGTGACCAGTGAGTGGTCCCTACCTCATTCTGAAGCCTGATGCTAATTCACGCCCATGATGCGGCCACAGCCGGTCATCGGGGGTTTCATACAAGATTAGAAATCTTGCGAGAGGTTGCATTCTGGCCACCCATGGGGCTCGACCTCGACCAATACTTGAAGGGGTGTCTTGTGTGTGCACAATTTCAGCCAACATCACTCACACACCATGCTCCCCTCCAAAAGAGGGGATGACACTGCATTGGTTAGATTTGCAAGTGCAGTCAGTAGAAACCAGGCCTCATGGACTGACAGCAACTAAGAAATGTATTTCATGCAAAACAAATCCCAGCACTCAAAGACAGGATAATGCTGAGTTTAATGTGTGTGCTGCATAAGAAAATAAGATGTAAAAACCCGGTTTAAATGTGTTTCTTTTTCCTGAAGAAATTGTAAAATTCGCCTATGTAAAGCATGTTTGTGAAGGGCTTAATTCGTTTCAATGTTCAAATCCCTTGTAAACTGTGTTTAGTTTGATATGTTTTCAATGAAGGACCTTAAAGTGAATTTTAAAGTAACCCAGTATGGAGTAACTGGTTAATTCTGACTTGACAGTGCCCAGCCTGAGAAAAATGACACTTCAGTCGACACCCTCCTGCTACAGGAAGACTCAGTGGGTTCTGGAGATTCTCGCATATTGACACAAAGAGAGCATCAGACATGCGTCTCTGGCCAGCCAAGGACAATGGCAGGCTGTTTATTGATCTCTACAGGGTAGCTTCCCTCTCAAGGAAGATGATACCCCTCCCTGATCAAAGGGAATGTGATAGCTGTTGCCTGTTGAAAGGAAGTTACAAAGAGAAAAAAAAAACTGCTCAGAACTTTTGGCGTTTAAAGGCTTAATTGTGATTAAGTTTGAAACTCTTTAACTGTGCAACCTGAAGGAGGATAAATCTAAAAATGGGTAGATGTTAACCTAATTTTAGGCCATTGCTTTGAAGACATTAATGAACCCTGTACCAAGGTTACAGGAAAACCAGAATTGGAGAAAAACTATTAATGCTGCAAGTCTCAGAATGTACATTCATGCTCTGCTAATAATCGCCCAGATCTGTACTCAATTAGGAATTATTAGTCCAAACTGTTATGATTAAAATGGATAAAATTCCATACAATTACAAAGATAGCTCTCACAGAGATGGGGATTGAATGGCCATTGAATGGGGATTGAATGTGAAAGTAACCAATCCAATGTGCAATATATGTGTCTGATTTTATTAGGGGACATCATTTTAGAAATGTACCTTTGTGCAAAAGTTAGGTTTTGGTCAAAATCAATGTGGGTGTTCCTAAATCCCATCATAAAGATGACAGCCAACCAGAACAAGTCAAGTGCCTGTGGCCACTCACAGCCATGGGGGTGTGCTTTGAAATTCTGGCCACGCCATAAACTTTGTGATGTCACTTGGTAGGATAAATATAGGAACTTCACCACACATAGGGACACACTGCTTCCTGAGCACATCCAGATTTCCGTGCAGCACTTTGTTCCAGAACTCCTCATCTTGCAGCTGATTCCAGAATTCTTTGTAGACTCCAGACCTTAGCATTACTGAACTCTTTTTAGCTAGGCCCAAATTCAACCATCCCAAACTTAAGAGAATTGAATTCTGATCCAGCCTGGCTTGCTACCATCACGCTTGCCTACCGAACTCACCATCCAGCTAAATCTTCCATGTCCAGTGACCAGAAAGGCCAATCCAAATCCAGTCTGAGGTGCAGTCCAAAATGACCAGAACCACCGCTGACCATTCCCCCAGAAGTGCCCTGCAGCCGGTAGACCTGACCCAATCTGATGACCAGAACCCTGACGCTCCAATATTAATTACAGTGGACTGTAAATATCAACAGGAATAACAGTGACCCATAGTATATTGCCTTGTCTTATCCCATTCTCAACCTATCCTCTCTTTCACTTAAGAACTTGTAGTAGTGTCATTCCAGTCTGAAACCTTGCTTTTATTTCTTGTCATAGTAATAATTTCTTGAAAATCCTTTTTGTCTTTTAAAAAATCCCAAATCCCTTCACATTATCCCATGGGTAATGTGACTGAGTCCTCCATGGCGGACACAGAGGTGCGGGGTTGGTTTCAGCGGACCACTCCAGGGCTTACTGTGTTTCAAACTGGCAACCAGCCTGAATACCCTAGTTTAGAGCATCATTGGCATCATAAAAGCTGAATTCTGTTTTCATTTTGGCGCCTATTTTTTCAAAACGCCTCTTAGTAAAACCTCTATAACTTCTCCAATTTTAAAGATAGAAACCTAATGTCAACTCTCACTGATAGCTAAGACCCCTAGCAACATCACAATCAATCACAGCACAGTGTATTTGACCCGTTTCTATCACAAATCACATAGTGAAATGTTGTTGTGAATTTACATTTTAGCAAAAATTTCCCACATGTCATTTTCCCATTCAAAGTGTTTCTCAACTCCCATCCTGATATAAAGTGTGTACTGTTGTTTATCTTGTAACTCATGTTTGTTAGGACCTGTTTAGTGTTGCTTTCCTAAGAATGTCTATCCATTTAAGCATTTTTGCCCACTTTGCATTGTTTTACAAAGTCATTTTCACCTGTCAATTTAAAAGTGTAAATTTCCTAAAATGTTTCTCTCTCTTGTTTGGGAAGGGAATATTGCATTCAAACTGTAGACATTGGGGGTCATTCCGAGGTTGGAGGTAAGTATTGGTTTTTACCGGCATGGCAGAAAGAGCGAGTCCGATCTGGTACCACGCCGCTATTTACAGGCTATTCCGATCTCGCGGGCACAAGCTTTCCGCCATGCCGGTAAATCCCCTAGCGGCATACCGCTAAAGTGCCCGTTAAACCCCTTACCGGCGTGAAGCGAGACGTTCTTAACAACACCGCCATCGAAGCCTCGCCGTCCGTAATTAGCATTGACCGTAATTTACAGATACCGTAAATTACGGTCACCGCTAATTAACGGATACGGAAATTACGTCATCGCACAGGAACGGGAAGGAGCGTGGCGGCCATCTTTAAAAACACAATCCATTGCCATCCTCTCCAGGCAGCACCCATGGGACGAACCTGAACCTCGGAAAAGGCCTACACAACCGCCAGCTATGCCCAAAGCACCGAAGAAGTCAGCGGACCGCCTCAGCAAGCAGCGCTTCAGCCCCGAGGAGCTGCAGGCCATGGTGGGCCACCCGGAGGAGCACACAGACGTAGTGTTCAGCAGCGACATGCGCAGAGAGGCAGTGGTCCGGAAAAAAACATATGGGCAGAACTTGCCCAAAGGGTGAGTGCAGTAGGCACCACCACCCGCACCCTCAGGGACTGCCGCAAGCAGTGGGACTACTTGCAGTTGAGGGTGCGGAGCATCCTCGCAGCCAACCGCAGCCAGTCACTGCAGACTGGAGGTGGACCAAGTTCACCAATGAAACTAGCGCCATGGGAGGAGACCTCCACTGCATTGATTGGCACAGAATCAATCGAGGGCGTCGGTGAAATGGAGTGTGGGGCTCCGTCGTCTGCTGATGGAGGTGAGTGTCCAAAGTCAACACCGCCAATGGCAAATACATGCTGAATACACTTCAAAGCCCCGTCCAATGCACCTTGTCATACTGCCCTCCACCCATTCTGATAATGGCAAGACAACTGCCACCAAGGGACGAGTGCTACCACATAATGCCCATCAAGTACAGTGCAGTAACTAGCACATCCCAATAAGCACACTGTGCAGCAGGCTTGGCAGTGTGCGAGTCAGACTGCACATGAGTAGGCCAGGATTAGTGACTCCCCCACCTGCGTACATATCCGACACATCCGTAGAAACCAGTGATGTAGTAACGGCCAAAATGCCACCAATCCAAAATGACAGAAATGTGAATGCTGCCATTAATGACATTAGCGTCTCACACAACCACTCATGTTGTACCTTTGTTCTACACCCACAGGCAGTGAGCATGAGGGCGATGAGCCTGAGAGAAGCCGTCCCACCACATCCAGTGCCAAAGGCAGGGACCACCGCGTACCGGCCAGAAAGGACAAAACCACCACAGCTCCTCCAAGGCCCATTGAGGTTGCACCACCCCCATCCCTCACTGCATCAGCGCCTGCAACAATCACCACACCAAGGTCAGAGGAGTCCAGCATCTCTGGGGAGGTGGCAGCCACGGCCCCTCTGCAAATCGTGGACAGCCCCTTGTCCATCTGTGGGGCGTAAGAGGAGGACTCCTACCCCACTGTATGCACCCCAGAGCCCTGCAATGTCTCCCAGGTGTCGTGCAGTGACTCTGGGGAGGGTGACACACCAGTCCGAAGTGCACGTGGCGATGCACCGGGAGACGCATATCCCGTGCCCAGTACCCCATTCGAGGCCCTGTCAGGGCATGTCGACCCAATCCCCTGCAGGGATGATACGCCATCCCAGGAAGCACTACGTGCAGGACAGCTCACTGCCCTCATCACTGACTTCAATGAGGAAAACCGCCAGGGCAGGTTGGAGTTACTCGAGGAGCTCAGGCAAATGCGTCAGGTGTTCACGGAAAGCACCAACCGTGTGTGTGAGGCACTTGGACGCATTGCAGACGCCCTTGTGGCAGCATGTCCCATTCATGCGACTCAACAGGAGGACGCCCCCTCAACCAGTCCCCCAACCCCGGCAAGCCCAGCGCGCCGCTTGCTGCGTTCTCATTGGTGCAGGAATATGCCCCCTCGGGCACCGGGAGCATGGATCAATAGACAATGCTGCCACAGGTGGCCTCAATGTGCCACACGGGACTACTGTTGCAGAGTTGTGGGAGGGGGGAGGGTGTGTATGGGAGTTGGGGGTAGCGGGGTGAGGATGTGTATGGGTGTTGGGGGGAGGGGTGTGAGGGTGTGTGTGGGAGTTGGGGGGTGTAATGCTCACCTGACTCCCACGAAGGCGCTGGCCTGGTTCGCACTGCTGTGACCTCTTCTAAGGTGATGTGCAGGGTTCGGAAGACAGACTGGACCGGGCCCCCCAAATCTGGCTTGTCTGGCTCGCAGAAGTATCCTTCTGTAGGCAAAAATAGGGGATTAACTGTCTGCGGGGTAATGCAATCAGCCTCCCACTTTCCCCTCTCACCCTCCTCGAAACCCTTCTGTGATTCCTCGTAGCGTCTCACCTTAGGGTCTGGAAGGACGAGCTCTCCATCCTGCTTCTGCTGCAGGGGCGCGTTGGTATCCAGTTACTTCACTGGATTTTCGGATTGGTCAGAACCAAACTTGCTTGGCTTCCAGGTAAAATGTTTCCAAGCACTTCCATAATGAGCCTGGCGCCTATGGCGCCAGTACTGATGTCTTTTATGAGCCTGGCGCCATAGGCGCCAGGACACTGTCCAAAGGGCCCCTATATGGGGTTGCTGGGTCCTTCCTTGGGGACTGGATGTCCGCTTTTGGGGACGCAGGGCTTGAACCAGCTCCCCGGGAGCGGGCATCATGACAGAACTCCCCCCCAAGGCCCCTCCCAAGGTTGTTCCCTCCGGGGGTTTTGGTTTGTCTGGGAAGAGTCGGTGGAATTTCCTGACTAATCGAGGTGCATGCACATGGTTGCTGGGTTCCCACGACCTCTCCTGAGGTCTGTACCCCTTTCAATCAATTAGGTAGAACAGTTTTGACCTAAACATTTTTGAGTCTAAAATGTTCTTCACTTCGAATTCGGGCTCCCCATCTATTAGAATGGGTTCTGGAGGTTTAAGTAGTCGGGTTCCGGGTACCACTGGTTTCAGAAGTGACACATGAAAAACAGGGTGAATTTGCATACTAGCTGGTAAATCAAGTTTAACAGCCACTGGGTTAATTATTGCCGTAATAGAATAAAGTCCCAGATATTTTGGGTTAAAAGTTCGAGGCCCTTTGAGTGGTAAATGTCTGGTAGCTAACCACACTTGATCCCCAATCTGATACGGAGGTGCTTCACTCCGATGTAGATCAGCATTCTCCTTGTATTTTCTCTTGGCTTGTTGTAAATGCGTAGTTGCCTCTTTGAAGGCTTGGGTAATTGTAGAATGCAGATGTTCTACTGCAGGCATTCCGAGGTTCTGAGGTGAGTCAAGGTTTGAGGTTCGAGGGTGATGCCCAAACAAAGTATAAAAAGGACTGTGGCCAGTTCCAGAGTGTACCGAATTATTATATGCGTATTCGGCTATCCAAAGAATGTCTTTCCAGTTGCTTTCAGATTGCTGTAACATACACCGTAAGTATTGCTCAAGGGTCTGATTTGTCCTCTCGGTCTGACCATCGGTCTGAGGGTGGTAACTGGTCGATAATCTTACGTCGATCTGCGCCATTTGACAACATTTGCGCCAGAAGTGGGAAATGAATTGGCTTCCCCGGTCTGAGATTAGTATAGATGGGAATCCATGTAGCCGAACAATATTTTCGAGGAATTCTTTGGCTAGGACAGAAGCTGAAGGTAAACCTTTCAAAGGAATAAAGTGGGCCATTTTGGAAAACAAATCCACAATTACCAGAATAGTATTGTACCCCGAACAAGGAGGCAGGTCCGTAATAAAATCCATTGATAGGGTGTGCCAGGGTGCTGGCGGTATGTCTAGAGGTTGAAGAAGACCGGCTGGTCTTTTCTTTTGACTTTTATTATGGGCGCAAACACCACAGGACATCACAAAAGATTTAACATCTTTTCGCCAAGAGGGCCACCAAAATTGTCGTTTCACCTTTTCCTCTGTCTTGGCAATACCGGGGTGTCCCTCTATTAATGCATCATGATAACCGGAAATAACTAGTTAGTGTAATTCCTTATGTGGCAGGAATAAGCGTCCTTGGAAATAAGGTAAACCATTATCTATGGTAAAGTCTGATCCCTTTTGTATCCAATCCTGTAAGGTTGTAGGATCCAGGAGTTGTTTCACTCTGGCTTGAATGTCTTCAAGCGTCTGTAACGAAGTCATGCCTAGAATCCTCTGTTCGGGAATTATTGGTACTGGTTCTGAGTTTGTATCAGATTCTCCCATTCCAATTTGGGATAAGGCATCTGCTTTGCCATTCTTGCAGCCAGGTCGATAGGTAATCACGAAATCAAATTCAGCGAAAAACAAAGCCCATCGGAGCTGCCGTGATGAATGAGCCTTGGCGGTTTTCAAATACTGTAAATTCCGGTGATCAGTGATCACTGTGATGGTATGTCGAGCGCCAAGCAGATAATGCCGCCAGGCTTTAAAAGCGGACTTAATGGCTAACAGTTCTTTGTCCGTGATTGCATAATTAACCTCGGGTGCCGAGAAGTTTCTGGACCAAAATGCTACGGGATGCAGTTGGTTGGTTTCGGGATCTCTTTGGGACAGGACAGCTCCCATGGCTAGGCTGGATGCGTCAGTCTCGACGACATAAGGGAGATCTGGACGCGGGTGTTTCAATATAGGTGCGGAGGTAAACTTAGCTTTTAAATCCTGAAAGGCCTGCTCGGCTTCTTCAGACCATTCAAAACGTTTATTTTTCCTCAAGAGTTCCGTAATGGGTTGTACCACGCGTGAAAATTCCGGGATAAACCTGCGATAGAAATTGGCAAAGCCGAGCATGCTTTGAACCCCTTTTACAGAGCTAGGTGATGGCCATTTGAGGATGGCATCCACTTTTCTTGAGTCCATTCAGACTCCTTTGGGTGTCAGGATGAAACCTAGAAACTCGACTTCTGTTATATGGAAAACACATTTCTCCAATTTAGCAAATAGTTTGTGTTGGCGCAGTTTTTCAAGTACTGCCCTGACGTGTTTTCTGTGATCAGATTCTGAAGAGGAGTACACCAGAATGTCATCGATATACACGACAACACAAACATCGATGAGTTCCCGAAGGACATCATTCATGAAGTATTGGAAGGCAGCCGGCGTGTTACACAATCCGAAAGGCATCACCTGGTACTCGAATAATCCGTATTTATTACAGGAGGCAGTTTTCCATTCGTCGCCTTCTTTAACTCGTACCAGATGATAAGCCCCCCGGAGATCTAGCTTGGTGTATATGCAAGCGTCCTTCACCAGGTCAAGGAGTTCAGGGATCAGAGGCAGAGGATAACGGTTTTTAACCGTTATCTGGTTCAATGCGCGGTAATCGATACAAGTTCTAAGGTCGCCTTCTTTTTTAGGCATGAAGAACAAAGCCGAGGATGCCGGGGACTTTGACGGGCGAATAAAACCATTAGCTAGGTATTGATCCAAATATTGTCTCAAATGCAGATTCTCAGGTTCGGTAAGGGCATAAATCCTGCTACAAGGGGGTTGTGCACCGGGCACCAGATCGATTTGGCAATCGTACGATCTGTGAGGAGGTAACGTGTTGGCCTGTTCCTTTTGGAAGACGTCCTGAAAGTCTTGGTATTCCGGAGGTAGTTGCATGGAGGCAGAGGTTACAGATGCTAGATTAATCTTCAGGTTTTCTGGGTAGCAGGTTTGTGTACAATCCGGGAAGGTTATTCTCTTAGCTCGAGAATCAATTCGAGGATTATGTGTCTCTAACCAAGGGATTCCAAGAATAACCTGAAACTGTGGAGCCTTGATTACATCAAACACAACACCCTCCCGATGGCTGTCGGGACCAATAAGAGTGACCTCAGTAGTGGAATGTGTTACCGGTCCAGAGGCAATTTCAGTTCCAACGACTGTGGTGATGACATCTTTGCTGGTTTTAGGATGGAGAGGGAGGTTAATCCTAGAGACCAATTCACGATCCACATAGTTTCCAATAGCCCCACTATCGATGTATGCCTTTATTGCATGCAACCGCTTAGGCTGTTCTGGATCTACGAGAACCATTGGCACAATGAAATGCGAGGTCTGAGAGTTAGTTTTCAAGCTCGGCAAATGTTTCCAGGTAGATTAATCTGCACAGGATTACTGGAAACCACAGGAGCGGGGTTCCCTCCGGAACTGGGTAGAGGAGTTTGCCCAGCTTGACCTTGCAAAAGTTGTCTGGCCAGGTCATCAGTTCTTTCCTTTGATATTATTAATTCCCTCCTGAGGGCATTTGTCTCTTGACGAGCGGCATGTACTTCGGCCCATAATTCCCCCAGTAATTGGGCCAACTGATCAGTCTCAGAACTTTCCATAGCGCCTGGGTGGGAATTTGTAGGAAGGCTTTGCGTTCTGTAACGCTCACCTGACTCCCACGGAGGCGCTGGCCTGGTTCGCGCTGCTGTGACCTCTTCTAAGGTGATGCGCAGGGTTCGGAAGATGGACTGGACCGGGCCCCCCAAATCTGGCTTGTCTGGCTCGCAGAAGTATCCTTCTGTAGGCGAAAATAGGGGATTAACTGTCTGCGGGGTAATGCAATCAGCCTCCCACTTTCCCCTCTCACCCTCCTCAAAACCCTTCTGTGATTCCTTGTAGCGTCTCACCTTAGGGTCTGGAAGGACGAGCTCTCCATCCTGCTTCTGCTGCAGGGGCGCGTTGGTATCCAGTTACTTCACTGGATTTTCAGATTGGTGAGAACCAAACTTGCTTGGCTTCCAGGTAAGTTCTTTGATAAGAGCTTCCCCTTGTGTCCATGCATTAATGTACTAATGCTAGTGTCTTTTTCCCCATAGGGGCCGGGGTACGGAATGCCCGGGAACAGGCACCGACCCTAGATGAGTGGTGAAATCCTTGTAGAAATCAGGTAAGTCTTTAATGAGCGTTTTTTGGTAATGTCTTTTCATTCGCTCATTAACGCTGATGTCTTTTTTTCCCCTTAGGGGCCGGGGTCCGGAAATGCCAGGATGCGGCGTGGACCCGAAATGAAGAGGGAATGAATCAACAAGTAAGTCTTAACATGGAGATTTAGCTTTCCTTATTCCCTTCTCTCTCTCATCTTTTGTTCTTGTCTTTTTCTCCCTAGGCGCTGGGGCGTGACTGCGAATCCGGATGATCGCTGCTGAACATGGAGGCGCCCTGTAAAGGTGAGTGGAATGCGGCGCTGCAGCGATCGACGCGATGAGCTTTTAAATAAAAGTCTTCCTTTTCAGGATTGTCGGCGAGATGTCTCTGGGATGCGGATTTAGCAGGTAAGGACTTTTCCTTCTTTTGTTCTCTTCTTCTCTTCCTTTGCAGGTGATCCAGGATGCTGGCAGGCGTGGCAGAAGTCAGGATGCAGGAGCAGACACGGTGAGCGTCCAGCTGCTAGATGCAGAACAACGCAAAGCACCTGTGGCTGTTCGGTGGAGTTTAAATAGCCTTGGAAGAAGTTCCAGGTATGTATCCTTCCTCCAATCAGGTATGTATCCTTCCCCGACCACGCCCGGATGGTAAATTAGTCTCACAGGTAAAGTAGTTCCTTTCAGACCTCAAGGAGGCCGGGATCCTGCAGCATGGTCTGCATCAGGTAAGTGCACCCAAGCACTTCCATAATGAGCCTGGCGCCTATGGCGCCAGGACTGATGTCTTTTATGAGCCTGGCGCCATAGGCGCCAGGACACTGTCCAAAGTGCCCCTATATGGGGTTGCTGGGTCCTTCCTTGGGGACTGGATGTCCGCTTTTGGGGACGCAGGGCTTGAACCGGCTCCCCGGGAGCGGGCATCATGACAGGGGAGGGGGGTGAGGGTGGAGGTTTTGTTGTTCACGTGTGAACCTACTAATACAATACACCGGTTGTGCATAATAAATATCAGAGTGGACATTGATCAATGCGCATGTGTCTTTTAATGACTCACAGTGCATTGTGTACATGCATCCCCACAACCAGTGCCCGATGCCCTGTCATCCTGACACCCTCAGCTGACTTGAGTGTCAGAAATATTGTCCAATCAATGATTGCCACACGGCACATCCCTCCTGTGCATCTGCACTGTGATGCTGTCCTGCCAATTCTTCATCCACCCCCTCATTATTATCTGGTGGTAGCAGTCCCAGGTCAGGGGACAGTGGCACGTTCTGACGGATGCACATATTGTGCAGCTTTACACATGCCATGGTGATCCTAGCCACCTTCTCGTGGCTGTTGATGAGTGCTCCACCCGAACGGCTGTGGCAACAAAATGGTGCCTTCAACAGGCCAAATGTCTGCTCTATGGCCACCCGTGTACGGGTATGGGCTTGATTGTAGTCCTCCTCATGCATGTTCTGTGGGTTGCGGATAGGTGCCATGAGCCACGGCTTCGAAGGGTAGCCACATCACCTGCATGGAAGGGGAATGAAGGTAAGTGTTTGTACATTGATGGTGGCGAACTGTAGCAGTCTTGCATGGCAGCTGGTGATTCCTGGCCATACACACATGTCCCTGGTTGCATCAACCCCATTACTGGCCCGGCTATGTGTCCTGTGCCATGGAATGATGGAGGGGTAGCTGCTTCAAGATGGCTTATGGTGTGCACTCACATCTTGTTGCACGTGCACCGTATATGCGTGCAGCAGTGTTGGCCTGAATTCATTGATGTGTTGGGTTCTGTGAGATTTGGTGGCAGGGGGTGTTGACTGTAGTCAGTAGCATACTTGTCTTACTGCACTGATCAGTACCATGTTGACTTGCACCACTACTATGGGTGTGCGGAATCAGTGACACGCTGCTGTATCCCTGTTGGGCTCACTTCTATGCACTCCCAGGGACATCTGTTTTGTGTGGTGGGATGCAGGAGGCTGCGAGATAGTGCATATGCAGTGCATGGTGCAGGATGCCCTTACGGTGTGTGAGGTCCGCCGATGAGTGGTGCTTGTGTTGTGGTATTGGGCTAGGTTACCTGTCGGACGAGTAGGGTTGTATTTTCTACATTCTAGCATCGCTGTGAGGTTAGGCAGTCATGTGCCATATCGATTGCCTTGGGGCACTGTGTTCTGTGGGGTGCACATCGTGCACCGGCGTCAACATTCCCACACAGGTGTAGTATGCACCCCCCCTTTCCCACCAAGTTGGGGTGTGCATCCACCCTACTCATGGCCCCAATGCGCTGCCATGGCCCAATCAGGTGACTCACCAAGCAGCCAGGCACGTTGTCCAGAATGTTGCTCCATATAGCGTGGTAGCGTGGAGTTCAGCAGGACCAGGGGGTCATGTGTTGATCGGGGGTATCGGGCACAGCAATGTGTGATGGCTTTACTGGCATTACATACCATCTGGACGTCAATGGAGTGGTATTGCTTGCGGTTGTGATACGCCACCTCCATTGCATGTGGAAATACCAATTCCACGTGGGTGCAGTCGAGGGCACCTATGCAATTTGACATGCCTGCCAGTGCATGGTAGGCAACTTATGTATCCATTATCTCCTGGGGTGTCCGGGGTAGGGATATGTAGTCCCTTGTGTGGTTGATGAGGGCATCCAGCACTTGGTTGAGTATCTGTGAAAATATGGCCTGTGGTATGCCATGCATGTGCCCCACTGTATGCTGCTACGTGCCTGTGGCAAGGAAGTGGAGAACAGACACTACCCTGAGTAGAGGGGGGATTGCAGTGTGGATTTCTATGAGGCTCACTATGTCGGCATGTGTCAGGTCCACTATGGTGGTGATGGTGTCCCGTTCAAGGCGGTACAGGGTGTGGATCTGCTCTGGTGTGAGGTTGAAGGGGGAGGCTCTGATGCGAGGGATTGGGGGCTGCCGGCGTGGTAATGGTGGCTGCACCGGTAGGGCATGCTGGCCTGTCTCACCCTCCTTCTCCTCCTGTGTATCCTCTGTGGTGGGGGCTGTGGTTGTTGTTGTTGCTGTTGTTGTCGTTGCTGCCTTGCTAGCAGGGCCTCCAGCTCCAGTAATCCTGCTACAATTGGTATCATCTTGGTGTGGGAGGGGGTGTGGTGAGTGGGTGTGCTCCTTTTGTGCTGTGCCAGACTTCATTGCCTCCACCTGTGCTGATTGAGTACACCTGTGCCTCTTGGAAACACTGCTCAGGGTTCTTAACACCTTCTCAGCGATGCCGGTATTTACTCCATGCCGGTAAGGTACTTTGCGGCCTTGTAGAGGCCGTTTTTTGCATGTCCGCATGACTTGGGATCAGCTCCGGTTTACGCCATGCCGCTAACTTCGGCATGCGGTGTCGTGCGCATGCCACAAGACCGCTATTTACGGCCTCGTACTTTACAGCGCTGTAAATAACGGTCTAGAGGGTCAGAATGGCCCGTAAAGGTAAACGATGCCGGTAATCCTTTACCGGCATCGTTTTTCACTTAACGCCCAACTCGGAATGACCCCCACTATCTTTCATTCTTGAATACCTGCTGTTTACTTACATCTGTTTAGAAGGGTCATTTGTGCCTTAAAACTTTGCAGGGGGAAATATCGACCTAACGCTATCTTTTCGCAATCAAAACTGTTCTTTTTCTTGTGTTTTCTATTCTGCATTACCCAAAGTGAATTCAATTGCTTTACTTATTTTGTTATTGTATTGTCACCACTTGGTGATTGCTCCTATATATATATATATATATATATATATATATATATATATATATATATATATATATATATATATATATATATATATATCAAAACGTATGTGCTATTTGAATTTTAAATAAATAAATAAATACATTGTTAACTTTACAACTAGCCTGATTCCTGGTTCATTGTGACCTGGGGGGTATTTTGAGATGGTGTGATATGAGTGTTATATCATTCAGAATATTGAACTTATAGACATAATAAATATCTTTTTCATTGTGCACTACTTGCTAGGTGAGACCCGTGTGTGCCTGATTGAAATCCTTAACATTTCACTACCCTCCCAGAAGGTCTTCGTCATTTGGGTGCATTGGGTCTAGCCCATTCCCTGGGGTCTTCTCCCCAACTGCCCTCACTTCTACCCAGGCTTGGAGGCTGGTCAGCAACTCAGGTTTATTAACCATAGTGCTGAGGGGAAGTCCCCTCTCTTGACATTGGACACAAAGGACATCCTTGCTTATGTCTTTCACAGTCTCTATGTCAAGACCCATGAATATTTAACAATACCTAGCAGTGTCTAAATGTAGCCTGCAACAGTACTTTTATCGTTGGTTGACTAAGCTGTGCACAAGGCTCCAATTAGACCTGGCCACCCTCCACCAATGTGACAAATCAACTTCCAGGGCACCAGTGGTCCAGGAATATTGCTTTCTAAACCATCAATGAGCCCCACACCTCTAGTACACCAGAAGGGATACGAACAGAATGGAAACACAAGCAAAGTATAAACCTCCTTGTCCAATTTTGGTAATGAGGACGGAACGACAGGCTTATATCCGAATGTCGTGGATTGTTAGTTAGTTGCAAAACAGCAGAAATACAATTATTACCCAATGATAACAGGGACTGTCCAGTCAAGGTTGTAAAAAATATCTTCTGCATTATTATCACAACAGACAGTTCTAGCTCACTACAAAATATAGCCCAACCTGTTAAGGAAAGCAGAGGAGAGACAGTTCCAAAGAAAGGAAAGGGATGCACTCACGAACGTGACAGGAGGGTATTCGTTATAGTAAATAATCGCAATAGTAAAAGGATACTGGGTTTCAACACAACGGAAGCAATGGGTCATAGAATGTCATGAAGGGCCTTCGGAGAAGAACCAGGAGGAAAGTACTGCAATGTACCTTTTGCTGTAGGAGTTCATGGTCCTCGACAGGGTCGAGTCGGTTTCAGGGCGCTTTACAGCTTCTACAACAGAGTTCAAGATGAGAGACAGCTGCGGGTATCAGGCAGCAGGCAGTTGGGCGAGCAAATTTGGACGATGGGTGCAGGCTGGCATACACTACGGCTCGGGGTCAGGAATCATTGTCTCAGAGCTGGTCAGTGGTTCTGAAGCACTGGATGAGGCATCTCAGATGGCATTAGTGACTGCAGCATATCAACAGTCAGCAGTGCAGTTGGTTGCAGCTCGAGGGGTTTGACTGGCATGAAAATGTCCTATAGAGTGGACGTTGATAGATGCTTGCAGATGCAGTCCTCCTAGCTTCTTCAATGTTGTCATGCCGTCCTTTAAGGTGGATGCCCCAAAGCTGAGGAGAGTGTTGCAGGCTGCTGCCTTGTCCTTAGTTTGGTTCAGAGACTTTCTGGCTCTTCCCACCTAGGAAGCTTTCTGCATCGACTAGCAAGGCACACTCTGTGCTGGCTGGGTACTGGTTCTCGAGCTGCTGGAGGGTCTTCTGGATTCAGTATCTTCCTTTGTTTTCTGGGGTGCATTTACAGTCCCTAATAGAAATCCTTCCCCTTAAAACTGCATTTAAACTTTGCCACCAGAAATGGTTGGTTTGTGTTCTCCCTGGCACGTGCGTGGCAAGCATCTGAATACTGCATCCCAGAAAACTGCCCTACAATGGTTGTTTCTTTCATCTGAACCATAAAGTTGTGCACTGCATTCAAAACAGCTATACATTTGCTGTTCTGTTATCTGAAGATCAAAGTTGTGCACTACATTCAAGACGTCCCTGTGTTTGCTATTCTTTCATCAGAAATACTACAAAGTTATGCACTGCTTGAAAAACAGCCCTGCATTTTTTTTTATTCCATCTGAACGCCAAAAAGTTAGTCAATACATCAGAAAGCAGCATTAGCTGATTGTTCATTCATGTGAGGGGCAAGGATTTCACATTGCAACCCGACACAGCTTTTGTTTTCCCTTTTATGTAAACCCAGTGTTCAAAAACACTGCAAATGAAAGTAACGGCTTGGGTTTTACTTTTCATTTCATGTCACATAAAAAGAACCCTGTACCCTATCTCCCATTTCCATGAACCAACAGTCATTGCACACCCACCCAAAAGGCTAAGCTAAAAAACATCCCTGATGTACATAACCACATTCCAACAGTAAATGAAAATGCGGCTTGCACACTGGGGAAAGAACATGAGAAAAAAATTACGTTTTAAAGCCATTGTGAAACAATAACTTTTGCTTGCACATACATGTCAGTGTGTGGGTGGGCTACACATGTACAGTATTTTCTCCCCCACAAGACTTCAAGTACCTTGAAACTCAGAATACTAGTAAAACCAGTTTTTGGGCTCAATTGGAAGCCTGGCCTCCCACTGGAAGTCACACTCATAGGTGAACTATTCCACAATCACAAGTGAAGTGGCTGGAGTGTGCTGTGTTACGAAACTGTGACAAAGTGGGGGCTTGTGCCGTGATTGAGATGTGTTTTCACCCATGACAGTCCAACACAACAGACTAACCCTTTGAAGGTAGTGTACTTTTAGTGGCTAGAAAACTGTTACAATCAAAGGTGCCATCCCAAAACGTATACCTTAGGTATAAGGTCTGTGTCTCAATAGTGTAACCCTAAACTAGGCAAGATTAGGATAGAGATTTTGTCCTTGCATAGCTAACAAAAGGTAGAACACACTTTGTAATGAGCACCGCAGAAATTAACATAGCTAGGCAGCACCTTCTGTCCAAATTATTCATTAGAGGGGAATGGGAAGAAACCTGGCTATCTAGTATGATGCAACATGTGACCTCTATAAGCATGGATGTGTGGCAGGACAGTGGCCTGTTACATCAATCCCTAACTGAGTCTTATGCTATTCAGAATATCAAAGATGAGCAGATTTAGATGGACCGACTCACTGAGTACATGTACTTCCGCATGATAGTTATGGAAGAAAAATACCAAGAAAGTGTCAGTCTGAGCTTTTAAATCAAATACATAGTGAGTTGAGGCAGGCAGAGGCGAAAGTGCGAGAAAACCAAAACTCTGAGTTAGAATTAGGAAATACCATTCAGCAGCTAAAGAATGAGTTGCCAGCTCAGCAACAAAAGATTCAGAACAGGAGGCCCAATTGCCTGCATTGAAAGTGGAGTGAAAATGAAGGGTTGATTCCCTGAAGGTGAGTAAACTAAAATTGAACCAACAAGTAACATACAATAGAGTCTGCTCAGTTAAGATATAAACTTTATAAAATCAGATCAAGAAATTGGAAGAGGAGAATAGTAAGTTAATCATGAAAGAGGTCCATTCCCAAACAGATTTTGACCAGCAATGCCAGAAGCTAGGAGTTATAAAACAACAGAGAGATAACCTGACGGAAAAGATTGGCACCCTGAATCAGGAGAAAGATGCCCTATGCCAAGAAGTGTGTAAATTAAAAACAGACCTGGAGAGAAGTGTGTCATGTTTTCAGGAACTGACTAACTTAAAATTAGAGAATGAAAAATTAATGGGGCATATAAGGCAAATAGAACATGATCTAGATCAGACAATACAGAACAAAAATGCTCAGAGTGAGGAGATGTATATCCTGCAATAGAAATGGTCTGAGTACTCCCAGACAATACAAGAGGCCCAGAAAGAAAATGAGACCCTTGGTAATGAGAACAGGGGACTCCAGAGCCAAGTAGTAGCACAAGGGAATGCCATAGAGGGTAGTCAAGCCCTGATATCAGAGCACATGGCTCAATCCTTTGCATACTATAGGGGCTGAGAAATAGAAATTTGAGAGGTTAGAAAAAGAGTGTGCTAGGTTAAATAAGGACTTGAGGAACCTTGAACATTTATAGAGTGGTGCGGCAACACCTTATCACAGTGTGATGCCCTTTGTACCGAGGGCCTCAAGCCAACCTACCACAATGTATGCGCAAGGCACTGCTAACCTCATGTCCACCAGTTCACAAGAACCAGAAACCATAAGGCAGCCGGACTCAAGCAGACCTAGCATGATTGAGCTGGCAGGTCAGCGTCCATCAGAGATTGATAGCCGTGCATCCCTGTTCAGGTTCAAAAATATTGCCCCCCATGTATCTGACGAGGAAGACTCCTATGAAGAGAAAATCAGGGAGTTAGACTCGTAGAAACATAGTCTACAATGGAACCACCTGGTCACTTTGCGGATAAAAAGGAGTTTGAGTTTAGGCTCAAAAGAGTATTCTGAAAACCTCCACCCAATCAGGGAGGGGGAGAGTTCCCCACCAACCCCGGAAGAAGGGACTAGACCCCATCATTTTGTGAGAGGCTCCCAGTATCAAAGAATCAGAGAGAGCCTAGAGGTTAGGGATGAGACCTCAAAGCTCTGATTCTGAGGGTGAATGGAGTCAGGTACAACGGAAAAAGAAGGCTGCCAAACAAAAGAGAGCACTGGTGAAAGACGCCATTAGACAGATAAAAGCCATTAGAAGTTTCATGACCTCCTACTACAACAATGGCAAGTACTCAATCTGGGAGCATCTGGAGCTGTATGACCAGATGATGACCTCATTCAGCATTAAATATTATCAGAATTCTATGGAGTCTGCCAAATGGACATTCTCCCCTGTATACTCCAACTTCTTTGCTGGGCTGGAGGATAAAAACCATTCAAGGTGGTCTACCTACAAGGTGATCATCTTGAAGCACTTCTCCAAGCAGAGAAACCCACAGCAGGCTTGCAAAGTGACCTACAAACTGCTGTGCGGAGACGACCAGGCCAGAGAGAATTTGTTCAGGAATTGAAGAGAGAATTTGTGCAAACCACTAGGCGGGTGCACACGAACAGTAGCAAGTCCATCACTACCTATTTTCATGCACTCCCCAAACACATTATGACACAGTTGGTTCAGGACTTCCTCAAAGAAAGGACGCTGGACTAGGTAAAAGAGCAAGCTACCCGGATCTATGAGGTCCAAAAGCCGGTAGAAAATAAGAATCCTCCCAAAAACTCCAAACAAACCAACACCCCCGCTGCTGCCAAAGTGACAGAGGTGAAGGTTAACCTCATTTTGGACCTAGAAATGGGTTGGGCTAAAAATACACCTTCTGCTAACCAATCAAACCAGAGGCAGAGAAGACCCTATGACCAGCCTCAAGCAGGTTGTAGCCAGGCAGTGTACCCCACAAATGTGTCACCTGACTCTGCCACCTACATCAGCCCCAGGTACAAGGGAAAAAGTCCCATCCTGGAGTACATATGGACTCCCTTGGCCCAGTGGTGTGGATCCAACCAGGTACGTACGGCCCCAGAAAATGTTCCTCCAAACTTCCCTCAGCAGGGCAGTAATCTTACACCCTCTAGTTTAAGTTTCTTCCACAGGTACCCTCAAAACCCCAATGTTCATAACAACCCTCCTTTCTCTCCACGCTTTCATGAGTCTAGACCACCAAATCAGGTAGAAGGAAGGCCAAGGATGGAAGGTTACCAGGAAACCTTCCATATCAAGACTACTCCGATAAAAGTGACAGTTACCCTTCCAGAGAGCAGCAAAGAGTGGACTCTGGACCCCTTTATCAGCCAGAGAGGGTGTCCCAACTGGAGCGCCAGGTCCAACGCTTTACCCAAGACCTGAGTCACGTGTTGAGGGCTCAGTAGAACCCTCAGATGAGCATGGCTGCTCAGAACAGCTCGAATCCATGGTCTGGCACCCCGGAATAATGACGAGGAGAGAGCTCCAACAACCAGCAGGTTCCAGATGTGGAGGCCCTGGAGGAAGGGGGATGCAAAGCCTTAGAGGAAGCTTCCTTACTCACCCATGAAAAGCCCCTAGAAACCTCTGAACCTGAAATCAAATCTCCTACCCTCGAAAACCTACAACCTAGAGAACAGAGGGTAAGTAGGAGAAACAAAGAGACAAAGAAAACCCACTTTGTGGAGGAGGTCCACATCTTCCAGTTTGATGGAGAAGAATCCTTGGAGGATTTTGGGAAGAAAGTCTTCTCTTTCAAGCATAAGGACATTTCTCCCAAACACAAATGGATCCCAAAAGACAATAACCCTGACTGGGTAGGTATGGAGACTGACCTAGAATGCCCATCCCTGAACCTCAGAAATGTAATCCTGAGAACTTAGAAATCACAGAGGGATCCTCCCTACAGACCGGTTCAAGTGACTGTCTCTGGGAAAAGGCGGACTGCACAGAATCAAAAGAAAAAGGGGATTCCAAAACCCCACCAATCTCGGGATGCCAAATTCTATTTACAGATTCCCAAACTCCGAACAAAAAACTGCCCAAGATAACACAGTGTCAGAGTCCAAAGAGTCCAAAATAAAGAAATTAATGGGCCAGCTGGCCCAAAATGCCCATTTCCTTTGCCCCCTGGAGGAGAAAGAAAGTAGGTTTTATGCCCCCATCCAGGTGCAAGGACAGTGTGCAATATCAGCGCTGTTGGACACCAGATCCCAAGCCACTCTCCTGTCCAAAAAGGCATTTGAACAACTTAATTCAGGAAGGGGGGAGAGTTACCAAATTCCCCTCACACCTCTTCGTGGACAACTCCAGAATTTCAACGGGAATGATATTCCGTTGAGGGGACTACATATTTGGAGATCAAAATTGGGCGACACAAGGTGAAACACCGGGTCATAGTCATAACTCCAGAGGGGACCCCCTGTCTCTTAGGGAATTACCTCCTTCGGAGGTTGTCTCCACTAATAGACTGTGTGAACAAGGTCCTCTGGAGGCATGCTAACTGGCCAATAAAATTAAAACAGAGCACCAACTATGTCAGTTTAGGGTTGAGCAGCGATCTGACAAAATTGAGTTCCATTTTCAGAACAATCAAGTACCCAACATTACTGTAATTGCTGTATGACAACAAACTGATGAATGGAACTCTTCTCCACTCCTGAAAATCAACCTTCCTTCCAGTTGCAAGTGGCATTCCACACTGGAAGGAAATACCCTGACATTTTATACTGATCCACAATTTGAAAACCAAAGTCCCATGATAAAAAGTGATGAAAAGCCAGCTCAGAGCTTGGCCAATATTGAGAGAAAGGGTGAACATCTGTTCCTCCCCATTCAGGTAAATGAGGGGAGGCAGTCTGTTCTCGCCACAGTATGCCTGAATAATGGAAAAAGCTTAATCAGTGAAGCATCATTCAGGAAACTCCCAAAAGATCAGACCATTCATTCCCGCATTTAAATTGATTGATAAGTGGGAAATGGGCCTGGAAACTCCCAATTCCAAACATCTCCTGCCTAGCAGGTGCATGCTAAAAATGTCTAATGGTGATAAAATCATAGAGCATAATTGTTGGGTCGTGCGAGATGTCCCCTCTGCATTCTACTTAGGCAGTGACATTCTCAATCGGTTTGCAATTCATTTGGACCTAATAAGTTCTTGTTTGAATATTTTTGACTGCCACCAAGATCTGCACCTCATTAATTGCAAAGCCTGGTCCCAACCGGGGGCCAACCCCAAGGGCTTTGACAATCCTGAGAAAGCATTTTGGTCAGCTCAATTGCTACTGTATACGGTTGAAATTCAGATTGGAGAAGAAGTCACCATCCCAGGATGGACCCGACAATTCCCACTTTCCCTAAAAATTAAGAGAGGACAGAAACTCCAAAACCTGGACGCTTATGTACATTTGAAATCACCAGCCCCAACAGCAGGAGTTGGGTTGAACCCAACGCCATTAGTTACTTAGAACACAACACCATTCCAATAGGGGTGGATAACAGCATCCCTAGGAGTATCACTCTGGGTGCAGACACCTTTATTGGAATGGCGGTTGATGACCAACATTTCTCCATGGACTTAGGGAATGAAATCATAGGACCGATCCCCAATGGCTGCTGTGAGTGTGACAATGACATACCGCCAGAAAAGATTTTTACATGGCAAGGCGGGAATTTCTTGGTGTACTCTTCCTGCCCTTAAGGGAGGGAAGAGGTGACCTGTGACATCAGGAAGGATGAGGTGATATTCCAGGTCCACAATGACTGCCTCTCCTACCTGAAACCTCCTGTCCAGGCCAGCACTATTACCAGAGATCTCTCCATGCAGCTGGAGGATACTGCTGAGATTGCAAAACCTGAGGTCTTTACAGGCTTCAGACAGATGGTTGTGGAACAAGTCAACCTTGCTGATGCCTGTGAGACGAGGAGCAACAGCAAAAGCTGAAGCAGGTGTTTTTAGATTTTCAAGAAATCTTTGCTGCGGACTTGTACAACTGTGGTTGCACCAAGATACATTCTACCTCAATTCCCAAGGACCCTGGGATGACTCCCGTATTCATGAAGCAATATTGATTGCCCTTTGTGTCTATGGAGTCCCTTAAAGAAATCATAAAGAACTTAGAGTCCCACGGGATAATTTGTCCAGTCCACAGAACCTTTAACAATGCGGTACTGGGTATTCCCAAACCTAATGGCCAATGGAGACTATGCGCAGAGCTTAGGGAGCTGAAAAAATTGTTCCACATGTCCCACAGGTTCCACATGGCTTCTTCAATATATTGACCATGGACTGGCCCAGATACAGGGGACAAAGGTGTACACCACCATTGACCTGACAATGGATATTGTACAGTACCTGTAAGTAGGGAAGACCAGTACAAGCTGGCCTTCACCTTTGGGGGGCAGCAGTACACATGGATGTGAACTCCCTTTGGATATATAAATGCAAGCAATTAATTTAACATCTTTCTGCATAGGGCCATGCCCATTTTGGGTGAAAGGGGTAACCTGGCCTATGTAGATGATGTCCTAATTAATATCCCAAATGTGGAGGAACACATAGTGGAAATCTGCTATGTTCTGACCCAGTTGAAGGTTGTCAGAGCAAAACTGTCTTTCCAGTAGGCGCAGTGGTGTAGGACCCGTGTACATTTCTTAGGACATGAACTCACCCCTGAGGATCACTGTCCCCAAGCAAAAAAAGTGGAAGCACTGCTAAAATTGAAAGACCCCACAACTCTGAGTGAATTAAAGAGCCTTCTTGGACTGACTAATTACAGTAGAAAGTTCATTGAGGATTACGCAGAGGTCACAAGACCCCTGGTCCATTTATTAAAGGCCAGGTTAAAGTGGGAGTGGGGTCCAGAACAAGCTGAAGCAGTGAAACAACTGAAGAGAAGCCTCTCACAAGTGCCTTGTCTTTTTCTTGGAGACAGTGTTCTTGAATATGTGCTTAACAGCAGTATTATACCAAAAGCATGACAAGAACAATAAAGTAATCTCCTATGCAAGTAACACTTTTTCCTCTGTGGAGCAAAAATTCAATGATTGTGAGAAGGCACTCCTGGCAATGGTGTGGGCATTGAAGAATTACCGCCCATTTATCCAGGGAGAACACATCATAAAGGAGACTCCACACCAGCCTCTGCAATATCTTTAAAGTGACAGAATCCAGGCCGGAAATGTGAGAAATTCCTGAATTACTTCCTGGATTCAGTCCATGCAAGGCTTTCCTGTGGAGGACAGGTACGGCCAAAACAAGAAGAGTCCCCTCGCACAAGGTTTGGCTGACTTGCATGATTGTGCCAGAGAAAACTGTCTCGAGGACAAAAGTCTCAAAACACAAGACAACATGGAGGCATGCCTGAATTCCCCGCACAAAGTCTATGAAGAAGACACGTGCCAGGGGATTCCGACAGTTCATGTGGATGGGTGCTCAACCGGTGTTGGAAATGCCTGAGTGAATGATGCCCCAGAGCCCTCCACTGGGTACAAGATCGGTCCCCACAGTAGTCGGGTGGCAGAGTTGATGGCAGTTCACAAGGCCATCCTCACTGCAGTGCAAAAACGACACCACAAACTGGACATAATCACTGATTCAGATTATGTCTGGAACGGGTTTCTGGAGCACCTGATTAATTGGAAAAGCAGAGGCATGCTGTGTGCAAACACTAAACCACTCAATCATGGCAAACTAATACAGACCATTGAAGATCTGGTCACCTCTAATGGGATGACCATTTACTGGAAAAAGATCAAGGGACATTACAGAATAGAGGGACCAGACAGAACCAGAAATTACCTGGCTGACTATTTGGCCAAAACCAGAGCCATCCAGGTGGTTCTCCTTGAGATTGAGTCCCTATTAGGGGAAATCCAGGTCACTGCTGTCACCAGGTGCCAAACACTTGCCCAAAATGAACTCTCAACTGCCCAATTGAGTAAGGAGACCCCAGATGCTGATTTCATCATGGCACAAAAAGGAGATCCGTTTATTGTGAAATTTTATCAACACATTGAAGACCCCATGAATTTTCCTCTGACTGAAACCGATTACGTCGGGAAAGAGGATCTCTGGGTGTTGATGTAGTTTCCCAAAATGTTCCAAATCCTAGATGGTTTGTTGGTAAGGAGATCCATCTCTGGATGTGACCAGTAGGTGGTACTTCTCACTCATTCCAAAGCCTGATGCTAAGTCATGTCCATGACGCGGCCAAAGCCGGTCATCAGGTGCTTCATACTACTTTGGAAATCTTGCGAGAGGTTGTATACTGGCCACACATGGGGCAGGACCTGGACCAATATTTGAAGGTGTGTGTTGTGTTTGCACAATTTCAGCCAAGTTCACTAACAGACCGAGCTCCCCTCCAGACAAGGGGGAAGACACTGCCATGGTCACATTTACAAGTAGATTTTATCGGTCCCGTGATTCGCTCCTCTAGAGGAAACAATTAAATGTTAACAGTAACATGCTTGTTTACCAAATGGATGGAATGTCTCCCGGCCCCAATTTGCAAGGCAGAAACAGCAGCTGCCCTGATGATCAACCACATTTTCTCGAGTTTTGGCCTTCCCCAAAGGATTGAGTCGGACCTAGGAGGTAACTTCACCAGTGTGGTGATGACAAAGATGTGGGAGATACTTGGGGTAAAGAGAAAACTCCATATTGCCTACCACCCAGCCTTTAGTGGAGGAGTTGAGAGGTACAATAAAACAATTGTAAGCATTATTAAAAAGTTTGTGGCAGACTCTGGGCCTAGTTGGGACATCCGACTACTGCTTGTCCTGATGGGCATTAGGTCTATTAGGTATTAGGTCTACTGCGACCAAAATGCCTCCTTTTGAGCTAATGACTGAACGAAAAATGGTTCTACCCCAGCATCTGCTCTACAGAACACAAGAGCAGACACTGATTAACAAGTCCACCACACATGTATATATTGAGAATCTGAGAAAACACCTTCAGCATGCTTTTGCGTACGCTCAGCTGAATCTGGAAAAATAGGCAGACGGGATGAAAAACCACTATGATTACAAACAACTCAAAAAGAATATCAAGTAGGAGACGGGGTCTACTTGTACCATTTTAATAAGAACCAGAGGAAGGGGTGAAAATTCCTCCCCTCCTGGTGTGGCCCCTTTGAAATTGTAGACAAAATCTCACCTGTTGCCTATAAGATAAGAATCCCCAACGGAAAAGAGTCCGAAGAGAAATGGGTCCACATCAATCAGTTGAAAAGATGTCACCCCAGACACGCCTTGTGGCTGATTGATGAGCCAAATGAAAATCGAGTAGAGGAACCATCGGAAGAATGAAAAGAAAGAAGGAGAAAAGCAGACTGAAGTATTGAGAAGCATAGGGATATCTATATAACAGGGAGTCATTTTCTTGGTGTTGTTATAAAAATGAAAAAGAAGAGTAAAGTGATATATGGAAAAAGAATACAAGGATAAAAAAGTCTGATAAAAGAATTGCAAACATTATTATTGATGTTGTTCCCTTGTTGTAAATCTTTTAGGAATAATGTCAGTAAAAAGTACTAAAACTGTATTTTGTTATCTTCTATTAGAGAAATATCATCCTTGCATTCCAGTCTGGAGAGGGAGACCCCGGGGACCTGGCATGTAAGGAAGGAAAGAGGGTACCGTGCCACACTCTCCAATGCTGAGACGGAAGGAGATCCTGGTGCAATACTCCATGATGAAGGAGAACTCTGCCAAAAGAAAACCCACTCTGCCCTACTCTCCCCCAACAAAAAGTCATGGAAGAGCATGGGGGGAATCTGTAGGATGCATTTACAGGCCTTAACAGAAATCCTTCTCCTAAAAAACACATTTAAACATTGCCACCAGAAACGACTGTGTTGTGTTCTCCGTGGCATATTTGTGGCAAGGATCTGTACACTGCATCCTGGAAAATGGCCCTACAATTTTGGTTCATTTCATCTGAACCATAACTTGTGCACCTCATTCAAGATGGCTCTACATTTACTGTTCTGTCATGTGAAGATTAAAGTTGTGCTCTACATCAAAGACGGCCCTGTGCTTGCTGTTCTTTCATCAGAAATACCACAAAGTTCTTTACTGCTTGAAAAACAGGTCTGAATTTGTTTTATTCCATCTGAATGCAAAGAAGTTAGGCAATACATCAGAAAGCAGCATTATCCGACTGTTATTCACGTGAAGGGCAAGGATTTCACATTGCAACCCAACACAGCTTTTGTTTTCCCTTTTATGTAAACCCCAGCACTCAAGAACACTGAAAATGAAAGAAATTGCTTGGGTTTTACTTTTCATTTCATGTCACATCAAAGAACAATGTGCCATATCTCCCCTTGTCCTTGAACCAACAGTAATTGTAAACCCCCCTAAAAGGTTAAACTAAAAGAACATCCCCTGATGTACAGAACCACAGTCCAACAATAACTGAAAATACGGCTTGCACACGGGGGAAAGAACATGAGAAAAAAATGACGTTTAAAGCCAATGTGAAACAGTAACTTTTTCTTGCACAGAAATGTCAGTGTGTGGGTGAGGGTTGGCTACACATGTACAGTATGTTCTCACCCACATGACTTCAAGCACCTTGACACTCAGAATACTAGTAAAACAAGTTTTTGGGCTCAATTGGAAACCTGGCATCCCACTGGAAGTCACACTCATAAGTGAACTATTCCACAATGACATGAGGTGGCTGGTGTGTGCCGTTTTATAAAACCATGACAGTTTCCTGGGAGATGATTACAAGAGGGATCTTGCTTCCCTCTTGGAGGTATTGGTCTTCCTTCACTGGCGGAAGGTGTAAGACAAACTGTGCCTTCAGCCACGGTCCAATGTTGAGTTCTTACTTCTGCTTTTGTTGAAGTCTTTAGAAGATCTGCCAAAAGAGGGCCTCAGCTGTTTTTTAAAGCAAAATGGACAACAGGGATTGGTGTAGGCTAAGCCTAACTTAATAAACCAATCATGGGTCCCCAACAACAATCTCCTGTATTTGTGAGGTCATAACCAGAGTGATTTGCAACAGAAAAGGTATGGGGTGAAAGCATGTATTACTAAGTCTCATCCAGCTTCCTGTCTGTTGTGCATCAAAGGATCTCTCTGGTTAATAAAGATCTCTGTGGTTCCTAATTAAAGCGGCCGGTCTCCCTTGAAGCTGCAGCAAGACCAGACTTTCTGGGTCCGTCATACCACATACTCATACATTCTGAATGGGGTCTCCCTGTGGAAATGATGACTACGGTAAACATGCAGTCCCAGACGTGCCATTTCACTGTCTGTTGATACTGTAGTTGGGAGCTGGCATCAGGTTGATGCAGTTGCGTGTGAAAGGTTGTTCAGGTTTCCTGTCTCCTTTGTTAGCCTCTGCAGCCAGGCCATGTGTGGCCAAGTTTGAATTAAACTCTGATAAGTATGTGAATGCTGCCACCAGCTACAGGGCACAACAAAACGAAGGGCAGATTCATGGAAGCTTTGTTAGGTAATTTGGCTGGCCATGGCAGGGGGAAGGTTTGGCCCTCCCCCTTCTGGAGATGCATCATGTACTCCACCTGTCAGATCCCAACGAAATATATCAGGGGGGACTGCACTTTGTAGGCTGCGTCCACCCAGAATGCACCAGTATATGCTTATGTCATGCGGTGAGCATAGGAACATGTTTGTGGATTATCTCCACACATTTTCCAGAGTTGGATTTATCATCATTGAATTTGTTCAAATTTCTCACAAAAACACAACAAACAATATGATCTCCGATACTACACAAACTCAGATGTGCTCAATTTATCCACCTCCTCCTTCAGGGCAAACGTTCCCAGCACAGCATTATTGTCATTTTAACCACACATTTTCACACCCAAAATGTAAACCAAATTCTCATGAGAATGTGAACTTACTTGCAAAAAGATTACATGAATTGAAAGAAATATCACTAGCCAGCCACAAACTCTCAAACTTCTCAAGCAACTGTTTCACCCTCCCCATATCTACCCGGATGGCAAACATCTCATTCCCTATCCTCTAATATGAATTTTAGGGATGTTTTAATTTTCCCCAGAAAATGGAAGCTTTCCATTTCTATAAAGCTGGAGTCGCTGCAAAAGTCTATTGTAGAGGAGCAGGTAAATGCTTTCTCACTAGTCCCTGCTCTCTCACCAATGTCATACTGGAGCAGTCGTCGTAGAGCAGTAAATGAGATCCCTTGTATTGTTTCCATGCTGCATTGAGTGTATGAGAGATGTTATGCTCTAAGACAGCTATACAGAATGTATCCTTGTACTGAACGTGTGTAAGGATGCTGCGTGGAAGGATGCAGTGTGGAAGGGTGCCACATGGAAGGATGCTGCTTGCCAGGATGTCAAAATGCACCTATGGACATCATGGATGTACGATAATGATATCTGACGAGGACATAGTGATGTCATAAAGAAGATATATGAACGTATGCAACAATATGAAAATACTTAAGAGTAACAATGCAACTGAAGCACTAAGAGAAACATGTACCTAAAGCTAAAGTATTCATGGGTATAAAGAAGATGAAGTAACTTGCTATAGAGGAATATATAATGTGGCAAGGACGGCCATAATGGGAATATGGACGCTGGCTGATGTTGAACCAAGCTACCTCAGAGACAGGCTGAGGCTATCGAATCAGGAGACGTGGAAACACAGCCTTGTGTGCAGAGCCGATGATGAGTCAAGGTTGGCCCAGAAATAAGGATGCTATTTAAAGGGATAAGCACAAAGCGCAAAGGGAGTACACACATAAGCTCTGAATGTGGGCCGTTCCTCAAGAAGGAAGAAAAAGAGAACATCTGTCAGAGCACAACTGATGGTCAATAAAAAGTATAAAAGTTCATGTGAGATAGAGTGTGGAAGTCTCTAGAGGCCAAGAGGAGCAACAGCACCTTGCATAGCGGTAAATAAAAGTCTGAAATGGACAAATTTATGGTCTCTTCGCACATGACTCAGAAGTTGAAAACAAAGGCTATTCATTAGAGCCTCAAACTTCCCTGAATGTTCCAGGACAGCGGGCAGGAAAAAAGGTGAGAGATGATGGATTCATTGGAAAAATGAGGCGCAGTCTGATGGGATTCAAGCACCTAAGTTTCATTTCATGTACCTGCGGCAAAAGATTCAAAAGTCCAAGGTTGGGATAGTTAGCCAAACAATCAGTGGGGTTGGGGGACAACCTAACATACAATGTTTCATAGACTAATCCACTGTTGTTTTGTCCAATATAATCAGTACTATGCATATTTAGAGGTAGTTCAAGGTGGACTTGAGGGATGTTGTGACCCACTAGGCTCTGCCCTGCGACATCCCTGTGTGCTGATGGTGAAAGAATCATCAAAAATGGCCTCAAAAGCCCTATGTGCACCAAAACGTATGAAAATTGTGCTTTGAAACCGGAAAAGATGGCTGCCAAATCTACTTTGCCTTTTGTCAGTAGTGGGAAGGAGACAGCACTGCTGAAATATGCCACGGGGCTGCCTACCAAGGAAAAATGGAAACTGCATGAAAGGCAGTGCTTTATTGCAAGAAACCCGGAAGTTGATTTTAAATCCCTTTTTCTTGGTTACAGAAAATACAAAATACCAGACCTAAATACCACAAAACATCCAATATCTTTGCTGGGTGTTACCCGCCACTTCATTTAAGGAATCATTATGAACACACAATGTCAGGAAAAGCAGAATCTATCATCAGAATATCCACAGTAAAAAGTGTGCTTGCCTGCGAAAATCTGTCAAAATATGGGTGCAGTCCCAGCGTCTGCCTGTATGACAGCTGTCATTAGTTGCATCAGAAGCTTAAACTTGTATAATTGAAATCAAATGTCTATAAATTAAGTGACCTGTTATCAAAAGTAATATAGGTTGCAACTATTTAATCTCCATGGTTTAGAGACTGGAATTAGAGTTCGAGTTGCCTGTTTTAAAATTGCAAGTTTATTTTCAACAAAGAAAAATGTAACAAAGTGACTTTTAAAGGAAGCCTGATGCAAGCCGAAACTACAAAGCAACTCCCCCCACTGGGCAAGGCACCTCCCTCTTCTCTCTGGACCAGGAACTCACATTCAGGTGTTGATTAAGAGGGGAGGGGCACTGGGGCTTCTCCTGGGAGAGACAATGAACCTTCCTTGGCTGAAAGGATATGCAGATTGTAAAGTGTCAACAGTGGCCTCTGCCAGAGGAAGAAGTTGGGGATTGCTCTTGAGCTGCATGATGAAGATGGAGGCGGAGACAGACATTTCACAAAGAACAGAAAGCATATTTATAAAAAGGCTGATAAAGGACTGCGAATTTGTAAAAATTGTAGAATTAGTAGCAGTGTTCATGTGATTTTTTTGTGCACATTTTGAGAGGTGCCAGAAATCTGTGCAATGTTCTGAGAAGACACTGTGAAAATTCTGGTTTTGCAGCAATTGTATTTGTGTCAGAAGCATGAAACTTCATACGATTATGCCCAGATATCATGCACACATATGTACAAAATTGTCGACAAATCAGAAGTTGTGTCCTGGACAAAAAGTGTGCAATTTTGTCAGATCCAGACCCAAGATCTCACAGCAATGAGGCTGGGAAGAGGGTGTGCTCCACAAAATATGTGATCTATATATGTCATTGATAAAAAGATTGTACAAATGTAAGGATGTATTATATCAAAAATAGATTTTATGTGCAAAAGGCAAAGGGGAGGATGTTTTGCCTCATAAACTACATCATCATGGTGACACACTGTTTTCTCCCTCAATCAAGGGAGAGAGCAGACTTTAGCCAATAGACTACCTAGGGGGTGCGCCTAGGATAATTCAGCATACCCACACCTTTATCAAACACATATATAAAAACAGCTGAGGACCAAGAAAGACACTGATCCACCCACCATCCCGATACTGGTGAAGCACTCTGAAGGAGATCCATACATACTCCTTGTTCCAGACTCCTGAAACTTTGCAAGCAAAAAGGCTCAGAGCACAGCTGAACCACTTTCAGCTGGGCCTAACTTCCAGAACCCATCCCTCAACTTAAAGGGGAAACCAAAGAAGCAGCCAGGCTGTGCTTTCTTTAACTGCTTGCCTGCCAAAGAATTATCTTCATAACCAGAAGGGAAGATTAAATCCCAGTCTGGTTCCGTGCCGTGCTGTGCTCTGCAGACCAGAGAGCCATTGCAGATCCAGGGAAGTCATGCTGTGCAGTGTACACCAGAGTGCCTTACTGTCCAGTCCTGCCATGCGGTGTCCAGAGCGCCTTGCTGATCGCTGAACCAGACCAGTCCAGTGTGCCCAGCAGTCTGTCCCGGAAAGTATCCCTGACCAGAATACCTGACAGTTCCATTCAAAACATTGGTAGTGAGTATCCATAGCATAGGATTGTCACTAGCTTATGTACTGTCCCTAGTCATCCCTAGCCAAATCGAATCTATCTTATATCCAGAACTGTATTGTTAGAAATCCTTTTTGTCTTGCCTGAACGCTCTCTCTTATCCTATAGTCCTTTTGTAATAATACTGTTAAAATCACCTTTGCACTGATGTATCCATCTGAAGAAGGTAAGCATCTCGGAGGGCAAAAACCTGATCTGAGATGTCCTGGTCTGGTGGCTCTGCTGTCGTGTAGTTTGTTTCTTCATAGTCCATCCCTAGTTTAAAGAAACCTTGTTTGTATTTTACATTTTTGCCTCTATCTGAAAAAAATGACCTCAGCGAAAACGTCCATAACTTCTTCATATTTTCTGCTAGAAACGAAATTTAAGTGTCTACATGTAGCTAACATCCTAAGCTTTCAAAAGAACCTAAAACCACATCTCAACTCATGGTTTTCCGCGATCGCGTTTACTGCACGCAGAAAAGTTTGCCGCAAATTTTTCATTTGGCTAAAATCTATAACATGTAAAATAGCTTTTCATTGCACCTGGCCTCAAAATTAAGTTTTCAACTTGCTTATTACTCTCAAATCATTGTTAGTGTTTGTCCACAACCAGATAAAGTGGTTCCCATTAGTATTTCAACAATTTCTGTGATTTAGCCCAGTTTCATTGTTTTACCTCTTCCATTCTAAGCCAACTTTAAACCATTTTTGACAATTTGCCAATCAATTCTGTTTTTCTCTGGTGTTTGCTTGGGGGAAATTGGGATTGATATATCTGCTTGAATTCTGCATTCCTGAAACCTGTTCTCTCTCTTTCTATGTCTTCATATTGCATATTGGGGGGATTGAAGAGTGTGCAGGGGGAAATATTAACCACATTGCCATTTGATTGAACAAACCCACAAAAGTACTATCTCTGTGCTGCATTATTTTTCCCATCATTACTCCTTCTGATTAATTAGATTGTTTAGTGTGACATCACCCCATTGGTGATCATTGTATACCCATTAAAATAGTGTGATATATATATTGTGAAATCCATAAATAAATATTTTAACTCTGCAAACCAGTCTGCTTCCTGGTTCAGTGTGACCGGGGGGATTCAAAGAGAGGGGTATGATATAAGTGGTACATCATTCAGAATAAAAGAACTTATAGACACAAATAAATAATTAAGGGTTTCAGTTGTGCATCCCATGCTAGGCATTGACTTAGGTGAAGTGCCGGATTGAAAACACTTACAAGATTGGGGGCTCGTCACAAGATTTCTGAATTAGACATACCACTTGTGACAGTCTAATACTGCATGCTAACTGATGGGGTACGTAAACCCTGTTGGGCTACCACACTGTGTTACACTGTGAAAAGCACCCTTCAATAGGAAGGATCTAAGGAATTGGTCTGTTTGCAAAAATAAAATAACTTCCGGAATTATTTCCGGAATGGTGACCATAGTAGAAATTAATATGGCAAGGGAACACCTACTGCACAAATTATTTGTCAGGGGTGAATGGACAGAGCAGGATCAGAATGTGTGGTTGCAGAAAATCAAAGAACAGGCCACTGCAACAGGATGTAATATATAGCAGGATATGGGTCCATTACATATGGCACTGAGTGAACTGAACTATATATGGCCCCTAAGGTAAAGAAGAGCAAAGTAAGATTGCCAAAATAGCGGCATATCTGTACCTCCAGATTGGAGCAATACAGGACAAATATGCTGAAAACCTAGATCTTGCAAACAAGCAACTACAATCATTAGAAAAAGCCCAAACTGATCTGGACTCTGCAGAGCAAAGGCTACAAAAGAGCCATGAATCAGAAAATGAAACCAGGCAGTACCCGATCAAAATAAAAGAAGATTTGGATATCCTGCAGCAGGAGAAGGTAGAGCAGGATACCAAAGTACTGGCGCTGCAGAAGTGCCAAGAAAGTTTGGACTCTCTACTGCAGAGCCAGAAAAAGCTGGAACAGCAAATACATTTTAATAGAGCATGCGCAGAGCAGGTAGTCACCCTGCAAAACTGCGTAGACCAAAAAAAAGAAGAGAATGCTAAATTAATTCTCAAAGACCTTGACACCCAGACAGAATTCGATGAGGGGCGCCAGAAAGCTGGTGCACTCCAAAAACAAATGGACAACCGGGCTGCACAGAGGGCTACTCTTATTCAGGAAAGGGACACCTTAGGCCACGAGGTCAGTTATTTAAAAGATAAGATGGAAGAAAATCACCTGGCCTTCCAGGGACTGGGTGAGCTCCAAAAAGATTACACAAAACTGTTAGAGCACTCCAGGAGGATGGAAGATGCTCTGGCAAAGAGTGACCAGGCCAGTAAGGACAGGAATCAGGAGGTAACCCTCCTGCAGCAAAAACTGGCCCAGTACTCTAAAATGACACAGGAAGCACAGAGAGACAATGAGGCTCTCTGTGAGAAAAAGGATAGGCTCCACAGACAGGTGGCTATGCAGGAACAACTGACAGAGACTAGCAAGGCCTTAATAGAGGAACAGAAAGGTCAGGTTATTGCATGGCAACAGGAAGCAGGAGCTAAGAGAGATGAGGACTGCTGGGAAAGGGAAACACCTGAGCATAACCTCAGGAACCCTAGTACCAGAGGCCTTCATCTCTTCCACTCCATGGACTCTGCCACCCCCATGTCCACTGGCGTACATGAGCCAAGGGCCACGGGGATGGCAGACTTCAATCCAATGGGAAATATGGGGCTCATAGATCACCTCTTCCCAGGAATGGATGGGTGGGCATCTATGTATGGGTTCCAAAGTGCTAGGCCATATTCTCTGATCAGGGAGACTCGAATGAGGGGAGGTTCAGATAAATGGATCCTCAAAAACACCATTTACCCAGAGACCAGATGGTAAAAGTTAGTTGGGAACTCCATGAGAGTAGGCACACCAAGGGCATCCTGAAAAGCTCTGCCCAGCTAGGACAGTGGGGGGCGGGTGTACTCAGCAAATCCTGGGAGCAAGTAGGAATCAGAAGACTCCTCTGAGGGCCACAGGACTCAAGAAACTAGGACCCACATTCTGCCAGCCATTCACTAGCTCGCAGAATCCGAGAGAGCCTAGAAGACCAGACAGGCACTTCTGGTAGCAGTGCCTCTGAGTCAAAGGATGAGTGGACTAGGGTCACCCGAACCAAAAAAGCCAACAAAGTCAAGAGGGCCTTGCTCAAGGATCCCCTAAAACAAATGAAGGCCTTTAGGAGAATCATCACACCCTATCATAAGAATGCAAAGTATTCGGTTTGGGAGCACCTTGAGCTCTTTGAACAAATGATGGACACTTTTCATTTGAAGGACAGCCAAAGCTGTATTCAATATGTAAAGTGGACCTTCTCTCCCGAGTACTCCAGCTTCTTTGCGGGGCTGGAGGATCAGAATCATTCCAGATGGTCTATCTATAGGGCGGCCATCTTGAAACATTTTTCTGTGCACAGGAATTCCCAGGAGGCTCGCAAGGCAGCCTATAACTTACAATGTGGGGAAGATCAGGCCCCACAAGAATTTGTTCATGAGTTGAAATGTGCCTTTGCACAGACCACTAGAAGGGTGCGCACTGACAGCAAAGAGTTTGTAAATACTTTCTGCCACGCTCTTCACAAGTACATCATGACCCAGCTAGTGAGAGACTTTCACGAGAAAAGATCACTAGACTGAGTCATTGAACAGGCCACATGCATTTATGAGGTGCAAAAGCCAGTGGAAAATAAAAATAATCCCAAAAGCCCCAAAACAACCAACACCCCTGCTGCTGCTAAGGTGGCGGAGGTGAAGTTTGCCCCCATTTTAGATTTAGAGATGAGGGAGCCTAAAAACCTGTCTGCACAGAATCAAAACAACCCCAAACCCACAAGGCCCTCGGGCCAATCACAAAAAGGGAGCCAGGGAGTTAGTCCCACAAATGGTACCCCTAACTCAACCTGACTACATCGGCCCATGCTACTAGGGCAATAGATCCATCCTGGTTTATGTGTGGACTCCTCCGGCCCAAGGGGTGGGGGGATCTAACCAGACAGCAGCTAATCCAGGGAACTTCCCTTCTCACTTCCCCCAGGAGGGCAGTAATCCGCCAAGTATTGAACGAATTTCTTCCCAAGGTACCCGCAAAACTTTAACCCCCAAAACAATCCATCCTTATTTCCCCAATTTCCTGAGCCCAGACAGTCCAATCCGGGAGAGGGGAGGCCAAGGGTAGAGGGGTAGCCAAACTTTCCTAACCCAGGGTATTTTGGGAGAAGGGATAGCTACCCTTCCCGGGATCTGCCCAGGGGAGACATGAGGACCCCGTACCAGCCAGAGCGGGTGTCCCAACTAGAGCGCCAGGTTCAAAACATGGCACAGGATCTGGGTCGCATGCTGAGGACTCAACAGAACCCTCAGATGAGCATGGCGGCTCAGAATGCCTCAAACCCAGGACCTGGCGCTCCAGAGCAATGAGAGGGGAAGAACCCCGACAACCCACTGGTTCCCAGGGAGGAGGCACAACGGGAAGGGGGGTGTAAAGCCTTGGAGGAAGCTTCCTTCCCTACTTGTAAAAAGCCCCTGGAAACCCAGGAACCAGAACCAAATTCTCCTGCCCCTGAAAGTCTGCAGCCCAAGGAGCAGAGAGGGGCTAGTAGAAATAAAAAGCAGAAAAAGACCCATTGTGGGGAGGAGGTACACATCTTCCAGTTTGAAGGAGAGGGATCCTCAGAGGATCCTAGGAAAAGGATCTTCTCCTTCGGAGATGGGGGAACTCCTCCCAAAGAAAAATGGGTCCCAAAGGATTCAGATCCAGACTGGGTAGATGTGGGGACTGAGTTAGCACCGCCCGTCATCCAACCCCAGAATCATCAGCATGAAAATCCCCTGGTTCAAACCCATCCTGGTGACTGCCTCCAAAAGGGGAGGGGGGGGCAGACCAGAACCGGAACCAGGGGAACCAAAAACGTACCCCATATCTAGCTGTCACATTTTTCTTTCAGATTCCCAAGACTCCAAACAGAACCCTGCCCAAATCACCTTCCTGTCAGTGTCCAAAACCAAGAAACTAACCCACCAGTTTTCCAAAAATGTACATTATCTTTGCCCCCTTGAGGAGAAGGAGGGAAGATTCTATGCCCCAGTCCAAATGCAGGGGCAGTGTACAATTTTTGCATTGATGGACACTGGATCCCAAGCTACCCTTCTGTCAAAAAGGGCCTTTGATGAACTGAATTTGGGAAGGTGGGAGAAATACCAGATTCCTCTCACCCCTCTTCCTGCACAACTTCAGAACTTCGTCGGGAAGGAAATTCCCGTCGAGGGGACTGCGGATTTGGACATTAAAATTGAGCGACACAAGGTGAAGCACCTGGTCATAGTTGTGACTCCAGAGGGCACCCCTTGTTTACTAGGGAATGACATCCTGTGGAGATTGTCACCCCTCATAGATTGAGTAAACAAGGTCCTCTGGACCCAGACTAACCGACCCAACAAATGTTAGTTTAAATGGCACATGCCACATGGTTGAACAAAAACCTGACCAAATAGAATTTCACTTCCAGAATAATCAAATCCCAGACGTGACAGTTATTGCAGTAGGACAACAAACTGTTGATGGGGGATTCTCTCTATTTCTGAAAATAACTAATTACAGCAGAAAGTTGAGGACTACGCAGAGATCACAAGACCCCTGATCCATCTGTTGGAGGGGGGTTCAAGTGGGAGTGGGGTCCAGAACAAGCCAAGCCAGTAAGACAACTCAAGAGAAGCCTCTCATAAGCACCTTGCCTAGCTTACTCTGTCAAAAACAAGCAGTTCTTCTTGGAGACAGTGTTGTCAAATAAATGCTTGACTGCAGTATTATACCAAAAGCATGACAAGGTCAATAAAGTAATCTCCTATGCGAGTAAAACTTTATCCTCTGTGAAGGAATAATTCAACGATTGTGAGAAGGCACTCCTGGCAATGGTGTGGGCATTGAAGAATTACTGCCCATTTATCCAGGGAGAACACATCATAGATGAGACGCCACACCAGCCTCTGCAATATCTTTAAAGTGACAGAATCCAGGCCGGAAATGAGAGAAATTCCCGAATTACTTCATGCATTGTGTCAATGCAAGGCTTTCCTGTGGAGGTCAGTTATGGCAAAAACAAGAAGAGTCCCCTCGCGCAAGGTCTGGCTAACTTGCATGATTGTGCCAGAGAAAACTGTCTCGAGGATGAAAGTCTTAAAATCAAGGACAACATGGAGGCATACCTTAATTCTCTACACAAAGTCTATGAAGAAAACAAGTGTGAGGGAATGCCCACTGTCTATGTGGATGAATGCTCCTCCCATGTTGACAACAACGGGGAAAAAGAACTTGTGGCCGGTGTAGGGAATGCATGGGTGAATGATGCCCCAGAACCCTCTGCTGGGTACAAAATCGGTCCCTGAAGTAGTCAAGAGGCAGAGCTGATGGCTGTGCATCAAGCCATCCTCACTGCTGTCCATCACTAACTCCACGAACTGGTCATAATCACTGATTCGGATTACATACGGAACAGGTTCGTGGAGCACCTGGTTAACTGGAAAACCAGAGGCATGCTATGTGCTGATAACAAACCATTGAAACATGGAAAATTAATTCAAAATATTGATGACCTGGTCACCTCGAATGGGATGACCATCTACCAGAAAAAGATCAAGGGTCATTCTAAAGTAGAGGGACCAGACAAAACTGGAAATGACCTAGCTGATCAGCTGACCAAAACCAGAGCCATCCAAGGGGATCTACTTGAGATTGAGTCCCTGTTGGGGGAAATCCAGGACACTGCTATCACTAGGTCCCTGACAAATGCTCACAATAAACTCTCAACTGCACAATGGAGTAAGGAGACCCCAGATGCTGATTTGATTACGGCTCAAAAAGGGATCCAATAATTGGTAAGTTTTATCAACACATTGAGGACCATGAGAACTTTCCCCTGACGGATACCGATTATATAGGGAAAGAGGACCTCAGAGTATTGATGAAATGTCCAAAAATGTTCTGAATCCAAGACGGTTTGTTGGTAAGGAGATCCATACCTGGCCATGATCAGTGGGTGGTCCCTACCTCATTCTGAAGCCTGATGCTAAGTCACACCCATGATGCGGCCACAGACGGTCATAGGGGGTATCATACAACACTTGAAATCTTAAGAGAGGTTGCATACTGGCCACACATGGGGCAGGACCTCGACCAATACTTGAAGGGTCGTCTTGTGTGTGCACAATTTCAGTGAACATCTCTCACACACCGTGCACCTCTCCAAAAGTAGGGGATGAAACTGCCTTGGTGAGATTTACAAGTCAATTTTATCGGACCCGTGATTCGCTCCTCTAGGGGGAACAAGTACATGTTGACCGTGACATGCTTGTTCACTAAACGAGTGGAATGTCTCCAGGCCCCAAATTACAAGGCAGAAACAGCAGCTGCCCTGATGATCAACCAAATCTTCTCGCGTTTTGGACTAACCCAAAGAATCGAGTCAGACCGAGGTAGCCACTTCACTAGGGAAGTGGTGACAAAGATGTGGGAGATGTCTGGGGTCAAAAGGAAACTACACATTGCCTACAGGGCAGCCTCTAGTGGTGGAATTGAGAGATGCAATAAGTCAATAGTGAGCATATTAAAAAAGTTTGTGGCAGATTCTGGGCCAAGTTGGGACATTAGATTACCTCTTGTCCTGATGGCCATCAGATCTACCCCTCTTCTGCAACAAAAATGTCACCGTTTGAGCTGATGACTGGACGAAGGATGGTGCTTCCCCTGCATCTGTTCTACAGAACCCAAGAGGAGACATTGATCAATGCCTCCACAACTCATGAGTATGTTGTAAATCTGAGAAAACACCTTCAACATACTTTTACCTATGCTCAGCAAAATCTAGAAAGATCTGCAGACAGTATGAAGACCCACTATGACCTAAAAACTACTAGAAAAGAATACCAAGCAGGCGACCGGGTCTACTTATACAATTTCCAAAGGAACCAGCAAAACAGCGCACATTTCTTCCTAGCTGACGGGGACCTTTTGAAATTGTAGACAAAATCTCACCAGTCACCTACAAAATCCGTATCCCCAAAGGCAGTTTGGCAGAGGGGGAAAATAAGTGGGTCCACATCAACCAACTGAGGTGTTGCCATCCTAGGCACACTCTGCAGAAACTAGAGGATTCATCTGGAAACCCAGAGGGGACATCCCAACTCCCTAGAATTCTAACTATAAAACTATTCCACTTGTTGAAAATGAGTAATAATTTATTTTATTTTTTTATTGTTTTTAGTTAATTAAATTTTACAATCTTATATTTTATACAAATTGTTAAAAATGAATAAAAGAAAAAAAATCATGTTTCCTTATTACATATTAAAACACACTTATGAAATACTTATAATCTCAAAATGTTAAAGTTATGACAAAATTAATACAAGATTAAATACAAAATTAAATAGTCAATTGGCTCTATTTCCATTTCATGTACAGTTAGCAACAATCCTTCACATTTCTTTGGTTATAAATTCAGAGCATTCAAGAAATTTGCAGTTGCAATTCTGATTCTCACTAAACGAGCCGAGAACATTATTTTCCGTCTTAACTCTTGATTTACATATGCAAAAAAACAGTATAAATTTGCAAAGTGTATTTTCCTCAATGATACTAGCTGAGAGCAATGCATAATCAGATGTTTAACAGTTTCTTGCTTTCCAGGCAATTGACAAAAACGACAGATGTTATCTGATTTCTTAATTATGCGTCTGTCAGCTAATACTTCCCTTGTTGGCCATAAATTGAATCTTAAATGCATAATTGCTGATCGAACGGACAGAGACAGTCTTCTTACTAAATAGGGTGTCATAATTCTGTACTTTTTGTCAATCATGCACTTGCCATCAAAATGTTTATAGGTCAGGCATAACTCTCTGGTGTGGATCCAATTAGTGGTAAAGATCTGAAGTTTGGCTTTCACTGGGTTTTTGACTAGAAGATCAATTGTTACATTTGCGTTTGCAAGCGTGTTATAAATACTACGCAACCATCTCTTAGCAAATTCATTACTAGACGATAATAGGTAAGATGAAAATGTCTTCAGAACAGTAGTAGTATCATTACACATGAGGCATTTCCTTAATAGAGCGCATAGGCGCCAAAGATATTGAGCAGCCAGTGAGATCAAGCCTAATTCATAACGGATGCATGCTACTGGAACCCCTTGGGGTAGATGTAGAATCTTTCTCCAGAATAATGCTTCCATTTTGTCAAAGGTATGATCGTCAATTAATTCCAACGCTTCCATTCCATATAACAACACAGGGGTGCATTTTTGGGTATCGTAGATCCACACTGGCATGATTGAAAACTTGCCATTTTTTTTCATTATAATTTTAGTTTGGGATATTGATATTTGTAATTTTTGTTGCAATCTTTCTAGGTGGCTTTTATTGTGTTGACTCATGTCAATAGTGATCCCCAGATAAATGTATTGGCTTACAACATCGATTTTAACGTTTTGTATGGTCAAGATCATTGTGTTGCGAGTCGTTCTTTTTGGAGCATACATGACAATTTTGGTTTTCCCAAATTTATACTTAAATGATTGACCTTAATATACTGTGTTAGAAGAGTTAGTAGGGTTTGTAAGCCTACCAGACTTTTAGAACAGAGGACCAGGTCATCTGCATATAATAATGCTGCTATGGACCTACCATACAATTTTGGGGCATTTGTAGTTTGTTTAACAAATGCTTCTTTAATATCATAAATAAAGAAGCTAAACAGCGCAGATGTCAAAATGCACCCATGTTTCAAACCCCTCGCAGTTTTGATTGCTGGAGAAAGTAGCCCTTCCGCATGAAGTCTAATCTGTATGGAGGTGTTTGAATGAAGTGCATAGATGATATCTTTGAGTGTATTCGGGCAATTTGCTGTCAATAATTTGGCCAATAATAGTGGTCTTGAGACTGAATCAAAGGCCGCGTTGAAGTCGACAAAAGCCAAGTAAATAGGCTGTTTGATGGCTCGTGCTTGGCTCTTAATGGCACTTATGCATGCTAAATTGATGGCGGTACCCATGCCCGGTACAGACCCAGTTTGGTTTGGGTCTCGTCTTTGATGAGATATGGTCCAAGAGTTGAAGTCTTGCAGCACTAGTCTGGCAAAAATTTTGCCAGGTGCATCAAGCAATGCAATTGGTCTATAATTGCTGTGTTTGGATCGATAACCCTTTTTGAAGAGGGGTACAACAATAGAAGTTCACCAGGAGTCTGGTATACTTCTGTTACAAATGATGGTTCTAAAGATTTTATCAAGTATGGCCGCCCAACCAGTTGGATTTGCTTTAAACATTGCATTATTTAGGCCGTCAGGTCCTACCGCTCTGGATCCGCTTGAACGTATTATCAGATCTTCTATTTCGATTGGTGAAAACTTTATGTCCCATCTAGCTGCTTCTGGAAGGTGATGATTCATATATGAGATGCTTGTGTCACTATAGAGTTCGGAAAAATGGTGTATCCATTGCGATTTCATAACACTATTTATCTGGCTGTGATTGTGTTTATCGTGTTGAACTTTATTTAATAGCGACCATATTTCTGCAGTGCTTTTGTTCTCAAGGGTCTGCAGCATACATTCACTATCAGCCTGGAACATAAGGGCAGCTCTTCCGCGAGTCCAATTTCTGAATTTGGTTTTGGCTCTTCTCATGGCTTGAGATTGTTGTTCAATTGGAAGTGACTTAATTACTCTCCTTTCTCTTCTCAATTCTGATTTGCGATCCTTCACTTCTTGATTGAATTGGTGTTTGTGGGAGAAGGCATACTAGTTATTTTTCCTAAGAAACGTCCTATATTTGTTCAAGATGCTTGCATATGAGATGCTGTTCTTTTCTTGCATGCTCAGATCATTTTCCAGCATGTATAGATTCTTATCGGTCCACCTAAATCTTGTTTTTCGCATTATTAACTTGTTGAAAATTAGTAATAAATTGCAAATAGAAAAGATTGTCATTATATGTTAAATGTATGCGTCTGCCCACTACATGAATATAGGTGGGGACATGTCTACAAATATGCTCTGTTTTGACATCCTAGAATTTGAAACCATGGATCCTAAGTATCAAGGAGGACTACTCAGGGACCGGAAGGGAAGAACCAAGGGACCCGGGGTATCGCTTAATACTCTCAACAGGAACTGGCGATGAGAACCGGTCCCCCCAGCACTGATGGGAGAAGCAAATGCATTTTGCCATTTGGACCAGAAAGAAAAAAACGGAGCATCCCAACCTCGTGACTTCCCCTTGAAGGGCGGTCAAAAGTCAAATTGCGAGGGGGGGCTTGTGGGATGTTTTGACCCATTAGGCTCTGCCCTGCGACATCCCTGTGTGCTGATGGTGAAAGAATCATCAAAAATGGCCGCAAAAGGCCTATGCGCGCCAAAACCTATGAAAATTGCGCTTTTAAACCAGAAAAGATGGCTGCTAAATCTACTTTGCCTGTTGTCAGTAGTGGGAAGGAGACCACACTGCTGAAACATGCCACAGTGCTGCCTACCAAGAAAAAATGCAAACTGCATGAAAAGCAGTGCTTTATTGCAAGAAACCCTGAAATTGCTTTTAAATCCCTTTTTCTTGGTTGCTGAAAATACAAAATACCGGACCAAAACACCACAAAACATCCAATATCTTTGCTGGTTGTTACCCGCCACTTCATTTTAGGAATCATTATGAATACACAATGTCAGGAAAGCAGAATCTATCATCAGAATATCCACAGTAAAAAGTGTGCTTGCCTGTGAAAATCTGTCAAAATATGGGTGCAGTCCCAGCGTCTGCCTGTATGACAGTTGTCATTAGTTGCATCAGAAGCTCAAACTTGTGCAACTGAAATCAAATGTCTATAAATTAAGTGATCTGTTATCAAAAGTAATATAGGTTGCAACTATTTAATCTCCATGGTTTAGAGACTGGAATTAGAGTTCTAGTTACCTGTTTTAAAATTGCAAGTTTATTTCCAACAAAGAAAAAATTAAGAAAGTGACTTTTAAAGTAAGCCTGATACAAGCCAAAACTACAAAGCAACTCCCCGCACTGGGCAAGGCACCTCCATTCTGCTCTCTGGACCAGGAACCCACATTCAGGTGTTGAATAAGAGAGGAGGGGCACTGGGGTTGCTCCTAGGAGAGACAATGAACCCTCCTTGGCTGCAAGGATATGCAGATTGTAAAGTGGCAACAGTGGCCTCTGCCAGAGGAAGAAGGCAGGGATTGCTCTTGAGCTGCAAGATGGAGATGGAGGCAGAGACAGACATTTTTGTTGATTCACAATGCACAGAAAGCATATTTCTAAAAAGACTGATAAAGGACTGTGTGAATTTGTAAAAATTGTAGAATTAGTAGCAGTGTTGATGTGATTTTTTTGTGGACATGTTAAGAGGTGCCAGAAATATGTGCAATGTTCTGAGAATACACAGTGAAAATTCTGGTTTTGCAGCAATTGTATTTATGGCAGAAGCATGAAACTTCATTCGATTATGCCCAGATATATTGTGCACATATGTACAAAATTGTGGCCAGATCAGAGGTTGTGTCCCAGACAAAAAGTACAAAAATGTGTCAAATCCAGACCCAAGATCTCACAGCAACGAGGCTGGGAAGAGGGTGTGCTCCACAAAATATGTGATCTATGTATGTTATTGGTATAAAGATTGTACACATGTAAAGATGTATTATATCAACAATAGATTGTATGTGCAAAAGGCAAAGGGGAGGATGTTTTGCCTCATAAACTACATCATCATGGTGACACACTGTTTTCTCCTCCAATCAAGGGAGAGAGCAGATTTTAGCCAATAGACTACCTAGGGGGTGCGCCTAGGATAATTCAGCATACCCACACCTTTATCAAACACATAAATAGAGACAGCTGAGTACCTAGAAAGACACTGATCCACCCACCATCCCGATATTGGCAAAGCACTCTGAAGGAGATCCATCCATACTCCTTTTTCCAGACTCCTGAAACTTTGCAAGCAGAAAGGCTCAGAGCATAGCTGAACCACTTTCAGCTGGGCCTAACTTCCAGAACCCATCCCTCAACTTAAAGGGGAAACCAAAGAAGTAGCCAGGCTGTGCTATAACTGCTTGCCTGCCAAAGAATTATCTTAATAACCAGAAGGGCAGATTGAATCCCAGTCTGGTGCCGTGCCGTGCCGTGCCGTGCTGTGCAGACCAGAGAGCCATTGCAGATCCAGTCCAGTCGTGCTGTGCAGTGTAGACCAGAACGCTTTGATGTCCAGTCCTGCCATGCCGTGTCCTGAGCGTCTTGCTGATTGCTGAACCAGACCAGTCTGGTGTGCCCAGCAGTCTGTCCCTGAAAGTATCCCTAACCAGAATACCTGACGGTTCCATTCACAACATTGTTAGTATCCATAGCATAGGATTGTCACTAGCTTATGTACTGTCCCTAGTCATCCCCATCCAAATCAAACATTTCTTATATCCAGAACTGTACTGTTAGAAATCCTTTTTGTCTTGCCTGAACTCTCTCTCTTATCCTATAGTTTTTTTTGTAATAATATTGTTAAAATCATCTTTGCGCTGATATATTCATCTGAAGAAGGCAAGCATCTCGGCGGGCAAAAACCTGATCAGAGACGTCCTGGTCTGGTGGCTGTGCTGTTGTGTAGTTTGTTTCTTCATAGTCCATCCCTAGTGTAAAGAAACCTTGTTTGTATTTTACAAGCGCATCTTTTGTTTTACATTTTTGCCTCTATCTGAAAAAAATGACTTAGTCTACCAAAACGTCCATAACTTCTCCATATTTTCTGCTAGAAATGAAATTTAAGTGTCTACATGTAGCTAACATCCTATGCTTTCAAACGAACTCAATAACACATCTCAACACCTCATGGTTTTCCCGCAATCATGATACCTGTGCGCAGAAAAGTTTGTCACACATTTTTCGCTTGGCTAAAATCTATAACGTGTAAAATAGCTTTTCATTGCACCTGTCCTCAAAATTAAGTTTTCAACTTGCTTATTACTCTCAAATCATTGCTAGTGTTTGTCCACAACCAGATAAAGCGGTCCCCATTAGTATTTCAACAATGTCTGTGATTTAGACCAGTTTCAGTGTTTTACCTCTTCCATTCTAAGCCAACTTTAAACCATTTTTGACATTTTACCAATCAATTCTGTTTTTCTCTGGTGTTTGCTGGGGGAAAATTGGGATTGATATATTTGCTTGAATTCCGCATTCCCGAAACGTGTTCTCTATCTTTCTATTTCTTCATATTGCATATTGTTGGGATTGAAGAGTGTGCAGGGGGATGTATTAACCACATTGCCATTTGATTGAACAAACCCACAAAAGTATTATCTCTGTGCTGCATTATTTTAGCCATCATTACTCCTTCTGATTAAAGAGATTGTTTAGTGTGACATCACCCCATTGGTGACAATTTTATACCCATTAAAATAGTATGATATATATCGTGAAATCCATAAATAAATATTTTAACTCTGCAAACCAGCCTGCTTCCTGGTTCAGTGTGACTGGGAGGATTCAAAGCAAGGGGCGTGATATAACTAGTACATCGTTCAGAATAAAAGAACTTATAGACTCAAATAAATAATTAAGGGTTACAGTTGTGCATCCCACACTAAGCATTGACTTAGGTGAAGTGCCGGATTGAAATCACTTACAGGCTGTACAGATAAGGGGTAGCCAATGATGCACTAATCCTTATATGTTCTATAAGTAGACATGTCCCCTTAACCAATCCCTTCCCTTGATAGGGTTTGCATTTTGCAATGTAGAATGAAGTCATAGATAAACGCATATTGGGGTATAGGACCTCTATGTCATCAAGCTACAATGCAAGTGTGCAAGCATCAGTCCGATGTCTGTGAGTTTTCCCTACTTTCTTAAATGACAATAAAGTAGTGCTTTGCCATATTCCTTGAGTTGGTCCGATTATTTAGTCCCAGGGACACCAGGCTCTCTGCCATTTGTTAAAGAAACTTCTGGAAAGATTTACACCAAACCTCAAAAAGGTGTATCTGCCACTGCCAAAAAATATTTGATGGAGATCCATCCAACGGCTTAGGCTGTACACACATTCAATTACTGTGCTTCTTTCCCTATGTGAAAACCAATAAAAAAAATTAAAGAATCATATGATATGATATGATATGATATGATATGATATGGTATGATATGATATGATAAGGCATTTATAATGCACCTTTACACAAGTGTTTCAAGGGGCGACGTGGCAAGGGAAGGGGAACAGAGGGAACACAGAGACAACAATCCTACTAGGGCAAGTGTCATTCAGATCGTGCAAGTGCAAGGGAAGAGGAAAAGTACAGAGTGGGAAGGGGTGGGGACAGTGCAGTACATGGTAAAATAGAATACATACACAATATGGGAAGAAGGGCCAGCTAGTGGCAAGTGCAAGGGTAAGTACAAACATCAGGTGTCAGATGCTGGCGGGGGTCTGTAGGGATACAGAAAACAGTCCCCAAGTGTGGGGGTTGCCAGAGAGGCAGTGCAGGGGCCAGATTACAGAAACTTTGCACCGGTGCAAGTGCAAAGTTGAACGGTTTTAGCACTAGGGCAAAGTTTACCTTATTTTTTAAAACAGTGGGACATATTAGAAAACTATTGCACCATGACAAATGCTGTTGGCATGGTGTAGGCATCAGGGCATCAGGGCAAAAACTGCTCTTGGGCAAACAAAATTGATTTTCATTGCATTATTACAACAGGGCAAAGTTTGCCCTAGTGCTAACACGGAATGGTATTAGCACTAGGGCAAACTTTGCCCTGGTGAAAAAACGCATCCAAAATGTATCTTTCTTGCACTAGGGCAATGTTTTCCCAGGTGCTTATACAATGCCAAGGTTCAGTTGTCATGGTGCAATAGTTTTCTATTAGGGCACACTTTGCCCTAGTGATAATATCATGCAAATTTGCCCTTGCACAGGTGCAAAGATTCTGTAATCTGGCCCCTGGTGTGTAACTGGTGGGGGAGGGAACCTGGGCCCGACATCAGAGGGTGGCCAGGTAACCAGTACAGTTCAGCCAGGAGGAATCACTCTTTTTGCTCACACTACATAATATTTAAACCATTATATGGACAGTGAGAATTGTGCACCTCGTGTCACAGCGCAAATAAGCTAAACGTAAACTCCAAACGTTTGTCAACTTGCCTATTTTCTGAATGATCATTGTCGACGAAAGGCTGGCAGAGCTGGGATATGCCTATCACGGGTCAAACTTGAACTGACCCGTGATAGGCCTATCCCAGCTCAGTTCACGTTTTCTGGATTGTGCCAGAGTCTTACCATTCTTTTGTAGGCCAGGACACGTATATACGCCCTTTCATTTCCCATGCCTTACATTTTTCTTATTAGCAGAGTCACTTCTGGACCGAAGCCGGTGTTTGACTATGCATTAGCTACCATCATCACCGTCATCAAACAGGTAGTGGGTGCGAATGGAGGTTGTGGTGCGCATGTACATGGGCAAGCAATGGGAGGGCAAATAATCAAGCAATACCCCTTGATTGCTTGATTATTCACCACTCACAAGTCCTCCCTCTGGTGCTTGAGCCCCTTTTGATAGCCAAAACGAATGAACACTCTTTGTCTGCAGGACTTAAAACATAAGCAGATCTTCATAACAATAATAAATCAGGACAGTATGGACATAAATGAATATCATCTGATGAACAGGACTAAACGACTAAACTACTACCAATAGGGAGCACAGTAAAGCTAAACTCACATTCAACTGTGCAGGCAGCAGCTGCCATTTTCAATAAAGCACAGCGAAGGGAGGTGATAGGTCGGAAGCAGCCGCGCGAGAACTCACTCTGCGCTTTCCTCCTCCATGCTTCCTGCAAGGCGCTCGTGTCTGTGCAGCTGCGGCCTGGCGGGCCACGCGCCAGCCGTACTCGCTTTCTCTCGAAGGCCTCAGCAATGCCAGCTTCCACTTGGATGCCGGACTACCCTCATTCACCCTTATCCCCTTATGGAGTAACCCCAGCAGCCCACATCAATGGGTTGGCAAAAAAACACAAACACATTCTTGTCAACTGTGCCGACGAGCCAAGCACTATCCACAGCAGTGCTTCACCGAAGCCGCATTAACATTTCAAACCCATAAAAAAATTAATAGGGTAAAGAAAAAAATAATCAACCCCACCATAGAGGCAGCATAGCAATGTACACTGAAACAGATGAGAGCAGATGTGTGCGTTCTATTGGGGTTTTACAGAACCATTTTGTCTAATTATTCCTTATGCCGCGGCCATTACATTAGGAGATGGTAGTCTGTGTTTATTTCTCACTTCTTCTGCCCTGGAGGAAACAAGCTGTTTCTGCTTGGAGACATTCGCTGTGTGATAAGGGGGAAACCTCGTGAGATCGCCCATTCCAGCTGCATTGATTCCCCTGTTGAGACACGTATAGGCAATGCATGCTTAGCCCTAAGCACAAGACATCACTTGTCCTGGTTCTCGATGGCAACAGGGTAGAGCTGGGGGAGACAGAATTCGCAGACACAGCCGATCCAGTATCAAGCAAGGGGTCAGGCTTGGCTTTAAGAGCCTAATCATGAATAGCACCGACTAAAAAACATTAGCTGGCATCCGGTCTCCCCAACTCCCACGACACAAGACCCATGCCTGTCAAGCAAGCACCTCCACCCATCAACACAGGACCCATACATAATGGTGTTCTGCCACCTCTCTCCCCGCAATACAAACCAACACCTGGCATTTCGCTTCCCCAACCAGTACAACGCAAACCTCGTCGCCCCCGCCCCTTAATGCACAACCTGTACCTGTTGTCCTGCCTCCCGCACCTTACATCAGAAACCCCATGCCTGGATCACATTAAAGGGCTGTGGTCTGACACCCGAATTTGCTGTCTGTAGCTATTCATGAGTAGCTGTGGGCAATCAGTTTATAACAGACGATGGAAACTGAATCACTTCAAAGCACTCGTAATGAGATACGAAAAGCAATGGGTGGCGGCGCGAGGAGGGCAAACTAAATAAGGTTCTCACATTCCTGTTAAGTCTAATTTCCCTTTAACGCTAGTCTTCAGTTGAAATCTTTGAGGTCTTTCCCTTTAATTGCTGCATGCCCTTCTGATACATAAGCACATAAAAACACTGCAGGCATTACAGCAAAACATGGGATATGAGACGAGGCACAGCCCAGGCCAGGCTATCACCATCATAAATCATCCTTTCCAGCACTGCACTGCATCACAGGGGTGTCATTAGAGCCAATTATCCTCACTGTCACCAGAACACACAGCCCGTGGATGCAGGCGCTTGCTACGTGCAGCGGTGCCTGCTACACCAACTGCACAAGCGGGTGCCTAGTGCAGTGACCAGTAGCATCGCTTGCGGTCCCCAGTCGAGCCCCCCAAACCTGGATCCAATCAATTAGCCAGGGAAGGGGGGATCGATTTGTTGTGCATCAGGGACGCAGTTATGCGTGCAAAGGTTCTAGGCATGCTTTCACAAAAACCTGTTCAAAATGGATACATAACTTATTTTTCAGCTCCTCCTTTTGGAATTTAGCAACGTCTTCTGACACTCTATACAATTTTAAATAAAATATTTAAGTGTTGTCTTGGTGCTTATGCAGTTGGTGTTATTGTTTCCCATCTCAGAGGTCCGGCTTGGGCTTACTGATGTTTCCTGAAATGCCTCAGAACAAGGATTTGCCACCTGCTGCGCGCCAGATGTTCTAGACTGTGACTCCCATGATGCAAAACTGACTTCCTAAATTGTCACATTATTAAGTTTGTTGTAAGCAGTCACTCCCAGCAGCGTTTTATGTCGCTCCCTTCTGAGGCTTCAACCCTGCTGTTTGTGAAACTCGTACTTGTAAAAGACAAATATGTTCCCTGAATTGGAAAAGAGTAGGGCCTTTCTAAGGGACGTTTTCAGGTAATGCCCAAATCACACAGCATGTCATCCGGATTAACTAATCTTTTGAGTTTGGTTCCATAGCTCCATATGATAGGATGCCTTGAACAAGCTGTCATCAGTCAGGAGTGGATAAACGGAAGAACCAGAACCTTAATTGATTTGATTGAATATGAAGCAGAGAGGGACCTGGCTGAATGCAAGCAAAATGTCTTCCTAGCAACCACCAGGGGAGAATACTCTGCAAGTGAGTAGTCATCGGTAAATATAATTAATTCCTCTTAGTTTCCATTCGTACTAGAGAATTCCAGTGGCTTGGGAAGGGGGGTCTCAAAACCTGTGTGCTACTGCCCCCAACATCCCTTAAAACTGCCCAGCATACAGTCATCCTTTCCTGACCATGTTGAACCTGCTTCCCAGCTACAGGAAATTATCATACTTAATGTGATGTCATTAATAGCAACCTCCAAACATACGGTCAGATTTCAGTGATGTTGTTGTTCAGGACTGAGGTATATATACATTTTGGCTGTGTCCATTAGATGCAGCCTCCAATGCCCTATCTTGGTCATTCCCGCTCGGAAGCAAACTGTGGTCATCTCATAGCGACTTAGGCGCTGACCTTGCCTTAGGTGTCACGTTTCTTCTCATGCTTCCTTTGGATCCTTCTTCTTCTTAATTATCGGAAGCGTGGGCGGACCCACGCAGGCGCTTCCCCATCCTATAGGATGATGTGCACCGTACCCACTAATTATTATTTGGCTCCATTTTAGCTCACAACTCCTCCCACCTCCCCGTCTGCCTCACAAAATCCAACATCACACTACTCCTCCTCCTGCCTCTCTCCCCATCACCTCCCAGTATAGTCCTCTCACTCAGCTCAGCCACACCCAACGCAGTCAACCGAACCCTCATCAATTCTCTCTCTGCAACATGTCTTTCACACCTAATCAAAAAATGTCCCACCGTTTCAGGCACCCCACACACCACACAGTCCCTTGATTCACGCTTCCCTTTTCGAAATAGACAGTCATTCAGCCCCACATGACCTATCCTCAACCGATTCAGCATCACCTCCTCCCCCCTCCTCCATTCTGAACTCCCTGCATCCACCTTCACCGAGACTTTCCCACGAACACCGAACATCCACCTGCCCTTCACCCCATTCACCCACCTCTCCTGCCACTCATCCAGGACCCGTCTCACCATCACAGCCTTCACCTCATCCACACTCAAAGGCAACCTCACATCAATCGCTCCCCTCCTCATACCCTCACCCGCCGCCAGATCCACCAACTCATTTTCCAAAATGCCACTGTGACTGGGAACCCACGCCAACTCCAAATCCATACCCCCCCGCACACACCGATCAATCTTCATCCTAATGTCCAAAATCACATCCTTCCTATCACCATCCCCTGCCACAATCGCCTGTAACCCACTCAATGAATCTGAGAACACCACCACTGAATGCAGTTTTGTGCATAACTGTTGCTTGGTGAAGTTCACTGCAACAGCCTATGTGTGGTGCTTTTCAAAATTCCTTTTGGAATTGGCTTCATTCTTTTTCTGGAACGCTGGGCAGCCGTTGTTACAGGTCCCATTTGTAACCGTTTATTGAGAAGTCACCCTCAACACAGGAAGTTCTTTCCCTCCCCATTTAAGTGGTTATGCAACAAACTGATTAACACATTCTTTTTATTAGCCTTATTTCAGACACATAGCCTACCCCTTGGATCCCTCTCCCCTGAGCTAACAATGAGCCAAGAACCGGGCCGGTGTACAGGAAAAATATTGGTATTTATTTAAATTAAAAGTAATATAAATTAGCACGAAAATTTAAAAAATACCACTTTATGCACGGCACAACACAATCAACTTATCTCAGCATAAATAAATCACAAACGTGATTTAAAAAGAACACCGACAAAATTCTTACTTTCTGCAAATTTCACTTCACAAAATAATTAAACTGATCAATACAAAGGCACTTATGTAATGTTGGTTGTGCAATTTTGATTTTCCTGCAGGCTTAAAGGGATAGGACTAGGAATTCAAGATTGGTAGAAATATATATGGCAAATATAATTTTGTCCACACTTTTGGTTTAAAATAAAAACATGGTGATTTATCACTTTGTTTTTCAGAGCTCCACTTGCTTGGGTCTAGGTTGGGAAGTCAGACAGAACAATTGGAATGCTTTAGGAAATTTTGGAATTCAACCTTCAACTCCCCCTACCCCTCTTACTGAAAGGCCTGTGTTGGGGAAGCTGGATAAAAAGGTTGGACTGATTAAATAACAAAGACACCCCTCTTCTTTAAGAAGTTAGTGTCAGCTGGACGACAAGGATTACTCAATTAATGTATAGGCTATAGTTTTCAGAACAGACTGGGAAGTGAGCTTTTTAATTGTGAACTTTAACAAAATTCACCCTGTAGTGTTCTGCCAAATGCGGAATTAATTCAATTAATATTTCTGGTTGTATAGGCTAAGGATCTACACAGTTTTGACCCCCTGCCCACTGTAAAGGGAAGGGATTCAAGGCAAGCAGACACCCCACCTTTTAGTTTCCCAGGGCTCAGTTCTACGTACATAGCAAGCCTTTGTTTAAGGTTCAGGAAAGCCAGCTGTGTCTCAGGACACAATGGAAAGATAGGGCATTGCTCTGGTCATTCCACTCTCAAAGATGGCCTCCCGCCCTCCACCATAGGACCCAGTCAGCTTTGAGGCCTTCCTAGAAATAGACAGCTCCACCCAGATGCATTCTTAGCAACCTCCTCTGGTGTCTCCTTACAGCTGTTAGATTGAATGTTTCAGCAGCCTTCCTGATGGTCTGTCGCTTGTCTCGGTCCTCTTGTCTTTCTCCCTTTTCTGTTTGTCTCCTTTTCTGTCTGTCTCTCTGTTGCAGTGCAGTCCTCCTTATATAGCAGCTATGACACCACCAATTTTACAATCTTAGGGAAGTACACTGCAATAATCCCTGCCATTAGGTTTGGACAGTTACCGTTCTCTCTCCTTCCAACCTAGCCTCCAAGTCAGGATTGGATTAGGGTCTGGAGCAACCTATGGCAAATGTCATTTGTAATCACCCCTGTGTTCTCCTTTCAACATGTTTGCAAAAACTAGTTATGGATCAAAACTTCATAATTTTACTAGCAACTGCCATATTAAACATATTTTCTGATTCCACTAATCATGGAGAATTAGATAGGCCGACCACCAAATCCGTATGATGCAGCACGGCCATGTGGCACATTTCTGCCATTTCCATAAAAAGTACAACAGGCATGAATATGTAAGTTGTTATCCATATCCCTAATTTCATTTTCCACCCACCCACCAACTCTCACATTTGGAACATGTTCAGATCAGCCAGAACCCTAGTTTAACTAGCCATTACACTTCCCAGAGTCACAGGAAGATGAATTTTATATCCCCAAAATCACCTGGAAATTACATAAGAAATGGTACATAGATGAAATCCATCAGCATTATGATGGCTGAGAAAAAGGCCTAAATGATAATAGTAAAGTATATACGGGCCCCTGGTTGAGACCCTGTTCTAGCCAGAAGGGCTCTACGGTAAGTAAACAAATGAAAACGGTCAGTCTTGCCTAATTGAGCATCCCAAGGGAATCATTGACGTAACATTTTAGACACACCTTTTTTCAATAGATGTTTATATTCAAAAGGAAAATACCTATTTGTCTAATGGCACACAGAATACACAGAACATCTCATAACTGGCTAAACATGAACCAAATGCATGGTGTTGTACAGAATACATATTCGAGAAACTTGACTCAAATTATTTGGTACATGTTAACACTGAATGGTTGAACACCTACTGTTATAGAGAACAGGTGTTACAACAATTAGTGCAATTTCGAAACAAGGGATTGAGACAATGGTAAAACAGTGTGGACAAATGACACACAAAGGGTAAAGTGGTCTACACAGGTGTGTTTCGGCACTCGTAGGCTATTGAATGGGCCTATCTTACACGGGCCTTCATCAGGACAAAAAGAGACTTGTGGAAAATGCCTGTACAGTGAGTGTGCTGCCTACAAAATGAAAGGCAAGAGATCATTTCAGTATTTTTAAATTGTCAAGAATGCAAGGAAGTATATTTATTTCTTATTTATAATCTATTAATGTTTGATTTATCTTACCGTGCTCTGGTGGATTGCTCTGCACAGTTTAAATTTAAAATTGGATGGAGATCTATAACGTGTTAGATGTCCGCTTGGCTGGACTTCATGCTTTCAAATGTTGAAGTTCAATCTATGAATTAATAGTCGTGTCAGTAATTGTCTAACATGTTCGATGGTGTCATAATAGTGCCATGTCGTGTCATACACCAAAAGGGAGTCTTACCTGTACAAGCCACGATATGGTGATGAATCTATGAAGGTTGAACAGCAAGTCTGCATTAATTAGTGCCGCTGTCAGTCAAGGGCCTATCTTTGGAGGATCGTCAGGTACCTGGTTTAGGTGCATGTAAGTTTAGAGACACAAAAAGGGGATGATTTTGATGTCTAAACAACTCATGGGATTTGCATGTAAAATATCCCAGTGTCTGCATACATTGATTTAGTTGAAGAAGATATTTGACCAAACAATTCCGTTTGGCATAACAACTTCTATTGCCAGATTGGGTACCGACACATTTTATGGCAATTTTTTTTTCATTTAGTAAAAAATGTCTCTTTTATTCTTAAATGGGGTACTTACATCATGACAGTATCGTACTTGATTAGTTGTAGGTATCATGCAAAGATAAGAAGCAGCGTTGCTACCTTAGTAAAGCTTGTCTATGAGTGAGAGTGGCAGACAGCGTGTACTCGGGTAGCGGGCAGGAAAATCCTATGGATGCATGGGGATCCAATCTTGTGGATGTCTGGAAAAGACAGTCCACATTCACATACTATATTAAGGGGATCGTGCAGTGGCCCCTCTCGGCGCCCTTCAGAGTGATCACTTACCTTGGGTGTTCTCAGACTGAAACAGCAGCCGCACGGCAATCTGGCTGTGGCAAAAAAGTTGGTCTCCATGGCAACGGCTTGTTTATATACCGGTCGGCCATTTCAGGACGCGTGCCGGATAAAATTCTGATTTTCAAGGCTAATATGCTTAAATGTGCCTTAAAAATGTTTCTACCTATTTTAGGGAGGTGTGTGAAAGATTATGAACAAAGTCATGGTGATATGAAGACATTGTTAAATGAATGGTTGCCATGGTAATCATGCATACTTTCAATGTTGGTTGAGGACTACCGATACGCCTATTGGTGGCATGGTTCAAACAGTGCCGAAATGGATTCATCGTGGCAAAAGATCTGAAAAAATGTGCATGATTATGACATGCTGGAGAGGTCATTACATTTAATAGCGTGGTTCAAAACAGATACCTAGTGTGTTTACTACATATGTGTTTCAAACAATGCCCTCACTGAGTTTGGCCAAATAATGAGCACATATTGTGTTGTCCTGTGTTTGAATATTGATTGTGAGATGTTGCTTAGTGATGTTCTGCAAAAAAGGCTCATCTTATTGACAGAAGGTATACAATATGCAACGTTCATGTTGGAATAGGTCCTTTGAGTTATCTCAGAATCATATAACTTCAAATCGGTTACATTGAACACTGTTATGTCAATTGGACACAGAGAAGCCTGATTGATATCTGCGTCAAATGTACAAACATGTGTATATACATCATCATACAGATGAATCAAAAGACAACACAAAAAGGCCATCGTGGGTGAAGGGAAGCGAGAGACAACATTGTAAGTTAGTATTGTCCAAGTGGCTTACACAATCAGAAGAAAGACTTCCATTCAACACAGAGATTCAGTCCCTCATTTACAGTGTTGAGCATGTGAACCCATCTCTGTTCGAGTTGCATCAGAGCGTTGTTGATATTGCCCCCTCTTATTGTGGGTTTCAATTTTTGTAGGACTAACCATTTTTTGTCTGTATCAGTGTGTTTTTTATTAGTGAATTGGTCAAAAAATGGTTTATCAGGCACCTTGTTGTGGATACAGGAATGATGTTCTGAAATCCTGGACCCCAGAGGGTGTTGGTTAAGACCTCGGGTTCTGTGAAGGCATGGTCCAGAGACTCTTTCAGGTTCTTGTTCTTTTTAAAGGCAAAACGGGGTACTTTGTCCAGTGTCCCTGGGTGTTTCACTAGGTGCCAGTGTTGTTTCACAGTCTTTTGGATTAGGATGCTCAGAGAACTGTAAGTGGTTACATATACAACATGATTCATATTTGCCTTAGTTTTGGTTTCTATGCATATTTCTAGTGGGGTGTTGGCCGCTCTATTCTTAGCATCTTTAATTGCTTTTCTGGGGTAACCACTATGCTTGAGTCTGCTCTCTAAATCCAATGCATGTTATTGGAATTTTTCAGGTTCTGTGCAATTCCGCCTAAGGTGCAAAAACTGCCCATATAGCAAATTATATTTTAATCCATCTGGGTGACAGCTGCCAAAGTGCAGTAAAGTATTTCTGTCCGTACTTTTTCTATACAGTTCTGTTGCAGGTCTGTCACCTGATTTGTAGATGTGCAAATTAAGGCATTGTGATGATTCCATCCCAGTGTCAGGTTGATATGTCTGTTTCGTTCATTTAACCATAGATGGAATTGTCCTTTTCCATGAGATGATGTTCTCTAGATACAGGTTCTCAATGGATTAGATGTTATCAATCTCATATTTGGCCATTTACAAATTGAGATTATATAAAGTGCGCCTGGCGGATTCCTGATATGCCCAAGAGGGTACCTGTATGCAAAATGCTAGAAATCAGGGTGAGAGATCCGTAGACAGCTGTCTAGTTTTGAAGCTATTTTATTTTGCCCTCAAAACGATTTTGCACAGAATAGAATTAAGCATTCACAAGACTTTCGATAAGCATGAAAGTTTATAGGACAGACATTTGTTTTTCAAGGGAAATACAGGTGAGTATCGTCCTCTTCAATTATCGAGAGACAATTTCCACAGTAGTGCACGGGTATACAATACAGGTAAGTGGTGACATAGAATTTTCGCAGGGTGCAACCCAGGACTGTGGTAGGGTCGGGGGTACTGAAAAATAGTGTACACAACACTATCTATAAACACATATATACAAGTGCTGTGCCACAAAACATCAACACAGAAGTGTTTCGGCCAAACTGGGCTGGGTAAGAGCCCGTGGTGGTGGTGGCCTTCATCAGGATAATCACTGGTAGTGGTGCTGTCCGTATAGGTTATCTGTGGGGGAAGGGAAAGCTGTCAGGATCTCGGGGGATGATAGATTTCAATATTAATGAATAATGGCTGATTAGTGCCTAAAATACACTGGTGCTTGGAGTCCTGTTATCGGTACCGGACTCTGAGAGCCATGTCATCAGGTAACATGGGACGACTCGTATGACTCGGGTCTACTAGGCCAATTAATGCAGCCTTGGGCCTCTAGAGCTGTAAAAGAAGAGGATAACATGCAGTTATCTATGCGCTCGAGGGGGACCGTGCCTGTAAACAGCATGGTCCAGGCACATCCAGCCTGGGATTGTGTGGTACGTGACTATGGACACCAGTGACATGGGTGTCTGCAGAGCAGGTTTTCAGGGAGGTCATGGTCTAAGCCAAATAGAGTGACTATTAGAGCCCTGCCAACTGTGAACTTTGGGCTAGGAGGAGCTGGCAGTGGTCTAAAGTGTTTACTGGCTGTTAGGGAGTGTTTAAAAGGTGTTTAAAAAAAGGCTCATAAGACACGCGTAGTGGAGATAACAAACAAATACATGTGGGGGTTCAATGTTACCGTGGTGTGTCATCTAGTGACAGTGCATATGGGACAACTGAGTGAGATTCGTATTGTTATGTTAAATGCTGCCCATGAGGTAGTCTAAAAATAGTCAGAAACCTCCAAACAACAGGAAACGCCAGCGGACTGTGCCCGTGCGCCTGACTATGGAGGGAATGTATCAAAGCGTCTAAAGTGCACGGAGGATCTATGGTGAGTTGAGAGCCATTTGGAATGTTAAAAGGCCCTGTGAGGTAGGTGGGGAGAGCTGGAGGTACCTGGACCCATACTGCAATGAGAACAAAGGCACAAAATGTATAAAAATGCAACAAAATGGCAGCATGACTTTCTGATGCAATAAATGGCGACTGCACTCCTTGCGGCAATGGATTCTGCCGAGGAGTGTTGCTGCCACTATAAAAACACTGACTCTGACAGAAATCCAGCCAATGGGGTGCCGGCTGGGTACAAGGGTAAGCCAATTGCTACAGAGTGAGCATCAACAAAAGCAATAGGTTGGTAGTATTTGACCAATGGCATGCAACCCCATCATCAGTGCAAGAGCCGGGTTGTGTGTGGCCCATGGCAGTGAAACAACATACCCCCAATGATGGATGTCACCACTTACATGTACTGTATACTTGTGCACCACTGTGGAAATTGTCTCTCGATAATACTCACCTGTAGTTCCCTTGAAAAACAAATGTCTGTCCTATAAACATTCGTGCTTATCGAAAGTCTTGTAAATGTTTAATTCTATTCATCTGTGCAAAATCGTTTTGAAGGCAAAATAAAATAGCTTCATTTACAAATTGGCAACATCTGGGGCAAAAGTTGCACCCATACTGACCCCTTTTGTCTGCTTCTATATCTGTTTTTTTGTAGAGAACAAAATTCTCAGACATAGTCAGTCGGACACCTTCACGGATGAAATTTGTTGGTGTGGACTGGATATCATCTCTCTGATCCAGCAAGGTTCTTAAGGCTTCCAGACCGTCCTGTTGGGGATGGAGATATATAGTGCCTCAACATCCATAGTGGCTAAGATTAAATCATTGTGTATCCTGATGTCATCCAGAAGTAAGATGGTGCTCGTTGTGTCCTTGAGGTAGGACAGCATCTTTTTTACAAAAGGTTTAAGAAAGGTGTCGGTATATAGCGACAAAGGTTCCAAAAGGGACTCACAGGCTGACACTATGGCCTCTCAGGTGGTTTTGTAGAATGTTCATGCACTTTGGGTAGTATGTAGAAGACTGGTGTATGTGGGGATGCCTTATTCAAGAATTTGTGTCCATCGTCACATATCCAACCGCAGTTCAGTGCATGTTCTGTGAGACTCTTGATTTCTTCCTGTAGGTCTCTAGTGGGGTTGTGGCTAAGTTTTCTGTATGCTTCCTGGTCAACAAGCAAGCAGAGACATTCGGTGTCATAATCAATGATGTCCATTATGTCAATGCCTCTGCCTTTGTCCGCCGGTTTTATGATGATGGAATTGTCCATCTGAAGTGTTTTGAGTTCCTCTCTCTCATCTCGATCGAGATTATCTGGGACGTAATTGCATGTCTTGAAACCAGCCATCACTTTCTTGGTGACAAGTTGTTCAAAAGCCTCTATCATGCACGGTTTAGTGTGTTGTGGCAGACAGAATGTGGAGATTAATTTCAGACAGTGGTGTTTTCTTCATTCAGTGGGTCCTCTCTTGTTCCCATTGGATCAATTTTATGTTGTTCCAGTAAGTATAGTCCTCTGAGCATCCTAATCCAAAAGACTGTGAAACAACACTGGCACCTAGTGAAACACACAGGGACACTCGACAAAGTACCCTGTTTCACATTTAAAAAGAACAAGAACCTAAAAGTGTTTCTGGGGCATAACTTCACAGAAACCGAGGTCTTAACCAACACCCTCTGGGGTCTACCGCCAGTTCAGGGCCACTTTAAATGTGGCCATTGTGTAGAATGTGACTTCACAGTACAAACACATACCTTTGAACACAACATCAAATGGAAGTTATTGGACGACACTAATTGCAACACCAAAATGGTCTTTTACATCATCAAGTGCCCTTGTGGGCTACTATATGTAGGTGAAACCATTAGAGCAGTAAAAACCAGGATTTCAGAACATCGTTACTGTATCCGCAACAAGGTGCCTGATAAACCATTGGTTGACCATTTCACTGAGAAAAAACACACCGATACAGACATAAAATGGTTCATCCTACACAAATTGAAACCCAGAATAAGAGGGGGCGATATCAACAAAGCTCTGACGCAACTCAAACAGAGATAAGTTCACTAGCTCAACAATGTAAATGAGGGACTGAATCTCTGTGTTGAATGGAAGTCTTTCTTCTGATTGTGTAAGCCACTTGGACAATAGTAACATACCATGTTGTTTCTCGCTGACCTTTACCCACTGTGGCCTTTTTGCATTGCCTGTTGATTAATCTGTATGATCGATGTATATACGCATGTTTGTACATTTGACGCGGTTACCAATCCGGCTTCTCTGTGTCCAATTGACATAACAGTGTTCAATGTAACCAATTTGAACTTATATGGGTTCACATGCTCAACACTGTAAATGAGGGACTGAATCTCTGTGTTGAATGGAAGTCTTTCTTCTGATTGTGTAAGCCACTTGGACAATACTAACTTACAATGTTGTCTCTCGCTTCCCTTCACCCACGATGGCCTTTTTGTGTTGTCTTTTGATTCATCTGTATGATGATGTATATACACATGTTTGTACATTTGACGCAGATATCAATCAGGCTTCTCTGTGTCCAATTGACATAACAGTGTTCAATGTAACCGATTTGAAGTTATATGATTCTGAGATAACTCAAAGGACCTATTCCAACGTGAAAGTTGCATATTGTATACCTTCTGTCAATAAGATGAGCCTTTTTTGCAGAATATCACCAAGCAGCACCTCACAATCAATAATCAACGACAGGACAACACAATGGGCCTCATTACGAGTTGAGCGGTAAGGGATTACCGGCACCGGTAAGGGCACCGGTGCCAGTAATCCCTTACCACCCTACTATGAGTTCCCTTTGCGGGTCCTCCCTTAACTGCTGGTTTTTCCAGGCGTTAAGGATGGAACCCTCAAAGGGACTTTGAAGCTAATAACGCTACCACAATTTGCGGTACCGTTATTAGCGCCTTCCCCATTCCCATTGAGCCCTGTGGGGGCTCAATGGGAATGGGGAAGGTCCCTGGTGAATGGGGAATTACCGCCCCCGCCAACCTTGGAATGGGGCGGTAATAACTTCATTCACCAGGGCGGAGTCGGTAAGGGTTTGGAGGCAGCCATGGCGCTGTTAGCGCCATGGTTACCTCCAAATTCGTAATGAGGCCCAATGTGTGCTTATTATTTGGCCAAACTCAGTGAGGGCATAGTTTGAAACACATACGCAGTAAACACTCACAGTATCTGTTTTGAACCACACTATTAAATGTAATGAACTCTACATCATGTCATCATCACGTGCTTTCTTTTGGATCTTTTGCCATGATTCATACATTTCGTCACTGTTTGAACTGTGCCACCAATAGGCGTATCGGTAGTCCTCAATCAACATTGAACGTATTCACAGTTACCATGGCAACAGTTTGTTTAACAATGTCTTGATATCACCACAACTTTGTTCATAATCTTTCACACACCTCCCTAAATTAGGCTGAAACATTTTAAAGGCACAATTAAGCAAATTAGCCTTAAAAATCTGAATTGTATCGGCACGCATCCTAAAATGGCTGACCAGTATATAAACAAGTGGTCGCCATGACAACCAACTTTTTTGCCACAGTTAGACCACCACGCGGCTGCTGTTTCAGTCTGAGAACACCCATGGTAAGCGATTGCCCGCAGGCCGCTGAGTTGGGCCACTGCACGATCCCCTTTATCTAGTATCTGACTGTGGAGTGTCTTTTCCAGACATCCACGAGACGGGATCCCCATGCGGCCATAGGATTTTCCTGCCCGCTACCGAGTAAATGCTGTCTGCCGCTCTCACTCATAGACAAGCTGTACTAAGGTAAGAAACCAGGCTGCTGTGGTCACAACTTATTACTGCGCCAGAAAAAAAATTATGCTGGAGACCATCATTTTTTTTCTGGCGCAGTAATAAGGTGTGACCACAGCAGCCTGGTTTCCTAATTAAACAAACGGAGTTCAGGAACTCGAAGTCTCCGTTCTATGGCACACCAATGCAACAGTGCAAATGTTTGCATTTAATTAGGTTGCGGGGGTTCTAAGTGATATCAACCCAAAAGTTCCTTCAAAATCTGTACTAAGGTAACAATGCCGCTTCTTATCTTTGAATGATACCTACAACTAATCAAGTACGATACAGTCATGATATTAGTACCCCATTTAAGAAAAGACATTTTTTACTTAATGAAAAACAATGTTTTGCCATAAAATGTGCCGGTACTCAATCTGGCAATAGAAGATGTTCTGCCAAACTGTATTGGTTGGTGAAATATCTTCTTCAAATAAATCAATGTATGCAGACACTGGGATATTTTACATGCAAATCCCATGAGTCGTTTGGACATCAAAATCCTCCCCTTTTTTTGTTTCTAAACTTACAGGCACCTAAACCAGGTACCTGACGTTCATCCAAAGATAGGCCCTTGACCGACAGCAGCACTAATTAATGCAGATGTGCTGTTCAACCTCCATAGATTCATCACCATATCCTAGCTTGTACAGGTAGGACTCCCTTTTGGTGTATGACACGACGTGGCACTATTATGACATCGAACATGTTAGACACTTACTGATACAATTATTTAATCATAGATTGAACTTCTACATTAGAAAGCATGATGTCTAGCCAAGAGGACATCTAACATGTTAGAGATCTCCATCCAATTTTAAATTTGAACCGTGCAGACCAATCCACCACAGCACAGTAAGATAAATCAAACATATAATAGATTATAAATAAGAAATAAAGATAGTTTCTTGCCTTCTTGACAATTTTAAAAATTCTGAAATGATCCCTTGTCTTTCCTTTTGTAGGCAGCACACTCACTGAACAGGCTTTTTCCACAAGTCTCTTTTTGTCCCGATGAAGGCCCGTGTAAGAACGGCCCATTCAATAGACTACAAGGGCATAAACACACCTGAGTAGACCGCTTTACCCTTTGTGTGTCATTTGTCCACACTGTTTTATCATTGTCTCTATCCCTTGTTTTGAAATTGCACTAATTGTTATAACCCCTGTTCTCTATAACAGGAGGTGTTCAACCATTCAATGTTAATTTGTACCAAAACATTTCTCGAATTTGTATTTTGTACAACACCTTGCATTTGGTTCATGTTCAGCCAGTAATGAGCTGTTCTGTGTTTTCTGTGTGCTATTAGACCAACAGGTCTTTTCCTTTTGAATATAAACATCTATCTGAGCAACCACATGATGACGCCAATACAGAACCCCACCACACCACCCCAGGTAAGATACAACGCTGCCCATATTGCAACCAGGGGCATCGTGGAGCTCACATTCGGAGTGCTCAAGTCACACTTCCACTCCCTTGACCGCTCTGGCGGGCAGCTACTATATGCAGCCCCAGTAGTGTGCAGGATCATTGTGGCAGCATGTGTCCGGCACAATGTGGCAACACTGCAGGGTTTACCGGTGGACATGGTGGTGCCCCCACATCCACAACCACAGGCACAGGCGCTGCCCATGGGAGCAGAAAGGGCATGTGGCGAGGCAGCCCGTACCCAGCTTGTCGCCACATTTTTCACCTAAACTCCCACCCCTGCGGAATGCACACAGGCCTGGCACATACCAGGTGACAATCGATTATGACAAAGAGACAGTCAACTGTCACAACCTTACCATGCTGAGAATATTGCCATGGAAGTGCTACATTGTGTGCATCCCTAGCTACTTAACATAACCAATCCTCTGTGACCAAAATGAACACATGCAAGGTGTATACACCACCCCCCTGCAAAACAGGCCATGATAATCAGTGATATGTTCCCCAAACCCTCCCAATCACCCTTGTCTGCCACACCATGACATGGCATGCAACAGCAAAAGAGCAAACCAAAAGCCCAACACATGACCAATTAGATACAAAGTGACACATGATAAATGGAAAGAGGCCTGAGACAATCACACGTGAGATGGAATCTGATGAAATGACTGACCAACAACCTCCCACACATACACAGTCATACACAAATTCCTGCCACCATTGGTACCATCAAAAAAAGATAGAATGCCTGTTGTCATGCACATTGGCCAAGCCAAATCCGCAAATCCCTAACCCGTGTGCTGTGTGTGTCTCCTGCAACACACTGCTCAGCACACAGCACAGTGAGTAGCTATTGTGTTGGGGATACACCTTGAGCATCATATACAAAGGACAAGCAACAAAAATAGGGACATGCACTCAATGCATGCATATGCAATCAAGTGACCCTCTGTGGCCTGTACACATCACATGTGAACATTGGCCATGTGTACACCCCAGTATGTCAAACCACAACAATCCCCTGACACCTGAAAATTAAACCCAAAACAGGAACAGCCATTGACCAGCAGAACACATCATGTACATAGTACACCCCACACTGAGAATGTCGGAGAGTGCTCAAACAATGTAGCCCAAGCATGATGTCCGACAAGAAAAGGCCCTCCCTCATTTAGTCATCTCCATGACCTTCAGAAGAACTGTGTCTGGGGTCCGTTGCCTTCTTCCTTCTAGTCTACCTGGCATCAGGACCCCCTACCCCTTGGTTTCCTTGTTCTACCTTGCATGTAAATAGGGTCCAGCCCCCTCAGAGGCCACCGTGACTGGTAAAAATACCAACTCTCAGAGAACTCCAAGGAGCCAAACCCCCAAACCCTGGAAAAAGCCTGTAGCCACCAAAAAACCCTGGAAAAGTCTCCAGTAGATAACTTGAAGTCGCTGAATATGGCCAAGCACATGTCCAAGCAGAATGATAGAAGAACTACCAAGGTAGCACAGTTGAACAATGGTTCAACAGGATGGGTAGCATTTTCAGTACACAATAATCAATGAGGATGCAACAACTGATGGGTAGTTTCACATCTCCGGCCTCCGTGGTCTGGGCGCCTGCAAGGTAAAACTTACACAAGCCTCCAAGACCCTGGTGGGGAATGAGGGTTAGGGATCCCTTGTTTGGATAGGCATCGGTATTCAGGAAACCGGAGAGAGGGTCAGGAGAGGGGAGGTGGATGGGCAAGGCAAAAGTAGGCAAAAGACAAAATAAAACTATTGACAATTACAGATACTCAATCAGAGAAACCATGTTCTTCATGCACAGTGCACAAAATGGCTCAGAGGCGAGCCAAAGAGAGCCTTATCTCTGGGGTGAGTGCTGGCCTCCTGCCTGAGCACTCTCAGGTCCGGTAACAGGAGCACTTCAATGCTGCAAAGAGAGCATGAGTTACTATTGTGTGTGTGTTTTCCCCACACACACACATAACCCCATTCATGCCTCAAACTTAGTGATTCCTCCCCAAACAAGCACTTGTCTGCTGCTTTGTTTGTATACTTTTGCTTGCACCCGTGATGGTTCATACACTGTTAATGCGGTGGCCCCGTGGTAAATGGAAGACCATGTGTTAAGAATCACACACGATAGAATGGTCCTTGGGTGAGCTGCTAGACGTGTGTGGCGAGGTGCAACTTCAGTACAAGTCGCGTTCTGCCAGCCACGGATTTCTATAGGTAGCGCATGTGGCAATTTGCATATGCTAATGATATGTACTGAACTCGAGTTTGTGCATCGCTGGGTGCCCCCCAATGTGCTGTATTAGTTTGTTGTTCCGAACACTACTGTGCTAATAACTTAACTACTATGGAGCAGGGTGGACTTGAGGATATGGGCGACGTCCCTGCGTGTGCCCCTGACAACTTGGAAAGATTCTTGGCATTTGGTCCTCAGCGCAGCTTAGCTGTGCTGTGTGCATCTTCACCAACACCTGGCCAAGCCACCCAGCACTGGGGCCACTTAGCTTGCATGTGTGAGGGGTCAGGAGGAAGGTCTGCTGGGGCATGGCTCCTCGTGCTGCTCACCTTGTTCGGAGCTCCTGGAAACACGTCTGCTTCTGTGAGACGTCTGAGCACAAGCCCTGTGGTTCCGCTTGTGCGCGCATGTGCACGTGTGCCCCACACAATGTGGCAAGGGTTTAGTACTTCATGGCCCGGTGTCTGCCTGGAAAGGTAGTCTGGAGGCTCCTTTTCCTGCAGAAAGGGCATACAAGGCTTTAATAAGGCCGGAAAGTTTTCTTTGTGTGTCTTCATGCTGCTTGTAACTGGGCCATGTCTGAGACCTATATCTGACCTCCTCCCACACAACCCCAGGTTCTGTAACCTGACAGGTAGAGCTGGAACTTGAGTAGAAAATAACCAAGGAGGCTGGCACAACTGGACGGTTGAGCTGAAACCCAACCAATCCTTGATAGCGTGAACTAAGAGAGGCAGAGACAGCACAAGCCTGGAAAGGCACAGTGAAAGCAAGATAGCCGGAAACAGCTGACAGCAAGTTAAGAGCCACAAAAGTTGAATAGCATTGGCAAAAGCCAACACTCAACACTCAACATAAAAGCATGGATGTAATATATGAAAGATAGGAGGAGCGACATAGAGATGCATTTGAACAGAAGTGTACTGGGCAAACCGAGGCAGTGTAAGAGTACGTGGAAATAACTGCCCGAGAGATGGGCAGACAGATCTGCAACAAGGACAGTAGCAGGAAAAAGAACAGGGACTAAAGGCACCAGAGTGTGAAAAACAAGTAAAAGAGCTGTAGTCCAGTAGGGAAACTGTGCCGTCAGGCAGCATCAAAGTCGTAGAGGGAAGACAGACACAACGTGTAGTCCAAACCGAACGGAACGTAGTAGTAGTATAGGCAGACATCTCAGGTGAGGACTGGACCGTGAGCTGTGCCTCTTGGGTCACATTCCTAATGCATCCTCCTATGCCACAATCCCCAGGGGCTGTACTCAACAAGTACCAACTTTACATTGTCACCACCCGGCCCCCTCCCACCATCAGTGTGACTTTGACAGCTAAAGGGTGCAGGCTACCATCTAGCATGAAGTCCCACCATCAGTGTGACTTTGACAGCTAAAGGGTGCAGGCTACCATCTAGCATGAAGTGCATCAAGCAAGTATAGAGGCAAGAAGTGAACATACATCCCAATCAACATTAATAAATGGACAGTTCAATAACGTACTCATCGAAATTGATTGCAGACATGCCGTGGAGAAAACATCCATAATCCCCACTAGGGGTGTTAACACAAGTAGTACAGCAGCAGACAGGCCACAGATATGACGAAAGCCCATGCCCTTGTGTAAAAGGTTGTAACACCAAACCATCCTTGCGAGCCCATGGATAGGGGAAGCAGGAGTGGCATATGTGGGTCAGGACCCCAAGCTGCAAACGCATACACGAGACAAGCTTGAATGGGCCCAGCTGGAACAGACAGTGGATGCTTTCAAAAGCCACAAAGCATCACACTGTCACATGAATGCACAATAGACAAACAATTTTAAACTATATAAACTAATTAAACTAACTATAACATGAAAAATGGCCACATACAACCCAGGGGGGGTTACAGGAGGGGGGAGGTACAGGGTGCACCTCAACACCCACATGCGATGATGTTGAAATAAAAAAAAAAATGGCCCGACCTGTGTGGGAGATAAGTCGTCGTCCTGCTCACCCTCTGACTTAAAAGGTGGACGTGGCACAGTACCCTTCCCATGCCTATGCGCAGCTTGCCCCTCATCGGCAGCAAGCCTGCGGGACTGGTAAGCCTGGTCCTGTGTGGCGATGACACGTAGGTCAGCATGCAGCACCTCACATGATATGCGTGCTTCCTCTTGCAAGGTAGCACGTGTAACACGGAGTTCTTCCTGCATGGCCTGGCATGACATCTGGAGCACCTCCCGGCAAGCACGTAGCTCAGCCAAGATGATATTCTCAATCTGCACCAAACTCTCTTCTGTCCGCTGCCTCTGGGTCATGTTGAGCACACCCAGAGTAGATCTGAGGGATTTATGGTCATCCCTCAGGGCCTCCCTGTGTGCCTCTGCGTGAGCAGCAAGTGCTTGACACAGAGACACCATTTCAGCCCGGCGTACCCTCTCTGAGGCTGCCATGCCCAGCCTGAGCGAGCGGGCCATGGAATGTGCTGCCCGCTGCTGGAGATCCACCTGCCTAGCAGGGGGGAGCACGGATTGGGCCACACGTTCCATGCTCTGAGCGATCTTAACAATTGCTGCCCCCTGTTTTTTGGAATTGACAACCATGGCTTGCTCCCACTCAGTATAAGCTGGTGGCGCACATCCATCATGTTGCTGGGATTGACACCCGCGGGGTCCAAGGAGCCGTGGTCCTAGTTGGGTTGGCACCACCCGTGGCTGCAGGACTACATCCCTCCGTTGACGTGATGGCCCAAGCACATCAGCAACTGGTGTGGAGTGTGACCGTGCGTCCCGATCCACCACAGGTGGAGGTTCCAACACCGTCTGGGACCTCAGTGCAGGTGTTGCGGACAGAGGATCGTCCACATCAGAATCACTCACCGTCGACGAATGGACATTGCGCGCATCCAACTCACCATTGTTGTCAGAGTGATCATCCGATCTAGACCCATTGCCAGCCCTGGACATGATGGTCTGCAGCACAAGTGGGTTCTCGTGGCCTACCACCCCACAACCCCCACTTGTGCTGGGTTGCCGATGTAATAGCAACCCTGTGTCAGGACTGACATCACTATCCTCTGGCTCCATTGCGTCATCATCTGTAATGTGGAAAAAACAAACATGACTACACATGTCAGATGCACATAACGCATACGCACATAGACATTACATCGACAGCCAACACATGAAGCAGACATGTCACACACAAATGAAATTCCGGCATGCATCCAGTGGCATCGATATGCAAACACATCCCAAACGCAGAAATGGATGTGTGTAAATAGAGAAGCCTACACATGTACTGAATGTAGTATATCACCTCCATCACACACCACCTCTGTCAGGCACATGTTACAGGCAGAAATGACCGATGGCAACAAAGAGATGGCACATTCCATAAGCATGTCTGAACTGCCGAATGGCCACAGCTGCAAGTGAATCCAAACACACCATAACTCACGTAATATGCATGTACACATGCATCACTAAATCATCATCACCAATATTGCTTCATCCATCTGCAGCTCGTCCCGTACCGGGTGTCATAGGACATATACACATAGTGAATGTCCCGAGCAAAGCGAGGGACTGCAAACAGGCATGAGGGACCATAACGCACAGTACGGTCTGAGCTGCCGGCCATGAAGCCTCCAGAACACCCCTCAGGGCCTGATTGAGCACATTGTGCCATGAATGTGCCCTAAACCATTATTCAGTGTGTCAAATCATCACGGCAAAGTACCACCAGATTAGCTAAGTGGGCCTGGGCGTACACATACTGCACAACAGTGCACCTTCAGGATTGCGTCAGTTGAACATAACGGGCGCAATGCTGAATCTCACCAGCATTAACGTCAATCAACTACATATTAGTCAGTCAACAAAAAAGCTGCAGAAGACACATGTGTAAATGAACACTTTCACACACACATAAGTGAGTAGCCACAATGTTGCACTACACAACGTTAAAGATGCTTGCATATGTACATGTGAACGTGTTCAAAAACACCTGTTTCCCTATACACCTGTATTGTGAACATGAACAGCAACCAATACAGCAAAGCAAGCCTCTCCAATGCTGCTTGCTTGGATGTATGTGAAAGTGTACACAAACACACGTGCAGGTAGCTCCACAGTCTTTACAACCTGATTGGCAGACTACAGTCAATCTGCAGCCTATACCGGTTAGTATAGGCTGCAGATCGACCTATCAACTTTGCTAAACACCCACTAGGGTGTTTCAATACTGAGTACATGTGTCACAGGATGCACTTGTGCCTGTGGCTTTCATGACAGTGAATGGATGACAATCTGACCATACATGCCAGGTCATTTTGACATTGCATCAGTGAGTAGGCATGTAGAATGGTGTGACATGGCTCAGAAGTGGGTTGGTGCAGTGCAGAGCTTGTGCACATTACCGACTATCTACATCAACAAGTACATTATAATGTCAAACACTAAACAAGAAGGCAGTGTAAGTGCAACGTCAGGCATCACGTGCAATGTGCATGCAATGGGTTGCATGGATTCAGGCAGCCCCCCCCCTTAGTGAAAATGCAAGGAGGCATTACACTGCAGTGAAAGGTTCACCAGATAACTCTGTATTGGCAGTCAGTGTTGAGTACCATCAATTTCATCATCTGAGTCAACTGACAACACAGCCGATGAGAATGGGACAGTGAGCAGGACACATGATGAACCCTATGTAGTATGCCCATTTGTGCCGAAGGACAGAGTCAGGGGGCCTGAGACAGGGGGAGGTCTGTGCCCCACACAGACTATGACACCCTAAACATGTGCGTGATGCCGGACTGAGCCACAGTGAACATGGAATTATTGATGAAATGCTATTAAATATATGTCATCCTGGACACGTACTACAATGATCATGCTCCAAAGGACACATAGGGGAATGCATGTAATGCACATGGAGCATGGATGGGCACTCATGTCCCTGTGGAGCATCTGACATCTCCACAGTCCGAGTGAGACACCCTGAATCAAGGACATGGGATGTACCCCAAAGTATGTGTCTGGCAGGTTGGCAGGAGGAAGTGTGCATGTACACAGGAGCGTTGAACAGGCCATTGCAGTAGTCGTACATGTTACCCACCAGGGCAATGGTGCAATAGTGGTGCAGGGGGGTGGAGGGACAAGGGAGCATGCCTATGTGGAGTACCAGCATGCAGGCAGAAGACACATTTATGTCAGTCATGCAATGACATAGTCCGAGTGCTGAGTGGAAAGACACCCCAGGCTACATGCAGAAGGGCCAATGAGCTGGAACATGGACCGGATTGGCAGTCGAGTGACTAGCATGTGAGTAGGGTGCAAGTGTGGTGATAATCTGCACTACATGTCCAGCATGCTGCACAGCAGGCACGCATTAATGAAGCATTGCATGACTCATTGCATGAGGACCATGTACACATAGCATGTATTGGCAGTCAAGCACAATATATCGCACAAGCAAACCACACAAGGCCTGGACAAGTACGCAAAAACACTCACTGGATGGGGCGTCAAAATTCAGCATCCCTCCCATTCCTTTGTACAATTCTGCCGGTATGAAATCTTCAGCGATCAACTCGTGCAGAGTGAGTTCTTCCTCCTGAGGTGGTGGCCCACCGCCACTCACCCCAGTCATGGCATAATTGAGGCAGGCTTTAGCTTAGCACAGCATCAGAGGTCATCCCAATGCTTTTTGCACTCCTTAGCTGTGCGCACCTCATGTACGAATGCACCAACACTCTCTACAACACGCTTCCAGTGGTCCCAACGCTGGGCAGCCGTAGTGTGATAATTTGGGCCTACTAGCATATCACAGTCGTGTTCCGACACGTAGCCCACAAGGAAGTCCAGTTCCTGCTTGCAGAAAGGCTTCTTCCTCAACATGCCAGAGGCCGGAGCCATGTGTGGGGTCCCAGCCTCTTGTGCAGGTGCAACCTTCCTCCTCTTGGGCAGTGATCTGGACCCTGATTGGCAAATGCCACCCTGATCAGTAGGGGCAGTGGCGCTAATGGATTGAACTGAGGGAGTGTCAGGTGGAACAAGGACGGAAGCCCTGACTTGCATCAGTGGCTGCTGGGTGCCCTTGACTGGACCCTGCACAGCAACATCCGCTGTGATAAGGTCATTGACCGGGACTGTCCTGGATGGTAGACTCACAGCCGGAGTGGTGTCGGATGCATCTGCCCATGCACTTGCCAACACCCAGCTGCTCGGGGCAGCAGATGACAATAATGCCCCAGGGACATGTGCCTCGGCCAGGGCAGCCCTACATGCACTTACCATGTACCTCCTGACCTCCTGGAAATCAACCTGGGACGCTTCAGGTGCAAACGCAGCATGCGCTGCCCGACCCTGAGCCTGGGTGGTGGTGTCAGATGCAAGAGCTGCATCTCCCGGAACTACAGGGGGTGGTGGCATGACTGTACCAACACGTGGCAGACCATCCTGCTGAAGTGGCGCACCCCTGCCTCTTCCCCCTCTGCAGCCCCCCTGGACACCCTGGAGTCCCCCTACTCCCTGGCCACATCCCTGACCACGCCGCCACATGGAGTATGCTCAGCTGAGGCACCCCTCACCTTTCGTGGCCTCGCAACAATGGCACAGATGTAGTAGTGCCCATGGAAGGTGTACACGACAATTGTCCTGGGCAATTGGGGTGAAAGGGGTGGGGTACTAGATGTTAACAGCACCCCTGTGCCCCTGCAAGGCTGTATGTGACCCCTGTGATGAAGTGACGGGTCATGCAATGCTGAGGCACCACAAAACTGCAGTAAAAATGTGCATGCAACCCCCAGTAGCCCATGTGTGTGGAATTAACCTCCCACAGTACGCGGTGGCACCCAGGGACACAAAAAACACGTACGCGTGGGACACACAGGCTATTATGACCTCGAAAATGGGTAAGCGATACACAGGGGGACACACAGTGGGAAAAATAGCGTGCAGGACTCACCGTCTGACTAGCATGGTAATGAAAAAAATGCATAGCCAATACCCCCGCCAAAAGAAGAGATACGTCCTTGATCCGCTGTGAAGTAGTGATGGCGTGTGAAATAACCAGAAGTAGCAACACATGCGTCGGTCTCCACCAAAGGCACGTACAGAGAACTGCTGGGACCCGCTCACCTTTAACCCGCGCCAAACGGAAACACCCGTGAGCGTCATGTCACCTATGCGCTTAGGCCCTTTCCTCGAATTAAAAACATTAACACGCGGATGTGCTGTTTTTCACGTGCTGAATCACTATGCACCCGTGATGAGGGAAACGCCCGCGCTTGTTACGTCACATACGTGCTTATGTGCTAAGGGCCTTTCCTCGAATTACACGCTGAAGTGCTGTTTTTTCACGTGTCAAATCACTCTGTATCAAGCTGGCCACGTGACAACACATGGAGGACAACGCTCCTGCCCAGGAGGCCATTTTCCTGCCCCCCAGAGCCCAGAGCTGACTTCCACCAGCCATCTGCTGCTGCCTGCCTGTCTGATGGCCAAGTGCCCTGCTATTTGATGCCTGCACATCAGCCATCTGCAGGGGTCCAGTTGCTCTGAACACCCCTGCTGGTACAGAAGACTCCCGACTGCAGTTCCATCGCTCCATAGCCCAGCACCAGGTCCATGTTGGCCACCCACACCTTGTTAGGCAGAAACCTGTGCAGTTCCCCTAGGGACCACTGCAAAAAGTTTAAGACCACAGGAGTAAGCAGTAAACCCAATTGGTAGCAGTCTGCACCACCCAGATTTACCTGGTAGCTGTGGCTGAGCAGTCAGACTTCTCTCAAGAAGAGTTTGGCAGTATATAGAGTATACACAATATGGCTAAAAATACAGTAGAACAAGCAAACACTGACCAGAGCTTTGGTATTAAAAGTATATAATGATTTATTTAAAACACACTTATGAAAATACACTGACACTAATATATCAAGCAAGTTCAAACACAGTCACTTTAAGTATATACACCTCCCTAGTTAATTATTCGACAAGTCTAGGTTAATACACCACTTATTAGCACAATAGAGGTGAGCGCGTAATCGTAGATGGCACTCCAATAATTGGTTAAAAAGGGAGAGAAAAAGCAGAGTATGGAAATAACACAGTACCAACACTTTTAAGAAACCACAGCAAGACAAGAAAGGCAGCGTCTACTGTAGAGCCAAAGTTCATAGGCCAGGCGCACCCTTGGAGAGAGCAAGACAGAATGTGCCCAAGATCTCACAGTGGAAATGCACTCAAAGTCTTTGCAGAATATGTCAAAAGAGGTTGGATCAGTCAAAAAGGTAAAGTTAGAAGGTTGGGAGGCCAACCCAGTTGGAAAGTCAAGGATTTACGGGACACCTTGGACAGTCCGTTGCAAGGGAGGCTTCGACCAGAGGAAGAGATGATCTCGACGAGGAAGAAAGCTGGAGCTCATTGCACTGCCAGGGAAGAAACCAGCCACGGAGTTCCTGATTAAAAGGTACAACCCTTTAATTCATGGCCAGTGGTGAAGCGTGGCTATACCGGCCGCCGGGGTGCTGGGCACGGGCGATTCGACCTCGAGACGTCCTAGAAGGCAAAAAAGGCAAACTGGTTGGTCCCACCAGCTCAAAGGGAGGAAGACTCTCCTGGAAGAAGATCTCCTCTGTCGTCAGGGAAGTGGTAAGTTCAGACAGCAGGGCTCCAACAGTGGTGTCGTTGTTGTAGATGGCTCAGCTTCTCCTCTCATCGGATTCATTAGGTCCTGTGGAGACTTCTGAAGTTCCAGTCCCAAAAGCCCTGCTTTTAAGCAGAATACAACCCATTCAACAGCCTAGCTGTCACTCAAACATGCTAAGTGGTGAGCCGGGCGGCTCCCCACTGGGCGAATCACACAAGAGTGTGACATGAGTTGCCAAGGCAACTCAGTCCAGGGTGCCTAATCCCCCTCCCACACATACTGTAGACCCCAGACAGAGTGGCACCATTTGGAGGGCTCGACTTGGGTTAGAGTTTCAGACGCAAACACAAACGCCATTTTAAAACTGAGTCCTGGCAAAAAGACACAGCCGGGGAATTGACATTAAATAAATAACCCGGTGGTATCTTTAACAGTGCACCAAAAAGTGGTGCATTTAAAATCAATGGGAAAATCCCATAAGAAATATTCTGGTGGAGTATTTCACGTGGTATCCACTGCCACCAGCCAGAAACCTGACAAGGGGGGACTGGACAGTGCCCCCTTGGAAAAACAGACCAAGGGGCAATCAAATTACCCCTCCCAGTACTTCCACAATATGATGGTTTGTACTGCTTCTGTTCACAATTTGAGACTAGTAAAGCCAATGGTGACTTTACATGCCCTGGGAGACAGTAGTCAGTCCCAGGGTATGGAGTCTATGTTTAGGGGTCACTATGACATCCCTGTGTTACTGCACTGAGGGTGCTGTGTAACACACATACCAAAAACACATGAAGCCCTATGGAGTATAAGACCCCATTGTCCATAAAACACATTCACAGTCAAATAACATTCTCAAATCATGCCTAAGAGTTGGAGAAAAAGAGTCTCACTCTTAGCAGGAGAAAACAATAAACCCCAAAAATCCAGCAAAGCTGCTGGGGGACTCACTAGGTTTGGGAAATTAGCCTTAACAGATAATTCTCCCTAACACACCTGCCTTGGGGATTGCCATGTCAGGGCAAACACCATCGGAGACCACTGACCCCCAGCCAGAGAGGCAGAGGGCTGCCAGCTTCACAGCAGGAGAGGTTGGCATCCTGGTGGAGCAAGTCATGTTGCATTATGATGCCCTCTACGGAAGAAGACGCACCACAAGGATGGATGGGAGAGGATCTGGCTGGACATCGTGGTTGCCATCAACGCGGAGGGGGTGGCAACCCTCGACCTACCACATGCCCGCAAGCACTGGGAGGACTTGAGGTCCAGGACCCTCAGTAAGGCCCGGCGCCTATTGGTAGCAGCGGATGCAGAGGGGTGCCGGGTCCGCCTTACCGACGACCAGATGAGGGTCGTGGAACGCATACGACCATCGCTTCACCTCCAGGTCCTTGAGAGGCAGACCAGTCCGGAGTCGAGCGGTAAGTGTCCATGTGTACTGATTGGACGCAGTGCATGTTGAGGCGTGCCAGGAATGTGCAGCATGGACATATGTCTGGAAAGGCCCATGTATGGATGTGTATGTGCAGGGATATGAGCCTGCTGCATGCGAGTCCAGTCATGTGTGATGCACAACAATGGTGTATGTGTTCCAAAGCATGATGAACAAATGCACGTGGATACGCACACATGTTGGCATTTCTGTGTATGTACGATGCCATGTTTGGGGTGTGACACATGGATGCTGGTTCCACCTTCATGCACGTGCACGGCGTACATGTGCATGTGTGTGTGTTTTACATGTGTGTGACTGTGATACGCCATGGATGCATGTGACACAGACATGTAGTGAGGCAATTGGCAGATGTGACAAATCCGAGTGATCCAACTGCGGCTGATATGGCCGCGATCGGAACATTCGCGTGAGAAAGGTGCGAACTACCAAAAGTTTGCACCTTTCTCATGCAAACACACATACTACGGGGGCTGCAGGGAGTGTCCCCCGCTACCCCGCTCACTATACTGTGAAGTCGCTATCCCGCTCACTATACTGTGAAGTATAGTGAGCGGGGTGTTGCGGGGGGCACCCCCGCAGCCACATTTTTTTCATTTTTTTTTTAAAGGGTGTGTTGCGGGGGTGTCCCTCGCAACACCCCGCTCACTATACCACACAGTATAGTGAGCGGGGTGTTACAGGGGACACCCCCGCAGCTCCTGCAGTTTTTTTTTTTATTATACTTACCTGCAATACTACCACCAAAGGTACAAACTTTTGGTGTTCGAACCTTTGGTGTTAGAATTTTTAGAACTTTTGGTCATTATGACCATTTGTTCGTGGTAAAATTGACCTAAACCGATGTGACATAGTTGCCGGTGATTGCACTGTGACAGGTTGTGGAGATGTACAGATGCATGTCTGTCTGGTGGCATGTGTGCATGTGTTTGGCACTCCCCGTTTTGCTTGTGGCTTCTGGCTGACCTTTGGGTGTTTATGCTGTTGTGTGTGTATGGATGCTGCTGCCTGATGCACCATTCCTGTTAATTTGTGCATGTGTGTGGGTTCAAATGATGTGTGTTGGGGAATGTGATGCCATCTGTGAAGTTTGACAATGCCACTCATGTGCAACTGTCATGTGTGTATACCAACACTGTACAGTGCCCTGATGCCTGTGTTCTGTCTCTCCCTGTCTGCAGCGTCAAATGATGAAGAGGGTGTGACGGTGCTGTGGAGCACAGCGTCATGGATCCCACTGCCACCCGGAGATGCAGGGCCCAGCTCCCCTCCCAGGTTGTCATCTCTTCGGGAAGTGAGGAGTCTGGTGCCGCAGTAGGGGCAGCTGAGCCCCCACAGGGGCCAAGGAGGAAGATGGAACAGAGTCATCCAGGTTGGTGGGGGGTTTGGGTGAGGAGGAGGCCGCGGAGGGGCAACACACGGGGCCTGTAGGGGGGATTCCACTGGTGCTAGTGGTGCAGTCCAGGGGCAGGGACAGGAGGCAGCACAGGTCACCACGGAGGTGCCTGTGTGTAATCCTGTCCCCGATCCTGACTGCATCATCCGGCACCAGCAGGGATGTTCCGGCCAGACCGGTTTTCAGGGAGGGGATGCACGTACAACAACTGGCCTTCCTCTACCTGCGGACGTTGCAATCTGTGACCGTATTGAGCCTGTCCTAGCTGGGGTGGTGTTGCTCCAACGTGGGATTCGGGATGACATGCAGGGTTCACGTCAGGACAATGAACATCATTTCGGATCCCTCATTGGCCACGTCGACCTACTAGGACAGGTCGCCGGCACTGGGTTCATCCGTGTGCTGGAACTCCCTGCAACCCCCTCCTCAACTGAACCCCCTATGCACCAGTCATCCTCCGTGCCATCTTCCCACCCAAGTATCACCTGGGCCTCCTGTGGAGCTGCCCCTGAGCCAGCGGCCAGGCTGGTGGAGGACACATCCCTGCCGCAGTCGGGAGTTGGAGGTCCAGCAGGGATGGCCACCCCACCAACTGGACCCCAGCAGATGGAGGACGTACAGGTATCATCAAGCAGTACATGTGCACGGCAGCCACAGAGGTTCCATCAGTCTGGAGGCCATCGTGGTACCAGAGGCATTTGCATTGGAGGCAGCAGCAGGCTCAGGGTTGGAGCGACGATGGCTTGGACCATCAACATCATAGGGGCAGGCATTAGCCGGAGGACCCATGATTGTGAGTGTCTTCCGTGTGGCAGTGGTTGGGCCAGCAGATAGATGTGGAGCGGCGGCAGGTGGAGGAGGCACGGCTCACTATGGTCAGGGTGGAGAACTCCATGCGCAGGGCATTGAGGCGGGCTGAGTGCCTTGAGGCAACTTGCAGGGAGTTGGAGGAGGACATGGCTGCATCCCTGCGAGACCTCGAGGCCAGGAAAGAGGCCCTCCTCCGGAACATCGACGTGGAGTTTGATGAGGCCCTGGCCCGGAACATCAAAAAGTGAGCCGTAGGACTTGCCCGCCGCCTTTGTACATAGTTCTTTAAGGTTAGGTTTCCTTTGTTTTATATTTTTATTAGGAGTTAATGGACATTGTTCCACTTTATGTGTATAGTTTTTTTATTCATAGGACTTTTTTGTAGGTTTACATTGTATTATTTATTTTTTTGTTGCTTTCATTATTTCTTTATTTGCAAATTTGAATTTTCATTATGTTATTTCATTACGTTTTTGAATACATTTCATATATCTTCATTATTGGTGTGTACTCTCATTGGTTTTGTGCATGTCTCTAGGAGCATTGCCTCAGTCATGTGTTGCACTGTGTGGCTCTGTTGTACTTTAATGCATGGCCATGCTGGTTCTTTTAAGACTCTCATGGCAGGGGTAATGTGGGTGTGGGTGCAGTGGATGGTTGCGTGCTTGTACTGGGGGGCAGGGGGGATTTGGGTTGGCAAAAAGGCCATGGGTCTGTTTTGTTATGACATGTTTTTTGGTGGCCCATATGTTGGGGCCTGCTGGCAGGTTGCTGTCACTGGGGGTGGGTTGGGGGACATGAGTCAGGGCTTGCTGGCAGGTTGCCGTCACTGGGGGTGGGCTGGGGGACATGAGTCTGGGCTCCTAAGTGCAAGGTGCCATTTGGGCTGTCTGCGGGTCATGGTCTGGGGTGATGGGCTGCCTGCGGGGCATGCCCAGGGTGGATGGGCTGCCTGCGGGCATGCACAGGGGTGTAGGGTGGTCCCCTGTGGTTTGGGCTGCCTGCAGGGCATGGGGGGAGGGGCACACCCGGGAGGGCCGACAACACAAAATCGCATGTATTACTCCCCGCGCAACCCGAAATATGCGTACCCCACTCGCTCTAGGCCAATCGCATGTAAAACTCCACGTGCACCCCCAGTATACACGTACCCCGCTCGCACCAGGCCAATCACGTGTAAAAGTACCCGTGCACCCCTCAGAATACACGTACCCCACTCGCACCAGGCCAATCGCGTGAAAAACTCCATGCGCACCCCGAGTATACATGCAAGTAGCACATCCACCCTGGGCATGCCCCGCAGGCAGCCCATCCCCCCTGGGCATGCCCCACAGGCAATTCATCCACCCTGACCATGCCCTGCAGGCAGCCCATCACCCCTGGCCATGCCCCGCAGGCCGCCCTTCACCCTTGGGCATACCCCAGAGGCAGCCCATCACCCCCGGGCATGCCCTGCAGGCAAACCCATCACCCCTGGGCATGTCCTGCAGGCAGCCCTTCACCCCTGGGCATGCCCCGCAGGCAGCTCATCACCCCTGGGCATGCCCCGCAGGCAGACCATAACCCCTGGGCATGCCCCGCAGGCAGCCCTTCACCCCTGGGCATGACCCACAGGCAGCCCTTCGCCCCTGGCCATGCCCTGCAGGCAGCCCATCACCCCTGGACATGCTCCGCAGGCAGCCCCTCACCCCTGGGCATGCGCCGCAGGCAGCCCATAACCCCTGGGCATGCCCCACAGGCAGCCCTTCACACCTGGGCATGCCCCGCAGGGAGCGCATCACCCATGGGCATGCCCTGCAGGCAGCCCTTCACCCCTGCCTATGCCCTGCAGGCAGCCCATCACCCCTGGGCATGCCCCGCAGGCAGCCCTTCGCCCCTGGCCATGCGCCGCAGGCAGCCCATCACCCCTGGGCATGCCCCACAGGCAGCCCTTCACACCTGGGCATGCCCCGCAGGGAGCCCATCACCCATGGGCACGTCCCGCAGGCAGCCCTTCACCCCTGCCTATGCCCCACAGGCAGCACATCGCCCCTGGGCATGCTCCGCAGGCAGCCCTTCACCCCTGGGCATGCCCCACAGACAGCCCATGTGTGGGGAGTTTTACATGCCATTTTGCTGGCGCAAGTGGGACACGCGTATTCAGAGGGGTGCACGGGGAGTTTTACACGCGATTTCGCCTCCACGAGCAGGGTATGCGTATTCAGAGGGGTGCATGGGGCATTTTCCACGTGATTTCGCAGTCGCGAGCGGGGTACGTGGATTCAGAGGGGTGCCCAGGGAGTTTTACATGTGATTTTGCTGGTGCGAGTAGGGTATGCATATTCTGAGGGATGCGCAGGGAGTTTTACACCTGATTTCGCTGGCGCGAGAGGGGTACACATATTCAGAGGGTTGCGCGGGGAGTTTTCCACGTGATTTAGCTGGCAAGAACGGGGTACGCGTATTCCAAGGGGTGCGCAGGGAGTTTTCCATGCGATTTCGCTGGTGCGAGAGGGGTGCGTGTATTTCGAGGGGTGCGCAATGAGTTTTACACACGATTTCGCTGGCGAGAGAGAGGTATGCATATTCGGAGGGGTGCGCAGGGAGTTTTACACGCGATTTCGCTGGCACGTGAGGGCTGTGTGGCGTTTTTTTGGTCCTTTTCGTGGTTGGGGGGCTGTATACTGGTTTGCGCCATGTAGGGGATTTGGGTAATGTTTTTGGAGCATGGGGTGGGGATGGGGGCATAACTGGCGCTGCTGCAGGGTCACTGTGCCACTCTGCGCCACGGCTGGTTATGGATATAAAAATCCATGAATACTCTGTGCGTCAAAAATGGGTTTTGGCGCAGGTGGCTGGCGCAAGCTGCCTCACGCACACTCTGCGCCAGCCGTAGGCACCACTTCTGCGCTTGATTCCATGAATTACTCCCATCATGTTTCGTTTTGCTGACATTTTTCTGTGAGCAGTATTATTTTATCACTTTTACTTTTTCTTTAAACCGTTTTTATTTGCACGCACATGTGCAGGCCGTTTTTGTTTTCAATGTTTAAAAATACTGTTTTACATGCGACTGGGATCTTTGATTTCTCCTTTCGTAAATTAAAAGGCTGCTCATCTATTGGTAATGACAGGTAGGCCACTTTACACATGGCTCTTACATTTTTACTTGAAAAACAAAACATGAGTCCAGGCGGTTTTTGTTTCAGTGTTTAAAATGCCTGCCATTAATGTGAAAGGGACATTTGTGGCCTTTAAATTCACCCCACACGTCGAAGTGCGTGGCTGTGATTGAGTTGACCTCTTTCCCTGATGAAGATGTTTAAAATTAAATCTGTCACATCGAACCCAGTCGGTGCTTTGGAAGAAGCCAGAAAATACATATAACTATTTATCTACCAGTGTCTCGTAGTGGCTACATATGTTTACACTAATGAGTCAATTTCATGTTTAGGCACTTATGTCTGATACATTCTATATAGTGCCCTGTTTGTATTAGTTGTGTGGTTTTATGTTGTTGTGGTATTTCCAGCAAGGACGTGTGGGATGCCGAATGACTTCCTAATGAATTACAAAAAAATCTCGTTTCGGAGTATGTACTATTCAATTGTGTCTTTTAAATGCGTTGTAAATACATGTTTTGCTTTTTAATTGGGTACCCAGTTGTTAATATGAATTTATTGTTCCAGATGTTGTTTTCAGTTTATCTTGATTGTTGGTCAGGACACCCGAGTCTGTTTCTTAGGGCTCCTGCCAGATTCAGGGTAAACGTTATCAAAGTTAAGTTGTATCCCTGTCATACTATGCACAGAACACTTATGCAAATGATTCTTGAGAGGTTTACGTAGATATTTTTTGGTACATTGCATAGGCTTAGACATTTTCAAAAAGAATAGCTCGGAATGTGTAATGCTACATCTCTGTCTTTTGGGATTTCCCTTGTGCTTTGTGCAACAATTCCCAACTGAGGTACTCTGTCAGTTTGTGTAAAACCAAACACTATTCCTTTGTTCTTTGCTAAGGCACAGTAAATGTAATGTCGCTAATGCGGGATTTTTTTTCTCCAATCCCAAGGGAACAGTTTAATGGCATTAGACAATTCAGCAAAGAAGGCATGATTGGGGCCATTGCCAATAGAAAAGTTAATTGCTGCAGCAATGGAAGGTGCACATCGCTTTTCCTAGTGGTCATCTGTTCAACCTCACTACGGATCAGAGGGGTTCCTTGATAGATTGTGTATTAACATAGTAATGCGAGAGAAGGAATATACATTTATCAGGGGATGGATTGTTCAGGATATGTGCTTAAGATACTTCGAACACTTAACCATGTACAGATGGTCCTAAGTGAGAAGATCTTTTTACAAAGATCTTTTCACTTAAAGACCGATTTAGAAAGACTGCTTCGAGACCGCACAGAGAGATTTTCTAAATCCAACTGTCATGCCCCTTCTGCACATGAGTGTCGCAGGGGCTGACAGGCAGGTCAGGACCCAGAAGCGCATGACCAGGAGAACGGGTAAGTGAGCGGGTGGTTGTGGGTTGGTGCGAGTGTTGTGTGTATGTATGTATGTGTTTTGATTTGGGGGTGGTGGGGTGGGTGGAGGGTGCTGGGGCTGAGAGATGGGGGTGTGTGGGTGCATGTGTGTTGGTGTGTGTGTTGTGCGTATGTATGTGTTTTGGTTTGGGGAGAGGGAGGTGGTGGGTGGCGGGGAGGATCAATAGGGGGGTCAGGGAGTGAAACCCCCCCAAATATGTTAAAAAAAGGGAAACCATATGTTAAAGGTCTGAAGAGAAAAATAACTTTACAATGCCTATTTTCGAATCAAAGGAAAATCGGTCAATGTAAATTGGTCACTTTCTCTTGAGACCTTTAAAAAAAGGTATTTTCAAATAGAGTCGCACAGAAACACTGTGGACATCTTTGACTACCCAACCAATTATTTCACATCTGGGTGGAATAAAAGAGCATAAAGGAAGGGCACAGAGAATGGCAAAGGGAAGCAAGAAGGGAAGGTAAAACAAATTTGACAGGAATGGACGAACAATGTGAAAGAGATAGGTAAGGGAGGGAGGAGAAAGGGCTCAGCAATTGTGGAACGTGGCATATGATTTGCAGGGGGAAGGTATGCGTAATGGGAAAGATAAAGACTAGGCAAAGTGGAAAAGGGAGGAGACTGCAAAGGGATGCCTGAGGGGAAGAGAAATGAAAGGAAAGAGAGAGAGAGCTCAAGGAGACATTATGTATCAATGCCAAAACATATTTGTACTATTGGTTTTTAAATACCTATAGTGCTTTGTGTACAATGTTAATGCAGAATACAAAGTGAAATGCACGGCACACTAATATGTTTTAAACTATTAGTATGTGTAAAAGAGAATTTGTCAAGGAAGGCACATGAGAGGAGATAGGTGGTAAAACCCTGCTTTTCATGAAGCGCTTGGTGCCACAGTTTGTTTCCAAGCACTCTAAATGAAAGATGTTACTATAATTCAATGTAACAGTACACCATCTACAATATCAAAAGGATCAATGTCTTGCTTGGATTCCCACTGAAAGGATGAACTAAGATCACAACATTGGCTGAATAAACTCACAAAATGTAGATAACAAAGGACAGAAGGTAGTCTCAGTGAATGCCATAATTAACTCTCATTTAGAGATTAGAAGCATAATCAACATGAGAGACAAGGTAGGAAAAGGTTGCTAACTAGGGATGGCATATTGGGATAAGCAAATGTATTGGTGATTTAAAATATAACAAAGAGGAAAGTTGAACTAAAGGTAGTAAAGAAAATACATCTTATGAAAAGAGATAAGCCACTGTGCAGGAAGAGTGGAGAAAATAATTGTATACGTGACAGGTAGCAGTTTTGAAGAAATATTGCAACAGGAACGGCAATTTAGCTACAACAGCCAATTAGAAACGATGAATAAGAAGTAATTTAACCAATGCAGAGTTAGAGTCACCTTTGGGGGATGCATAGTTGACTGGACATATAGCAATATAGATTGATATAATGTGATCAACGTTTTCTGTGGGGGAAACTGTGGCATTGGGGGTGTCCAAGCTGGCTCTTGGAGGTCATCATGGCTCTCCATGAGGATAATAATGCCTGGATTAGACTAAGTGATCAGGGGACCCTGTCGAAAAATAATGTGCATTAATAGGGGGTTGAGACAGGTGTGTATGTTAGCCTGCTGCTTTTTTAATATATACATAGTGGATTTACTTGTCAGATTGTTGGTGAAAGCGGGCTGCCCCCCAAATACTGTAAACACCAAAATTGGTGGCATGCTATATGCCGATGACTTAGATATTTTTGATCACATGCTGCCTGATCTCAAGGCGATTCTGGAGGAATTGGCTATCTATGCAGAAGAATTCAAGTTTTTAATTACACTTGGTAAAACCAATAGGATGCTGGTGTCCTCCAAAAAGAATCAGCAGGGTGAAACTATTGATCTCTATGGGGACCATTGAGTATGTAGATAGCTACAAATATTTGGGGCTGGAGATCTCTGGGACTCAGTGTTATGCCGACATTATAGCTACTAAGGTAAGCAGGGCACACAAATAACAGGGATTTGCAGGAAATGTGTAAAGTATCACTCAGGCTTCTCACTGACGGGGGTTCTAACGCTTTACAAGCAATGGTTATGACCGACAAGTATTGTATGGGCTAAAAGCTTTAGCGTTGAAAGACTTGAAATGGTTGGTTGGCGTGGAGGCTAGAATTTGGAGAACTATACTATACTTACCAAGGTCAACCTCGGTGGAATACATTTGTCTGGAACTACGATTCTTATCTCTTAGAGCCCAGTTACTAATACGAAGAGGTTGCCTTATGTTGAAATCTAGAACCTCCCCCACTTGTCCATTGTTGAGCACTTTGGGAGCAAATTACGAATTAGAACTGGGTAGGAGAAACAATTCCCCTCACTCCCAATTATTCCATGATTTATGTGATAAGGAGGGATGGCTACCTGACTATTATCGCTGTTCCAACTTTGAATTACTTGAAAGGTGCTCACAAGCACAGGGTACGGAAATACGACTGGGTTTACAATTATAATCAAGTCAGTACCCTGGAGAGCTATCTGAGTGTTGCGCCCATGGTAATCCGATACATGAAGCCTGAATGTTACCTTGAACTTTGCCCTGACCCAAAAGCCTGTGATTTGTATTTACAGCTAGATTTGAATCAATTACCAGTGTTATCTATATGTGGTTCAAGAGAAAAGATTCCCTGTGATGCTAGATATTGCAGGATTTTCCAAATTGTTACCAATCTTGAGACAGCAAAACATGTCCTGAAGGAATGCCCGAGACTAGGTTCTCTTTATATGGTTGCACTGGGACATCTTGTGCACAGTTTAGATTCTTCCAAAAGTGATGAGTTCTGGGTGTTCTGTGTAAATTCTACATCAATTTCAACATTATTGGCCCTTTGTAGGGTCTGGAAGACCATAATGCAGCTGTTGGTTTAGCCCGCTTTGTGTAAGGAGTCGAATACCAGGATATCCCTGGATGGTGTCCCTCCCCGGTAAATGAGATCCGTGCGGCTTTCATGTGGGATGCTGGGTAATTTGTGAATAATAATTTGGTTCTTCTTTTTCTTCTTTTTAATGTGATGTTTTATTATTTTAATTTGAACACATATTTTTTATGTGATGGACAATGTTTATTATTTGAGATAATACGTGTCATGTGTGTTAAGCATGAGTAATTGTAAATATTGTAAAAGTTCAGTTTTTGAACTGTTATACAATAAAAAAAGAATGTGAACATACAGAACGGATAATATGAAAGTAGCATACTCAGGTTCCATGCAGATTTAGAAGAATGAAATATCCCGGACACAAGGTAGAGTTTGGGCAGGTTTAGTGGTGAGTAGCAGGAATATGAGTGTTATTCTGATTTTGATGCACACAGTCAGAGCACATCAATGAGTTGGCAATGATATGTTCAAGCTAGAACCACAACAAGGGGCAGAAGAAGGAGTAGAATGTATTTAAATGTTTGTGATTGTTACCACACTACACTACGAAAGCCTTTAAGTCAATGGGCCAACCAGGACATACAAAAGAGTGGGCCTCATTAACATATATTTCAATCAAATACAAAAAGATACATTCCTTTCCTTGACGTTGCAATAACATCTGGTAAGGAGAACTGTTTCAGTATGTGATTCACGTCATATATGTCTCCTAGAGAGTGCTCAGAATGCTCATGGGGGTGTATTTTATGGAGAGCTTAGGTACATAAATAAATACATAAATAAACCTAACTAAAAGTGGTTCAGACAATTGTCCACAAGCCCTAGATGATGACTTTGAATCTCCTCAGACATATACACAAGTATTTTTTATATTTTGTATGGTGGATGCTTGATATATTGTGAACCTGGCTCCAGGTAGCATCAGTGTGGTACACTGATTTTAGAATGACGGTCTCTAACAGGAGGTGCAGTAACTAGAAGAGTACGGTGCATGGGTTTCAAATCAGATTTGAAAAAAAAAAGGAAATGGTTATGTTAATTCACATTAATGGTCATGTTACCTATGAGCAATGCAGGCCCAATAAGAGAAAGTGATTTGTCCAGAAGCACAGGATATCTTTGATGGAATGAAGAAGTCGAGATTAGAACTCAATCTCCAGGTTCCAAAGTTGTCATTTTAGCCGCTAGACCACATCTCCTCCCAGGGTATGTGGTGGCATATGTGCTCACATGAATTATAAGATCACTGGTGCTCGAAATGTCCTGTGCTCTGACTGCAGGCAATCAGGCATGTGCAGATTTCGGTCTTCTAGTCCTTTTTGTGGTAAAAGCATACGGTGTCAACTCCAGTCAAATGTTTATTTTGCTAGGCATGCTTTCTAGGGCTTTTTGGCTGCATAAGCCCCAGTGTTTCCTCTTTGTTTAACCCATATATGCTTGATTGTGACAGTGACTTAAGAACTTCTACTCTCCGTGCCCTTTTGTGTCAGGTTTTGCTGCTGAGTAGCCAGGGGCTCATAATGACGCAGGTTTATTTTCCTAGTTTTTTCATGCAGCTATTTTACATCATCCTACTACCTACGAATCAGATGGCTCCATTGGTATCCGTTTGCTGATTCTAATGATCCTATCCAGAATGGTTGACATACAACTGTCGGGCACCACCAAAGGATTCCGACCTATCCCAGTCATACTTTTTTTAATAACACATTTTATTAGTTTTAAGGCTGCTTGTTGAAACTTACACATTGAACATCACATGGTAAACCATCCATGAGTAAAACAAACAAGACAACAATTATAACAAACTCAGATCCAGTAAATTCAGTAGACTTAGTACAGCGTGTTACATCTCTAGCATGCGACCCACTCATGTATCACATGTATACAGAAGTTATACCAATTTATTGTGTATCTTCCCACTTCTGTGCTTTCCCAGGACATCCTCTGGCTCTATCGATACGCTGTTCTATTTACCTGCAAATGTCCACATCTGTTACCCATTGTGCGTAAATTGGGGTTAATGTTAGATCCCCACAGTTTCGCTAAATTGCGTTTGATTCATCTTGTGGCTATGGAAACAAACAATTTCTCAAAGTGTGTCATGTCCCTCTCCTCCCCAACACCCACAAGCATCATCTTGGGGTATCGAGGAATGGTGCAGCCCAGGCCTGTTGACAATTTATCACAGAAACGCTGCCAGAATTCCTCAATCCGGGGGCATTCCCACAGTATATGGAAGAAGGTAACTTCCTCCTGTAGACAGCATAGGCAGTTAGGATCAGTGGCTCAATTCCAGCAATGGAGAGCTACTCTGGAGTAATACACCCTATGCAATATTTTTAGCCGTATCAATCAGAGCCTAGCTGAGATTGCGATTTCTCGCAGATACATCAAAACTGCAACTCAGTCTTCAGGGAGTATCCAACCAATTTCTCTCTAACATTTGGGTTTTCAGATTGCAGAGTTCAGATGTTGCAAAGGAGGATATAGCATTATACATAACAGTAGTCATTTTGCTAGTGATTTGTTCTAGTACTGTATTTCTTTCTAGCGGTGTGCACTCTGGCATGTTAGACAGTAAGGGGAGTTGAGCATGTAGTGCATGTTGTAGCTGGACATAGCAGTACTGCTCGGTGTTGGGGAGACCAACTTGAGTCGTCAAGTCCTCCCAGGGTGCTATTTTACCATTTATAATGGCATCCCCTACTTCAGTTAATCCCAGCGCTATCCATCTCGGCCATATCAAAGGTTTGCTCAGTTTGGGTAAATTACCATTGCCCCATGGTGCCTGTACTGGGGTGATTTTGTTGTTCCAACCTCTATGTTTGAGACAATCTTTCCATATCAGAGCTATGTCTGCTGCCATAGTGCAGGCGGTTTCAGTTTCTCATAGAGGCATCCCAATGGGGAAATCTCTTGCATCGGAGCAATTTCTGCACGGATATGGGGAAAAACTCTGTTTCCATGTACTGCATCATTGATCACTGGCATTTGACTAGCCCAATTGTAGGTTTAAAGGTGTGGCAGCCCAATTCCGCCCTCCCAGACGGAGTGTTGAAGTTTTTGTAGTGCGATCCGTGGGTGTACCCCACCCCATAGAAGTGTTCTGAGGGTGCTATCGATTTTTTGTAATTCTAGAGTGGTTTTGTAGAGTGGGGCATTCTGTAAAATGTATAGAAAGTGATGTAGAGCCAACAATTCAAAAAGTGCTGCCCTTCCTATAGTGTTAGCGGGAGCAGTACCCAGTGCCTTACATCTCTCACAAATCTCTCCGTAATCGGGCGAACGTTTTTCATCACATATTTTGAGAGATCAGTCATGATCTGGATGCATAGGTAGAGGAACTGTTCCATTTCAATGCGGTATGGGCTGTTCATTGGGATGCCATGTTCTGCGTCACTGACTGGAAACAGGATGGACTTAGACCAGTTCACCCTCAAACCGTTGAAGGACCCATAGTGTTCCAATATCTTTGTAACTGCTGGGCAAGACCGGACTGGGTCAAAGTATACCAGGAGATCATTGGCATACAGGGAGACTCTGTCTTCAATGCCTTCCCACCAACGGTAACCCTTCCACATCAGCGTGTCTCTCAGTAGTATAGCCAGGTGTTCAATACTTAGCGTAAAGTGCAGCGCCGACAGGGGACAATCCTTGTCTTGTTTCTTTGAAACACTCTCGAAGGCCATCCGTTCACCCTTACCTCTGCCTCGGGAGAGATATACTGGAGTTGGACCCATCGCATGAAGTATTCTTGAAACCCCATCCGGAGCATAATTTCCCAGAGGGACTCCCAGAAGACAGAGACAAAGGCTATTGTAAAGTCAATCGCTAGGAGTGCTAGGGGTTCTTGGAGGGTAGGGGCTCTTTCCAGTGCTAGGTGAAGTCTGCAGAGAATCATATGCATGGATCTCTGCACCATGAACCCACTTTGCTCCTGGTGGACCAGTGTGGTTATTACTTTCTGAAGTCTATTTGCCAGGACTTTGGTTTCACCATTGATCAGGGAGATCGGTCTATATGAGCTACACTTCTCAGGGGGTTTGCCTGGTTTTGGAATGACAATTAAACTTGCTTTTCGGAGATCGGGGACAGTGTTTTCCACATATCAGTTGGGAAGCTGTTAGGTTCCGGTGTCTTCCCTGATTGCAGCTGTGATATCACCAACCCGACTGCATCTTCCGTGACATCTTTTTCAAGGAGGGCTATTTGCGCAGTGTCTAGAGGGTAGAGTGTGATCCCATTAAGCTCCATGGTGTCTATTGGCCCCTCTGGTGGTTTATACAATTCAGCATAGTAGGTTGCAAAGCCTCCCGCTATATCGCGGTCAGATCGCAACGTCTCTGCATCATCTGTTTGGATCTCCCTGACCTGCCAGTAACCTTCATCTCTCTGTTCCAACCAGGAGAGCATTTTACAGGTTTTTTCTCTGTTTTGTACAGTCTCGTACGCATTACCGCGTGTGCCTGTTTGGCATTGTCAAAGGCTATATTACAGAGGCATACTTTGGCTAGGATGAGGGACCGGTGTGTCTCACGTTAACCAGTAGCAACATGTGATGCTTCTTTTTGTAGCACATCTTGTTCTGCATCTAGTAATGCCTGTTGTCGGCTTTTCTTATGAGCCGACGTCCAGTAGAGAATCTCACCTCGGAGGACCGATTTAAATGTCTCCCATAGTGTTGCTGAGTTAGCCACTGACCCCGTGTTTATCTCAAAATATGTGATTGTAGCTTTTTGAATATGTTCATTGAGGTCTGGGAAGCCAATATAGTGACTGTTTAGGCGCCACAAGGGGGGGGAGTCTATTTGTTGTGATTACCATCAAAAGGGGAGAGTGATCTCTGATGCCACGCGGGAGTAGAGACACGCTAATTGCCCTATGTGCGTCCATTGCCGGGAAAAAAAAAATAATAATCCAACCTTGAGAGCCTGGCATGGACTACCGAGTGATGTGAGCACCCATGCTCCCCGGGATGTAACTCTCCCACATATCTCTCAGCCCAAACGCAGAGGTGAAGTTGGCGAGTTTGGTATTGGTTTTCTTGGATTTCTTTCCCGCAGATGTGCACGGTCAATCCCCACGTCCATGACCTCATTGAAGTCTCCTCCTATCACCAAGATGTCTGCTGTGTTATCTATGATTATAGGTGTGATGTCTCAGATCAGGTAAGCCATGAGCGAAAGTGGGGAGTAGGACGCTAGGATGGCAAGGGTTTCATTCCATAGCTTACCCCGTACAAGAACAAATCTACCTCCCATGTCCTGTGTATCCCAGTCATACTTAAACCTCATCCTTAGATTCTGCACCTGATTTTAGCATTTTCTCATAAAAAATGCCCCCTAAAAAAAAAAATGAAGGCAGATCCTTGAACGGAATTGTCTTGAATGCATCTCATGTTCAAGACTGCAAAGATCTTATTGAGGATCACCAACCTCATCTTGTGTTTATCTCAGAAACTTGGTTTCTGGAACACTCTGACCCATCAGTAATTCAAACCTTGTCCTCTAATTACGAGAATGTATGTCTAGATTGTGCTTTGCTCCACCCTGGTCGGGGGATTGCTGTGATTTTTAATAATACTTTTAAAGTCACCTCTATTCACATTAAGAATTCCTTGAAAATGGAAAGTCTCCTAAGTTGTATCCCAGGCTATACCACAACTACCTTATTTGTTATTTTAGTCTACCACCCCCCATGCTATGATTGTGTGTTTTGTAATGAGTTTTGTAATGAGTTTCCTGCATGTGTAGCTGATCTCCGGCTGAAATATTGTAATCTGATCATTGCCACTGAATTCAATCTTCCGAAGAAGAGGTCCAATGGACAACTAACATTCCACTTTCTGTCAACGATGCTGGATATTGGCCTTCCTCAGCAGGTTACCTATTCAACACATCAAACTGGGCAAAATCCTTGATTTCATTTTTGCCCAGAAAGCCATTATCTCTGTTTCTTCTGCACTTCCTGTTATTTGATCTGACCATATGGTAGTGTCTTTTTCAGCACATTTGCAGGTTTATCTCCCATCTGTCCCTAGACCGTTTGTTTGGAAATGCTGTTGGCATTCTATCCCCCATCAGGACCTTAGTTCTTAGATTGTTGATCATTGTATGGTGACCAATGATGGCCCTTTGTCTACTCTCCCCCATGCATTTAACTCCGCGGCTGATACTCTTGCCCCCTCTAAGTGGTGTTAACTGAAAAACCACTGGTCGGAACACTGGAATATGGTTGAACTTAAAGCACTTAAGCTTTTGTGCAGACAGGCAGAGAGGAAATGGAGAACCGGCTATCAACTAGCCAATAAAACCCTCTAACGCTTTTCCACTGTTATATACCAAAAAGCTATACTAGCCGCAATACAACTGTTCTTCATTGAAAAAGTTGAGCGTGCTATTAATCAACCCACAGCTCTATTTGAGGAAGTCCAATAATGGGCCCTGCAATCCAAGCCTCACTCCAATTTCACTCCTTCACAGGAGCTTTGAGACACTTTGTCCAAATTTGTTGAAGAAATTATTGTTATCCGGAACAAAATTGCTGCGACCTGCTTTCACTCTACTTCGTCTGACTCTTCTCTTACTGAGATCAGACCTAGTGCTGATTGGTCTATGTTTCCAATCTTCACTGCCCAAAACACCCAGTATGAATCTGCATCACCTCTTGACCCAATCCCGCTTTCCATTTTGAAAGATGTGTTGGGTGCGATTGCACCATGGCTGGTAAGGGCAGTCAATGACTCGGCTTCGTCAGGCATCATTCCTAATGATCTAAAATAGGCTTTGGTAATTCCTCTTCTAAAAAAAAATCTCTCTTGACCCCATGGTTCTTTCTGATATCTGTCCCTTTTCATTGCTTCCATTTTTTATGAAATTACTTCAAAATTTGATTTCTCTTTCTTCAGAGTTATTTTCTTGAATCTTCTTTTTTCTTTGATTCTTTTTGGGTTTTTGCCCAGGCTGAGGTACGGAATCTGTCCTTGTATCAGTAGTTGATGATTTAACGTGCTTAGTAGACCAGGGTGGGAGCTCCCATTTTATTAGACCTACCCACTGCATTTGTTACCGTGGACCATCTCACCCTGGTCTCCCGTCTCTCATCCTGTCTCTCATTTGCTGGTTTATCTGGTCAGGTGGTTGCCTGGTTTACTTTCTTTTTGACAGGACAATCACAGTCCATCTCCCTGCCACCTATCCACTTAAAACCAGTGCATCTGCTATGCAGGGTTCCACAGGGCTCCACTCTGTCCCCTATTATGGGGTACATTCACCGGCTCTACGTGATTTCGCCGAAGTATTTTTCAACGTGGGACTTTTCATCGCCACGTTTTCATCGACCAAAACTCTTTTTTTTTTATTTATTTATGGAGGGGTTCCCCCCAGACCACCCCTTAATTAAATAATCATACCCCAACCCCAACAAAACACCCACCAAAAAATGTTTTTTTTTAAACAAGTTTTGGTCGATGAAAATGTTGGCGATGAACTGTCCCACATTGAAAAATACTTCGACGAAATGCATGTATACCCATTTACCAGCCCAAGAGAAATCCCCAGCATCACAAAACTGCATTTTAGCAGAAATAATGGCTGTGCTGTGTCTGCTGAGCACATATGGGGCGAGATGGAACAAAGACCCCGTGAGAAGGGCTGCATTTTATTTTCTTCATGTGAATCCAAAAAGAAGAAATCAAAGGCAGAATGGCTCAGTGTGCTGTCCTGGCATCTCAAAAGCTTAAAACTGCACAAGAAAATGTCCTGTGTTTAAAACAACCTTGAACTTCTGCTGCTTTCATCATTACACATCACACAGTTTGGTTCTAGTAAAACACAGCCATGTCCATGTATGTCAGGTTGAAAACCATCAAATGAGGGCCATCCCTCCCTGAACGGCATTGTTTTGTCAAATAAAGTCTGTGAAAAGCAGGGAATTTCATTTGAGTCTGCACGACTTGCATTCACTTTGGAAACAAATGAACACATGCAAAGCACTTCAAAGGAGCTCTCTCTCTCTGTTGCCTGGTGTCAGTTTTAAAGAATCCATCTTCCAAGCATATCTCTGTGTAGAGAAATTGACCAGAGCTATGAAAGCCTTCAGAAAGTAAATGCGAGGAAATCCGCATTTTGTTAAATGAATATGAAAAAAAAACGAACCCATGTTAACCTGCTTTGCAAAGCCGTGAAATGACATTGTGAAAGCGAAATGGGAAATAATACTGTAAAATGCACAGAAATAGAACTGTAAATTTTGAGAAGAGGGGCTGCAAAAACATAGGTATTTTGTATTCTGTGTATTTTTCTTTTTCACCACAAAAAGAAGTCAACAGCCTGGATGTAGCTCAGGCATTACTGTTAGACCAGTGTGGTTTAAAGTCCAATGTCGCACCTCCCAGTGATATGATACTGCGAGGGCAGGGGCCATGTCCTATGGACTGACAAGTGTGATAATTACAGGTTGCCTCACACTACCTGGCAGAGATGCTCCAAAAGACAACGGAAGATTAAAACCCATGTGTTTGCCTCAGAAGTGTGAGTTTGCCTGCATTCAAACTGGAGAACTTCAAAAGGGGGAGCCATGGAAACCCCTGTGCCAGATGACCAAGGGAAGACATTTGGCTGGGGGGTTGGATATACCGCCCACATTTGGGAACAAATCCAGCCAATTTGAATTAAAAGACATTTTACATTAAGACATTTGTTGCAGAAATCTGAATAAGCAGTAATGTGAAATTATGGCTTTTTTAATGTAATTCTTGTATAAGCAAGATGAGACTATGTGGGTCTTCCTGGCATGTGGTGGACGTGTATGGCATTAAAGAGGCATTTCTGGGAAAAGCATAAATGACACAGATGTAAAATTTGAAGAGAATATGCCAGACATTAGTAGGCGTATGTTTAGCCTTTTGTAGAATTTAAGGTAAAATGTTTCCCGTGAAAAACTGCAAAATGGTGCCGAAGGGCAAAGCAGCATCGCACAGACTTGGCATTTGAAATGGCATATTCCTAGTAAAATATGGGATCTGCCTCTCGAATTTTCATGATGATAACAATTGTAAATATATGGGTTTTGTTTCATAATTGATTTTGGCAAAAGTAACCGTGGTGAAACAAAGCAAGTCATGAAACACACACACTAAAACTGATGTCACTTCCCTAAAACCAATCTGCTTGCAAGGGAGGTGGCGACATCCACAGCCTGACCTATCCATTTTAGAAGTACATCCAGGTTACTTCTGCCCACATAGTAAACATTCTCTGATGTCATAGTGCTTATATAAGAGGGAGGTTTAGGGACAGACAAGAACATTCAAAATACGGACCTTCAAAAATACAGACATTCAACACTCACACATCCACCCTACAAGATTCCAAGATCCAGAAACACCTATCCTGCCTCCAAATCCAGGCAGAACCATCTATCCAGAAACTCCATACCAGGCAGAACCACCTATCCAGAACTAAACCCTACAACAATCCGAATAATTAAGGGAGAAAGGAGGAAAGGCTGCTGATCCCTTTGGGATAATCCAGTTACCAGACCTGTCTTTGCCCAGCTGATGCATCCCACTGTCCACAGTGACCAGAACCCTGTTGCCCCACTGTTCCCTTAAAGGAGATCCCAGCCGCTGCCCAGGTGACCAGATCCTTGTCCCGCTGTCCAGAGACCCGGTTAGCTGTCCAAACTACCCAACTCAAGTGCATTTTGTAAGTATCAACCTCCCCAGTACAAGCAACTGCATACTGCTCTGTTACCTTGCATTCTGTCCAACCCTATAAAAAAACCTATTAGTACACTAGTAACTTCCGAAATTGTGAGAATCTTCTGTGTATGCTGTCCTAAGAAGAATCTGTGTTAGTCTCTCTGTGTTAGCGTAATTTTTTTCAAATCATTTCAGTCCTTTGTGTAAGTCCTGAGTACTTTTTTTGAATACATTAATACATTTCCCATAAGGATGAATGCAGTACGAATAAGTTAACAATGTAAATTAACCTCCTTGCCTGCAGTGTCTTTCTTTAATAATCTAGCCACTAAAATAAGTCACTGTAGAACAAATCATTTTGCTAACAAAATCGAGTTTGCCTGTGAAATTGTTTCCATTCTAAAATCTGAATTTCCTTTCCTATAAAGAATCCCATACTGTCACCCATAAGAAGTCATCCTTTCACTTCAGTCTCATACCGGTTATGTGCCTTTGTACCTCATCAGAAAAAACGATTTCTGTTTTTTTGGACTGTTAAGCTCATTTCCTACGCTATTTGCTTGTTTTAAACCAGTGAAAAAAAAATAATTGCAATTCTGCCACGTGTGAATTTTGCTGCAGTGTTTTCCTTCCCAAAGTCGATTTTCTCACCTGTACTCATGTTGTTTAGTACCTTGCCTTGTAGCTTGTAAGCGTTCTTGCCTCTTTAGCCCAGCCACACAAATTCCTGTCTTATCCATTCTACTGCACAGGTAATCTGACCTCTAACTAACCTGTGAATTCTGAGTGCCATTTTGCTCATTTTTCAAGGGTTTTAATTTTGTTTTGGCCTCCCATTCTGGTGTGTTAGATCAAATTTGAAATCTGATTTCTCCCTCTTATATCTGACTCTGTGCTACTCCTTTCCACCCACACAACAACTTTTAACAGGGATTTGGGGGAGTGTAGCAGGGGGAATGCATAAGAGTTGTGCCATCCAAAAGTATGACCAAAAAGTGATCTTGCTTCCATGTATATTTGAATTGATGTATCTGATGTCAGAAAGTTAAATTAAGTGTATCATATCATTTAATTATCACCACACTGGTGATTGCTGCCCTATATTGAATCTGTTTGATTTAATTTGAATTTAAAAATAAATAAATATTTCATTATTGCACACCGGCCTGGTTCATGGTCCATTGTGACACACAGGGTGTTCATCAAGGGGGGGCGTGAGATGGGTTGGCTGCCTTCTCAAAACAGAATCCGAAATAGTTTTATTGTGCGCCACATTCCTTGCCAGTGAAAATAGTCCTGGTCTGGAGTGTGCCATGGCTTTAAATCTGTTACACTACCCTGTTCAACATTTATATCCAGCCTCTTCTTGGCATCATCCACTCCCATGGCTTCCTATGCTACTCCTATTTCAACGACACACAGATTATTCTGCGGCTTGAGCTGTCACAGCCTGATATAGCAGTTTGTCTTAGGGGTTGCTTGGAGGCGGTGGGTGGGTGGATGGATGGACAGGAATTGGCTGAAGTTGAACGGGAAGAAGACTGAGGTACTGGTTGTTGGTTCTGCTCACCTGCCAGCTTTCTGGACCCTGACTTCTGACCTGAAAACCTGGGCCCCTTTCCACTGCAAGCCTCCTCTGTGAAAGACTTAGGCATTACGATCTCGGCCATACTATCTATATCTGAGCAGGTGGCATCTACTTGTCAAAAGGGAAATTTCAAGCTTGGGACCCTTGATAAAGTCCTGCCCTAAACCCATACTAAATTCCCTGCTCCGTTAATCTCCTCCTTAGTGATAAGTGGAATTGACTATTGTAACACTCTCTATCTTGCTTTACTGGCTCACTTACTTCACTGACTCCAGCTGTTGCAGAAGATGGCAGCCAGAACAATGCTTCATCCCCATTCCGGCTCCCACATGACTCCTATTCTTAGCCAGTTTCACTGTCTTCCAGTTGAGAAGAGTGTGCTGTTTAAGTCTCTGTGCATTGTGCACAGAGCCTTCTACAAACAAGGGCTGGAGTATCTTCAGATAAAATGTCCTTATGTTCCCTCTAGAGCACTGCACTCTCAATCTACCCAGTGGCATCACTAGGGTTGGTGACAACCAGTGCAGTAACACTGGGTGTCACCCCCTCCTGACTTTTCCCATGGGAGCGGTAACACTTCATCTTTGCTAAACCTTCAGCATGCACACTTTTCTTAGACAGAGCAGAGCCACACCTGACACCTGTGCAGCACTGAAGCACTTTCCAGACTCAATCTACAGGCCAGGCTGAAAGTCATTTGCAAGAGAGTTCGGAATGGGTTGCTTGCTGCTGTCTGTGACCTGCCATCACTTCCCAGCATATGTTTCTCTTGTACAAGGGACTGATGGAGTGTATTCCAATAGGCAATGCAAACAGATTACAGAAAGTGTTGCAGCACTCTGCAATATTGCAAACCATGCACAACTGCCAGGATCACATTATGTGGTGCAAAGCAAACATACACTTTTCAACATTGTGCCTCCCCTGTGAAAACCAGGCAAAGTTCAGTTCTCCTCGAGATCGGGAGTCATGCTTGTGCCTTGTGCGTGTGGCTCCACTTTGGGAACACTAGGTGTTGTGCCGGCTGTGGGAGTATTGTGTAAAATAATGCATTTGGAAGAATTTGCATGCCCAATGCAATCTCTGTGTACACATATAATAACATACAGATCAATTGACAAATGTCATGTGTGCATTAAGGTACAAATGCAGAGGTATAGGGTCGTGTACTTCGTTTTTACCTAGGCACACTCAAAAAAACAATTCTAGTACACACAGAGAGAAGCACACATACTCATAACACACATAACACATCAACTATGTGAACATATAGTCAATATACTGTTTAGTTGTATGCTTAGAACACAATATTTGTCAACTGATGCATTAGATATTGGTATACCAACGTCACACCATAGCAGCATGACATTAAGGCAGTTGTAACATCATGTCCTCACATGCGGGCTGCCGTCTATCATGTGTGAGTGCATGTTGTTTTTTGCTATCATGCATTTACACACATAACAATACACATTTACAAAAAAGGAATTTCTTCATTACCGGTAATGAAGTGGCTTTCTTGTGCAGGGGTCCCCGGAAGACTCCTACTGAAGTGCCCATTGCTAAGATGTATCTTATATCACGTCATACGGCCCGGTGTCTCCCATATAATATGTGTCCTGCCTTGATCTATGTGGCCCAGCTTAGCCCTGGCAGCTTTGTCGAATGGAGCTGGGATCATGAAGCCTTTACATTCAGCAGCACTCAGGTTACAGCCAGCCCCCTCTGAAGAGTCTTAGCCCCTCCAGTCCATATTGCTAATCATTGTTCAGAAGACCCCCGCCTGTGCCCTGCTGTGATCCCTTGAAACAGCACAGACTGGCAGCGCCCGTCTAGGCCCAAGCACAGTGTCACTGCTCCATGTCTTCATGTGAACCGATCCTGTGCCTGTGCTGTGGTGTGTTCCCTGTCCAAGGGGACGCGAGCTGAGCCAGTCTCTCCCCTGCACCGCTGCTCCGCCTGCTGTCTGAGGTAACAGGTAGAAGTTAAGACTGCGGCCTACTGCACTATCAAAACAACCGACCCTGACCACGTAGTGACGCAGCTGACAGCAGTGCTCTGCGCCGCCGATAAGTCACAGGAAAGTTAACTCCTAACATGATTGAAATAGGAGTTAACTTCCACGTGGCTTATAGTTGTTTATTCACTTCACCGATTCTGATAGTGACCCCTGCTGCTAATGAAACTTAGCAGCAGGGGTTGCAGCACGGCAGCAGGGATTGAAAGGAAGAAGACTGATGGGCAGGGAAAGTTAATTGGAGGTTGTTCATGTTAGGGCCCAGGGCTGCGGCAGGTGAAGTGATCCTGTTTGGGGATGGCACACCTTACTGTCAACTGCTTCCCGCCATGAAGTGATTCTGTTTGGGGATGACGCATCTTACTGTCGCCTGCTTCTCGCCATCCCCCCAGTGTCGTCCAGGTCCACTACCCCAGCTTAAGGGCCTGACAGGACAGACATAGAAAGCTGTCCTCCAGGAGCAACAATCACCCAGGCATATGGGACTCCAGCTCACCTGCTATGCATATGGGACTCCATAAACAGCCAGGTAGGCAGCCTGCAGTGCACCCAAGGGCAAGGCAGAGCAGGACAGTGTGGGGGGCTCGGGCATCTGCAACCCTGTCAGTCACAGATCAGGTGGACATCACAGACAGTATGACCACCCTGGCAGCACACACACTGGCTTACTGACATGGGTACCATCAAAACGAAAGGCCAAGGGGAAATCAGGCCTACACCTAACTGTCCCTTAAATAGGTTCAAAACCTTTAACTTCACACAAACCATGTTATTTGTTCCATTGCAAAGTGGGTCACACATAGCCGGAAACAAAGGTTTGTAGAACCTAAAGCTCAATCACATGAAGCAAACGTGTACCAAAAAATATATCAATTTATTAATTTACGAAAAAATGCAATATTAAAACCAAAGGGCTAATACAGTAGTCAGGTTGTACAATTTCAACAACTGCCCATTCCTCAATAGGAGGGTTAATTACACAGTGCAAACATTATGTGGCAGATAGTAGTTGTAAATAAGGGGCTACCAATCGTTAGCCCTCAAACTATTTCTGTGAATAAAGTGTCATGTGCCATACAAATGCAACAATCAAGCACATCAAAACTCCAATCGTACTGATTCTCATAAATTCATACTCATTCTAACTCTCATTCCAACGTGTTTCTTTAAAAAAAAAAAGTGTCTGAATTATTTGGAAATTCATCAGGAAACTGTCTGTAAACAATTGGATGCACTTCAATTCATAAAACCATATTAAAAAAATCAAACCATTTTAGCACTAGAACTCCATCATCGAACGCTATAATGCCAATAGATGTGTCTGGATATCTTGGACCCAAATTATTCAAGATAGTGCTCGGAGTTGCCGTGTACCCCTCAAGGTTCTCTTTGTGGCCAGCAACTGCGGGCATCACCTGCAATGGAATAGACACTGGCCCTCATTCCGAGTTGGGCGCAAAGGGATACCGGGCACAGTTAAGAACAACAATGCCGGTAATCCCTTTGCGCCCTATTCCGAAGTCCCTTAGCGGGTCCCTTCCTTAACTCCTGGTTTTACCAGGCATTATGGACGCGGCCCGTTAAGGGACTTCAGAGCTAATAACGATACCGCAATTTGCAGTACCGTTATTAGCGCCTTCCCCCTTCCCATTGAGCCATATGGGGCTGAAATGGGAATGGGGAATGGCTTTTTCAATGGGGACTTACCGGTCCCGCAAATGTCGTAATAGACCGGTAAATTCCCATTGAACCAGGGCGGACTCGGTACCGGTATTGGAGGTAGTCATGGTGCAAATAGTGCCCTCATTCCGAGTTGGGCGCAAAGGGATACCGGGCACAGTTAAGAACAACAATGCCAGTAATCCCTTTGCGCCCTATTCCGAAGTCCCTTAGCGGGTCCCTTCCTTAACTCCTGGTTTTACCAGGCATTATGGACGCGGCCCGTTAAGGGACTTCAGAGCTAATAACGATACCGCAATTTGCAGTACCGTTATTAGCGCCTTCCCCCTTCCCATTGAGCCATATGGGGCTGAAATGGGAATGGGGAATGGCTTTTTCAATGGGGACTTACCGGTCCCGCAAATGTCGTAATAGACCGGTAAGTTCCCATTGAACCAGGGCGGACTCGGTACCGGTATTGGAGGTAGTCATGGTGCAAATAGTGCCATGATTACCTCCAAACTCAGAATGAGGGCCATTGATATAATTATCCATATGTCTACTAGGTTGACTTTTTGACTAGGTCAAAGACGCACAATTCTATATTAGTTAGTTGTGACATCACAGTGGAGATAAAAATCTCTAACTGGCTGGTTTGGGGCAACAAGAAGGCCAAACGGTGTATTACGGACAATAGTTCATTTCTGCTGGTGAAGGTAAATAATCATTAAAACCTGACGTGGCAAAAGGCAATGAGCTACCCTTTTTACTCGTAGGGGCAATACTGTATACATCGTGTAAACTAGCTACGGGTCAAGATAGGGACTCAGAATCGGTCATTCATTGATTTGGATTTAAAAGCAGCTTACCAGTCATCACGCGGTCAGTGACTCGGGTTATTGGTAAGGAGTTCCAGCAATCCCGTTCTATTTGACTTCGAATCTGGGTAATTGCTTACTGCTGACGGTGTACTAGTCGTATGCAGTGATCATGTTCTGATATTAAGTAAAAGTAACGGAAACCGTGTAAATCGTCACGGTTTAAGTATCCAAGACAGCAGATAGATAGTTTAACTGGGGGATTCCAATCGGTGCCCTATTACCAAAAGGGTGTACAGGAATAATAAGTGAACACCCTTGTTAGGGTGTATGAGGAAGAGGTATTCTTTTACCTGCTTGTTTCCCGTTGTGTTCACCGTCATTAAACAGTAGCTGTTGGGAGGTCTGACAAGGGTGGCAGACTGGTCCTTACTGGGGGCAGGCAGCAGCTCATTTCTGGGCTGCGCGTGCAGGTGGATCATTTGCTTCTGTAGCAAATGTGTTTCGGAACCCTGCCTGCCCCCCCGTATGTCGGCTCCAGATAGTCTGGGCTTTGGGGCCCTGAGCGCATTTGCAATATGGTGCGAATTGCAGTACCTGTCCAAACGCTGTTGCCTGGCCCAGCCCTGGGGTGATTAAACCCTCTGTTTTGCCGAACAGATGGGATCATCACCCTGGGCAGCCAGCACCCAGCACCCACAGCAGGGTGTGACGCGGCTCACTCCTGTCTCCTGCCACCTCCTTTATTTATTATTATTCATTAATTTATTTTATTTATTACATTTGTTACTCGCCCAGACCCAAGGGTATCACGGCGAAATTTCAGGTGAGTTCTTGCATTTTTATACAGTGTTACAGTTACAATCATATAAAACATATTTTATATTAAATTACAAATAAAGTTATGTGATCAGATTTCTTATGCTAAGTTATTTTTTATTTATTACATTTGTTACTCGCCCAGACCCGAGGGTATCACGGCAAAATTTGTCTGCCAGAACCCCGTTCTTCACATGTGTACAGCCCCAGGGCATGCAAAGGAAAGCATAGGCACCCAACAGGCTTGTGACCCATCACTTCTCTCCCAGCTTTCAAAAGCATATGAACACCAAAAACCCAAAAATATATTTTACGAGTGGACTCTTAAATTAAAGGGGGCTTTGAAAGCAAAGGGAACATGAAGTGCTATTTACTGTCACTGTACGTATTACTTCTCTCATTGCAGGCGAAGTGGGTCTCCCGCTTCCTGCGCTGCCCCATCTTGTACAGGACTGAGTTATTGCATGAATGAAGCAGATTCCCACTAAAGCCTCTCTGTTGATTGGAAAGCAATTCCACAGCGTTCTGCACACTTTGCATGTTGGTGTCACCTTTTGTGATGAGGTCACCGGGTGTGGTCCGCAACCCCTGCGCCTGCCAGTGACATCACTGAATCTACCTTGACTATCCAAATCCCAAGTATAAAGTTCTCCCATATCGGTGGTCGAGCCTTTCGATGGCTGCAGCACGGGCATGGAATTTTCTTCCATTGCTCCTCCATGGTACAGAGGTACATCTTTCCTTTCGCCGTGCTCTGATAACCTTTTAATTCTAGTTTCCCGGTTTCCATCAGTGGGGGTCATTACGAGTTGGGCGGTAAGGGTTAACGGTCACTGGTAAGGAGACCGGTGCCGTTAAACCCTTACTGCCCTAATCCGAGGTCCCTTAGCGGGTCCCACCAGGAACGGCTGGTCTGACCAGCCGTTCTTTACGGGACCCGTTAAGGGACCTTGGAGCTAATAACGGGCCCGCAATTTGCGGGCCCGTTATTAGCGCCTTCCCCATTCCCATTGAGCCCTATGGGGGCTCAAATGGAAATGGGAAATGGCATTTGGAATGGGGATTTACCGGGTCCGCACAGGTTGGAATGTCCCAGTAAGTCCCCATTCCACCAAACCGGACCCAGACCCGGGTTTGGAGGCAGCTATGGCACTAATAGCTAATAGCGCCATGGCTACCTCCAAACTCGTAATGACCCCCAGTGTGACTGTGCACTGCTTAAGGTATAGCGCCAAGATGCCCCCAGACTGCCGTTGCACTTTATAGATGCTGTTAACATAAGATAACAGAACATTGGTTGAGTTGTGTTAACTCTGTATACTGACCATTAATGAGAGAAGTGCCCCATCCCGTTCACACTTCTACCTGGGGACTATGGAACATTCAGCGCCCTCTGACCATAAGTTTATCGTGGATGGAAATAATACAAGCAAACAGTATCACTGAGAATGGTTGTAGCCGCTACCCACGTTCAAGATGGTAGGGATTTCAGGGAGGGAGGCAGAAGAAGAACTCCGGGGTCACGATGGAACCTGATGGGTGACTACGCTGTGGAGTAAATGCTGTTTAAGACAGAAGGCCTTCCTAATGATGCAGGCCCTCTTGAAGTTAATCTTCTGTGCCACGGGCACACAGAGCAAGGCAAGCAGGCATGCAGAGAGCTAGGGAGACATGTTCTCTGCGATTCGCCCCCCCCATTGTAGCCAGTTTGCAGTATTCTCCAATCATGACCGAACAACCACACAGCGAGCGGTTCAATTTGATGTTTGACCCCGGAAGGGTTGACGGACGTTCCCATTCTGAACTTTCTAAGGAACATTTCTGTGAATGAGACCCCCCTCAAGCCCCCCCCAAGGCGAACAAAGTTGCGCTTGACAGTTGTGCAGTTCAATGAGTTGCAGGTGGTCATTAAAATTCACCTGCGTTCTCGATGCAAATGTGGAGCGAGTGGGCGGAAAAGATAAAAGTTTTTCCGCGAGATACGGATCACTCTGTTTTGACAAGCAAGGCATACATTTTCTTCTGTCTATTTTTAATTGGGAATTTAAGTGCTGCTTAAAAAGAAAACTAGGCGTGACAGCGATGCTTTTGATTCACTGTCGGAGGGGGGAACAGGCCGGCTAACAGAACGTGTGTGGGGCAGGTTATGCTGAGTAAACAGCCTTGCCTCTGCCTGACTCCAGCAAGTGCCAACTATGACTCAAGGACGAGCAGACGAATGGAGACAAAGTGGCGAATCACGCCTGATAATCATATATTCAACCGCTCCATTAATTGGCGTAACATGAGGGGAATGAGAGGTTCACTAGCAGTTTACTCGCTTTTTTTCTGCGTTCTGTACTGCTCTCTGGTCACCCTGAAAGCAGTGGGCAAGCAAGCAGTTCCACCATGATAACTCGACTGTATGTTCATTATTATGCATTTCATGGATGTCCACCCCCTGCTGGCTGAACCCACCCCATGACTGCTCCTGTTGCTTAACTGTGATGAAACACCGCACCTTTGAAACATATGACACTTGCATGTGTTTCTATGAACATATGTGCTGCACTGGTTCTCGAAGCTAGGTCGAGCTCAATAAATACATAACATAAAAAAGGGGAACAAATAATTGCAGGTGGCCTACTTATGTGGAGCTAGTCTCCACATTTCCTTAAATCCAAAAGCCCCGCATAGAAGTAGTTTTGCTTTTCATTTATGTGGGAGGTTTTTCTCACATTTCTACCAGAATTGCTAGGCATAGGGCCAAGAAAACATTGGCACGTGTTAGACCAGTTTCAAAGTCATACAAGATGCAAGTTTTCATAACATGATATGACATTTGTAAAGCGATATGAAATGGCATTTGTAACGCGCCTATACACAAGTGTTTCAAGGCGCGATAATACTTTCCAGAGATGGAACAATGCATGCTGGGCTTCTTGATACTTTGTAGAGATGGAGGAACTATGCAGCTGCTTAGGTGTCCCCCAGCATGCATTGTTCCCTCTCTGCATACTATTTTCAATAAGTCCAATAAAAGCTATCAAAACCTGCATGTTGTGCGAACATAGTGGCGCGGTAAAGACAGCAGAAGCTGTCCAGTAGCATATGGTATCCATACAAAGTTGCAGTGAACAATCCGGGAATTAAGAGTTAATGAGGGGGGCGATTTGGTGGTATGGAGACAGACATCATGCACATGTATTAAATAATTCAGAGTATATTAAAAATAGCATAAAGTGGATGTAATCTAATTATGGCTGTCTGCAATATTCCACTGAAGAAAACAGGTGTACCCCAAAATGTACTTGAAATGTAAGCTGAAGAAAGTTTCAGTGAAAGGATACACCAACTAAAGGAAATTAAAGTTATCTGTGCGTAAGGGTGCAGAAGTATGACTCTGACACAATGTTGGCATGGTGATTAGCAAAGACTCTTATTAGATGAAAATTATGAGAAAAAAACCC